>NC_092434.1:14561002-15161002 GCF_036169615.1 Heliangelus exortis
GCAGAGGCAATATAAATAAGCAAATAAAATTCACTGGTGCTAATGCTCTTGAAAGGGAAGAAAAAGGGCACAGTGGGTAGTCCTGTGTGCTATAGCCAGTGATGAAAATAATATACATGCATTTCTATAAAATATATACAACAAGTATACATGTAAAAAATTTAAAGTAGGTGTGACTGTGTGTGTGTGCATGTGTACAGGAAAATTATACAACACAGGAATACAGATTAAACTTGACACTTTGAACTACTCTGCAATATGAGGATAATTTTCCACATACAGAGACTGCCAGAAGAGCAATCTAAATGCCCCCTTCTTCCTGAAGCAAAATGAAAAACAGGGAAGAAAACCCCAAACTTGAAAACGTGGCATAGGGATGATTATAATCGGTATGTGCATGAGAGATGCTGGGCTGCTGTGTTTCCAACTCCTTTGAAAACAAAAAGTAAGATAAAAAGCAAACAACATCTGGTGCACTACAGCATTTTTCTTTCTCAAGATGATTCTAAAAATACTCTTATGGTAATAATAATAATAATAATTACAGAAAGAGGTATGAGAGTAGTTCAGCAAACAAAAACTGAGAGGGCTGAATAGTGGCCAGGATGCAATCAGGGACTCTTTAATTCCACTTCTCCCTGACCTTGAAAACACTTCAACTTCAGCTGACTCATGTATTAAAAATAGTTTTAAAAAAATAAAATCTGAGGATAATAACATACACTTACCTCATCAGACTTTTACGAGGGTTGGTTAAAACTCATAATGAACTTTGAGCATCTTGAGTGTTGTAAGAGTATAAATTATTATTCCTCCCCACCTTCTGGTGAGCTGGGACACCATCCCTGCAGACAGGGTGGTTCCCCCTGATAGACCCTGGGCACTGCTGCCTGCCCCAGGAGCAGCAAGAACCTTCACAGAGGACACCACAACAAAGGGTACAACATCAAGAAGCAATGGCTCTGCAAGTGCCCAGGGTATGCACAGGAGCAAACTTGAACTTTCCTGGAAGGAAATCACATTATCAGGCAAAGCATCTATTTAAAAATACTGAAACTCATTCCACTAATTGGTAAGTATATTGTGTCTTCCTTGTTCCACGTGTCACCCCTGATAGGATGGTTGCCATAGTAACTGTTTATTTCCATGGAATTACAAAATAAACCTATTAGATATAGTAAATCATTTAGGATTAATTTTGTGCTCAGGTAAAAGCAGAAAGCCAGACTAGGGCAAGGTACAGATGTGAGGAGGTGGTGGCAATGCCACGCAGGCAGCCCTGTGTGCTGAGAGCTTCTAAAAGCTGGCGAGGGGTTGCAAAAGCAGAGTTGGGAGGTTAAAACATTGGAGGAAATGATGGCAAAAGAAAACAAACCGTGAGGGGTTCCTATGATAATTTCTCAGTTTTTAAACAGGGTACTGCACATTTTGCCTATTATTTTCCTGCCAAATGCACACAAGTACAGGACATTCCTTATTTTGCCAATGTGCTGATGCAGGCAGGAGTTAGGAGTGGCCCAAGCATGTGTTGTTTGGTCAGTAGAGCCAAGAAAAGCCATTTACCTACATATTGCTATGCATATTTCCATTCACAAGTCCCAAAAATACTTACACCCTTGCTTGTGTGTTTAGGATCTTCTTCTGCACCTTCGTATGAGCTCTTCAGCTGAAAGTCTCCACATATCCAGTGCCCAAGGAGAGGTGGTTTAAAAATAGTCTGAGGAAAGAATGAAAACATGAACTGTACAATTTCCTGTCCTATGAGTTAGTAAGGCTGTGAGCTAATTAAACCACTGCTTTTCCACCTTGGCTTTCTTCTTGTGTGGCTGAGCAAATTAATTCTGCCTGTACTTGGAGACTTCATGCTTGTTGCATTAACTTTGCCTGAAGTTCTCATATGCAGAGTAGTTGGGATTGTATTATAAGCAAATGTTAATGTAAATGGACACATGCTGCCCTTGAAACATTACATTTTCAGAACTGTTTGGTAAACAGTGTTTTATTCTTTCACATAAAAGTTAGTTACACCATGGCACTGACTGAAGCTAACAACAAATTAGATTTAAGTGTATCCAGGATTTTTAGGAAAAATGTCTATGTCAAACAGATTAAATGCCTTGGCACTGGGCTCCAGAGTAGGATTTTGTGTTCAGCAGCTGGCATTTCAACTCTTAAAATTCCCAGTACATTAACCTGACTGTGGAAGGGGTTTAGAGTAACTATTGGGGACTTTCAGGCAGCCTTTCAAGGCAAAACTATGATTGCTATCTGCACTGGGACTCAACTCTCTGTAAAATCTGACTTGAGTTTGCTGCATTTGTGCACACATTCAATTTGATAGCCAAGAAGTCTCATTCAGCAGAAGTACCCACCACAAAGTGGATGTAAGAAATAGCATAAATATTTGCTGGATTAGGTCTTGTCTTTACAAATGTGCCACCAGTGAAGGCTGAATCCTGGCAATAAATCTGTATACAAAACTGACCCCTGTACCTCAGCTTGACTGCAGTATCTTTTAATCCCTCTTCACAATACAAATTGCATCAAACATGCCCACATTTAGCCAACTGGAGTTCACTTTGTTTTTGTTCCTTCTCCTATGTTCCTCCTACAGATTAAATGCTGATGCACTGAACTAACTGCTCTTGGCTGAAGTGGGGAGGTGTGATTTGATTACTATAGATTCTGGAATTGGTGAGTACTGGATCAGTATCCTCCCTGGAAAATAGGTGACATGTCATGGGATATTAAATATGGCCATTTAATGTAAAAACTCAGATAATACATGAGTTAAATGGAAAAAATGAGAGAAAGCTTTTAAGCATTCTCCCAAGACAGATTGCAGAATAATATTATTGTACACGCAAGGAGTGCTGATTGACACAGTCATGAGCCCATTATACTGGGACAGTATAAAATCATTATAGCAAAAAGCATTTCAGAGCTGCAGAGTGATAGTAGCAACATATAATGAATTATCAATAAAGAAGTGGTGATTCAGTTACATTCCATATGAATAGAAAGCTTCCTGTTATATAATTTAAACCTGCCAGCCTGACAAGTGACTTGAATATTCAATTCCTTCTCCAGGTGGATGAATCATCCTTTTAACTTCACCAGAGACTGCAGTGTTGTAGGGTAGGCCAGAAACTGAGCAGGGCTTTAAAGAGAGGTTGGCTAAGCAAATTTCAACAAAGCAGCTGCTGGGGAGGCTCTGTTTGAGCTCTTGAGGAAATAGCATCAGCCTTTGAGATGCTGGAACTGAGTAAATATTTCTTCTTGTTTACAGCAAATAAACACCAGGTACAGACTTTCAGCAAGTCCATGCCAGGAGTATTTTATGGTTTTCATTATTGCAGACTACCATTAGTGAGGAAACCCTGACAGAAAAAAAACAAAAAAACCCAGCACAACCCTATTAGTATCAAATCCCTGTATTTTTAAGGGTGTGCTTTTAGAGGAGGTTTGTCTCAGACCTTGCTCCTACACGAAGCTCCCCTGAAGCCAACTCCAGAGTGTTAGTTAAGTGTTGCAACATGATCTCATGGGAGGATTAGGACCTTTGGGAAAATTACAAGAGTCACATTCTCCTTTTAAATGATTATTCAGTATTTGCAGTGCTAACATAACACCTAAGTCAAATCTAACGGTGCTGGAAGCTTGAAAGTAATTGACTGTAAAATTTGGGGAAACCAGGAATGCCCTCGGTGTTGGAAACAAAGTTACAATCAAAAAACAAGATTGAGCAGGTGAAAATGAGCCAGCTGTGATAAATGTGGCTATAATATTATTCACTCCACATTCAGAAAATAAACATACCCACAACACTGTCAAACACAAGCATTTAAAACTTGTGAGTAGTTCTAGCTTGCCTTCCAGCATTGGTTAAGCTCTTGCATTCATCTTTTAATAAATGGAAATTGAGTCTCATAAAATCACGTGATTTCATAGATACATTGTATTGCACTGTTGGAATGTAACACCACAGATATCTATACACATACCTATATGTATATATAGGTATTAATACATCTCAGTATCATCAACACTCCAAGAAAATTGACAATATTGATCAAACTGTTTCAGTAAGTTTTGCTTCGAGCTGTTGTCTGGACAAACTGATTTTAAAAAGATTAATAATCTGATTTTAAAAATCTGATGGTCCTCAGCATCAAGCTGCTCCCATTCCAGTCATTTCACTGTTCACTGCATCTCCTTGCTCCATTAGGGATGGTGCATCCAAAAATGACAGAGGAAACATCTTCTTCTCTGCACCCAACCTGTTAGAAACCTGCAGCTGAAGGAATTTCTTTTTACTGCACTGAACAGTCTTGAGACCAAAGGCAGCTCAGAAACTTAATCTTGGGCTGAGAGCTGGTAGTTGGATTGGAGTTTGAAAAGTCCTTAAAGGAGGCAACAGAAACATAGATTACTGCTCACTGCACTAATTAATTGATGAAACTTCAAGAAAAGAATTGGTGGACATTTACACGTATTTCTGCTGCCTCCAAAAACCAGTGGTGTCTGGGGATTTTATTTTTCAAGTGGAGCTGTTTAGAGGCAAATCTCGTTTCACACAGCCAGGATTCTGTTGATCAAAGAGCTGACTTGTGCCATTTTAAGGCTCTGTTCATGTCTGTTTTAAAGATGAAATAATTCTTGAGACTATGTACATGGGCTGGGGAAATAAAGATTTGTGAGCGCATGACCTGGCAGTTAGAAACAACCAAATAATATTACTGGCCCTAAAACAAACTCCTGGGCAAATCACAGTAATCTTGGGCAAACCACCCAACTTCCCCACTTCAGTGCTCCTAATTTTCAGGCAGAGATACAGCTAGTCACTCACCACAAAAATACTGTAAAAATTAATTAGCAAAATGGCAAGAAAGCACTGAGGATAAAAAACGTGCTAAGAGCTAAGCATTACAGATAGTGTTATTTAATACATCCTTAAAAATAAAATTATGTTTTTTTCTTTTCCTCTAATAAAGGAATTACACAATGCCTTTAAGAAATGGCAAAGTAATTTGAAGTAAATGACTGCCCTGTAAAACTGAAACACACCCTAAAATGTGGTTATTAGAGAATAGCCACACACCCTGGTAGTTAGCACTGTGTGAGCTGTGTGTAACCTTAACTCCATGGTGTATTATTAAGTGCAGGAGGATCAGCAATTATAAAAGGGAGAGCAAGTGCTGATGTGCATTAAATACACGTTGCCTCTTTGGCATCAGCAAATCTGGTGCATCCATTCCTGGCAATGAAAAGCATGCTGGGCAAATCCAACTTGTGGCACAAAAGGATTAATTAGGGTACAGCTAATACAAGCAATGTTTAGACATGAATCAAGAAATTTAGGACACAGGGCTTATGGTGCACTGAATAATTGCCAACACCATAAAGGAAAGAAAAGATGTGACTTAATTTCATGTGTAGGAGAAGCAGAAAGTTCTACCCCAGCTTCTGCTTGCTGAAGAATTATGCACTGCAGGTTTCTTTTAAATACTTCATATTACCACACAAAATGTTTTCTTGTGCTTATGCTAGTTCCTCTTCTTTTTATTTAAATGTATTTTCAGGATAAAAAGGAGCTATTTAATGGCTAAAAACCAACAGGTACCTGCTCCCTCCAATGCAGCAGACTTTAAAGGCTTTCTTTCCTTTTGTGCTCTTCTAGGTCAGAAACTCAATCCCCACACCACAGGTGACCCAGCTTCCAATTGCACTTTTAGCCTGAAGGAACATTTAATATCAATGGCTAAAGCAAGACAGGAGACAAATAAGACAGGCAGGAGCTGGGAGGCTACCAGGGACACAGGAATTGTAGCTTAACTCAGATTATGACTGCAGAAATGCTTGCACAGTGTGGTGCTGCAGAGGTATCCAAGCTGGCTTGCTCAGGCACCAGGAGCTGGAGACTGCCAAGAGCACAACTCTCCTGCTTGGTTAATTTATCCTGCTTTTGCTGAAAGAAGAAAAGGTAGCATAGGTGTCTTCTATCCTGCAGTGACACGTGGACACAGTTTTCCCTTTGTTTTATCTGAGCTCCCTCTCTGTAAATGACTGCAATTCCCTACTGTTGGGTGAAGCAGTTGAAAAAAGACTTGCCTTCCTCATCTTTACCCTGAAACAATAAACATGCCCTAAAATACTCACAGAAGTGCTAAGAAGTGTTCTCAAAGTTTAGTACCAGCTGCAGACTGAATTTAGCCAAAGAGAATTTGCTGACTCCTGATTCCAGAGCCCAGCACAGCCAGCAGAATTTGTCTTCAACTCACAAAAAGGTTCTTTGTGAAAACTGTATCCATTAGGTCTACAAACTATGACAAACATATATTCTTTTTTCTAGTATTTAGTATTTTTCCTAAGTGTAAAGTGTGGCAAAAAAAAATTTCAAAATATTTTCTGTGAGAATTTCCACAACATTTATCTGAAATTCAACTAAAGCTCATTCAAAATTATTTGATATAATACTTCTCATCATCTTTTATGAAAGCTGAAGGGCAGAAAGAAAAATGAAAAAATGAGAGAAGAAATAAAACTGGGGAGAAAAATAATCATAAGTAACCATTCTTAAAGCAAATACTTCCTCAGTTCAATAGCATTGCTCATCTTCCCTACTTGAGGAATCAACAGGATGTCACCAATTCCTTGTTCTTCCAGGGCAAATGGAAGCCTTCCCTGCAATATTGTTCCACTCTTCAAAGTCTCTGCAGATGCAGCACTGTGGGTGCCACCACTCATCCCCAGCACAGCAGCCACTGGGACCCAGTCCCCAGGGCCTGGATGGGTGCATCCCAGCTCCCTTCCCAAGCAAGGGGCTCCAAATCACTGGATTTACATTTAAAGCTTCTCATCCTTAGCCATGATTTATTTTCAGGGAAATTATACCAAATTTAAATATTGGTTTTCATTAAATCACTTTAAAATATTTCAATAATTCTCAATCTCCTCTTTAATTAAATATTTTAAGAATTATCTTCCATCTTTTATTCAGGAATCTTGACTTTGCCAAGGTCCCAAGACCCATGGCACAGCAGGGCTGAGAATCCTCCAGTCTTTGGGTTCTTTCTCCTAGTTTTGCTTACAAGTCCTTATTTCTGGAGAGTTGAAAAATCAGCTCCTAAAAGACCTCACACTTGAATCAATTCAGGTCAGACACCCGAAAGAGAAAACCCCCTTTCCTTTCCATTTCATGATTTCTTCCACTTCACTTGCCAGTTCAAGACTCTTATAGGATCACTCATTGACCTTACACTCCCATTATTTCCAATTCTTTTCCTCATTTTGAAAATCAAATTAATTTAGAGGCAGAATTAAAATTTGCTTAAAACACTAAGTAGATAGAAGCTATTTATTGCCCTTAATGAACTGCACCCTGTTTTATCAGGGTCTTCAAAGCTTCCATTTAATTACAAGTGATATGCTTTGAAAGGCTCATTTAGCTAGTCCTGTATTTGTTGCATTTGAATTGCAGTAATTAATAAGAGCCAAAAAGTGTCACTAGAAGACAGTACAGAGCTGCCACAAGTACGTTTTTTGTAAAAAAAAAAACTGTTCAAAACCATTGGTTAGGAAAGGCCAAAGCTATTCATGAAAATGGGTCAGCTTAAATTTTTTGCACGGGTTCAGTTCTAAAGAGTGGTTTCTTAGTTGAAAAAACAGATGCGAAGTTGAAAAAGGTTAAAAGTTGAGAAAAGAAAAATTAAATAAGAAAGGAATCAACTATATCATGATAAGCTAATACCTCACTTTTGACTTCTATACATCTTCTGCTCTTTCACACAGCCTGAGTGTGAAAACTGGATTTCCTGGTCAAAAGTGAGTCTGACACAGGGCTCTCCTGCTTTCACAGAACTCTTCTGCTTTGGCTTCTGTTAATCTGATGAAATCAGAATTGAAGCTCCATTTCCTGCACTGCTTCTTCCTCGTTTCAGCTCCCTGCTGTTTGTTTCTAGGATATTCTCATCCCTGGTGGGTGTATATTTTACTCTCTTTAAGAAGAGCCCTGATCATGTTTCTTTTTCTCACACTATCTGTTACTGACGCTTGCTATGGGAATCTCCCAGCCGGCGGTGAGACCCCAGTGCACAGAGCATCTGGACACTTATCAGGAACTCATATAATCCCTCCAGCAGCTCATGTTAACACTGAGTGATTGGTTGGTTTTACCCCTTCACACTTCCTTGGATCTTAAAAGAACAGGACTGAAAAGAGGCAACTTCTGTGTGTATAACATAGACGAAAGTTAACAGCAGTGTAAGCAAGGAGAAACCTCTTGAACAACAGCAAAAAAATAACGATTTTAAGAAACAGTCTTCTCTTAAATATGTTTTTGCTTACTGTCCAGGTGAAATGGATTATTGCAAGAGCCAGAAGTGCTTGTTTGTTTCTGTCCCCTCAGATGGGGAGCCCTATATGAACAACTATGAAAATCAGATTCAGTCATTTTTTCAACAAAGTAAAACTGACAAGATGGTGGCTGATTCCACTGCCAGGTCAGGAACGGACCCATTACTTTTTCCTGCCCTCTACCAGCCAAGGTGTCCCAGCTCAGGGAGGGCTGAGCCTGGAACTGCTGCCCTGGGGCTCTCCCAGCTATCACTACACCCTGCTCTGAATTACAGGTGAACTCTGCAACCAACCCAACCAGGCTGGAAAAGGGGGCTGGAAAAGGGAGACTGAGTAAAGGGCTTCTGAGGAGGCATGTTTGTTATTCATAAATTCATGAGACTGCAAGAATGGACAGATCGACTTCCCAAATTTGGAAGGGCAAACACATTCCCAACCTCATTCCTCAAAACCAGAAGAGATAGGTTGGAAAAGAAGCGTAGCAAGACGAACCTCTTTTAGGGCACGGCGCTCCAAGGTCCAACCAGGTGTTCCAGCAGCAACTCATGAATTTCTGAGTCTACTGCTCTCAGGGCTGACTGGCCTGGATGGGTGCTGTTGCTCCAAAAATGGCTGCCTCCTCCCTGCCTTCCTCAGGAGTGAGCTTTATTGGCCCCCTAATCCTGCTCATGCGCAGTGGGGTCCCGCCCTAATCAGGCACAGGTGGGCTTAACACAAGCTCATGCCCACTACCTGGTAATTAGTGGCACCTGGTTGCCTCATTTCACTACAAAGAAGGAACACAAGAGGCTTCTCTGTAAATGTGGGAATGACACTGTTACTGCCAAATGCCTGCTAAGCTGCACAGCCAGGTGCCTCCTAGTGCAGTTACTACTAATTCCTTCCTCAGACTCATTAGCTAATTTTCAAATCTCAAAATTTTTTGTTTTTTCTCTTGTGGTCCAACACACAAAAGAGGCTGTCTCTAGTTCAGCTGTTCTCCTGAGACCTGCAAGAATGCTGTCCCAGGGTCACAGATGGCAATCCGACCAAGAGAAGAGATGCTTTGCTTAAATATATAAATATATAAATATATACTGCTCCTACCATACTCAACCAACATTTGGGGGAACAGAGGTCTGTCTCCCATGCCCCTCTCCCACCTGGCTGGGCAGCTCATGTCTCTGCCTCTAAGCAACATGGCCCCTCTGGGGAAATCCCTAACTTCATACCTACAACCCCTCTCCATCTCCAAACACAGCAGACAGAGTGGTCCCCAGCAACACCAACTCCATCCTTGTGGAGCCAGCGAAGTTTCTGTGCACCCTTAAGGTCTCTCTTTGCTCAGGAGTGCCTAATATGCTACTTGTTCTGGAAAACTCCCCCAGGCAGCTACATGCTTGTGAAAAAGCAGAGGTGCCTCTGGGGCAATGTGCTCCTAGGCCCTGGAAATGTCTGCAAGTGTGCTTTGGAGGAAGAAGAAAGGCTTGTCACTGATCCCAGCACAGCTGGCAGGGCTGCAGCTGAGCTGTGAATGAGCTACAAATTAGTCCAACATTTTAAATGCTCACTTCTAAAGATAAAAGCCAAACACATCTCTCACAGTAGCTTTTCCTAAGGAATGGGAAGTGTCTCTAAGAATAACCATAGCTACTGTGGAGCAGTTGGGGTTCATGAGAGCTGCCTGCCATCACACCAGGATGCACTGCAATGTGATACTTGGAGAAGTGACTTCAGTGCCTTGCTGGTTACCATCACCAGGCATCATGGCATCACCTCAGACAGAGCCCTTTGTAACTCCCATGTGTGGAGCCAGGCCTACCTGCTTCCTAAAAAGATTAAGATGACACCTAAAGCTCTGTCTACAGGAGCACTTTGCTGTGTTGGTGGTTTAGGCTTTAGCCTCTTTATAGCAATTTACCTTAGAAAAGTGGTCCTGTGGCAGCAGGGTCTGGGTGGATGGCTCTCCACATCCCAGTGGCAAAGTGTGCTTTTTAGGGGCACGTGGGTTTCAGCAGAACAGGACAAAATGACCAGAAATGACCTGTCAGGAAACAAGAAGAGAATACAATCCATAGAATCCAGTTTTCACGTGAGTGTTAACTGCTTTTTTTAAAGGAACTGAAAAACTAAGGTTAAATAAGAAATATTGAAGTACTGAGTGACAGAAGGCAGAAGTTCATTGGTGGAATAAACAGAGAATGCAGGAAAATCTCCTGTACAGCTTCTTCCTCACACATTTTCCCCCTGTGTACCACTGTATTTGATTAATGTTTTTGTGCTTTGGGCAAAAAAAATAAAACAAACAAAAACCACAACACTGGGAGGAATGTTTATGGTTTATATGCCTGAAAAATGTTTGGTTTGACTTCCTCTGAGAAAAATGAAAACGTCTAAGAATATTTTATGAATTCTTGTCACACTGAATAACTTATTTCAACTCCAGGTGTACCTCTAGGATAGTTTTTTAACTATGAAGAAGATGATGTCATATTGATGGAGGGGAGAGCAAAACTTGGCTATTTAATGTGGAAGATGGCTAAAAGTGATACACTTAAGTCTTCTTGTCTAAGAATTAAAGGTTTTTACAGTTTACAATGTCTAACACCCTAGGTCACTTAAAACAAGGTGTCAAGAGTTCCTGTTGAACTAATATTCTATTCCTTTTCTGTGTGTATCTCAACATTAGGAAAGAAAAAATAAATATGTATCAAAATAAAAATCCCATTTTCATCCAGCTGCACGAAATGCATTTAACATTTTAGGGCATTAGGAAAGCAGATTAGAAATGTATACAGAACACTGAAGAAAATACAAATTCTTCAGGTATGCTTTAGATGCATCATGGACATCTCCAGCCAATAGTGTTCTCTCCATTGTTATTTTCCTCTGGTTTTGGTGCACAGATCACTCCTTTCACTCTTTTCATTGCATCTTACTTCCCTTTCTCCTGACCTTCCCCTTCCCCTGTTCTCTTTTCCCCCTCTTTTGTTGTTTCTGGTTTTACTGTTGTTTTTCCCCTTAACCATCTGCCTCTCTTACACAATTTCTCTATTCCCTCTGCATGGCTCACCACTGTCCCCCAGGGTGCTTTATTTTCCTCTCCCCATGCTTTGCTTACACTGCAACATTTTGAAGGACAACACCTACGTAAAAAACAAAGTTTTGGAGTTCCTGAGTGGGGTTTCCATGTGCAACACCCCTTCTCACCCACATATTACAGCTCACTGTATTGTAAGGTGTGTTGGCCTTTTGAAAAACACTGCTGATAAGAAAAAATGTGCTTAAAGATTGTCCTCTACAGAATTTCAGATAAGGTATGAGACCTCTCCATGTTAGCACCCCCCAGGCTGATCAGATGTGCACCATGTGGAAGTGGTGATACAGAAGCAAAACTATGACAGAAAGTCAAGCCAAACAGTTATTATTTTGCATCTGCTAGAGCAGTTGCCTTCTTCCTCAGTAAGATCTGAAATGAAAGAAGGACAAGCACATGTTTGAAAATACTGCATTAGTCAAAATTTAAAAATTAAATGTCTGGCCTACTAAAGGAACAACATTCAGAAAAATCTGCTTCATAGACATGGATTAAATTGGCACAATGTTGTCCCTAAAACCAAATCCAACCAACTCAAACCAGAATACTGGAAACTACAGTTATTAAGAAGCATGAGTAAGTTCCACTAAACATGCACATAGCCAGTACATGTATGAGAAAAGCACAGTATGAGAACACCAGAAGTTTAAGCTAAGTGAACTTCCTTGCCATTGTACTCCATGTCTTTTTAGCCATGCTCAGAAGGATCTGTTTGAAGGAGGAAAAGTAGCTTATTTTTCAAAGCTTATTCAATCATTTCCCTTTCCACTTCCATTGTAAACTTTAGCTTTTTCCTGAGAGTGCAAAGATCAACAGGAAGCTCACACTACTCAGTACGAAGGGCTGCAGGATAATACTTCTTGATACACAATATGGCCACAGCCTTAGTTTAAATGGGCTATCCAAATAACTTTGGGTTGATTAAAAACTTGGATGCTTACTAACAAAACTTTTATTAAGTAGAGATAAAGGACATTTTGGTTAAAAATGCACGGATCCTTTTTTCAAAAGGCTATGGAAGTAGGAACCTGGGCAGCTCTTTTCCCTTTCAGCCACTTCTCTCTTGAGGGAGACAAAAAATATTCTCCATGTTGGGCAGACAAAATGGTTATGGGGGGCTTGGCATGGCTTTTCTGATATTAACAACTCAAGGATAACTGGTGCTCTGAGAAACTAAGCATAGAGGCAGAAGATTTAACTGGAGACCACAAATTTAAAGAGCTGCCATTTGAAAAGGTGCCAGAAGTAAATCACCACTTACCCTACAAAGAACTACAGAGAGTACTTGAGGACCACTGAAATTCTGCACAAGGTTTGTGTCACATGTTTCATTCAAAAAGGCAATCAAGCTGATTAGGGAGTGTAGGAAAGGCTCATTAATGGCCACAGCAGACATTGAGTCAGCCTTTCATTTATAACCAGAGCATCCGGACAGTTTTCAATTATTGGGTTTTTAATTTAAAGAAGTGAAATTTATGTGGACAGACACACACACCCTGTGTATTGTACAACTTGTGCTTGTCTAAAAGCTGCCACAAGCTTCATTGAAGGAAGTGGTACTGGCAAAAAACTAACAGCAACAACAAAAAAAAAAAAAAAACCAAGAAAAGAAAACCCCACCAAATTAACCCAAGAAATAAATGATTCTCAGTTTGTATGTTTCCTTTAATTAGGTCCATTAGTTTAGCTCCTTAATAATGAGGTAAGAATTTAACTAGGGATTTTTTTCCTAAGGTGCTGAACAAAACACCAAAGGTAAAACTGATAACAGTACTCAGGAATATCTTTAGCTTCGAGATCAGAAATTTTGCATACTAATCACTGGGATCTAATCACTTGCTTCCACTTGGACACTGAACCACTGACCACAACTCTGGCTGCAGCCATCCAACCAATTACTTATCCACTAAGCAGTCCTTCTGTCAAACCCATGGCTTGTCCAGGCCAGGATGTTGGGAGAAACAGTGTATCCAGATCCAGTGTAATCCAGGTAGATGACATCAGTTGTTCTGCCACCACCCACCACCTCTGCAGCCTTTTGATAGAAAGCCACCAAATTGGTCAGGCATGAATTGCCCTTAGTGAAGCCAGGTTGGCTGTCACTATTCCTTATTATTTCCTCTTTATTTCCCATGTGCCTCAGCAGATTTTCCAGGAGGATCTGTTCCATGATCTTGCTGAGCACAGAGGTGACATTGACTGGCCAGTATTTGCCCAGGTCTTCCTTTTTCCCCTTTTAAGCAACAGGGGCTCTGTTACCTTTTTCTTCAATCAGTGGAACCTCATCAAATAGAAAAAAATTCTAACTTTTCTAAAATTACTAGATTTTCTACAAAATCACCAAATAGTTTTCTTTACAAAAAATGACAATTCCATAGCCACACAAAAACGGGAATTTAAAATCCTGCATTTAAATACAGTAGCTACAAAAATGAAAGTTAAATGAACCTCAGTGGAAAAAAACCCACAACAGATCCTAAAACATATGACTCCTTGGAAATAGAAATGTGATGTTCAGATCCTCAGTACTGCAAATCAGTTGTTCCTGCCACCTCAACTGAGGTTTTTCAGAGAAGATTCCTTCATCTGGTGCCAGCTACTTTTCACAAAATGGCAAAGCCCTTCCTGAGCCCTGCAAGAGGTCAGACAGAATGTCTTGGTACTACCTCCTAGTTTCAAAGAACCAGACTCTTGTTTGCCCTCATTTCCCAGTCCCAGAGGACACAGAAGAAAGTAAATTTGTAAAGGTTCTCTAGCAGAGAATCAGTCATTCCTCTGGAGCATCAGGAAGGCATAAGATAATGGAAATACACATACCTTGATAAGACAGGAATTTAATGTCATTGATGTCACACTGCATTTCAGTAAGCAGGGAAGGACTATGTCAAGGCTAACAATTTAAGTTTCCAGGTTTCAGAATTTGAACCTATTGTCAAAGCAGCCACTGCCAGCAATTTGGGAAGCTTTTTATACCAAGAAAGCACACACAGCACTTGGCTGTCTGCTCCCCATGGAGGAACAGTATAGGAACAGCAGTTAAACCCAGTACCCCAGCTGGAGAAATGACCAGGAAACTGCTGAACTTAGCATTTGCTGGGCCATCCTGATGCCACCAAAGAGCATGGCCAGGGTGGTGTCTCTGCCCACACCAAAGCCCCTCTTGAGCTCTCCAGATCAAATCAAACAAAGGACCCCTTACAGACCTCCCACTGATGGACTCCCAGTATGTGTCAGGGCACAGCTGGTATTGCCAAAGAAGAGTAAGAGAAGCAGGAATGGGCAATGGGTGAGGAGGGCTGGGGATCACACTGCCAGCAGAGGCTGAGCTGAGCAGCATCCCACTTCATTGCTGCTCAGACCTGTCACAGACCCTTCAGACTTCATAATTTGTCTGTGGGAGCAAAGAGGAGTGAAGGCCCATAAAGATCTGTGGAGCACAGGTGGCACAGCAGTATATTACAGGAGCTCTCCCTCCCCCTGGTAGCTCAGTATCTCCTCATGGTGGAATGGGAGTGTTTTATTTTTGTTTTTCTTTCCATTAGAGGATGACCCTTGCTCCAACAAGGTTGATCTGCTGCAGAGCCAACATCCGCTGGCTTCCAGGCCTTGTGCTTCCTGAACAGCAGCAGCTCCTCTCTGGCACTCCAGTCTCCTTATTTAATCATGTCTCCATAAATCAAAAGCAACCCAAACTGATTTAACAAACAGTTGGGTGAGAACTCAGAGCAGCTGAAGAATGACCGAGACTGAGTCATTGTCTGATGCAATTTCAAACAGTTCAATTATAAACAGTTGAGCTCATTGTTGTGTTAACATCCTTTCTCCACCCACCTCCCCCCTCAAAAAAAAAAAAAAAAAAACCAAAGGAAAAAAAACCCACAACCCACCACCAACCACCAAAAGATTATTAATTGCAACTGGATTGCTGTGAAAACATCACTAAATGCCAAATGAAAGATGTATAGAGAAGCATATTTCTTTTGGAAACTGACCAAGTGAACATCTGGTCTCTGGGTTATCTGGAAAAATCCATCAGAGGATAATGACAGCACCATTAGATGCACCACCATAATTAATACTACGTCTCAATGGGTTGAAACATGCAAAGTGCTGAACACTGCTGTGAGCTGCATTTTCAGATCCCACCTAGTTCAGTGAAGAGTGAACCACTGATTATTGGAAAGATACAGCAGGGAAAGGATGATGCACTGCTCTAACACTGATAAGCATCCACTGCCTGCTGGAGTCGGGTAGCAGGACACAACAGGAGGACATCTGGTCTGACACTCTATGGGATTCATTACCTTTCAGAATGTTCCCAAATTATCAGCAATGACTTTTAAAGCTAAACTCTGAAGAAGAACGTGGGAAAGAATACAGAATTTCAGGATGGTCCTGCTGCGGGAAGAGTAGAAAGTGCTCTGGTGATGTTGGAAGGGTGGTTGTGTTTTGGTTTTATCATAAAGCTGGTAGGATGCCCATATAAAAGAGAATATATACAAACAGTGGGTTTTAATGGTGGATTTCAACAAGAAAACAAGGTTTTTAACATTCAGTGATCACTATGTTGTGGGAAGTGTGATTGCTATACAATATGGGGCTTTTGTATTAGAACCATGGAGGTTATTTCACAGCTGGATTTTGGCCCCACCACAAAATCACTGAAATCCCATTGAAAAAGTTCACCCACAAAGAAAATTCACATGCAGTGAAAACCCCTTGTAAACAAGCTACTTACTGGTAGCTCTGCAATGTAGGTACAGGCTAAGACAATCACAGAAATGTCAGTGGAAGGGAGCTCTAAGGTTTCTGTCTAAATCTCCCCCAGAACTTTCAGCATCAACAAACCATGAGACTGTGTAACCAGGCCTTGGAAATCTCCAAGTGTCTCTGACCAACCTCTTTCAGTATTGCCATACCCTCCTGGGCAAAATATTTCTTCTAAGGTACTTCAGATCTTTGCAAGGCACATCTTGGAGCTGTTGCCTCTTGCTGGATCAGCTGGCACCAAGCAGTTTGGCTCTGCCCTTTCCTAATCACCCATCTTGCTTTCCTCCACACAGAGGAGGCAGAAAGGTGAGAAGTGACACACAGCAAAATCCTTCAGGATGCAGCATCTCCCTAAACAACTCTTCATGTTGGAACTTGAAGACACAAGACTTTCCTACTCCCCTGCAGGTACTAAACTTAATTCTTCCTACACCAAAAGCTATTCTGAAACATACCTGGAAAACATTGCAAATGAGTAATTTAGGTAATATTACTAAAAGAAGAAAAAACAGCAAATGTTTGCTCCCTAGGCTCAACAAAAGCAATACTAAGAACATCTAGATAGGCTTTTATTGTGCATTTTTAACAGCAGGATATCTGAGGACTCATTTTCAATAAATTAAAACCATGATTTTTAGATCACTAACACCAAATAAAAGTACTGTAGTCACAGTGTGCAAAAGAATATTGTGGAAAAACCTTGCTTTACCATCTTATTTTTGCATCTCATGCCAAAAAAATGTATCAGCAGCCTTCATGCCAGATGAGAGTCTGTTTGTCCTACCACAGCCAGTACAAACTGCATGCTGTAAGATAATCCAAGTATCCAGAAATGTAGTCATGTGCCTCCCCTTTATCCAAACCAAATTTACACCCTGAATGCTCTCACAGCACAGAGATTGGATATTGATGATCATGAAACCACAGCCCACATTGTCAGACAACTGCATAATGCAGCCAGGTGATCTGATAGATACTTGACTGTACCTGCATAAAAACTCCAACATCTGTGGAATGTGCCTTACAAAGGAATCCTGAAACTCAGAAAAACATGCAAATCTTTTACCACTCACCTTCAGAACAGATTTTTGATAGTAATAAAGTTGTGGATAGCTTCTCATAGTGCCAAACGTGGTTTAGTTAATCAAATCAAAGTTTGCAACATATTTAGGATAGCTTACAGACATCTACCTTCCCAGGTTTAAAAAAGAAAAAAGCTTATTTCATTATGTAGAAGTCAACTGAACATGCAGTTCAGTTGCATGTTCAGCAAGTAATTTGAAAGAATTACAGCTAAGTGGTTTTCACAATCTGTAGTGATTCTTACTTCCAAATACTTAGGCTCGGGATCTGTGCTTAAAGTGTTCTTAAAAGGATTGGCAAGTATGTCTATGTGTAAAATATGATAATCCTATGTTAATTCTCCTCCTTAGCACTCCATAGATGCCTGGGAACAAACCACTGCAAGTATTAAGCTTGCTCGAGTTTGCACTGCATTTGTATTCATTAACCAGACTATTAGAGAGAGCATTTTAGAATTCTACCACTTTTCTGATAGATTCATCTGTACATTTCCTGTCTCTAATACTTATTTGTGTTCATGTCCCTCTGCCCACCCATCTGTCTCCTCTCCTGCATGCATACAGATCAATATGTGTCTCTCTATATTTATGTTTTTCACCATTCTCAAGGCATTCAGTGCACCTCTCTGGCACCAGCTCTGGGAAACTACTGCTTCAGCTAATGCCCTGACCACTGCAAACACAGCTCAACTCATCATGGACAGGAACCAAGGCAGAAAAGTAGAACAAACAGATGAAGGTGTAAAAAAGGGAAGTATTTATGCTAAATTTGAGAAAAATAAAGGGATTAAGGGGATGTCACAGACTAGATGATTTAAGAAGGGGATTTCTTCTGAAGAGGGGATATTTCTCTTGTAGAATAGAAATCTATCATGTATTCTAACCAGGGTTAATTCTAACATCTAGAACAAATCTAAATCTTAAAACCAAGATTAAGAGCTGGCTACTGGTGTCTATTATATCTGTCAACTGTTTTACAAATCAAGAAGGAAATATTTTATGTTTGGATTCAGCCAATACAATAACAGTATTTATAGGCTGCCTTGGGAGCAGTAATAATTTTACATGGTTTTCAGTATTCAACAGAGTATTTACAGGGATTTGAATTATTGTAACATGTTCAGATTGTTTTTCCCATCCTCTTTCAGAGATCCTGGATTAAGGAGCCGTTCTCCCTTCTCCTCTCTGTCAGTCTAGTATATAAATTGAGTATTTGGAGGGCTATCATAAACACTGAAGCAATTCTTTCTCTAAATCTCCAGAGCTGTGTTGCCTCCTTCTTACTTATTCTCACTTAGGTGAGGATGTTCATGCTCCAGATCTGACATCTGATCATAGTGGTCTGACAAAAGCTTTCTGTCCCAGCATTTTTATCTCCAAGGGGTCTGACCAATGTGAATACCTATACCTTTATTTTCAATCAAGCCAGAGCACTGATGTTTGACAAAGAAAACCCGGTGGCCATGCAGTATCATGAAACCACACCTGCCTTATGCTTAAATCAGTGATTTAGCTCCTCTCCTAGTGTGCCAAGTGTTTCTTAGAGAAAATGGCTACTGAATCCAAGGAGCTATTACTCTGCTGCTACTTTATCCCACAGGCACAAATAGCACAGGGCTTAAATCCAGACTCAAAAGTTACCCTGATATCCATGCAGAAGAACCACAGCTTTTAATCTGATCCCATGCTTAACATGTTCCTATAAATCCTTAGTGCTACCAGGAGAGACAGCAAACAGAAGTTATTTATTACTAAGTAGATAACTCTTTTCTTTCCTGCCAGGTCTAGGCAAAAGCCACAACTTGAACCACACAGACACTGAGTAAGATGATTTGGGTTGCACTGTGGAACCCATTCCCAACTTCTCGTATGACTTGGAAGAGATCACTCAATTCTGAGGTGTTCCCTGCATGCAAAAATCCCCCTGGATGGTATTTGAATGGGAGGAATGCTGGCTTTGCTGTAAAATTCTCTTCTGAAATTACAGAGCAAAGGTGAGGTTTGCTGAGGCTGTAGTTGCTACAGAGTACTGCACATCTCCTACCTGGAAGGTAAGGGAAGCAGAAAGAAGCCACAAATCTGCAGCACCCTGAGTGTAATCACAGTGACTCTGGTGATGTTAGAAAGCACCAGCACTACTATCTCCATAGCACAAATGCAATGGAGGAATCTGGAGTATTTACAGCTGTTCATCAAACAGCAGAGCCTCGTTGCACTCCACTTGCCAGAGAAACAATTCCATTGCACTTCTCATGAATCTTTTCTTGTTGACTGGATTTAGCAGAGTACACCAACATTTCAGCCCTGATGAAGGTGCTAGACTGGGAACACTGGGATATTTTGTGAGTATAATTCATTTTTTTGTTATGGTTGGAATGCAGCATAGTGAAACGTTACTGCTGGGTGAACACCTGTAGTTAGAAAGTGCTGGGTTGCTTAGGGGGCTCTAAGCATGCCAAACCATTCCCTGGAAGGAGGTTTGAAAAGTGAACATTAAAAAAATAATAATAATAAAAAAATATCCTCCTGTGCACAATGAGAAATAGAGAAGCAGGCACAAGACACCATATGTCAAAATGACAAAATCAAGAATTTGAATCTCTTGTGGGTGCATTTCAGTTTTGTCTGTAGGAAAAACTAAGGCTTAAATCAAACATTGTAGGATGTAGCTCCTCAAAACACCAAAATACACAGTTATGCCAGTTTCTTAAAGTGCTAAAATGAGTAAAAGTCAATGAGACCAGTGCAAGGAATGATACTGAAATTCTTTTCTTTAGGGTGGATTAATTCAATTTTTATAGAAAAATGCCATTGAAAATTGCCAAAACATTCCCTTTCATTTACAAAATATCAAAATATGATTTGGCTGAAAATATTTTATCTGGGTTTGATTTACAGAAATGTTTCATCTTGCCCCTGCCCCTCCTTTTAAAATATGTTCTGAAAATTCAACTGAAAATTGCAGATAGCCTTCACCATCAGGATCTCTCTTCCTCAAGAAAAAGGACTCAAAGACTTGATCTTCCTGCCAGTAAATTGAATTCTGTTTTCCTACACAAAACCATGTTCACAGCCACTGTATCACAACATAAATTCTAACACCACCACATTTTTGCTTTCTCCCTACTCAGATCTATCTATTGAAGCACAGCAGACACATTAACAGGACTTTAACTCATGCAAATAATTTCATTTGTACAATCTGCTTTACCTTGCCTTTTGTTCCTGTTGACATTACAAAATGTGAACTCTCTGTTGGTGATCTACAGGTATTAGCAGGAAACATGTTCTTGAGAATTTCTACATTGAGTCCCCACATCCATTTTAAAAGAGTTGCTGTTACTGCTCCCATTTTACAGACTGGTAAAATGAGGCACAAAACCTTAAAATAATTTCCACAACAATGAACAGAGATTGAAGGTTTTTTTCATTTGTTCTATTCCCTGGATGATGTTATCTGCCATTAATTTGCAACAATTTGCCTTTCCTCTTTTTCATATCACATAGATTAACAGTCTGATACTGATGTTCTAGATGATCCCTCATCTCTCTCCTACTCTACCAAATAAAACTTCATTTAATCACTTCAGCTCCATCCACAAATAATAAAAGAAACAGCATATGAAAAGTTGAAAGATTTAAGCAGTTACTTCAAGTATTCCAGCCTATCTGTGACACAGATCTATATAGTATAAAATACACAGTGATTTTGTGCTCTTAAGCAAAAGTCCCTAACAACACCTTTGGCAAAGTCCCTAAAAAGCCTCTCCAGCAGAGTGGGGCTGCCGGCGGTGGCTGATGCTTCCCAGAAGGAGCTCCTTACAGTGTCTTTGGAGCAGATTCCCATCTGCCAGTGACTGTCCTAATGAGTTCCCTTTACATTTAACTACATTTTCTGATAAGCAATACATTAATTTGAAAGATGGATTTTATTGCAGATGAGTAAGGCAGCAATGGCTCAGCAGGATCAATGGTGCTGGATTTGATTTCTGAGCCAGGAATGGTCTACTTACATCCATCAGAAGTCAGCATTAGGTCCCCTATGTACTGTATATTCATTTGACAGGAATACAGCACACAGGAAACAATATTAAAATATTAACCACTCACCAAATGTATTCATGTACCTAAATGTATTAATGTACCTAAATGTGTCCAGAAGATGACTTAACATAACTCTCATGTTTGCTACCACTAAATCTTGATAAAGCACTCCTTCTTGAAGGCTACCAAGCATGACCCATAATATTTCTGCTGGTATGTGTCTACATGAAATTGTTGTACTGCTCTGATAATGACTATTTAAGAGATATGCTTGCTTTTATGATCATCCACTGCACTAAGAATATTGGTATAAAAATCACCTCACCTATGCTTCAGGACATACTATAAATATTCATTTGAGAAAAAAATTAGAAAGAATAAACTAATCAATAATACTCTACAGGACTAGTCTAATATACACTGTGGTTCTCTAAATGCAGTGATAAAGGAACAGATTATTTCCCCCCTCATTTTTTACAGTAATCTCACATAATTTAAACTATCTACATCTATCAACTCCCCACACTGGCCAAGGCTGAAACAGTGTTAACCAGGCCCACTGAAGTCAATTAGTTATGCCAATTTGCTCCAGCTGAGAATCGATTCTTGGTTGTCTTTATACTTCCTATAGAATATTCTGCAGGAAGCATTGCTTTCACCAAGTGTGGTCAGTGTCTATGGACAATGTCAATGTGAAATCCCTCCTCCCCATCTTTTGGACTTCTTAAAATAAGGAGTTTAAAAAAAAAATCCAAACTACCACCTAGAAAACCACGGGTTTTCACTAAAACAGCAGGCAAATTAAAACAATTTTAAAGGAAAGGGCTTCAATATCAAAGATTTAGTAAAACGATTGCCCTTCTTTTCCTTTGTCAGTTTTTCCTACATTTGCAATTAAATCACTCAAGACACTCTCACCCAGATGTAGCTGATGAGAAACGATCACAAGAAAAACAGCAAACAAAAGAAAGATCACAAAATACATTAACTTTTACTAGCGATGCTGCTGTGCATTAGCATTTTTAATAATGACCTCATTACCATTTAGTTCAACAAGCAAACAAACCCTGTTTATTTGATAATTTATTTATTCTAAAATAATGCAACCTTTTTATGTGCCCTTGTTATGAGCTCTCTAACGTTAAAGGCACCGCTACAATCAGTTAAGTAATTATCATAGGATAAAAGCTTTTACCATGAAAAAGTTTTGTTTGAAAAAGCATGAACTGTGATTCTCATTGATAGCTTTCACTGAGTGCAGAATTCAGTACATTGTAGCACAAAGGCCTAGATTATCTCCCTCTGTTAAAGGCTTAAAATTCTACAACCAGACCATGCCAGTTACCAGTATCAGATTATGATAACAAGATCATGTTCAGTTATAAAAACAAGTGTCTAAACTTTTCTCATGTCACTTTCTATCTAAGTCCCATTGCCAGTTGTGAAAGGACCCATCTGAATGTGTGTAGAAGCTCATTTTAAAGCTAGCTCTTTGAACTGGATTCATGGGGTATTTGCATAAGAAGATTTGGGTAAAAAGAATGGGCTGGTGCTGCATCTGCCCATTAATATGCCTGCTAATTCAGCACATTGTAAGCCTATTGATGTATCACAAAAGGCTCAAATTCAAGGACAGTTATCCTATTGCCATTGTTAGTGTTTGAATTCAAGTAATATGTTCACTATAGGAATACAGTTGTTACAATTAGATATTTTCCTATAATGGTATAAAGAACCGACAACAATTGGAATTACAATAACGCTGATGCAACTTTAGAATTTCTGAATAATTCTATTTTAAAAGATGCAGGTGCTGATTAATTTTGCTTTGCATAATACTTGGATCTTGAGTGCTGGAATACTTAAAAAGCAGCAGGAAATTGTGGCAATACAACCTATCAAAGCTGGCAGTTTCCCTTTAGTGCTGATGCACATTTATCTTGCTTGCAAGAGTTTTAATCAAAAATTAAAATACTTAACAGAGTTTCAACAGAACAAATGAAACCTACATCACAAGCACAAGTAGCAAGAATTTTAATCCTGCTTATGAAAACTGCAAAAGCATTTCTTGTGCTATCAGGGGATATCCTACATGGAACATTTTTATGGTGAATATGAATTGTGTGAAAACACCGTCTACTCACAAATGGGGAAAAGAGCAGAATCAGTGATTCATGCAAGAAGCGCAGAGCGGCGGCTGCACCCGCTCCACAGCAGATTCAAAGCAGATGCTGAGGCAAGCAGTGAAATAAAAGGATGTCAGCTGAAGGGCCGTGAAGAGTTCTTAAAGCACACAACAGAAAACTAGAGGACAGACTAAAAGGAAACACATGCAGAAAACAGCAAATTAAGTCAAGCTAAACTTAGTACTTCAAGGGTCCCGAGTTTGCTTGTGTTTGAGACCACGGCGCGTGTCTTGTTGGGGGGGAAAAGGGGAGAATAAACGTGTGTGGTGAGAAGGATTTTCCAAGGCCAGCTGGGACAGCCTCCTGGGGCTCTGCCCTGGGCACCCCCAGCCCCATGGCCAAGGTCTGGGGGCACCCCCTGCTATGGGGCCCCAGGATCCCCAATGCTGCGGGGCCCTGGGCTCCCCATGGCCGCCTGGACCCAGCCAGCCCGGCTGGGTGCTGGGGCAAGGCTGCATTTTTCTCACTCCAGGTCCCTCAGAGAAGACATCAAAGACCAGAGAGATGTGCTCTTTGTTTTGTTTGGTCTCTGACTCTCAACATGTGGTTTCGCAGGCCCAAACATCGGCACCTTTTAACCTATTCTGTTCAGCTTAGGCCTTAGCTTCATTTAAGCATTAGGGAAACTATAGTAACCAATAATCTGCCTGTTCCTGAATAGAAACTATGTACCTTGTCACACAAGAGCCTGAGGATCACCATTCGGGACAAGTTCCTTTACAGGCCCTTGGCTTTCTTTGCTGGGGCCCGGCCTGTCCTACTGAAAAGGTGTCAGAACCCTTCGCCTTTTTGCGATGCGGGATCTGCGTTCGTGTGAATTTATATTTAACAAACGGGGACCTTCTCCCTCAGAATGTACCAGTATTTGATGATCTCTTACAACTGTTTTCATCGAGTCCTAAGCGAGGACCCATGACAAAAGGTGAAAGGTCTTTCAAGAGAGAACAGGTCTGGGGAAGGCAGGGATCTGCTGTGAGGTGCGCGTTGTTGTTGTTGTTTTTCCATGCGGGTCCCATCCAGTGCAGGTGGTGACCAAGAGCCGTGAGGCAACACAGTGGAACTCAGCAGCAAGGTGAGCATCAGTGAGGTAAAGAATCTTTCCCAGGCTGGTGTTTGCTGAGTCAAAAGCTTTACTCCATCAGCAAGTTGCAGGGGAGAACTTTGTTAGGTTGTTGATTTTACTTATGTATGCACTTTGGTAGCGATCTGATCTCCCGCTTAATGAGTCTCCCCCAGGCACAGGGAAAATGTTATCACCAGCCCCATTTTTCACTCACTCAATCTCTAATCCGGCACTGCACTGTCTTGTTATTAGCAGGAAAAACAACAACAACAACTATGTATATCGTGTAGATCACAGCCAGAAAAGAAAGGAACAAATGTCAAGGGTTTGAAGAAGCAATTCAAGCCCAGATTCATTTCATCTGTCACTCTCTCCTGACTCTGTCACGCAACAGCTGCCTGCTAACTTATTTCCCTCCAGTAAAAAATGACATTTTTGCTTTCTTTATAATAGTTTAATATTAATAGGGAGGGAAGTTAAATTGTTGACACTGCAACCAAAATACCGTACTGCAAATTGAGGTATTTGGTATGAAACTCAAGACCTTCTGCATTAAGCTCTCTCACAGTGACCTGACATAAACTGGCAACTGGCAGCCGTCTGCTTTTGGCAGCTCGGCATATTTGGTCATTTATTGGGTGCATGTGAAGATCAAATGGGTTAAGATTCTTCTCCTTAAACAGCAGGGAAAAGAACATCAAAAAGGTGTAAATTTCATTTCCCCAGTTTTGATTAAGTCAAGCATGAAATGAAATGTAATACTCTCAAGTGGCAAGGGTTTATACTATTGATGTTGTTACTTCTGCTTCACAAAGCCCAATCAGCCGACAGCGAGTTGAACAAGCTAACAGAGTTTTAGGGTGGCCAGATGGAGGGTTTTTACTATGGTTGAAAAGACAGCTTAGTGCTTGCCTCTTCAAGCCAAGTCAATGCCAACTGTGTGAAATCCTGGCCATTCTAACCCTTCTTCTGTTTTGTTGTGGTGGTTTTTTTTTTTCTTCCCTCTTCTCAATGCTGGTGGCGTGCACCATACAGGCCTGATAAAAAACAATCCCTTCAGCAAAACAATGCATTGAATGAATATTTTTGTCAGAAGTGTTGTTTATCTTTTCCCAAAGTGCAGATTTCTGAGTTCATGATGCAGACCAATCTCATTACAGTATTTAAGCAAATCAGAAAATACATCCCATTTAAATGTTATGTGAAAGAGATCTTTGCAAGTATTTGGTAGTTTCTCTGAGATTAAAATTATAATGTTATTTCTTTTCAACAGGGTGGCAAAGCAAAAATGGACTCACATGCTTTGGAAATGAATGAAGATTTAAAACAACCTTGTTCATCCATTAAGGGAAACTAGAGTTAATTCAGAGCAGTGTGAGATACACACTGAGGAACTCTTTAGATCTAGATACAAAAGTAACAGGTCTTAAATTGAGTGTGGTCTTACTTGGTTAGGAAATTTGTCCTTTTTTTATAGGTGCTTTTTCAGGCCCCTTGTTCCCACTACATTCTCAAATTTAATGCTCTTGCCACTATACAGCTGGACTAGAATAGAGTGGCTTTAGTAAAGACTTAATAGAATCTTTAATGCTTCTAACAATCCACTCCCATTGAACTGCATTAAGTAGATATTATGGAAGGACAAAGAGCTAAATAGCTCAACATCAACCTCATTAGGCATGCAGGCAGGCCTTGAACCATTTTATGGGCAAGCCTATTGTGAGTACACTCACCAGGTTAGCTTTAAATTGCAAATGATACTCTGAAAGGGGAAGAGAAGTTTTGGAGAATGGCCTCACAGAAAGAAAATCATTTTAGGCTATAAGAAAATGAAAGGCATTGTTAAAATTGCTCTGACCGTAGCAAATGAAATACATCATGGACTTGAGAGGCTGAATGCTACACTTGAGGGGTTTTTGTTGGCTTTTTTTTGTGTGTGTGTCTGTTTAGGAATGTGGTGTACAGCAGAATAAAAACAATATACAATCTGTAAGACTTAATAAGGGTGGCTCAACATACTGTCCTTTGTCTGGAGTTAAACAAATGAGAAGAGCACAATAATTAAGTAGAGGTGAAAAGACAAAAAAATTCCATTTGAATAAAAGGCAAAGTGTGGACAATGCTATCTATAAAAACTTTCCAGCACTGCACTTCTTAATAGAAAGGGATTGATTTAGTCCTAGCACTTCTGTGTTCAAAAATATTTATATTTAAGGAAAAAAAAAAAAAGTCTCTCAAGAATTGTTTGCAACTGCAAAGTGCTTTAGTAACTGACATTATGATGCCACAAGTCTGGAAACATATTCCCAAGCAGAGCCCTTCTCTGTCACCTTAGTGGATGAATAATTGTGCCTTTGCATATTCCTTGTCATAAATGGCAGGAGTGAAGGGACCCTAAGGACCGCACTGGCAGGATTGGTGCTGTACAAGCAGAGTAAATTAAAACAAGGATTAGAGCAAGTATGATTGGGGATGACAAGCAGGGCAGTTGTTGCCACACAATGTGCCTTTTTGCCCATATGGTCTTCACCACGCTTACACAGCACAAACCCTCTAACATGGATGCTTATTAAAGCATTCCTTCTTGATCAGGACAGAAAGTCCTTAAAGCTTCGTGTCACAGGAGAAAAACAGGGTTTCTTTCACAACTCCAGCAGCAGCCTCAAGCACTATTATTTATGAAGTTTTACGTGCTACTGCCCAATCTTTCCTTTTCATTAGAGAAATAGGCAAGAAATAGAAATGTGAAAAACTCAGGCTGTAGCCTGCAATCACAGTTATGCAATGTAAAGGTTATTAAATGTGAAAGTGAATTAATTGACAACTGTATTTTAAATAAAAACCAGACATATTTCAAAACTTCCTCCTGAAGTATGGATTTGCAGTAGACGCAGAATTTGGGTGATTTTTAAGTGAATAATGAAGGCTTAAAAGAACATGAGATTCATGCTAGGGAAATACTTGAGTGCTCCTATATGTATTTTTACAAACAAACCAGAAGAGGAGAGCAGCCTTCTCACAGCTTACAGGGGCAGAAAGCAGCAATTTTGTGGTTAAGCTCTTATGTTATCTCACATGACGCGTGTCACTTTCAGTGCCTCAGTTCCCTCATCTGTAAAATTGGAATAATTACACATTGTAAGTATATTACATCTTACAATTATATCAAAAGCATACACATTCTACTCTTTTTTTTTTTTTTTTCTTTTGCCTCAGAGATCACACCATTGGTCCTGCTTTACAAAAAGATATCTGGATTCCATGAAAATGCCCAGGAACACTTCAAAGTCCCAAAGTAGAGTTTTGCCTATAGCAAGATACTATTAAAATGCTGCTTTCTCAGCTCTGCAATGAGCTGCTCAGATAGCAGCAAGAAACCAGACGTGAAAGACCTTTCATTTAAATTTTGTTCTTCTGTGGTCCACAGCACAGCTCTCTCGCCACAAAGCAACATCAGATCCAGACCATTCCTCCCAGGTTGATCTTTTCCTCAGCCAGAACAGCCAGTTCTGCAGTACTGATGAACCTAGGAAAGCTCCCACATGGAATACCATGCAAAACACAGCATTAAATGGGAACCAGTAAAAAAAATTGGCACTTAGAACATTATAGGTGCCCTTGGGAATCATCCAAGAGTTCCTGCTAAACTAGACAGAGGTTTCTTATAGAAAGCCTGAGGCCTTTTTGTTAAGAGTCTCAGAGTCTGAAGCAGAAGCTACTAAATTGTTCTTGATGATTACAGCTCCTCCCAAGCTTGTGCCACTAGCACAGAAAATATTTATATAGTTTAGACTATGGCTTGTGTTATCACTCCTACTTTTGGACTCTGAAGCTTACACCTGAAGTACTGGGATTGTTCCTCCTTGTGCTTTGTAGATTCAATGAAATTAGTATGGAAACTTCTACTGCATTGCAATAGTCAACATTCCCTCCTTATCATAGAATGGTTTGGGTTGGAAGAGGCCTTTAAAAGTCATCTCGTCCAACCACCCTGCAGTGAGCTGGGACATCTTCATCTTGAGGGCACTCAGAGGCCTGTCCAACCTGACCCTGAATGTTTCCAGGGATGGGGCATTTCCCACCTCTCTGGGCAGCCTGTGCCAGTTTTTCACTACCCTCACTGTAAAAAATTTGTTCCTCACTTCTAGTCTAAATCTTTTAGTTTAAATCCATTGACCTTGTCCTGCCACTACAAGCCTAGGCAGAAAGTTGTCTCAATCTTAAGAGCTATTTGACTTAAGACTACACTGCACCACTCACACATTGCATTCAAAATTATTAGGGCTTCAGTGGAAACCAGACAGTAAAACTGGACATGGAGAACCTTTATGTGGATGGATGGATCCATACTTGTTAGGATGGCCAGAGGCCTCTTGGGTCACATATAAATTTTGCTGGACACTGAAACAAATTAGAAAATAAAAGGTACGCCATGCTAGGGGTACAAGGACACTTCCACCACTAACCATGACCATATTCCATGCTTCCATCTCATCTACTCCACAGTAAGAGTTGGGGATTGATCTGCAGGAGCACAGCTACAGAATAGAGTGGCCAAGTAGTTAAAGTATCAAGCCTGAGATTTGGGAAACCCAACTCAAATCCCTTCTCTATGAGAATTTGTTGATCATTTAGGTCAAGATACTCAATTCAGACTTCTCAAATTCCAGAGTGAGGCTACAAAATTAAACTATCAGATTACAGACACAAGGATATTTCATATGAATTGACTTCTGATCAGTCTGATCTGATCTACACTGAAATGCAGAACAGTCTCCAAGAACTTGAAAGCATCATCAGCCTCATTGACTTCATATTCCTTAAGATTTTAAATGTATTTGAGAATAATCCAGGACTAATTCTATGGAAAGGAGACCATCAGGCTTAATGGTGAGATGCAAACCTTTAAAGTAATCATTACTGCCCTGATTTTAAAGACAATTTTCCCCTGCACTCCCCACAGCCCTCAAGATAAAAGAATATTTTTCAGCATGTAGTACATTTTAGACTTGTCCAGGGGATGTCCTGGCTTATACCTCCCAATGTCACCATTCCTCTGAAAGAGGGGAGCTACATGTTGTAGAAAAGGCAGTGCTGCAGTCCTGCAAAGGCATTCCCAGCTATGTGGGTCACTTGAGGCACTGCAAACAGTCCCATAAATCTGAGTATAGCTGCAACTTCTTGTGGGTTTGGAGCCTAAATGAACATCCACCTACAACTTCTACTCTATAGGGTCTGAGTTTAGGGTGGGTGAGGACTGCCAACTGGCTTTCCTCAGGATCCACCTAGAAAAAGAGGCATATCCCCCCAAACCACTTTTTCATTCAATTGGTAAAGCTTTCATGTGACATTCTGACAGAGAATTGTTTCACCTGTCCTAGCAGAGATACATCTATTTCCATCACTTTTCAGCACTTCCACTGACTTAAAGAAAGCCTTGAGCAATGATGAGCCCTAAAATACAGAAAAAACCAATACAATTTGAACATTTTTTTTTTTTGGTGGAGGAAGAAAGAGGAAGGAAGAATTAACTGCAGTGCTCAATGACCTTTTTCTACATTTCTACATTAATAGGACAACTGAAAATTGTACTGAAATAGCTACTAGTATTTTTTAAATAAAAGTATACATGATATAAAAGTAGCTTATTTGTTTCAATGGGGACTGACTAAAATAGAAGTTTAATTTCTAAGTGGAAGTGCAGGTAGCTCCTATCATTATTAAAAGATAAACATTTAGGTACTGAGAAAACTAATTAAATTTTGCTGAGTTATCAGGAAGTCCCTTATGAATATCCTCTGGGGTAGGCTCTAATGTGAAGAGATCTCAATTTTGTGGTTAAATAATTTGAAGAGATTAATTAGTAAAGAATAAGTATTAAAGACAATAATGAGAAGATAAAGGTAACAATTATTTTTTTTTTACATTTACCAGCTTTATAGCTCTACCTGATGAAAAAGTTTTCATTGCACAAGGCAACTATTAACAAGACAGCTGTTTGAATTATTTTAAAGTATTTATTAGACATACAGTAGAAATAAAAAACATCCTGAGACGAAAACTTAACTTTAAACCAGATTTGCATAAAGGATTAAGCTCCTTCCAGTACTTTTTGAACTCAAATTGGGAGAACTGATCTTTATCCCAATTTCTTTTTGTTCCTCTGGAAGTTCAGTTTAATCCAGCTTTCTTAATTTTCACCTTCTCCCTAAACCTTCTAGGCTTGTTACATGATAGCTCAGGATCATTATCCACCCAAGCTGAGGGGGTTTTCCCTTCATTAATTTCTGTAAGAAGATTACCAGTGCTTGTTTGTTGTTGTTTAAGCAAATGATTTCCCTAAGCTCTTTGTTTTTCCAACTGGTTTACACTTTAATGCCCTTGATTGAATTTCAAACAAGAGATCAACTTGACCAACCAACTCTGTTTAGGAGGAATTAAAAAAAAAAAAAAAAAAAAAAAAAGGAGGAACTTCACATGAACTATTTAAGCAAGGAGAGTTCTTAAAAACTTATTCAACCATTTAGTCAAAGAGATGTATCATAATTAGCATATCATTCAGGACTTGTTTAGTTTTTAAAGTCAAGGTGACTTTCTATGAAGACAAAATTCTCTAATTACAACTAAACTATGCATGTCACTCCCAATTGTGTTTTTTTACTGATTTAGGTCTAAACATGTCTTCACTGTAAGGGTGTCAGAATCTTTTGGTCATTTGAAAAGAGACAGGTATAACACACAACATGAAGATTGCAGATTTACTGTTTCTCCAGGACTACTAGAGATCTGCTTTGTATTTTTTTTTTTGCACAATGTAAACTGTGCCCTATCAGTAAGTGCAGGTTCTGCAGCTCACAGACAGAAACAGACACAGATATATTCATGTTGCCCTGAGTCACATACAAACTGGCTATTTTGCCAAAACTTGGTTTGCTTTTCCTACTGCTGGGCATGTGGTAATCTTCTGAAATAGCTACTGCAGATCAAAAAGACACATTTAAATTTACCTTTATAGTTGCGTTCTAGGACTAAAATTCTACAGAGCACACAAAAAGTGTAACCAGTAACCATCTGAAAATCAGATTATTTGCCAGAGGATTAAAGTGATCATTGCAAAGTGAGCACCACTCCAGACCTGCCCCAGCCCCTGACTATGCTGTGATTTGTCAGTCAGTCTCACCAGCTCCCCTCCCAAAAACTCCACTGCTTTTACTGCTAGATCAATTAAACAGACACCAGAAGCTTGGGAAGTACACACTCCTGCTTCTCATCAAGATAAAGCTTTTTTAATATAGACTGCAGATAGAAAAATTATTTACAACAAACAACAAAAAAAGGAAACCCCCCCCCGCCCGAAAAAACCCCTCTCAACATACCAAAATGTGAATATCAACAAATGAAAAGACTAAATAGCTTAAAAATAAATGTAACTTCATTCCTAAGACAGAAATTATTATTATGCTGCTTAGAAGCTTGCAGACCCTCCCAACAGCAGCACTGTCTCTACCCAGACTGCACCATCCCTCAGGACCCCCCAGAAAGCACCTTCTGACCACAAAAAGGCAACTTCAGCTGTCACAGGCAGTGCAAAGGGATCAGTACCCACAAACACTTAGGGAAGAAATGGACAGCTCTATAAATACTGGATTTTAATGGTACAGGAATTTTGCAAAATGTCCACTAGTAACACCTATTCTTAATACACCAGACAGGGAGTTCAAGGATGAAGTGTGCACCCTAAGCAAGGCTTGGGGTCTTGATTCTCCTCTGTGAGTGACCTTACACACTGGCTACTTAACATTCCTCCGTGGTCTGTGCCTTGGAAACTCTGTCAAAATGACCTTATATAAAGGAATTGTTATGAGGGCATATTAAAATGGAAGCCCTTCTATTTTAATTTTCTTAGCACCAAAAGGCACTAGTGGATTCCACCATGTCAGGCTATCAGCATGCTACAAAAACTGTCACCCATATAGATGTTATGCTGCATGAGATTTCCTCAATTATTTAAAAGAAATACATAACACAATATTTCTGTACTTTGGTGTCCCAAGGTAGATCAATAAACAGGTAATCATTAGCTAAAACCCTGGATACTCAATCGTAAGCATTAAGTTATTGATCTGACATTTATCCTGCCACAAGTGTCGCCTTGTTCAGTGTTTCAATCATTTCATCTTAAATTTTTTTGTTCTTTGAGATCCCTGGATTCTGACAGACCCTTATGTCTATCCAGCAACTTGTAACAATGCCACACGAGCATAACCAGGAGATGAATGATAGCAGATTTGATTCTGAGAGTTTGAGATACAATATACCAGGCTATTTCTAAAGCAAATAGACTTCAAAATTCAGGGCTAAAATAATTAAAAGAAACACGGTGCAATCCATTCTAATCAATGCACTCTAATTAATCCAGCTTAAAAATGGCATTTAAACCTTATATATATGTGTATATACTCAAACTGGTACATAAACAGTGCTCATACTGTATTTAAAAAAAAATCTTTCTTAATTTAGGAACAGGATGCACGAATAAAATTAATTTCACAGTGTAGCAGAGTATTTTAACAAAGGAATGTTACCATTTAAGGTAATATCCCCATTTTAATTTTTTTTTTCCCAATCTCACCTCCTACTGTCAACACCATCAATTTCAGCAGTGCTCCTTCCCCTATCTCTTTCAACATCAAAATACGATCCTTCCAGTATCATTATTATCAACCTGAGCAAACTAAATGTGAAAAGGTGCCACTAATAGGACAGCTTTTGACATCACATCTTGAACCAGAATAAGCAAACAGGCAAGTCAAATCTTCAGGGTCAAGCTTTGAAGTCAATTTTCTGACCCAGGAAATCATGTTCTGTGACAGTGATGACAAACGGTGAACACATGCCTTGTATAAATATGTCTATGAATGTTGCCTTACAAACAGTCACAGCCACCATCTCGCTGTAGCCAGCTATGGAAAGAAAAATGGGGAGTTTGCACTTTGAATATCCACTATTTGATACACTGCTTTAACAACAACAACAACAAAAAAAAACCCCCAAAAAACACCAAGCGTAAAATTGGCTTCTCTTCCTAAGCGGAGTTAAAAAGAGAATAAAAACCCCTCCAAAAACAGGTAATAAAAGAGAGTACTTGTATGCCTAATTTTCATTTAACCTTCAACACCTAAATAGATCCAGAGAACAACTGAATGTGTACACTGCAAATGTTTTGCTATTTGGACTCCTATGCCTAAAGCACTCGCCAGCAAAGCCTTCCAGGCACAGGACTGAAAAGTCATTGTTTATTGATTTCAAAATCTAACAGACTAATTATATATTTGTAGATGACTCGACAGATTTACAAAACTGCTATATGATTTTATAATGGAACATGCTCATGTTAATCTCCATCTATGGAGATAGCTAGAGGGGGCTGACCTTTATCTCATATTTAAAACACAAGCAATAACTGAAATTCATTTTCAATTTATTTTCCAATCATATAAAAGGAGGGGGAAAAGATTACTTTATTGAATCTTTTTAGCTAGTAAAAGGTTGGAGACAGTCTTGATGCCTTCCAAGGAGCTACAGGGATGGTCTATAGGGAACAGACTTAATCGAATAAACTAATCTTTGCTGTGGAGATTAAGTAGATGGCTACAGCAGCAGAGTAACAGCAGAATGCAAAGTATCAGCAGCACCATCAGCTGCTTTAAAGGTGCTGTAAGGCAGGAGCAGAGCTGCCCCATTGGGCCCACCCTACTGATCCTGCAAATTTGGTAAACTTCATGGAAATTTAATAATGCTGCTGCATTGTGTTTGCCTGCTGAGCAAACAGCCTGGTGCTGCAAGGCACATATGTGATAATTTACAAGGGTTTTTTGGGAGATACAGTAACTGCTGCTACACAAGCCTGGGGCCTTTAAGCTGCAGAGAGCATATACAGTGTACATCCTCCAGGTAAACAGGATCTAGAGGTAAAGATGTGTTTCAAAGCAGATCCTGACAGCTGGTAAAGTGCCTTACTTTGTAAGCACATCTTTTCAAAAAGTCTTTGATTCCCTACGCCAATACACACTTGGAGAACTGAATTAGGCTGGGCTAGAATCTGTCATGATATATGACTAACATTTTTTTGCACTTTTATGTTAGATTGAATAAAATCGAGTTATTTTGCTGGGTTTCTTGTTTGTCCTGTCTCTGCCATTTAGCACTCCGAGTTGGCAATCCTGACTAATTATGGACTACGCATTTCTGAAGAAATGGAAGGGATGGCACACTCTCCCTGCAGAAAGGGTATTTTTATTATGGCTCAGAAGCCATCCAAAACACACACACTACTCCCACACTTTAGGCCTGGCAATGAAAAGGGAAGCAAAGCAGAGCCCGAACCGTCCGGGGTTTCAACATATACAATGAACTTATTTAATAATAATAAAAAGAAACATTTCAGAAACAATTACTGCTGCCTTTGGATCCCGTAACTTGAAAGCAAACCGCAGCCTCTCTGCTGATTCCAGCAGCTCAGAGTTCACAGGGTAAGCAGCACTCGTCAATATGAATCAGCTGTGAAATGCAAGGCTGTGCTAGGACTTCAGCTGAAATTGGCCTTCTCTGCAATATTGTTATTACAGTTAATAAAAACTCCTGCCTAACACTTTGACCACAGACCAGCGGAGCCGGGGTGGGTTGGGGCTGGGGGAAGGGGACATGCCAGGGGGCAATGCTTAATGGGAAAAGTATTTGAAGGAGGCTGGTACTGGGGGTTACCTCTGGAGGTGACAGTCTTGCTCAAATATTGATTCCCTACATGACAGAGAATGTGAAAGAAATTGTAAATGAATTTTCAGTGTGAATTTTCTTCAACAAGTTTAGCAATAACAAGCAACTGGTGAGAGCAGATGTTCTCTTCCTCTTTGTCAGGAAGTTAGGAGCTATCAAAAGGCAAATGATAGACCAGAAAAGTAAAAGCTTTTTTTTTTTCTTTTTTTTTCTTTTTTTTTTTTCTTTTTTTTTCTTTTTTTTCCTTTCTTTTTTTTTCTTTTATTTTCTTTTTCTTTTTTCTTTTTTTTTTTTTTCCTTTCTTTTTTTTTCTTTTATTTTCTTTTTCTTTTCACTATTCAGTCCCCAGAAACCAGGGCTCCCATGCCCTGGTGTCACACATTGAACTGGTGTCTCTAGATGCCATCTACTTAATTCTCTCCCATCCTAACTCTCTTTTATAACAATTAGATTATTTTGGACTCCTTACAGAGGATAATCACAATGATCAGTCTAATAATGTGTTGCAGTTGCAACACACACAAGTGTTCAGGAAGACTTCAGTACTTGAAGGGAAAGGATCACAGCAGGGTCTTTACTACAGAGAACCAAAAATGCACCAGCATCCATCTCCTCTGGTTCTCTGGGCACTCTGAAGTGGGACCACAGAGAATCAAGAGAGTCAAATGCTCCCATCAGCCTTCCCCTCTCTGCACAGTGTGCAGCTACCTGAGCACAGAGGTCACAGCCCAGATTGTCAGAATAAACACACCATTTCTGAAGCAACATCCCACTGTAGAGAAAAACAGTGAATTCCCAAAGACTGAGCAAATCCAGAAGTCTTCTGAAAATGAAGAATGCATGCTGGAAGACAACCTCCTACCAAATGAGAAGTGTTGACCCAATGCAGCCTGATTGAAAACTTTAGGAGTGTCAAGGTACAGCTCATGCTGAAATGAAATTTTGCTCTCAAGCTACTCAGAGGTGTAACTAATGTAGCCCCATGATTTCTCCTCACCTCACACCAAAACAGAATCATACAATTACAGAAAGGATGTTAGCTGGATGGATAACAGTCCTGGAGCTACCAATCCAAATTTTACTCAGCCATGTCTTAAACAGGCTGCAGTCACCCCTTTCACATCACTGTGGACATAACCTTTGTGGAAGAAAGAGGGTAGGAAGAGACATGATAACAAATTAATACTAAAAGCCAACATGTTTTCCATGCCATAAAACAAGCAAAATGTTAGTAACAGATCACAAATGGCTGGCAGGTGTATTTCCAGTGGGAGTAGAGCAAAAATTTTCTACGCTTCTTCCAAGAATCTGGCCATGTCGATCAGTTGGCCTTGATTACACAGGGTTTTGGGGTTTTTTTAGTATTTTTTTTTTCTTCATAAGCATTTTTATTACAAAAATTAGGCTGGTTAAAATGCTACACATAGGATTAGCTATAACCTACTGAGATAATGGTTTTCTGTGCTGATGACAATGTGATCACTGTGCGAGTTAAACGACCTCTGCCCCTCGCCCCCACGAGTTGTGTAATGAAAGAATGCATTTAAGAGACAATTATGAGGTTAATTTCCTTACTTGAATGCAGGACATTGATGCTGTGCTCCTGTTATTAGACCTACCTCTAGGTAATAACAATGTGAGTGAAGAAAGAAGCTAGCTGCTAGACACTGCACTGGAAAACTTGAGTGCTTATTATTAAAGAGGGAAAGCTTGGATTTTAAAATCAGTAATTAATTATTAAACACAAAGCTATCTGTGAAAGGAGAAGAATTAAAAAATTAGAAATCAGGAATGTAAAACTACAGATGTAGATGTAAAACTACAGATGTAAGAAAACACTACTTCTGGAAAATACATGAAGATTAAGGAGCTAATTGTCACTTGCACCACAGCAGCCCCCAGGAGTTCACTGTCCCGAAAGTACAGACCCAGCAAAGAGATGGGGAATGATCCTTTACCCAGAGTGCCATCGAAGGAGGCAAAGAGCAAAACCACACTTGTTCAAACTCCCAGAAGTATCCATGTCACAGCAAGAACCAGAAACCTGAGTCCCAGTCATGAACACAAGGCTCCTCTCAATAGAAGAGTCAGCCCCATCTTTAAATGACGCAAAGCAATGGCCAGAAAGAGAAGTGGACAAAGTACAATGTTCAGCATGGTGTGGAGCTTTGGAAGGCAGAAGCAGTGATGTATCTCTGAAGGTATAGGTGAAGTTCTGAGGTGTATAAAGGCTCCTGTTTCAAGGACAGAGCAATGCCCACACACTGCAGGGCTGGCTAAGGGGATGCAGGGTGGGCTGCTGGAGGAACCTGGTGAATTTCATGGCCTAGAGCCACCACTGGAGCTGGACAAAGGTTTCGTTCCTGACACCGGTCCATTGCACCGACAGCAGAAGCTCCCTGTGCTTGTATCTCTTCATGGCTGGGTGTCTGAGCACAGGGCACTCCCCTGAGACATCCGAGCTCTGCTGCGTTACATGTGTCTACCTAAACCAGTGCTTCCTCCAATGCACAAGAACCAGGGAATGTCCTCAGTTTACTGCTGGGGGGACATACTAATGGCATAATAGCACATCATAAGCAGTTGACCAAAATTTTCCTGCTTGAAGAACCTCTTCATGCACCTTATGCACTCCTGTAGTCCCTTCTTCCTATACACAGTCCCTCCATCACATGTTTATATGAATAATTTTCTATTTAAGAACAGAAATAAAAATGTGACTGACTAAAACACCATACCCATACACTCCCAGATCTTTATGGCACTGCAAAAAAGGTTTCAGGCTGCTGTCACTATCTGTTTACTGTCAGTGAATGAGAAACGGATTGCTCTTCCTTTCTGCTGATGGCCTTCTTTCCCCCAGGGGAGAAGGCACAGACTAATCTGGAAGATTAGCAGGCTACGGACCAGGCAATCACAAGCTCCCACCCTGTCTGTAGCACACTTGGACCAACAGCTTGCCTGGCAGGGAATTCTGATCCCACACATCTTCTGTCAGGCCCTGAAAAGTCGAATCCCACAGAGGCAAATATCAGCACTTTTGTCACGGTGACAAGCAGCATGCATCTCACCCTGAGCAATCCCACATTGCTGAAATGAATGCAGTTTTTCTCAAAGGGCTCCCCCGCAAAAAAACCCCTCTAAGTCCATTTCCTTTCATTCAATGCAAGTCATACTTGGTGCTGCAGAACAGGGCACAGCCCTAGAGCAGCCACGTTTCCATCTTGCCCCAAGCACTACAGTGTGGTGCTTGAGCAGCACAACCCTCCTGATGCTGCTCCTGGATCAGGCAGCAATGATCAGCACTGCCTCTCCTCACCACAACAGAGCTGTTTTCAGAACCTTTAGCTCTAAAAAAAGACTTAGCAGACACACCTGGTAATGTAAAGCTCTATGAACCAACTTGACATGCTGATTACTTGTAACTCTTCCCTGTATTGGGAAAGCCAACTTGCTTTACGAAGCAAAAATGTGTGTAGTGGTGCAACTGGTGCCCAGTTCGTATCTTTGGGATTTGTCCCCCCAGTATTTGCTCTGGTAAGTGACATGAAGTGCAATCCAGATCCCACTGAGAACTAGGAAAAAACCCTCGCTGAAAAAAGACACAACACAATTTGAGATCACACAGAATCACAGAAAGTTAGGGGTTGGAAGGGACTTTGAAAAATCATCAAGCCCAAAGACCCTGGCCAGAGCAGAGTCACGTATAGGAGGCCATGTGGCAAATACTCCTTGCCACTACCAAAGAGACAGAAAAAAGCCAAACCAAAAACTTGTCAGTGTAAATTTGAACTCTGAACATAAACTCCACCCCAAAATATCCCCATTTTTATTATGTAGAAATATTCACCCTTTTAGTGAGGCACCAAAACAGTTGTAGGTATTATGCTGAAATGTATCTTTTACTATAAGTTTAGCATTCTGTTTGTTCTAAGCTATAAATATTAAGAGAAACTTATAAAAACATGCAAACTCATTTTAAACCAGAATTATTACCTATCCAATGCATAAGAAAAAAGCCTCTTTATCTCTATATTGATTTTTTTTTTTATCTGCAAGCTCTGAAAAAGGAAGAGTAACACAAAGAATACTTTCAGAAAATCTGAGTTTGCTCAGAGGTTTTTTTCCTTACTCTTTTAGCCCTTCAACAGGTATTAGTTTAAGTGGGTTTTACTGTCTATTTTATAGACATTCCGGTAGAAAATGAAACATTTAAATATGCAAGCTTTAGCTAATCCTCCAACACACAGCCTATGGACTTGGTAGGATTATCCCTTATTATAATGCTGTTAGAACTGATATAAAATTGCAGTTTGAGATTAAACACAAGAATTTCTAAAAATGCATCTGTCTGCCTTTTCCATTTTATCCTGTAAAAATACCTAATATTTTTGAGCATCCCTTTCAGAATCTCAAACAATTAGTGTAGAATTCTACCATTTATAGAATTGTGCAGCATTACTTTATGCAGCAAGCATGATACCTAACATTGAAGTCAGCACTTTTCCCCTCAATCAACATCCAAGACATTGAGGAAAACAGTGGAATATTTGAATATATCATCAGATATGTCAGAGCAAGCATCAGATGTAGTAGCAGCATTTTACTGTATTGACTTAAAATATTGTAGAGCTGCTGTATTATTAAAAGCCTCATCTCCTTCCCAGTCATTTACTGCTAAATTTATTTTCAAATATAATACTGCTAGTTAGGGATCCACTCCACTGAGGGACCCAAGTTCATTTGCATCCATTGGCTATGCTAAATGCTCAGCCTAACAGATGGGAATCTAATTGCAGACCTGTTGTCTGGACATTGTTAACAAATGCAGAAGTAGCAATATACAGGGCTTCTTGGAACTGAATTTGGGCTGGCAGCAGGGGAACTCCAGCTAATTACCAACATCTGAATTTCCTGTTTAATGCAGGCAAAGGCAAAAACAGAGGTACTCAAATTGGAGAAGGCTGAAAGCTGATCAGACAAATCACAGACATTAGATCACCCGCAGCAGCTATTTTGGAAAATTGGATTCTTGTCCACACAATGCAAGAATCCATTTTTTGTGAAGTAGTTTCCATGAAACAAAATGAGACAATTGCAAACACCATCATGCAAAAAAACCAGTTAGCTTGCCAACAAAGACATTGTCTCTGAAATGATACATAAATTGTAAACATCATAACTAGAGGTATTAGTACTGCACTGAACAGAGCTGCAATAGGCAAGATTGAGTTTATTCTCTGACTTTGCTTTGAGCCTCAGAAATAGCAGGGAGATGGCATTGTCTGCAGAAAGCTCTGAAATTACCAAAATCTGTAAATATTTTAGCACTTTGTTTGTTACACAAAGAAGCTGTTGCTCTTGTAGAAAATTATTTTTCTTGCTTTTACTCCACCTCCTCAAAATGCTCAAAGAGAAACAAAGACTATTGTAGTGTTTGACACCCACCCCAAACACCCTTTTGCATTCTGCTGAACTGAAAATGCCCACAGAGTTGCTATTAATTGTGCTTTTGAGGCTGCCAAAAAAATCATTTTCAAAACTGACTCAACACTCTCATTGTTTAATCATTTACATTTTCTGCATTTTTTTTTTTGTTATTGTTATTTACTTGGTTGGCAGTTTTATTTTGTTTTTTGGTTGTTTTGGGGATTTTTTGTGGGTGCTTTGTTTTTTCTTTTGTTTTTAAGTCAGGGAGCTAGGCCTGTATCCATCTCTGTTTCAGTGCTCATGTGCTTTTATGTGTAAGCTTTACCAGGAAACTGAAAACTATACAGTGATGTAATATGCAAGAAGCACCTTTAATCGATTTTTTTTTGTTTTTCACTCTTTTCCAGCTTACATTTTGATGGCTGACAGGTAATAGAGCCTCATAAAAGAACAATCCAGAGCTGGCATTTAACAAATCCAACAGTCTAGTCATCAGTTCTTTTTCTCAATGACAACACCATAGAAGAAAACCAGGTTATTTCCATGGAATTAGCAACTGATGGCAAAAGATTGCACTGAATGACTGCCAGAGAGCAGAGGAAGGGCCTGATGCTGACACTCCCAATGGTGAAACCCCCCACGTGCTACCAGTTGATAGTAACCATGCTTGAGCTCTGAAGGACTCTAAAGGCTGACAGGCTGTATATTAATTCCCCTGCATGGGATGCTTACAACAGACTCACTGCCTTTCTCCTATTTTCTGGGTTGATTTAGTCTAATAAAATATATTATAATATTATATGCTTCTCTTTCTGGTTTTTATTAAAGAATAAATGCTCTTCCATTCAAGCCCTTGCTGTTGCACCACTTTTCAGGCATCTGTGGTCTAGAAAATGACAGACTTCTGTTTAAAGGAGAGAAAAGAGATATCAAGAAGCCAGGTGATGTTTCAGAAAATGCAGATATTTTGCCTGCATGACTCTGACACTTAAGTATCTTCTGGAGCTGATTAGAGTGGTTCTGCCAAAGACTATTTGGCCAAAACAACCTGATAATTCAGATGAAACACAACATTATTGTGTCATGACAAAAAAAAACCCCAAAACACACTGGACTTGCTCCAAAGTCTCCAGAGTCAGTGGAAGTGTGCTGTACCTCATGCTACATACATCAAAACCTTCTGCTGTAAGGATCTGTTTCAGTGTAGGATTTGTAGCTCATCAGATCACTGCATCAGCTTACAAGAATAGCACATCCAAAGAGGGATGCATCAGAAAATGAAAAATAAAGTGGAATATTATAAGCAAACATAGTTCTCCTCTTACTCCCCAGTTTATACACACTACCTTACATATGAATTTCACAACATTTAAAGCATTATTTACTGAAAGATATCAGTGGTAACCATTCCACGTACAGACTGCAGTCAGTTAAAATGACATTAAATGCATCCAACATATTAGAAAATTAAATTAATATCCACCGAAAAATACATATATTGGAGGAGGAATTAGACTAGAAGCTTAAATAAACATTGAGATTTGTCACCAAAAATATATTTTGTTACCCAACATATTTCATTTAATTTGACTAACCCTGCTTGGCTTTAATGAGCTTTCATAAGAGCATGGGGAAAATGAACTCTGTCACAATTAAGAGAGTTTTTTATTTCTTTGCTTTTGTGGTTGAAGTCCCTATTCTCAGCAGTGCTTTTGCTCTTTCATTTTTTTATTTCCTGAATACTTTCTCCTTTTCAAACTAATCCATTTCTTTATCATTCCTTTTTCAGCTCAGGCACGCTGCAGACATTTGAGTGATGAAGATGATGTGGATTGGAGGTGTTTAGCTTTGTAATTTCATCCTTGAATTTTGTGATTACTAACAGGACAACTTTTTTAATTTGCTCTTTTGTCTCGATTCCCCTGGCTGACAATCTGCTCTGTGAGTTAGGCTTTTTAATCAATCACCTAGATAATCAAATGTCACTGGCTATCTGCTCCGTGTAATTACTTTTGCAATTAAAAATCAACCTCAAGTTGCCTCATCTAATTAGAGGGATGGGCAGATTTTCATCGAGATTGATTTTTTAATAAATATTGACTTAAAATGCCATAATCTCATCATATTCTTTCATTTTCTTTGTACCAAAAATCAAACAAATGGAAGAATTAACAAGCAGAAAGATTCATAGGACTTCAAAGGCTTTTGCTATTTCATACGTACAAAATTGTGCTATACAGAAGCCTATCTTATCTCAGTCTAATAACACTCAAAAGCTCCTACCTTTTATTAGAAAAAGAACAAAGCAATTGCACCACTGTATTTTTCACTTTCTGAATTAGCCCAAGTTAAATTAATAAACTCTAGACTAGAATTATCTGGCCTGTGTATAACAAAAAAAATATTGCACAGGTTTTCCTGAATTACTCTGTATTTCAAAAATCATTCACTTCAAATAAATAGTAAAATTGGGAATTCCCTCTTCTCCAACACCTACCCAGAAACCATGTTTTTATTTCCTTTCCCTGAAGAAGAGTTAATTTGAGGATGCTTTTTACCACTTTGCATCCCTGAGACAAACACTACAACACACACAGTTTTACAGCACCAATAAATACTGATCAGCATGAAAAAGATATGTGGCAAAGAGATGTGTAGAAAAGTAGAAGGGATAGCCTAGAAAGAGCTGGAGGATCCTACTTTCATCTGTAGCAAAGGAGTACATTTTTTCATCTATTCACATATGAAGTGTTAGAACAGCAAAGCAGCCAAGATGGTATGGCCAGGAATAGATCCCACATTTTTTTTCTTATTTCTGACATAGATTTATCCACTCTCTGACCTTGAACACTATGGACTCAGCAAACCTAAAGAGGAAGTTTTAGTGGCAGTCCTTGGTGGTGCCAGGAGCAGCACTACAGTGGGTGAACCACCTCTCCCTGTGCTTCAGGGGGCAGAATGCTCCCTGAGGTGCCCTGGCTGCTGAGGGCAGCACAAAAAATCCCCTCTGTGCACCTCCAGGCCCATGGTGGGTGGAGGAAGAGCTGCTCACCTCCTTCCCACCCCTGCAGGAACTCTTTGCACTCTTTTGACAAAGGGATGCAGAAATTTTGCCAGCCTGGTTCTCACCGTGCTCGGTGTTGCTTTTTGACTTCTCAAAGGCTCACCCACACCCCATTTGATTGTACAAAGATACAGATGGCAAGACAAAACTCTCATCCACCAACATAGAAGAAAATGTGGGCCTGTCAACAGAACATGAACATTACATCTTCTCAGGATCACAGAATGATCAGGGGTTGGAAGGGACCTCTGAGGATCATCTAGTCCAACCCTCCTGCTAGAGCAGGATTCCCCCGAGCTGGTTTGAGTGGAATACACCCAGGTGGGCCTTGAATGTCTCCAGGGACAGAAACTCCCTGGGCAACCTGTTCCAGTGAGAGTGAAGAAGTATTTTCACCTCAGAGTTAAGAAGTATTTTCTCATATGCAATTTAAATCTCTTGCGTGCCAGTTTGTGTCCATTACCCCTTGGTCTGTTACTGGACACCATGGAGAAGAGCCTGGACCTATCCTCCTGACACCCACCCTTTAGATATTTACAGCCATTGATAAGATCCCCCCCTCAGCCTCCTTTTTCTCTAAGGGGAACAACCCAAGCTCTCTGCCTTTCCTCATAGGGCAGATGCTCCAGCCCCTTAGTCAGCTCAGTGGCCCCGTGCTGGACTCTCTCCAGTAGCTCTTTGTCCTTCTTGAACTGGGGAGCCCAGAACTCCACACAATACTCCAGGTGAGGCCTCACCAGAGCAGATTAGAGCAAGATGAAGCCAGCTTGCTAAAAAAAGGTAGGCTGCTTAACAGTTGGTGATGACCCCAAGATAACCTCTTTAATGCTCCCCTCAGTCACCCAGATCTCTTGAGAAGTAGTTATTGCTGTTTAAAATGAATGAACAAACTCTAAATGTGCTATCTTATTCAGATGACAATGATGGAAGAGGACACCACAATCAGAGTTGCTGGAGAAGCATGCATTACTTTGTACTGCACCCCAGTGCAGGGTTTCCAGTGGACACAATAGCAATTAAAGATTGCTCCACAGTACCTGGTGAGATACTCATTAACCTCTGATTTGCTACCAGTAAGACTACATAATTAAGAGAAGCTTTCAATAGACATACTCAGAAGGTATTTTCCACAGTAACACAGAGGCCTGAACTACAATTCTCCTTCTCAAGTGGAACACTCAGCTCCTTGTTCCCTCCTCTTGAGGGTGAGCTACCCTAAACCAAGAGAACAATAACAACCAGATTCTGAAGGGGATAAAGTGGGGGGAAAGAATATAATCCAGTTTGTTTTAGATTAACTGCATGAAGTCCCTAACTATTAAAGTAGTGCTACCAGTCTGATAACAATATCACAAGTGCTTTATTGTGAATAACAATGCTGTGTTTGTGACAAGCAAAATAGCACTGGCAGCTATGTTGCCCGTGTACTGCCAATACATTTACTTTTGTTGGCTGCAAAGCAAAAACAAAAGTCATTACAGCTGGAAAAAAATAACTCTACACAACCATATGATGTGAATTACAGATATGCTGAGCATGTGCCAGCCAAACTGGCTCCTTGTCAGTGGTCAGGAAGCTTTCAGCCACCCAGAAATTGTGGGTGCTTTTCTGTTCAGAGGGACTCAGTGTCTGTCCCTTCCTGCTGTGACCATGGCAAAGGAGTCCTACGTGGCATCTGTGGTCTCTTCACCAGTCATTGAAACTCCCTCTGCAAAAGCCTAAGGAAGAGGATAGAGAAGGCTTTGGATGGGGAAAAGAGTCCTTTCAGGAGATCTGCAAGCCATTTGGTTCTCTGTTTATTTGGGGAAAGGAATGCAGATACTAATCAGGCTCTTGGGTTCAGTAGCAGATGTGAAAGTTGCATGCAAATATCCCTTCTCTCTCCCTTTTGCTAGCAGTAAACATCTTCCACACAAAGGCCATCCATATTTACAGAGACTGCAGTAGGCCTGGGATTTGCATTCTCCGAAAGGACGGAGTGTGCTCCTGATGGGAGATATTTCAGGATAGGAGCCTCCCCCACTATTTCAGGCCTCAAGCCAGTTAGTTGCTGAATTTTTTTGAAAGAGAGAATCTTGCTAAATCTTCCCCTTCAGTTTAAAAACAGAACAACATCAACAAAACCAACCAAAACAAAAAAAGGCATAGTCATACACTTCCCCTGACTCCGTCACTCTTGTTGTGGTAGCTGTACAGATCTTATCAAAATAATGCAAATACCTTAAGTTTTAAGTGTTTGCAAAAAGGGCGGGAAGGATCTGATCAGAGGAAACATTTTTGAATCAGACAAAACAAAATAGAACAAGATAAATACAATTTGCTGAAAGACTTTTTTGAGTGCTTTTTCTTGTGTATCAATATTCCACTCTTTTACAGAAGACTCCAGATAGAAATAGCAGGGTAACATTCAGAAGCATCTAAAAAGGAGTCCCTATTCCAAGGTGAGGCAGATTTTAGGGCTCATAAATTCCCTTTATTCCTAAATCCCCAGGCATTGAAGTGTTCTAAGAATGGTTCTGGTGCAGGTAAGGGCATCCACTGTGTTGGATGTGGCCGAGGCAGCTTTTAAACATAAACATTTTATACATTCTCAGTCAGCCCAGAGGTGAGAAGCCCCATCCTTGGGTAGTCAGTCCAGCCAGGAGGTAACTGCCCTGCTCTGGCACACACCTCTACCCATGCACTCTGCAGACATGCTTTGAGCTGACCCTGGAAGGATTTAATATCTTTGCTTCAAAAGCAAACTCTACAGTGTCTCTAAAGAGTGTAGAATAGAGAGGTAGCTTGGATGATTATTCTAGACTTGAATTCATTGGAATTTGCCTAATGGTTTTATTAAAAATAAAGACAAAAAAGTTGCAAGCTTCCATTTTTACCTCAAACAGCAAAGTCCTTGGCGAGTTCTCAGTAAAGTACATTTTTGGGGGTATATTTTAGAGCAGTGTCTCAAAAAAAAGTTATTATATTGTGTTATGTAAAGTACTTATTTCTCTTGCACTTGGCAATAATACCATAATTTTTCTCAACAAGGCAGCCTTCTAATGTAATAAATTTATGGCAAAAGAGAAAAGGAAGATTAAGAATTGTTTTACATTCTGTGGCATAAGACTCCTAGTTATATTAGCATTTTGAGGAGGATTTATTTAGAGATTGAGGATTAATTCCCATGAAATCATTATATAAATTTCAAAATGCCAACTACTTTGATAGAGCTTATGATTTTATCTCCTTATTTTGACAGGCAACTGTGTAAAACAACTTCTGTGCAGAAGTAGCACAGGAATAAAGCAAGGGTGGGATAAATAAAGATGGAATGATCCTCACAGGTTTTCCAATCAGCTGTCTTTTTATTCTGATTACTTGTAGGACAGAGCAGTAATAGACATTTTCCTTTGCACAAAATAATAAGAGCAGTACTTATCGCTTGTTGCCTACAGCTAGTGGCAAAAGGAAATTAGAAAAGTCCAATGAAGCTGAGTAGTAATTAATCATCATACAGTGGGGCCTGTCAAATCAGAGGGGTCTTTTCCAGCTGATAATGCTGCCCAGCACAATTTAGACTGATAGAAATTAGAATTCTTTTTCCTCTGGCAAAAAGCAGAAAGACTCGACTTAGCACAAACGTGGCCAACTGCTCCCTTCAGTGCCTGCCTGACCCATTTATAGCCCGTGTCTGCAGCAAGTTCAGCTCAAAACCGAAGGAAAACCACTTATTCCTCACAGAAGAAAATAGAGAATACCATTCCTAACTACTCTGCCTGCAGACATTAAACAGCACTGAACAGCAAACATTTATGGCTTGAAAGAGACAAGAATATTGGGTTTTTTTCAAAGTGAAATTACTCCTTTTCTCCAATGTGTGACGAAACATGAAATTCTCCAGACTTGTGCCCTTTTTGAGGTAAAACAAACCATGAACAGCGAGCGCCATTCCCCTTCCACAGACAGGCCCTCCTAGCAGCACCGGCGAGCAACGGAGTTATTAAAAGATTCAGGGATTATTTTTCCCCAATGAAGCAAAAACAGTTTTGCCCCCGACTCCGACAGAAACATTACTGAGTCTTGATGAGGCGAGGGCCCTGAGACAACTTGCAGAAGAACCGTGCAGGGCGTGAGGCCAACTGAGGACAAACAGGGAAGGGCTCGAGCTCCCTGAGGTGATGAACGCCTCAGAGCCTCGGACCTTCTCGCGCCTCTTCCTTTCCCGCCCTCACGGGGTCCTCCCTCCCCCCCCCTCAGCCGGCAGCCTCACGAAGCTTTCCTGCGCATGCCCCGTGGCGGCAGCCGCTCCCGGAGGGGCGGGGAGGCGGTCGGGGCTTTGTCCCGGCTGAGGGCGGTGAGGGGGGGACAGAGGCTTCTTCCCCCCTCAGCTTTTTCTGCTGGAGCAGAGGTTGGAGCTTTTCAGCCGAGATGCGTGGCGGCCCTGAGAGCACCGACAGCCCCAGGCGGCCTCAGCCAGGCACTCCAGCCAGGCCCTGCCCCGTTTGGTCCCGAGGGGTAAAAGAAAAAGAGCTAAAGGTCTTAAGGGATGAAAGACCAGAGAAAAACTCCTCATTCATAAAACCTTAAGATTCAGATGTTCTTGCTGCAGCTCTCTCTCATTACTAAATACAAAACCTGGCAGAGTAAATGATGAAGGGTATCAACGTGAGGAAGAGTTTCTTTTACATCAGATAGGGGCATGTGCTGTAAAAATATAAGTACGGCAAAGTGACAGAAGCTCTGGGGCTTTGTTAGAGAGATGGAACTGGGCTGCTACAGAAAGAGCAGAGGGATAAGTTTTACACAGAAGGGCCTCATTTATTAGTGTTCACATTTGAATAATGTGTCTGTATTTCTCCCCTTTCTTCATGGATAGAGGGGATTCCATATTGTTAGGGAAAGTGCGTGCATGGGTACCCCTGACAAACCATCTCTGTGGGCATAAGGGCTCTTACTATAAATCTGGTTCTGTGTATCTCAACTTCGAGGGAGCAGAGGGGACCACAGTGTGCGCAGATAACAAAATTAACATCTGAAAAACACATTGTTTTCCTTTAATCTGAGGTATAACACAGATTCATTAGGAGATCTGCATGCTTCTGTACCTCTCTCCTCAATATTAGAATGAATGAGCACTATTTACATATGTCATTAGTGGGAAAATCCCCCACAGAGGAGGATACTGAATTCTAATTTGCACTGAATAAAATGCTTTATGATGTAAGACTGTCAGGCACCCCAGTCGGTGCAAACAAATGTTTAATGATCACAAAGGGTTAGAGCCATGGTGTGGTGCAAAATACGTCAGAATCGCAGCCAGTGCGAACTCCCAGTGCTCAGTGACTCTTGGCTCACCATACTCAAACTGTATCTCAGCCACTAAAATGCTGCAAAAGTAACAAAATGCTGTCTCATGATCACAAATTAAACTTATTTCCAATGCTAACAGTCGGTGGATGCACACAACTTGGTGAAGAGATGGAAGTGTGGAATGGCAGCATTTCACATTTTCCCATCTTGATCAATATAGATCACGTTCCACCATGTGGATGTGACTGACAAAGAGAGATACAAACTCTCTAGAGGCAGAACCCCCATCCAGTCCTTCTCCGAGAGCTTTGCCATCATTGGAACTACTGGCCTGCTGGTAAAACCATGTGTTAAATGATCAAAACAACAGCATCATCTCAACATGCTCCTGATGATAATTTTTCCCTTGGTATTTTACTTCTGTCTACATAGACCTACTTAGGGGGCCTCCTGTGATCCTCAAGTTCTGTGGCCTGTGTTACACAGAAAATAAGGCTGCAAGGGCTTACGGTTGCTGTTGACACTAAAACAGCAGAATCCTCTTACATGTCAGATAGTGGCTATGCGGTATCATCAATGATAGCTTTAACAACAGATGAATCTAAGACAAAAACTTATATTTTCCTATTAAGAATTCAGTGTCAAGGAAAATAAGCAAAGAGAGCAATGGCAGAGCTTTTATCTTACAGAAAAAGCTTAATGGTACCAAAAAAATGGTGAAGGGAAAAAAACCCAACACTGAAATTCTGTTGTTCTGCAGAGACTTAATTCTAAATTATTTGGGTTTCTTGATTTATACTTTCAAATGTTTGTGATTCTGCATAGCCTGGAGTTTATTACCAAGTTCCTTCACTTCCACCCATACCAGATCAGGATCATTATATGAGATTTACCCCTGTGAAAAAAAATCTATCATTGGGATTGTAATCCTCAGACCTGCCAGCAAACAGAGTATGGTTCTCTGCACAGGATGACCTTCATTCCCTCTGAATGCCGAGCTACTGATTTTGTCTTCAAATAATACAGATTTCCAACACTGAAACAACTAGCTCAGATTTCATTATTTACACAAAGCTGGAAAATAACCACACATAGACTTTCATATGCAAGGCATTAAAGGAAAAAACATGTAGTCCTACACAAGGCTCACAAAGTCCTCAATTAATAAAAGATGAGGGAAGACCTCAGCCATTATTCATTAGATGCACAGCTGTAAAAAAACAACAAAAACCAGAAAAAAACAACCTGAAAAGCACAGGATAATGGCATTATGAAAGAAACAACAGGTGTTTCCAGAAAAACTAAATCTTACGGGGAAAAATATTTCAACAGTCTAAGAATTTAAATCAGGATGTGAGAGGTTATTTAGGCGACCAGAAGACAACCTGCATATTAATCAGGCATATGAATTCTTCCTCTGCACTTCCTAAATTAGGTATGCACTTAAATCCCACCAACTCCAGAGAATGTGTTTTGAAGGCAGGGTTGTATAGAAATAGGTGCACTGGGCTGATAATGCACCAGACTCATAAGTTCCATACTGGCTTAGCTCTGAGGCAAAGTAGACTTCATGCTGCTCTTGCCCATTCTGTCACTGTAAGTCTCCATGTATTTAAAATCAAGCACACACAAGGATTTTGCTGAACTGGAGCTTTACAGCAACTTAGGATCAAAGTGTGAGTCTCACGAAAGCACACGGCTCCTCTTCCAAAGTGCAGTAGCTTAAAATGTTTGCAGTTTAATGCTAAGAAAACTTAATGGAAAAAAAGATCCCCTCCTCCCTCAGAAAATGTAAGGTTTGATTGCTGCCTTGTCCTGCTCATATCTTCAAACTCCCTCCATTCCTTTCTAATGTAAAGTCCTACAAAGGGTTTTCTCTGGTGGGTAGGATGACACATGTAGGACAGTGAGACACTTCACTTGTGACAAATCCATCCAGAGGAATTCTCTTTCCTCATGGATAGAATGGGAGGAGTTGTTGTCCTTCATTACTGTCCCTGGTCTGATGCCACTGAACTGGGTATTCAGAAATCAGTGCTTAAAGCACCTACCAGGGCACCAGCTCATTCCAAGACACAGACAGAAGAACTTCAGAGTTTCCTGCCCAGAGAAGCTCGTTTGTGAAGGCAACATCACAGGAAAGACAGTGCTTTCCCTATTCAAACAGACTCTTAAGAGTTTTCCACACTTTCAATCAATAAACCATGCAGACAAGAGATCCTCATTAAACATCTATGGAAGTCAAAATCTCATCAATCTCATGCTGACCTGTTACTGCCTTAGATTCATCCTTTTTCCAGGTGTCACACAAAAGTCAGCAACCTCCAACTCAAACTTTCTTCCCTTTTTTATGATACTACTCACTCAACCGGGCTTAACTGGATTTTTTTTTTTTAAAAAAAAAAAAAAAAAAAAAAAAAAGGCAGAGAGACAGAGACAGCAAGAAGGAAATAAAACAAAACACAAATTTTTCTTGTTAGGAAACCATATAATGTTAAAAGAGGCAGCATCTGAAAGCATACATTTATAATGATCCAGTCTACTTGAATACCATCTTTCCTTCAGGATAATGTTAGCCAGCTCTCTTGTATTCAACTCTACATTTACATATAGATTGAACCTTTCGAGAAAGCAATTTTACGCATTTTGTCTTAATATTTTTCTCATTAACATTGCACACAGATTAAGCTTCTTGAGAAGGAAAAGACATACCTGGATATCATTGATACAATTTCTAGAGATCGTGTTTGCTTTTGAAGAGAAATGTGTAATAAAAGACTAATAAACACAAGACTGGTCACAAGTGAATTTTCAAGAATCAGATAAAAAAAATTACAGAAATTGCTCTGGTGCTCTTAAAACAAACACTTCCTTAATTACCTCCTCCGGTGGGAAGTAACAGTAGAAGAAAAACAACAGCAAAATTGCCTGTAAAACAAACTTCTCTCACAGGGCTTAGTACTTCAGTAAGGATCATTAGTCCTAATCAATCAGAGCATTTAATCATATGCTTAAGTTTAGGCTTACAGATAAGCATATGCATAGTCAGATAAGGCAAGGTATTGTGCTGAGCTGGGGCTGAAGCACTCAGCATCCAGCAGGATTATGCTGCACTACTGAAATCTAAATTTTCTTCATGTCTTATTTGCAGACTGGGTGTAGGATTCAAATTAGAGAGCGGATTAAGAGAGAAAGAAAAAAAAAAAAAGCCCTTATGATAGGAGGGCCAGGCTAAGCAAACATTTCATATACACACCCGAAGAAAGATGAAAGGAAAGCAGCTGCCCTTCCACAGCCAGAAATTCTTATCTGCTGACCAAACTTTTGTTGGTTTGAGAAAGCACAAGTGGTCTGCATTGGCGGAAGGTTCAAAGCAATTTTTTTAATAGATAATGCAATCAAAAGTCTGTCTATCTGTTGAAATATTTAGAAGAACAAGATATCACTTTGACCTCCCTACACCTGCGACCTTTGTCAAAGACTTTAAGAAGTGCCTTACACTTGTTTATGTTTTTTATCTCTAATAGGCTTCTGCGTTTTTCAGAGATAAACATTGTGTGAACTCCTGTGAGCAAAAAAATCCACACTTTTAGCCAGTACAGTAACTTTTATCCAGTTCTTCTATATTGTCTTAATTGAAGGGGATGCATATGGAGTTCTACTACCAAAATAAAGCCCAACCCAGGTCAGCTGCAGCTGTTGTGGAGGAACATCCAGTTCTGGTCTGCCTGGGGCTGGTGCGTATCGAACCCAAAACTTTAATTAGCCCTGTTCACTTACTAGAGATAAGGTAAAATGTTCAACATCATTGAATGCCAGGTTGAGAATGGAAAACACTGTTTCTGTTCTACCTGGTATAAATTGCCTCAAATATTTACATGTTTTCAAAAAGAAAAATACAGAAGCAAACATGAACTCCAGAAATGAATTTGCCTGTACAACTTTGAATGTTTTGGCAATAGTGGATTGTTTTGGAGATCAAATCATGTTCCCAGAACAAAAAATTAAACTGGATCAGTATTTACTATGTAGACTTATACTAGGGAAATGTGTGTATGGGGAGTAGCCACCTGCCACTCTTTAGTCTTGTATTTACAATACTGGAAGGGATCCAGAAAAAAAGTCAATTCAGTTCCTGGGTTTGCCACTGCATCTCCTTACTTAATAAATAGGGACAGTGCTGCACAGCTTTCTTGAGAAGTGGTTTAAGTGACAAAGTCACTCTTCTATTCTGGACTTACCACCACCTTTCACTCATTAACAGGTCCTGCTATTGTCACCCCACTTTTTCCTTTCATGCCAACATACATTGCAAGCTACTTTCTACCTGAAAGGCCATCCTTTGGTTCACTGTTTCTAATTACTCACTGCACAGGTGTATTTGCTGGCACTGATCCATTCAATACACTCAACACACCTGCTTGAGTTTTCTAAGCTATTTGCAGTGAAAGTAACTAATCTTTTTCTATAGCTCATAATCCTTTTGAAGGAAGTGATGCCATACCTGGTTATCCCTCTGCCTTTTGTAATGCCCTTGCTGACTCAAAATTTATAGCTCTTCAGTGCTTTATATCTCCACTCCTGAAGCTAAAATTTGCTGTTATAAGCAAGTATAGTTCCCCTGAATCCATTTATGCCAAGACTGAATTCAGCCCCTGTGCCAATAAAACTTCCATTCGTATTAAAAGTCTCCACTGGACTGGAACAACATGTGAGTTGGAATTACTTAAATTTTTGTGGGTATGTCTTCTCTGATGATGCTCAGGGATTCATTCAGACACCAATGCAGCCAGAAGCAGGCACTTTGTGCACATACTGTCTGTGGCAGTGGATTGGCTTAGTGGATTAACTTTGAAAGCTTGGAGAAGCTGGAGAAGAGCTGAGGCTGTTCTCAGGCAGCTGATGTGGCCACATGGGTGCAGAGAACAAGGCTGGCAGCAACAGTGTTTCTCCCCAGAGAGCACAGGGCAGTATCACCTTCCTGATGGCCCCAACACCATGGCTGTGTTTCCCTCAAAAGTAAAATAATGTAGAGCTGCCTTTCCTCCTGAGATCTGAGGAAGGAAAACAGGAAGAATTCCTGAGCAGAAATGTTTTATTCTTTCATCAATGTTAATGTCCCCATCAGTGCCAGGCAAGGTTCCTTTACTGATAACCTGGGAAAAGCTTTTCTCCAGGCCTCAGGCTTCTACATTCATCTCTCACTCTGCTCCCAGTGGTCCTCAGTCTGACCCAAGACAGAGCGAGTCCTTTTAAGTGAAACCACCTTTCCCAAAGACAGATTAGGTAGCAACAGAGTACTCAGATCTGTCTCTCTGCTTCACAAAACTACTTTCCATCTATCTCACTTCAAGAACTCATCTTTGTGGGAGGATTAATGTCAGTGGGTTAGTCCCAGGCAGAATTTTAGTCTGGTTTTATTAAAAAAAAAAACACAAATAAGCTTTCTGCTGTCCCCTGCAGCTCACTATGGGAGTACTTTCAATCACTACATTTACTTTTTTGGAAGCCAGCAGCAAATAGGCCAGAGCAGTGATGCTGGCAGGAGGGATGCTGGGAAGCCCAAAAAGTTGGAATTGCAGAAAGAAAGAGGTAGAGAAGGAACTGGAAGATGGAGTTTATAGTTCAGCAGCAATCACGGGACAAAAGCGTGTGACAGATTTATAGGTTAATGAAAAAGGGACTATGAAACAGTAACAAAAATACAGCAAAATAGACAGGTATGTAGGATTTTCTTTAGGTTTAACAGAATGCTTTTACTAGCATGATTCTTCTGTTATACTGGATAATATTTTTGAGAAACAGCATTACAAAAGGTTAAACATAGAACAGATGTAAGTTATAAAATACAAGCTGATCAAAGCTCAGATTTTGAGACAGATGTGTTAGCAAATGATGATAAATCAGTCCCACTAGAATTGTAAGCAGCAGACAAATGTAACTATGCATGAGTGAAAGTCAAGAGTTGAAAATAAGGAAGGGAAGGAAAAGAGTGGAAACAAATGTTGAAGTTAATTCCAGAAAACTTGTACAGAGCATCAACTGACTACATTCTGCAAAAAGGAAATATCTGCTGACATGCACCCAGTGTGATTTCAAAACAGGACTCAAAAGCTTTAAACTTTTAATAGTGGCTCCATGTATACAATATTCTACTATATTCTACTAATTTCCTGTTTATTAGCTGCTCTTCTCAAAAGATTTTTAATTTCAATAGGATCTGTTCTGTCATGATCAAAGCTATACAAGAGGTAGAAAGTTTCACTAAAGCAGGTATGCATAGAAAGTGGGAACTATTTTTTGTTACTTTGCTGCTAGATTTATTTTCTAAGAGAAAACAAAAAACTTATTAACGGTGTAAGTAAATAAACTAAAACTGTGAGAAACACACTGTTTACCAAGATGTAAGTGAGACAGAAAACATTTGAAAGACTAAGAGAAAGGAGGTAATTGTTAAGACTGTCAGCAGGGGACCGCTGTGATAATTTGATCTGAACTCTGCTAACAAATCACTGCACCATTCTTTTTACTTTAGTATCTGTTTATGCTTCTACAAATTGAAACCCCACTGGCAATGCACTGAAGTACAGAGCTCAGCACAATAACACATCAGCCTGGCGATTAGTTCAAGGTGGGGAAGGATTAGTTGACCATCCCAAACCTACAGTCCTCCTCAATATTTTGTCTTTCCCTGCTGAGGTAAAAGGGTGCAGACATATGTAAGTAATAAACTAACAGCCTTCCATCTACTTGAGGCTGAGTGGAAGGAATGCAGAACAAAACTATAAAAAAAATAATAGACAAAGGGGTAGTGAAGACTTGGGGGAACTCAATACCACATCTGCTAAGCTATGCTGGGGTGTAGCACCAGGATGCCCATAAGTTTTTAAAGATATAAGTGTGCCTTTTTCTGATCTTGCAGCACATGGTTATGGCCCAAGCATGCCAACGTTTAGAACTGACACGAGATCAAAAGGCTGATAAATGAGAGGAAAGGGGATGTTTGACCCACTAAACCATATTCTACAAGAACTCCAGGCTTTTTAGAGCAATAAGAAAAGTAGTACATTAAAGCATCTTGAATATATTGTGACATTCTTCTCTAAGAAATGGAACTAACATCTAGATTCAAAATATACTTTTACATGCATATATGCACAGACATCTGGATGAGTACGTGCTTATTTATGTGAATGTATTTTACATTGTAACACACTTCTGAAAATCTCATTTCTGAGGAAAGTTAAATCAAAATCATTTGGAAATGAACTTAGTCTGGGGTGTAGTTATTTATGGGTCAATTTTATTACTAGCATAATTACATAGCAACGAGAGCAAGCCACAAAAAGCAATGAAATTGAGCACAGAATTTGAAAGATGAATAAAGTAACATAGGTTGGTTTTTCTATTTTACACAGTCCGTGATATAGACTTGACTACTGCCACTGTGATCTAAATGAAGCCAGGCTGAGTTCTGTTGGTTTATTTCACCACCACCAGAATTCCACACATCTTGCCATATCATCAAGCCTCCAGAAAAGGCTTATGAAGTTTTGCAGGCTACAGGCTATAAAAGCAGTTATGTCCATTATTAAACATCCAAACCCAGTAGTTTTAAAAATTATATTTCACGAAGAATGTGCTGATAGCAAATGCTCCACATTGGGTAACTTCCTGCATGCTGGGTTATTTCTTCTCAGTGTCACATCAGGGTCTTGTATTTCCTATTTCTAAGAAACAGATGCAGCCTCACCCCCAAGATTCCTGCTCTGCTGTGATCTACCCTGAATGCCAGATGAGTCCTCACCAAGTCCCAAATGCTGTGCAGGGAAGCATGCAGCCCCATCAGTGATACCAGAGCCACCCTGCCTGTGTGACAGCCCCTCTGCAGATTTCCCAGGATGCAAGAAATCACACCTGGTCTGCTGACAGGCCTTGTATCTCTCTCCCTCGTGGCACTGAGCAGTTTGGAAGGGAAGCATAGTGTGGAATTGGCTTTCCCTATGCCCAGCCCCTCTCAATGACTTTGAGGTACTGGGTACTCTCCAGAGGAAGAACTTGGTATCAGCAGTTCCTCTGCTAATCTCTTCTAAGAGCTTTAGGTGCTCAGCACTTTTGGAAATCAAGTTAATAACTATTAATGACATAGAAGGATGAGAACTGAGTCTTCACTGTACTCCTTATTCAAGCACTTTTCACATCAAATTCAAGTGGAAATTTTAGCTGCGGTAGATGAGAGGATTGCTGAAAAGGATCCAACATCTTCAAAAAACCCCAAGAAAACTATTAAATTAAATTTGGATGTAAAAGTGATGAGATGTTCTGGTTCTCCTGAGGATTCAAAAACACTCTCCTCACAAATAATAGAGTTTTATCAATGTAGTAGGGCATGAGGAACAGCTTACAAAAAGTAAAACGATACTTGAGAAGGCTGAGAAGCTATTCACCTCTTAAGTCCATATGTAAGAAAGAAGCATCTGAAGTCCTTGGTTTTCATTATTTCAACACTCACTGATTACATTGTCTAGTATGGGGTTGTTGGCACTTGGGAAAATTAACCAGCTCAGATAAGAGCTACTGAATTGCAGAACTTGCCTCAAGTTGACCACCTCCATATTTCCCCAGCATCCTGCCCACTGCAGCTATTCTGCTACTAATGCCTGGGCTGTCAAGTTTAAAATGCACAGGGATGGGTAATTATAGGGCTGTGCTCACCAGCATGAAAGTCACCAAGCAAGAAGGTTTTAATCAGTATGTGACACTCAGTATCTGCTCTACAGGCAGGGGACTTCCCCACCTTGGAATGCTGTTTTCCAGCTCCAGCTGTTCTCCTCCTGCCCAGTTCAGCCCCAGGTGCCAGGCAGGAGGGATGATGTAACACAGGCAGGGAGCTGGTGACAACTGGGAGCAGGGAAGGCAAGCAGGCACGTCAAAAGATATGCTCAGAATCCATTTTTAGAAGTGGGTAAAAATAACATTGTTTGACTCTCTAAAAAAAAAAAAAAAAAAAAAAGACCAGGCAGGAGGGAAGTGCCTGTATAGAGAGAGCTGGGCAAATTTGCATCTTGTCAGAGACACAACAAAATTAGCTGAAAAAGCGCAGAGAACACCTACAGATTGTAGGCGATGTTCTTGCTACATCTGCAGAACAAAGATCAAAGCACTCAATAAAGAACTTCAGAAGACCTGAGAAACTACTTTGCAACATTTCAACTTTTTCTATCAAACCATCCCCCCAGAGCAGCTTTCATGTTAGAAGAGTCACCTGCTTGTATCAAAGGAGCAGGGCACCAAACCCATTCTGTAACATCAGCTGTCAAAGTAAATGAATCTGCCACACAGCACCTATCTATAAAGCTTTGCATTTCAATTTTAACAAACTTGAAAAGAATATCCCTGCCAGAAAGTAAATATTCATTATTCATTAATATTCAAAATGGAGATATTGTTTTGTGTTGTAAATTTCTGAGCAAACAGGTTATTTATTATATCAGTACTAGGAACTTTTCTATCAAGTAAATGGGAATTAGAGCCACTGTTTCTTCCTTGGGGATCTTTCTTTTTGTTTATAATTAAGGAGACAGGGCAAAATATTTTTTTCGTTATTATTTCTTTTTAGTGGTCTGGTGTCTGTTCTGCTTTGCTGCCAGCTCCTATTTTCTTGGTTTTAGCAAAGATTAAGAGCACTGAGGTTCCCACATACATTAAGTTTTACTGATTACTAGCTTTTTTATGGTAAAACCATGTATGTGTAAGTGATAAGACACAGAAAGTAGAGGGACAGAACTGCTGTGGTGATTTTCCTGCCTGCAATAAGAAAACAAAGCAATGAAACTTTGCCAACATCCATTGTCCCCCCTGACTGGGGGGACACCAAGGTGACAAACAGACTGCTTACCCTGGCCACCTTGGGGGACAGATGGCTTCATTCTGGACCCAGAAGAATGTCCATAAAATTAACACTGACTATATGTTGCTTGGTAAACAAAAGTAGTTTGATTGATGAAGGAAAACTGCAAGAAATCCTACAAAATAGTCTTTCAAAGTCAGAAAAGCCTCTCTGCATATTTAACTTCCAGCCCACCAGTCTAAGGCAGCCAAGTAATTTAATAAATGTATTTTAACGTAATCTTTAGTGACTTCGTTATATTAAAATCCAGTTACTGCACAACAGAATTGTTGTATTCCAAGGGAATACAGTACAGATTTTAACTGATGTGAAAACACACAGATTTTCTTTAATAGGCTCTTAATCCTGCCAATTTTGCTAATAAGATTACTCTCTAAAAGGCAGCTAAATAGACTGTGCTGTTGACACTTGAAACAAAACAAAAAACAACCCCCCAAAAGTGCCATTTCTCCTGAAACAGTCCTTCTCTTTATTATGGCCCCAATCCAGCAATGGGGACTACTTATGTGCTTAAAGTTAATCGACTGCTTAAGTGCTTTGCTGGACCAAAGCCTGCAATAACATAAATCTGAGTGGACAAATTATCATTACATATAAAAAGTTGCAAAAAAAAAAAAAAAAAAAAAAAAAAAAAAAAAAAATTAAACAACTGAAGTTGTTGGTAGAGATACTGAAGTTCCACGTGATGATGCAAAACCCATCTGCACTTTGTGCACCCTACTTTTGCCAATCTTTTTTCTGATGAACACCTCTGCTCTCAGCTGCCCACATCTCAACTTCCAGCCCCAAACTTCCAAAGTGAAGTGAACCCTTCTGTCAGCTCTCTGGCCTGATACCCATCAAAATCTAAATGGAAAGACACCAAATGGTACTGGGCTGAAGGATGGGTCTTGGGAAAATGATTTGCAACAGTAGGTTTGCACTAGAGTGAGAATCACTGGAATGGTAGAAGGAAATTATGAAAGAAAGTGAAATGGGAAATTAAAATATCAAAGTAAGGAGGAAATGGGATTTAATGGAGCATTTTTTACATTTCATCTTTTGGGTATTATCTGAAAATATTTGGACTTCCTTTCTTCTCTATCAGTCAGGCCTCCTCTTGAGCCTTAATTTTCATTTAGTTTTTTATCTCTGTCAGACAGTCTGCCTTTATATAGTCTCCTTGCTCCTGCTCTAAGAATATTCAGGCTAATTTCCTTTTCCCTTAGCCATTTATCTTTCCTACTCTCAATTCAAGCCTTTGGATGCATGTATCTTGAAGAAGGGAAAAAAAAAAACCCTCAGACTGTGTATGTCATAAATGTGACCAGGAATCAAAACAGCTCAGGGATTAACATCCATCGAAAGTGAGCAGTCCAAAGCAAAGTACCCAGGATGTCTAGACAAGCAACTGAAAAAAGCAGAGCTAAATTCTGCAAGTGTTTTTCATAAACCTTTTATCATTCTAGAAGATACTGTCTCTCTCACAACAGCCTCAGCTTCCACAGAAGGATGTTCCCCAACACCTTTAGGCAGCACCTCAGCAGGGCTGGTTGCCAGCACTGCAGGAACACCTCAGCCTTGCCAGCACTGAAAGGTCTGTCATTCTGAAAGGTTTTTCAGTCTGAAAGGTTTGTCAGTCTGAAAGGTCTGTCAGTCTGAAAGGTCTGTCAGCCTGAAAGGTCTGTCACAGCCCACATCAAACTTCCTGAGTGTGAGCACTGGAGCTGCACCAGCACAGGAAATCCAGCGTGACCCACACTGCCATCCTGGGATGCTTTCTGTGGACATCAGCAGATTGTACTGCCAAAAAGTGGTAGCTTGGAAAAGCAACGTGGAAGCAAAAATCCACATGGGTTATTCCCAAGACAGAAGAATGCTGCTAACTGCCACACAAAGTTTTCTGAGGAAATGAAGCTTTCCATGAATCATCCCAGGGCAGGGAGCGCTGCTCTTTCATTCCCCACTGAGGGGCTAAGACAAGGCAACCACAGCACCTTCACCAGCCTCTTGGCCAGCAGAGAGTCTCCTTGACAAGGGGCTCTCATCTCCCATCCACACCTCTGACAGGTTTGCAAAATAAGTGTTGTGGACTGGAGAACCTGGTCATGTGTATTGATTTTGGGATCCACGTTGTTCTGGGGCACTGGCTATTCTCCAAGTTAGGACTGTCAGGATTAGCTATGGAGTATTTTCAGTCCACATTCTAAACATGAAACAAACTGAAATCATCTTTCTGTGTGTGTGTGTGTGTGAGAAATGGATTTTCAAGGAGATCTTTGAAAAATGATGGTACCCTCAATGTTTAATGCAACTGAAGTGTTCAAGGACTTGAGAACCATGTGGTTACAATGAAAAGAAATGGGTTTTTTTTGGGCCCCTGCAACTTCACTCTGCCATCATAAATCAGATCAAGTAGCCTTGCCTTAAAAAATGGAAGGATCTATAAATATTAGAAGAATGAAATACCAAGGTAAATTTCCCATAATTACCTGGATCCCAAATGAAACTCCCTTATGGTACACATGGTCACATTTCTTCAAGCTAGAATAATGTACTTAAATATAAACAGAATACATAATGAGGCAGATAAAGAATAAAACTGTGAGGTAAACCATGAAGTCATTATTTTAACGAGTATTTTTAAAGGGATCTGGTTTCATACAACAAAGAATATGACCTTGCATGACCCATCATTTAGAGCTTGGAGACATCTCCAGAGCATAACTGTTTATTAGCTTGCTCCACTGGAAAATAAAGAATTGAAGTGTCTCTAGTTCCATGATGAAACAAACAAGTTGTTTGGAGGTTTGGATTTTTTTCATGAAATGTGGTTTTATAGATTTTGTGGGTTCAAAGGCTTTTAGAAAGTTGGTTGTTAACATCTGTGTCATGAGCAGGGAGCTTATGCCTGATAGGAATAATAAGAGAGGCTAAGTTGAAAGGGAGAAATAGCATCCTTTATGAAAACAAGGTATGCTGTTTAAAAGGAGACATTTTCAAGAAGTGAACCCTTTAATAGATGTGAGAAATCTATTGAACAGAAATACAGCAGACATGTATCTTAGGGTAGATTAAGGATTGCTCACCTCGTTAGTTACATTGTTGTTATTGACTCAAAAAAATCTGAGGGAACAAAAGTAATTACAACCTGTGGAGCAGGAAAAGAGGCTGAAAGTGCCAGGCTATCCATGCTGAGGACAGACAGCTAGGATCTGTGCAAAAGTGAGAGTCAGTAGATGAAGAGAAAATTGCAAAGGCTGAAAAAAAGCCCAATTTCTACTCAGCCCATGATTACTTCTCCCTGCAAACCCTGCCTTTCCTTAGGGTATCATTTCAGTCTACATCTTTTTTGGCAGCAAAACTCTTTTAGGTTCTTCTCTTCTGCTTCTCTGCTCACTCCCACATAGGCACAGCACTGCAGCACTGTCTCCTCACTTGTGCTGTTAGCAAATCACTGATACTATTTGGAATTAAACAAAAAAAACCCTTCACCCCCTCCAAAAGAGATACTCAGGGGGAGGGGGAAAGCAACAGGTGAAAAGAAACCAAAGTGTCAAACTGCATCCTTTCAAAATTGTCAAATACCCCCAAAAGGTTTAATTTGTAAGCAAGTACTTGAGATTAGCAGACACAATTCACTTATGTTTGGCAGCATTAACTAATTACAGGCTGCAGACTGGAAGCACAGATGCCCTGCCTGCTCTACCAGCAGTACAAAGCTTGTTAAGCAAGCAACAGCATGATGGAAAGCACAGCTCCATGGCAAATGCACACTGACCAACTCTCAGTGCTTTTAATTGTTCACTTTTTAATTGGTATTATTCCTAACAAGAAAAAAAAAGGCTGTTCTCAGGGGGCTGCAGAATTATATTTGCCTGAAAGCTTATTCTTTAAATAAAAATGGCTGTCATAGAAAGTCTATTAGTTTCTTCCTTCATCCCACTGAAATATGTTCTATCCCTTGGGAAATAAATTTTAATTTACTGTAATTTTTCTTGAGGTTTTTCACGTAGTATTTCAATGTACACTTCTCCCTCCTCCCTTCTTTTTCCTTTGTGTAAAGACTAAGCTTTTTAAAGATGGTATTAAATCTGAACAAATGAAAAAAAAAAAAAAAAAAAAAAAAAAAGAAAAGAAAAGAATGTAAAAATAGCTAAAAATTTTATGGAGCATTCTTTACAACACTCTTAATTCAGTTCATGTCTCCATTTTCTAAATAGCAACAAGGAAAAGAAAGCCTTCTAATAAGTAACATAAATTAAATAAACCTTGCTAATACTGCCTGATGACCCCAGAAGGGCTATGGTGAGAACAGAGTTCACATTTATTCTACTGGCAAGATTGTGCATTTGGGCAAAAATGAGTCTTTTCAAATGGACCGAGGTTCTACAGAGAACATACTGAGCCTGAGTGGTGCTTGGTACCTTCTGTTACCCCTCTGGATCTGCAAAAACTGAACAAATTCAGGCAAAGACTGAAAGAAGAAATGAAGATGGCCTTGGAATTCAGAAGTGCTGAGAGTGCCTGAAATTCTAATGCAAAGAAAGGAGCAAACTGTGAATGTGCAAATGCAAATTTTCTTTCCTGTGATCAATATGGCAGCCCACTAACACTCATGCTCCAGGCTGCCAAAAGGCTATTAAATAAAAGTAATAATCCAGACAAGAAACAAGAATGATGTGGCTCAGGACAAGCCATACATAATCAGAGGTTACTACACTTATAGTACCTATTTTTCTATTTAACATCCATAAAAGAGAAAAATCATGGTTCACTGCTTTAACTGAACAGGACAGGACATGATGCTAAAGGAAAGGGCAAAGGCAGACAGTGCTGACAATTTGAGAGAAAATGCAAAGGTGGGTTGGGTGAAAGTTTCAGCATTCTGTGTCAATAACTGCTGCTTTGCTTCTCTGTCCCAGCTTTGAGCAGAATGAAGTTTCCCAAGTTCTCTGAGAGCAAGAAGCCCAAAGCCAGAAACACCCATCCCATGCTGGGCCATGGCAGAGCATTTCTGTATGTACAGAATGGCACTGGCTACCCCAGATAAACTCACACTACCCCAGTTTGCATTTAATTCATAGCTTGAGTGAGGTATGAGGAATGGTGGACATGCTGCTCTGGGGTGCTTAATTTACTGATATTCAGCCAGCAGGTTTTCCTCTCACTTCAGGTGCTGCAATTTCTGTTTCTGTAGCTGTATTCATGTTAACCCATCTTCCTTCATCCCCTTTTTAACATGCTCATTCCCAAAACCAAAATATAATAGTCATCTGGTCATCATCATTAGTAGCTTAATGATGCTCCTAATCCAGTCTGAAAAACAACATAATATATACTCAGCCCATCTGTATCTTTAACATCATGGTGATGCATATTGTAATTTAAGAGACCTCCTCCCTAGAAGCAGTACAGAACAGAACAGAAATTTGTTAACAAAGCAATTTAATCCCTTGTCCAAGTTCTATTTAGTTTCCTTCTACTTTGTGCCCATATGAGGTAGAAAGCAGCAGTTAAAAACACATCTAGCAGCTAGGATCAGTTGCATTAGAGCATGTCATGTAGTTCCTGCTGTGTTTTATTAGACAAATATAAAATTAACAACAGAGCTATAATGATTTCCTAAACTGGTTCCAACACAAATTTTCAATTTGAGGTCAGATGTATTGCCTAATAAAGTTTTACTACAGCAGTGAAATGGTGGCAGTTAGTTCCCCAGGAATACAACTCTTAATTCACCAGAATTAGTTTTAAGACTGTTGCTCATCACATAAAATAAAAATAAACATTATTACAGCTTCACTCAAAATATTCAGACAATAACATCCAGAGAAGATGGTGTTGGGTTACTTCGATTGCAAACAACACAATTAAAGATACTTGATATATTTACAGTTGTGGCAAATTACACTATAACAGTTTGATTACTTGACCTGATGCTTGTAAACTGTCATTGTGAAGCTATTTGGCAAGTACACACTTTTATTCTATTGCTTATAGGGCAGGAAACATGAGATAACAGCTTACTATGGCCTTGCACTAGTAAATATTTTATCTTTGTAATGGGAGAAACTGAGGCAAATAAATACTTTTTTTAGGATAACAATAAACTAGAACCCAAGAGGTGTCATTCTAGTTTAACAAAAACACAGCTGACAGCAGAATGTGTTCCCTACTAACACAAAAGTCCAGCAGTGCTTATTAGACTTTGGAATTTGGCACTTTGGAATTTGGGCTTCGTCTTCAAATCTTTGGCAGAAAGCCCTGGCCAAGCCAGCCAGTCATTCACAAATTGTACTAAGAACAGTAGAAATGTGAGTAAAATTTCCATTGACCTGCCTTTAGTTTATAATAAAGACAAAAACCTTTAATCACACCCCTAAAGCATTATTTTGACCGTCTCTATTCAGCTGCCCCAAGGACTCCCTGGTGCACTGCAGTCATACCTGCAATTGCTGCTGGGTTCTTTTCCTCAAGACACCTTTCCAAAGGCCTCATCCACAACATGACACCAAATGGTGCAGAATCAGCACTGCAGGGCAATCAGGAGGGGTGAATATTTGGGACAGGTGGCAAAATTTTAGTGCCAGAAATGGTTCCTACTCTACTCCATACCCACAGCCCTCGTCAGAAGAAGTGTCCTGCCTGGTGGTTACCATCAAAATGCTCAAATAACAATAGGATGGATAAACTCAGCCAGTATGTGCTTACTCATGGAATATTTTGGGAAAACTCAGTATATTCAATAGCAGCACTAACCTACAGATACCATCAAGTGTTCCACGTTACCAGTTCTGCAGAAGAGCTGCCAGCACCCAGGGTGATGAAGGCACTGGTGGGGTGCAACTTGCAGCCCTACAGACTGGCAGTGCCTAAGGATGTCATCCAAGCATGGGGAATTTATGTTTTCATACACATCACAACCACTGACTGAAATAAAAAGATACTGTTACACTGAAAGAATAGATTTAAGGAAGGACATTTAAAATTTCTGCATCGTCTCCTCTGTGTCCAAACTCACAAGTGTGCAATGGAGTAAGCACATATTCATGGGTTTTATGCTCTCTACATTTAGAACTGGGAATCTGAAACAAGAGCACCAAATTTCCCAAGTTATATCAAATGACCATAACCATACAGATACATTTGCCATACACAATGTGGGGATATACACATACCAGTGGTGTAAACACTGTGCAGGGCCTCACTATGGCAAAATGCAGTGTCTCAGTATCTCCCTACAAGTAATTAACAAAGATCAAAAATTCCAATTACTTTCAGAATGCTGAAAGTGCTCATCAGGCAGGAACTGTATCCATTCAAAGCAGCAGCAGTACCTGCTGAATGGTTTCATCTCTGTGGCTTTCTGCTCTGTTTTTCTAACTCCTGAGCTCTATAAAAGCAGATGAGATGAGGCTGTAGTGTTATAGATCAGCTTTCCCTCCTCTCCTCCTTCCTCCTGTGCTCCTTCTCCCCAGTTAGGGAGCCTTTGGGGTTTCATTATTTAACTTTCCCCTCAGGCATGGGGATAACACCACTGGAGCCATTTTGCAGGCAGCAGGATTCTATAAATGAGGCACTGACTTAAACAGCCTCACACAGAGACAGTGTCAAAGTTCTCAGCTATTTACAGGTGACATCACAAGAGATGCCTTCTGAAGCACAGCCAAAACAAGTACCATGCACAGATTAATTTTTCTTGTCCAACATCCATAAGAAAATAGTCATTCCACCCTTGCTTCACTTCACAAAACTGTTTCTTCAAGCAAATCTCTGATACAGCTGCACAGCAAGTTCTTTCTGCCTGTTGAACAAACTAGAGTTTGGTTCTCCCTAAGCAAGAATTGAGCAGATATTTGTGGGGATAATTCTCTCACTCACCCATCAGACTGGCAAACTGCCCACCCTTAGTGAAAGCAAATAAAACCATCCCCCTTTCTCCAAAAAAAGAAAAAAAAAAAAAAAAAAAAGATAGCAGCTCTATACTAACATGGCTAAATAATCACTAAATAATTAATCAGGATCTGACAGTGGCACCTATAATAATAAGCCATGATAGGAATAAATTAGTTTTAGCTTTACATTTTTGGAACCCTTTGGAAACATACCCAAGATTCAGGAATAAGACCACAGTATTTGGGGGTGGAGTGGAATTATATGGACTATCTGATTAAGCACTGTATATGATGCTTAAATGAAAAATATAAAATAAAACTGTATTTTCCAAGGTCAAGTAATTTTATAAGCTTTCCAAACTCATGGAAGGAAGGTGCTGATGTTGATAGCTCCTGTGAAGGGAGTGACTGTGGTGATCCTGTTTGCAGAGCTCTAAGTTTGGAAACCTAATGTGCTGACCCAGACAATATCCACAGCCTTTGAAACATCTCTCCATTCCTCTGTTAGATATTCATGCTAGGCAGAAAATTTTGCCATTTATTAGCATACATTTGGAGTTTATTTCCTCAATGTTTAATCAGGCATAGTAGTCATTAGCATATATGAACACTCCTTTTCTGGAGCAGTTTGTGTAGAATTCTCATTTGAGTTAATTACTATGTAAGATAGCTAAACTCTAATTAAAATTCAATGGCACATGTAATGATAAAAATTTATCAATACTGTGCCTTTCTCAGCAGTTACTTTTATTAAATTACTTAGCTTCATTGTTTATTTCTTGAAATTAGGATTTTAAATCAGGCTGCTTTTAACCTTTTAAACCATGCTGCAGCACATTAGTTTCACTAGGCCTTAACTACAGTTTTTTCACTTCATATTTTAAGGGAATAAACACATTTCAGCTTTTGTATTTACTCACTGCTGCTTTGCTGTAGCATTAAAAATATATTTCAACATCTGGTTCTCAGAATATTAAAAAAAAATATATCAAAACTTGCCACCAAATAAAAAATTCTTGAGTGCAAACACCACTGTTTGTCTGCTTCCCAGACATGACTGTAACTTGCTGCAAGTATCAAGTATAATGAACAGCAGATAGTGCAAAACCTCCTTGGTACAGAGGTAACCTCCAGGTAGCTCCAGTGTTGCACTTTGAAACCTCACCTGGATGTTTGTTATTTGCATAAGCATTTCAAACCTGAGGAAAATACTTTGCTCAGGCAAATGCTTTTCTTTTTTTTTTAGAAAATGTATCTATATTAGGCAAGTCTTATGACTTGAAAATAGGAAAAAATCTCTCTGGATTAGTTCTGTTTGGGTAGGGTGAAATATGTCTTAGAAAACCCATGTGTGCCAGGCTCCATTCTGAGCTCTAGGTATGCTCCTGCATGCAGGATGCACTGCCACAAACTAAATACACTTTAAACAAAAGCAAAAAAAAAAAACAAAAAAAAAAAAACCAAAAGAACCTGATTAGCAAAAACTCCTTTCTGCTGCACCAACTGCAGAAGGCTATTATTCTCAGACATAAAAATGACTAATCACCCTTTAATCAAGTTATGGTTAATAAAGTCATCCAATTTTTGCTTAATCATGTTAATATTCAGATATGTTAAACAGCAAATCCCTTCAGGCATGCAATCCTGTTTGCCAAGTTTCAGCCTACAACAAGGTGTAAACCTCTGGAAACAACCCTTTGGCAATGCTGCCAAGCCTTGGGGTATTGGAACAGAAGCTGGAGTCTGCAGAAGCAAGGAGAAAGGCAGAGCAAAGTTACTCTTCAAATTTCTACCATACCCAAGATACTCAGAAGGCAATTCCTGCACCCTAGATTCAGTCCTTGCAGATCTCTTTCTGCTGTATAAGCAACAGAGCATTACTGAAATAGGCAGGGAGAAGAAAGATTAACTAGAATTAATTATTATTAGAGGATAATATTTATGACAAAATACAGTTGATGCTTCCACTAATAATTTAATTATAAAATATCAGATTCTCAGAGACATTTGTAATCAGGTTTATTCAGTTGTTTGTTTTTAAAGGTGCTTTATGACGTCTGAAGCACACCAAATGATAAATAATGCATTTCCTCAGTGGTGGTGGGAAAGCTCAGCCTATAATTAGCAGACAAAATCACACATTCTGATACTTGATGTACACCCATGCCACTTCCATCATCTCATCCAGCCCAAACAAAAGGCTGGCAAAGCCAAATACTCCCAAGAACTTTACTCTTAAAAACAACCCCTGTTGCTTCGAGTCAGCTTTTCTTTGACTAACTCTTTAAAGTTAGAGCCTCCATCTCTTTCCCCAGCTCTGTGTGAACCCCCCCCCCCCCCCCTCTCCTCCTCCCCTTTTGGGGCTGCAGCGTTTTGTTGAAACCCTCGATCCCGGTTCGTTCCTAAAGAGCAGCTCAGGGAAAAAACTCCTCCAGGAAGGCCCCTTGAAAGGCAGAGCCTGTGGAGACGCTGAGCAGGGTCCCCAACAGAGGAGCTTTGTCGGGCCATGCAAATGCATCCCTGCCCAGCAGCCCGCAGACAATGCCCGGGGAGCTCCGATCCATCTGCAGCTATTTGGTTAACTCAATGTTTCGGACATTCTTTCTCTTACACAAAACACTAGATGTTGACAGCTGTGAATTTTAAACAACTCTTCTGTGTATGTTTTTCTAATTTTGGGTATTCAGATCGTTTCCCCGGCATCGGGGGCTGAAAGCAGAGTGCTGGGATTCTGTAATTTAGGGATTACATGCTTCTCAAAGAGTCACAGCCACTCGGACTGAAAAACAAAGTGGAAATTAAGTATCCAAAGGAGAGAGCTCCAAATGGCAAGAAAAGTGGTTACCTTAGAGTTAATATGCAAAAATCTGTATTTATATGAATTACCATTACCATCCCTGTAAACCGTATTTTGCATGTGATACATAAATTAGCATAAAGCATGGAAATTTTGTTTGATTAAACCACATTCTGATCACTCATAATCCTCTTGCACTTTGTAGTGTTCCTTTAAAAGAAAAACTGCAGTATTTTTAAGGACAAGTTTGCCTTCAGTCAATTAATCAAGTAAAATATTTGGGTATCAGCAATTTGTCCATGTAATGAATGAAGATTGTACTAGGTCAAAAACTAACTTAAAACAGATGCTAGTCTACAGCTACATTTCTGTGTACATTGGGGAAAAAACACCAACCAAAAACGCAACCACCAGTTAAAAGCAGCCCTGTAAAACAGAAAAAATAAACAAGCTTTCTTTTTCCAGTAAAAACAAATTAGAAAGGACTTGAAAATAGCATCCCGCGGGTATCCCGTGGTGATTCTGCCATGACCACGGATAGGTTTGCAAAATCCAAATACTACAGATAGGTTGTCATTAAGCAGTTCTGGCCAAAAATGAGTTTTGGATTTACTGCTGAGAATTCTGTCTAAGCAGCACCAGCATCGCTGTCAGCAGCTGTGCCCTGGGAAAGGAGCAAACAGGGAAAAACTGGGAGTCGGGATGCCTGGCTTTCATCCCTAGCTCTGCCACTGTGAGACCTGCAGAGGCTTCTGCCCCAGTTTCTTCTCCCTGAGTCCCTAATTTTAAACTGGAGCCATCATTTTTATATAGTAGTTAGAAGAGTGAATCCAATTTCAGATGCACTCCAGTCCTTCCTGTGAAGTGGGGAGGTTCTACCCTGCCAGTCCCTGCGCATCTACCCAGGAGCTGCCCCAGCAGGAGGGGAGTCTGAGGACACCCCCAAAGTGGAAAGCACCTCAGGCTGCTCCAAGAGGAAAGCTGGGAAGATCCTGCCCTTTCCAGGAGCCAGGCCACTCTGACACAGCATCCCAGTGCCTTGTCACAGTTGTGTCCTGACTTTCCCTCACCAAGAGTTGAACTGGGCTTCTGCTCCAGTCCATCTGCTATTCTCACGATCACCAACAAAATGGAATTTAAGTCTGCTTGGGTTATTCACTGCTCTTCTCTGCTTGAGGCCTTGACCCCTCGCCTTTACACGTTGTCTTCACATCATTCACAAAAACCATGGTAAAAGAGCAAAGCATCATTTTCCCTGCTCTGGCATCAATCTCTGCACTTCAATGTGACCCGCTCCCTGTTGACATTTTCTCTCCCTAATATCTGCAGGAACCAAAGAAAGCAACAGCAAGGCAGTTTTGCTTGGGGGAGGACAGGAGGTGCATTTTGTCTAGTCTGAAAATGTGTTATTCCTTCTTCCCAGTCATTTATTGTTCTTCTTTTGGCATCAGAACAACATATTTTGGACGTGAATTTCTCTGCGGGTGTTACATTGGAAATTAATCTCTCTCCAAGGCATAAACGGTCTGGGACAGTTTTGAAATCTCTGTGAGAGGATGGAGAGGAGGGGGGGAACGTGCAGAAATGAGGCCACTTGATGGGGCAGGCAGAGTTACCCAGCATGTTCCCACAGCCCCACATCACCTGGCCTGGCCAGCAACTCCAGCACTCTGGCATGGCACGGGAAGTTGGCTGCCAAGGAGAGGATGAAGGACGGGCTCGGGCACATGCACACTGATCTACAGGGCACATTGCAACATGCTCATTTCAGCATTTACCCCCTCGTCCCATCCCCAGCCTGGTTCCAAACACCCACCGAGGGGCAGAGGGAGGAACAGGACCTCTCACCAACACTCTGAGGGCTGCCACCATTTCAGAGGCAATTCCCAGCAAAACATCCAATTCCGAGCACTGCCTGCTCCGCTCCTTCTGCTTCTCGGGGTGGTTTCCTTCCCATTCTTTCTTTTTATGGTGCAGTGTATTCAGCTACGTGGTGACACAACCAACAAAGCATTACAGCCAGGTTCAAGTCCCCCCGTGCTAGCTACACTTTAAAAATTAGAAATAGGTAAAAGCTGTAGAACTTTGATCCAAAAGAAGGGTGAAAAGTTTTTAAAACTCGCGTGGGATTTTTGCTTCGTTAGAAAAAAAAAGCAGAAATGTCTCCATTTTTTCCAAAGACGTAAATTCTAGTGAGTCATCAAGAGGCATTAGAAACCACCATACACGTAGGTACTCAGGCACTCCTCGGGCTCCCAGTGACGCTTCACACAAACAAAAGGCGTCTCTCTCTCTCTCTCTGGGCAGATTTACACAATAGCTTTACACTGAGCCATTACGATCTATCATGTAACTGAGTGCTTAATGACTCTTTAATTTAAGGATTATTGGCACAGAAGTTGTAACAGCTGCCTAAGAGTTACTACACAGAAGCAGCTTTCCAAAAAGATAGCGCTTCATCATTTTTATATTTGCTAAACTACCCAAAGATGCAGAGTGACTTGAAAGACAGAAAACATTCAGGAGAAGTAAACTAGAATAGACTAATATGAATATACTAATATATACTACTAATATATACTAGTAATATACTAGACCTCAGTGAACTGGGAGAAAAAAATACATAAATTGTAACATTCTTAGTTGAGAACAGATTTCTTCCTATTTATTTATAGGAATGCAAAAGCTTTAAAAAAATAGAACTATTTTATCTCAAAAGAAGCATTTCAGACTAAAATCTCTTTAATTTTCTGTTGAAGCCCAGGAATTGCTCTTTTTTTAGGAAAGTTCTAAGCCCCTTGGAAAGAGCCTCCTACAAAGGTAGCACTGGCAGAGGTTTCGTGGCAAGTCACGGTGTCACTGTAACAACCGGCACTTGAAAATGGAGAAGAGTTTGTATTAGGGTTGTGTGCTTGTATACATTAAATATATTTATTTATAACCCCCTTAACAATGAATATTTCTGCTGCTGAACATCCAGAGACAGAGTTGATTTCCTTTCAAGTAATTGATGTAGGCTTTCTTCAGGCCCCTGTCCAGACAAGTTCTCTGCCGTGGAGCAGGAAATCACAGCGTCAAAAGAAAGCTGAGTGCTCCTTCCACCCGGCCTGGGTCAGCCCCTCCAAAACACTGGATTTATACGACTGCTGCCAAAAGCCCTTGCATTTCCATGCCCTCCTGTTGCTAAGATAAAGGATGTTTCCTACTGCCTCAGAATGCCGTCCTCATTTAAAACTCCAGCTATGTTCTGACAAAACACGCTGCTGTCACCCCAAATTGAGCAAATGAGCCTACGTCCTACAGCATAAAGACCAAAAGAGTTATTGAATATCACCCGGGGAGCACAAAATGAAAAGGCTCCCATTTCTTCCTGACCTTTTTGGGGCATTTTTTCCTGAAATCGGCCGAGCCCTTCAGCCTTCATTTCTCATGCTGTCTGCAGTAGCACAGGAAGGACAGCTTGGGCTTTGCTGTTTCAAACAGATCAAGTTTTGTTAAATAACTTTTTTTTTTTCTCTTTTTTCTTTTTTTTTCTTTTTTTTCTTCTCCTTCTTCAAACCCAAAGCGGAAGAGAACACTGTGAAGAAAATGGAAACTGGCAAAGAGCTTTAACTTCAAATAGCCTTATAAGTCAGTGTTGATGTGCAAAACTAATTCTGGTTTTTTGGCATTTAAATACAACCCGACAGTCGCAGGAGGGAGGGGTGATGGTGGGAGAAGGGCAAGGCAGATTACCAGCCCAGTACAAAATAAGAGACATGTAGCACCATGACTTCTGTTTATCAAATTAAATAAGGATTAGATTTATTGGCACCGAGCTTTATAGGAGAGACTTTAAACTTGCACTGGAAAATTTCAGGAAAGGGACTCTGTGACAAAAAGCATTTCTGTACCACTGGTGTCTAGGAAAATGGTGTTTTGCTTATGCCAGAAGGGAATATTTCCACAGTAGAGAATCCCAAGCTGCAGTAAAATACATGTGTAAATAGCACCATTCATTTAAAAAAAAAAAAAAAAAGAGAGAAGTACCACTGAATATAATGTATCTAAATATTTGTTCAGCATTAAGTGGTGTTGTCTAAACAAACAGAAAAGCCCCTTTTTAATGTAGATTTGCTCTCCCCATTAGGAGTGCCAGCCACATACTTACTACTTGTTTATTTCAATGCTTTTCATTTCCTAGAAATCTCCTGTGTCCTTTTAGAGATGCATGAAGTAAGCACTATCTGACATCAGGTATGCATATGATCCATACCATCATCTGTTCCAGCTTTAGCTGCCTGGAAATACACTGATGGGAAAATCCATGCTTCTCATCCTTTAAGGACAAGGATGCAGTCGTGTTTCTCAGCCTGAAATTACACCCCACGTGCAAGGGCCACTTTTAAGGACAGTAAAAGGCCCCGGTAGAGCCCAATCTCACTGGTTCAGCCTGCAGACAACTCTGTTGTCTCCAGCAGCTGAAGTTTTCCTCATCCCTGCTGCTTTCAGAGATGTCACTTTGGCTGTTGGCCCAAAGTATTTCATAGCTAAGAGGAGGAAACTCTTTTCTACCACATGAAAGAAGCATCAGTGCAAGGGGTCAAGAAGCACTGGAGTGGGCATTGAGTCTGGGGTATGGGGTGCAGAGGAGGCTGGAGGGCAGGAGGGGATCCTGGCTGCAGGGAGATGGAGAGAATCACTCAAGCAGAAGGGGAAATCTCTGACAGGTCAAAGAAGGATGAGGGAATGTTGCCATCTTAAACAGGCATCTGAGGAGCTTGTTCTTATCCCACTGGAGGGAAAGTGGATGTAGGAAAAACACCAGGGCTAAAAAATGCCGGGGAGTTTTGGGGTGGAGGGCAAGGACATTTCAACATAGCATCTAGTACTTCCTTTGATCCCTTTAAAGCAGATTTAAAGGAGACCACTCAAAAAACCTAGCAGTTTGCCTTAAGCAGTCATTTCAGCACCTTTGGAGGGAAAACACACTCAAAAATAGATAATCCTGTGTTATCACCAGCAGAACGAGAAGTGCTCACAGGCAGGCCAGCACCTAGAGACCTCTCAGTTTCTTACTGACCAGAGGAAATAATCAAGTCAAAAATTAACAACCATATTTCTGTTTAATGTCTGCCCCAGTGCAATGCCATTATTCAACTGCTCCATGCTAGGGAAAAGCCACTCCTGAGCCCCATTCTGGAGACAGGATCAACTTCATGATTTTTACAAATAAAGCTCTTTCCAGCTGTTTAGTCACATCAGATCTAGACAGCCAGTAATCAAGGACAACTCTACCTGGGAAAGGCCGGAACCCTCTCCCTGTGGCCCCTCAAAAGATAGTTGTTGTTGCTGAAATTAAATTTTCCAGAAAAATGAGACTGGAGCCCCAAGGTAGCAAAACCCCAAAAGGGAAAAATTACTGTTCAGCCTGAAGGAGACCTTGTGCTAACATCAATACCCACAGGAAAGAAATCAACTGAATAAAATATTTGAAAATGAACATACAACTTTGCAGGCAAAAGTGGCCCCTCAAAACTCCCAAAATAGAAGCCCCTGATAATCAGAGAAAATTGTATACAGTTTCACTTGCAAAATTCATTTTCTTTCGGAAGTTCTCAAAATCCTCATTTTCTTTCACAAAAGCTCAAAGAGCTCTTCTCCTTTCTTTTGAGAAAGAACACGATCTGCCATGTCCAGGTGGGTTTAATAAGGGAAGTCTAATACTGGAAGTCAAAGAATATCAATGGATTAAAAGATTACGGAGAGGAGCATGAAGTCTTTCACCTTTAAGGTTCCTGTTCTGAAGTCATTTTAAGTAAGCAGTGAGTAAGCAGTGTAACCACCACTATGCTGGGGCTGCATGGAAATCTCTCCTTCAGCTTCTAGGAGTTACACTAAAGGCTCATTAATGAGAGACTGAGTATTTTAAAGGTATTTACTGTGACTTCTCATTATCAAGCTACATATCTACTTCTCTGTTTCTTCATGTTCTACTGCTAAATACAAAGATAGCTTTTCTGTGGGTTTTGGGGTTTTTTTGGTTTGGTTTTTTTTTAATGCCTGTACTTTTCACACTTAAATTCCAATTTATCAGGTACTTATTTTCCTGCTTCCCCATCCTTCTTGTAGCACAACTGCTTGTTACTTGAGGAGAGGTGCTCTTCAAATCCAAGCCTCCTACAAGTCATAATCTACACCGAAAAAGAGAACAATCTGATTTTGCTGAAAGTTATTGCTGTGGCAAATGTGATCAATCCAGCACAGTTGCCATGAACTTCAACTTAACCTCCCCCATGATTTTGGCAAAATCATGTTATAGTTGACTATTTATGGCCTTACCAATATTTAGAAGTGCAGCAGGCTTGTGTACAGAAATTTTTATTCATCTTTTATGACACAGCTTACTACTTCAATTCCAGAAATTAGGGACAAATGATCTTATTTTTCACTGGCCAGCTCTGTACTTTCCTATATCCAGTGGGAAATGCAACTTGCAAAGTGCTTACAAAGTAAACCAGACATACATAGAGTTCCTCTCTCATTGTGAAATGTTTAAGAAAGGAGTGAACTCAACAAGTAGGATACTGTTCCCAGATATTAGGAGCTTTTCAGAAGAGCTAAGTGTCATATTCAGTTCAGGATTTAAAACCAGCCATGACGACCTCCAATCCACCTCTGGTTAAAAAGAGCAAATTGCACAACAGCCATGACTGAGGGTGGCTTAATAATAAACTCAAAATGACTTAAAATGAACCTCGTGTTTCCATGGTAATGGATATATCTCTCTTCAGAGTATCTTGCAATGTAGAAAACATTCACCAGCAACATTTTGGTAGTAATCTTGCTACTGGAAAAATCATTAGTATTGTTCAAGATGGTGATGGCACCTGCTTGCATTAATTTTAGACCAACCTCAGCAAATTGGTGGGTGAAGATAAAAGCAGTATGGTGCCCGATGGAAAGGAAAATAAGTGAAGACACCCACTTATGCCATGCTTTTTTTAAAAAAGATGACAACTGGTGGTTGCTAAGGTGAGCTCACAAGACCTCTTCATGTACCTCTCTGATACCTGCTAGTAAATCCATTTTTGCTTCAGTAAGCTCCCTCAGCTGTGAGGAGATTTAAATCTTTCCAAACAGATACAAAACCTACCATGTCCTGAGGTCAGCCTCCCTTAATGGCAGCGAGGTCTGGCCAACTGCAGCCACTCTTAACAGATTTGGCAGCTCAGGAATACACAGAAGGAGAGGTCCTGTATCTTGCCTTTATTCACAAGGCTGCTCTAAGGGTATGAACTGCTAAACTCTGTCAGCATCACTTAACTTAGAGGGCTCCTTAATACGATCTGGTGTTCCAGTTGGGGGGAAAACCCCACCCTTCCTAAGGACTACATATTTGGCTTTGATCCTGTGACATGTTCCTGAATGGAAGCATCTGACAGGACCAAGATGTAGAGTGCTTCCTTTAGTCTGTGTGCCATCTGTGGCATTTTAAGCAGCACTGTCACAGCCCCTTCGGCTGGCATCCAGGACTGCAACAAAACAGAGGGGTTTCTGCTGGGCTCCTGAAAGATGGGAAAGAATTTCTCAGAGCTCTATCCAGAACATGGGTTTACCTATTCCATTAAAAAAATGAGCCATTTTAACTTGAAATCAGGAAGAAAAACAAACAAACCAAAAAAGATAATTTTGGCTAACTATTTGCTTCAGAGAAGCAATGTTAATATTTTGATTTAAAACCCTGTAAGCATTGGTGTCATTTTAAGCACACAAACAGATGCTAATTGGCCTGCTCAGGTACTTAAAGCTACCTATATGCATAACAATTTTGCTAGAAAAAAGCCTGCAGAGATATACTACTATTTTCCAGGCTCTCGTGCCTTCTTTCAGATAAGAGACTCAGAAAGTCCATTCACTTCAGATCCTGCAGTTTGTAAAGCACAGTCTTTTCCCAGCTGTGAATTCTGGGGATGACTCAATCAGACAACTCCGCAGTTTCTGAAAATCCAACCAGAAATAAAATGCAGTGCTTCTGGTGTAAAATTGTCCTTGCAAACATCTACACCACTCAAAACACTAACTAGCTATGAGTAGGAGTCAGTATTTGTTATGGATATAATTCATATTCAGAAATTCTCTAGTGATTTTCTTGAAAACCTGATTTAGATTTGACTTCTCCCTGTGTCATCAGAAACTGCTCTGCGGGTTTCATATTCCTCTTCTCTGTTTTATGCACTGAATCTGAAAACCATTCAGCAGAATAGGACTGCTGTGATATGTTTCTAATTTAACAAGCAGCAAAGCCATACAGGAGGGAAATAAAAGATTACCTTGAGGGAAGACGTGAGGGGGAGCCCATTATACAAAGATGTGTCAAAGTGGACAAATTTTATGAAAATGACCAGCATTACATCCCAGTCAATTCTGTCTTCATACATTTCAGTTTCTTACTCGTGTTCCTTCAGAGGGCTCTTTGGTCTTTACAGTATTAATTGATCCATAACTGTCCCTTTTTATTTCAGATTAGGGAGAAATGCACACAATAATGAATAAGCCAGAAGTAATGAGTGATGTGTTCTAGAAACATGCAACAGAAGTGAGGTTTCTTTTTCTCTTGTGATTTCTGACTGTCAACACAAGCTCTCTTTTTCCTGTAATCAGGAACCTAAAGGCACAGACTATGTCAAATAAACTCCCTGCATGTTTTTAGAAATTAGTTTCCTTGAGCCTCACAGCTTGGTGGCAATATTCAAACATTTATTCAATTCCTGTCAGTATTCCTATGGTACCATTAGTGTCTGGAAAGAAAACTACTGAACTGAAAAAATTTTCAGGTAAAAATTTTCAATTTACAAATGGACCCCAGGTCTCCTTAGAAATTAGTGTGATCTATCCCCCCTTTTTTCCCTTTAGGCAGAAAGTCTCCTGCCAACAGCATCCTAAATGTATTGCAACTAAACCACAGCCTAATTAAAAGACAAAAGACTTTTTGGTAATTAATCTTTCCAGCAAAGAGCATCTTCAACACTTACTTTACAAACAATAGCACTTGTCAAGAGATGATAAACAAATGTCAGGACTGGGGCTTTTTAGAGCAATTTAGAATATTTGATGTTTTGGTCTTTGGTGCTCAGTGTCAGCCAAACTGTACTAATGATCCCCAGGCTTACAGAATCTTCACACGATTTTCTGAGGGAAGTGGCTTGGCCTTTCGCTTTCTGACCTATTTTCCTTCCATTCCACTTTTGCACATCCTCTCAGCTCAGTGCTGGAACCCACAATTCAGTTAAGTGGGATAAAAATAACAATAAAAACTCAGTGCCTATAGCAGCCCTCAAGCTACAGAAGGTGCAAAGAACTACAGTCTTAATTCGCAAAACTCTTTTTACATATAAACATTCCTTTTAGGTAAAGGTCAAGGTACATGAGTTTTTGCATTATGCATAGTGATTTCCATTTTGGCTCATTCGTTGGTATAAAATTTATGATGTCAGATTTCATGACAGTTAAAGCTGAGTTTGTTCTGTTTCAGAATGACACCTGGGTACAGAGAATAACAAAGCTTCTGTAATAAAATGGCCACATTTTTAGGCCAGCTCCAATAAAAGACATCAGAACAAACATGTTCAGAAAAATATTCCAAGTGCTGAGGAACTAGAATGGGAGGAGAGCTGCACAATGTAAAATGAAGCATTGCAGCAAATCACAAAAATTATTTATCTGTTTGGAACTGGTGTGTTTGGAAAAAAAATCTTTTCTTTCTGTACTATTGCAAGGCATTTGATATTCAAAAGCAAATAACCTGAGGAAAATTCAAGACTGCTGCTTGTAAAATCCATTTACAAGAGTGAGCAGGTTCTTAAGGAAATAAAGGTATAAAACTGCATAATATTTGTTAATGTGTGTAACAGATAATGATTTGTAGCTGACAGTATGATTATTTATTATGACAATGCAACATCTTTAGTGAAAATTGAGAGTCTTAAGGTGTCCTGTGCTGCTCATTCATGCAAAGAATTCTTGTCAAATATTTTAATGAGACGAAAAGTATGGCAGTCAAGATTAAAAGTCAAGGTGACCTTTAACTGTGGAAAACAGTATCTACATATCACCTTACATTTTTTTTTAAGGTCATCACTTCTCTCTCGAAGAGTCATGCCAGAAATGGAAGCAGGCAGCGCATGAGAGAAACCCATCATGAAACCCAGCCCTAGTTCAAAATTAAGCTCTGCATTACACCTATTTTAAATTACATATGTCCTTTAGTACAAAATTCAAACACTTGCTGTGGTGTCTGGCAAAATGACTGAGGAAACCCCACGTTGCAGAAACAAGGGATGTACACCTGTCAGGCAGCCTTCGGTAAAGCAGCAGCACAACATCTTAGGAATTGTCACTCTTTATAAAGAACAAACTTGCCAGCGACCTGGCCTTGGCCAGGGCGTGCTGAGCCAGCTGGAAAAGCACTCTGATAGGCACCTGGTTGCCTCTTGTTCTGAAGAGCCTTTGGGGGAAAGAGAGAACGAGCTCAGCAGTGACCTGTTTTCTACTGTCATGCTTCAAGCTGCCCAGGTTAGCTGAGCAGATCCCCTGCCTGTGCCCGACTATGCAGAGGTTCTGCTGCTCCAGCAAAATCCTTCGCAGCCAATGTGACCTTAGACAAGTGCCAGAAGAGCTTGGAAATATTGTTCTGGTTACTGGAGGTGAAGTACCCTCAAATCATCAAATAGTGAGGCTTAGGGAGAGTTTCTTGCCTGCTGGAAGCAGCCGTGCCCAAGGGCTGGCACCCTGTCCCACACACCCTTCATCAGAACACCCCGAGAGGCTGTGAGCCTGCCTGCTTTTTCCTCTACAACTGAGAAGAGAGGAAAACCTGGAAGTAGGGAAAAGCCACCCAGTTCCTGGAAGGCTGAAAAGAAACTCAGGAAAAGCTCTCTGCAGGTGGAAAAAGAAGGCATCCGAAAAGAGCAGTGGAGAGAGGCCTCAAGGCTCGTCCTGAGTACTGCTGAGAACTACCCTCTCATTTACATACTTTGTCTCCAAATTTATTCACTTATCTCTAATCTTCACTCACTTTCCCTCACTGAAGGCAGTTCAGGTATAACATGACATGAGAGTGCTGATAAGGTTTACAGATTATTACAGATTAGTGTTGGTTTGGGTCCAGCCAGCTTGGCGCGAGCTGCCCATGAGCACAGGCAGAAAAATTAATGTTTACTTGCATCTGTCCACAAAGACACATTTTTAGTTACAAATACTAAGTGGATTATTCACAGAGCATCATTAATCATTTTTATCACTACCAAACATAGTCTCAAACACACACAAAAACGTGGTTCCTAATTGCTGTTATGGAGACAAAGGAACAGAGGAACGGGAGATGAAACTAAAGTACAAGGTGTCAATTCTTCTGTACAATTATACATTAAATTATTTAATTAATGGGTGATATAATTTATACAAAGTTCTAAGTGAATGTTAATTATAACACCCAAACACAGTAAATCAGATTTAAGAATTTCTTTGGAAGAATGTTGTGGATAAACTTGCTAAAACATGCAATAATGACATGAATTTATTAAAATATGACAGTGCTGACTGTTTCAGATTAGAGCCTGAATTTGCTGCAGCTATAGTTTTAATAAGGTTGGAGTTCTCTCCCACTAAGAGTATCCATTTCTTCTAAAGTCTCATTTACTGCACCATCAGCTAATGTACTGAAACAATCCACACATTTCTGCAAAATATTACAATCTGATAAGTTAGTAATGATGCATCTTCTTTTAATAATTTCATTTATGTGACGTATATAAAGTTCAAAGGAAGCTCTAATCCTTTGGGCAAGTGAACTTTCTGTATCTTTCAGGAACCTACAAGTTTTGTGAAAGTTAAAGAGGGAAACATGGTACTTTTATATTTAAAATATTTTTGCAGTCTTATTGGTTGGCTGCTAAGGTCTGAAAAGTGGACTACATTCCTACAACTGCTGATGCTTACCCTTTTCTGTTTAACTCACAATTATATTTAACACACTAGTCTGCTATTTTGGCTTTATTGAAAAGTGCACAAAAATCCTTTTTTAGCCACTGAGGAGACTTGGCACCAGTTATAAAAGATTTATTGATCCTGTACTAACTAGAGTACATTACAAAAAGCCAAGTGCCAAACAGCTCCTTTGCTCCAGATAGAGATTTACAAGTAAGGGAAGGAAACAGGATTACTAATTACCTACAAAACTCTAAAAAGTTGCATGTTTATAATTAAGGTCTTGCAAAATAAATAGTCTTCTATAATCTTTTATATTAAAATCTTTTCTCTAATAGAAACACACATAGCATTTTCTTTAAGAGAATCCTGAGTTCAGCTTTAAAGCAGCTTTTTGAGAAACACTACTGAAACACTTGAGAAACACTTTGGACCCATTTTCCAAAAATTCCCTACCAATGTGCAGGTGCATCTTTTGGAGGTCCAGCTCCACAAGAGAGATGTCAACAGCCAAGTAATGAATTGATTGATTTCAGCCTCTAGGTAGGCAAAGTACACCAAGAATATAAAACAAAACCAGGATGTAAAATTTAAAATGTACTTGAAATACACCAATTATTTTAAATATATTTATAACTAGGCATTACTTCTGCATTTGAGGTCTATTTAAAACCTTATTAAGAGCAAAGGGGATAGAAAACCAGTCTGTTTGATCTGTTTTGAAGCTATGGTAATAGGAAACAAGTCTTCCTGTGATGTCTCTCAGGACCATCAAACAGTCCTTTTTTACAAAAATAAATCCACAGCTGTATTTGAAACCCTTAACCTAATGCTCACAGAGAAACCTCCCTTGTAGACACAGTTGTTTATTAAGACCAACCCCAGTTGAGCTCCCAGTCATATTTCAGAGATAAGCCAAAATTATAGAAATAAAAATATCTAGCAGGTAGTTTCATTTGCCTCTTTTATTACAAATCCATATTCAGCTATGTTAATATAAAGATGTACAATCCTACATAAAGGGCACAAAACCTGACATCACGACACTGGTGGCTGAGCAGTTCTCTTATTGTGGCAGCTCTTATTCAGCTATTTCCTAGTGCTCTCATCAGTCTTTTGTGTGAAAGTCTTTGGTGAGAGTCAAGTCTGAACTGATAAGGCCTTGGAGACATAATCACTGGCCTTCATTTTCCATTGACAGTCCCACACAGCCAATTCACAAACATTTTCATATTAATATTGAGCAATTTCCCTACATTCTAATCCATCAAAGTAGGCTATTAATCCTTCCCCCGTGCTCTTCTCTATTCAAATGCTAACAATTTTCTTCTCACAAGCTAAAACATTTGTCCTACAGCCCCTCACACAAAGACACTGTATTGTCAGCAGTGATTGATCAGAGTATTAATATGAGGGATGCAGTGTACATTGTATCAATGATCCTGCACCTATGGGGAGGAAAAAGTCCTATTTAAAGGATATGCCAAATGCAAAATATAATAATTTCTCAAGGAACACTTTAAAGTGTTCAGCCTGGTGCCATTTATGGAAATTTATGAAGATTTTCAGAAGGGTAAAATGCTTTTCTGTTTAGAATACAAAATAAATAGCAGGATGCTCTGTGTGCCAGTACCTTGTGGGGAGCTGGTCCAGGCTCAGGAGCTCCCAGGGGAACCAGCAGAACAGCCACCAAAACCCATCTGCTTTCTAATGCCACTTTTGCACAGACGGGGAAAAAACCCAAAGCCAAACAAACAAAAAATAAATAACCCCTTAAGGAGAAAAACCTCTCATCCTATGGACTGGCAAAATTAAACAAGTCCAGGAAGCATTTCCAGCCCTTGGCCAGCAGGTTCCGCACTTTGGGACCAGTGGTCACGTCCCAACATGTTCCTGGATGGCCAGGAGCTCTGCCAGTCCCAGGCACTGTGAGAGGTACCCAACCCTACCCAGCTGAGCCCTCCAAACCCACAGCATCCCAAACAAGATGTGAAGGGAGAGGGCACCTGGGGGATCATCTCTCACACCCCAGTTTCAAATAAATTTGGGTTTTTTTTAATTAAAGTAAGGATATGGAACGTTAACATTCTTTATGTGCAATCTTAGCATGCTTTAGGTCTTGCTTGTAAAAATACAACTTAACCAGCAGCTTCTGCTAGGACTGCAGGAGTGAGTACAGAAGAGGGATGGATTGTCCAAGGGGCAGTGGTAGGAGGGTGGGTGAGGCAGTCTGGGAAGTGTGGAGGAGGCAGGCTGGGGCTGCACAGAGCTTTCAGGGAGCTGGTACACCCTGGCCCAAATTAGAGTAATCCCTGCACAGTATGATCCTGGCCCAGAGCTCAGTTCCTTGCAGTCCAAGCCCCCCACACCTCTGCCTATCTCTTCCCCTCCTTACAGGGCCAGGGAGAGGAGGTAGAGCCAGGGGCTACCAGCAAAGCAGAGGCAGGATGCTTGGCCTCAGGTCTGCCCTTGGATCACCAGTCTGCAGCTGCACAAAGCATTTTGACTGAGAGATCCAGACCTCCTGAACCATCCAGCATCCAGTCACCCACAAAAAGGAGAAATTTGCTCCTTTCCAGCAGCACACGCTACAGAGGGTGGAAAGGTATGCACATGTGTGTATGGTTGAATATCCCCAAAATAAGATAAACAAGCACAACTACATCATAAGCTGAAAAAATTCAGCAAAACCAGCATCTCGATGCAAGTGTGAGAACATTTGAGTCCAGAGAGACATATTGTATTCAAACTCACACATATCTCTTCTAATCACAGTTAATCATATCACAAGTGTTTTATATTATTCTATTAAACATTAATTCTGTTAATTTTAATTTCCTCTTCCTATACACTCTTTCCTGAAGAAAAAATACAAGACTAAATCACTGGATTTAACCCACATTCCAGCTCTGAGCACCCTCTGTCATCACACTGACATCAGGACTGAGCACCTGAGTGCTTCCTACAGATCAGGGAGATGGTGGGAGGGTTCCTGCTAGTTGTTAAAACAATGCCAGTGATTAATCTAAAATTGGGATATGCTCAAAAACCTATGTAGAAAAGAGGAAAACAAAAACAATTTGGAGAAGAACTTTTTTTTTTCCTCAGTATCCAAATTGCAATGGACACAGAGAGGCCTGAATGTTGCTGCCTCTTGCCAGGGTGATCTTGCCCTGGGCTCAAAATGCCCCACAGCAACATCCATTTTTAAAACCTCCATGTTTACAAAGAGCCCATGTTTCTATGCCACAACATCCTATTTCTACATAATTTACCTTTGGTACATTATATCTTTACAATGACTAATTAAAAATATTTGTACTTCAAAGCCACTTAGGAGCTCTTCCAATTACTTACATTAGTATCCTGGCAAACAGTCAAACCTCTTTAATGTTGAGTCAGACTCCTGAACCTGCATCAAAAAACTGTCCAAACAGCAGTTTTGCTTTTCTCTACTTCCAGGCAACTGGCAAGGGTGCCACAAGCTTTCCTGATGTAGGAAGGAGCAGGAGACTCTCCTGCTGCCTGGCAGGAAATCCTTCCTGGGGGAGATGACCTTCAGGGCTAAAACGCAAAGCACCATGGAGTCCCAGCACCTAACAAACACAAGAGGCTGAAGGAAGGAGTTCTTATTTATTCCTGAGGCCACTAAGGATAAGATGCAGAGAGCTGTCCCTCTGCTTGGAAAGGGTGGGACCAGGACCTGCTGGTGCCCCCCGGGCAGAGTGGGACAACTCCATCATCAGCATCAGTGCTGGAGCAGCCCTGAGCCCAGTGAGCTCCAGGCATGTGCTGGACATCCAGCCTTGGGGATGAGTCTGGAAACAGTGGCTTTGACCATCCGTGTTGTCAGATGTCTCACAGCAATTTTATATTAAGGTTGTTGGCTCTAGTTGAAACATGGCCAAAGGCATCAAGGTTAAGCTTCCACTGATATAAATTAAATGGGATAAAATATTAGCCATTTCCTGTCCCAAACTGTTAATGCATTGTGATGTACATTATGAAATATTAATTTCAAACCCAGAAATAGATTTACTTCAGTTTTAATTGAAATAAGCTTTGGTTTGTAATGAAGCTCCTATGTGCCAGAAGAATGATTTGCTTGGTGCTTGTGCAAGCAATAAAAATAATTTTATAAGCATTACACTGCTTATAAAATCCCAGGCAGGGTACCGTTTGCTAAGGTTGCTCTTGTGCAAAACAATATACCCCAAAATGATACAATTACAAAGATCAAGTCTCTAATAAGCAGAAACAGAAGGAAAAAATAGATACCAGCTACTAAAAGCTTTCTTTTCAAAACTAAAGCACACACACAAAAGTCACACACTGATCTGGCAGCTCAAAGACCCGAAAATTAAATAAATTTCACTTAGAAGACCACAGAGAGGAACAAGGAAACCTTAATTTAGGAATTCATGCTTGTGAACTTCCACTCTCTGCACCTGCCATTACCCCTAAGAGCAGGAGGGGTTTCCCTCCCTGCTGTCTCCCCACGGATGCTCTCTCCTGCCCCAAGTGTAGCAGCTTCCAGATTGCCCTGCAAATACTTCCTTTAACTAAACTTCTGTCAAACACAGTTCTTGTTGTTTTGTGATGAGGAAAGATTTCTTTTCCAGACAGAACTGGTTCTATTTTAAACAGTTTCATGTTTCAAAAACTGTCTTCAGCTCCTTTGCAAGTGTTCTAAACCAAAGTAAGTGGAATTTATGCTCATCTCTGGAGAAAGACTGCCAGTAGGAATAAAGCACAGGGTTATTCATTTTTCATATGTAAGTCAGATTCACTTTATCAGTCTTGAGATTTGACAAAGTATCATTCAGAATGATTCAAGCTCACCTTCCACTGGACTGAGTAATCAGATTAGACCAGGAAACACACAGTGTCTCTTCCAAAATTCCTGCAATGCTCCTGAGGAGCCTCTTCATTCTCTCAGCCGTACATGGCTGTCCTATGTCGTTGCACAGACAAGATTTACAGTAACATCTCACAAATTTCCAGGACTGGAAATTTGCAGTTTTAAAACAGAAAATCTGGACTTTTAATCTTGCTAATGTTTACAAAGGCCATGCAGTCATTCCCTGGGCTGCAAGAAGGCACCAGTGTGCCAGACAGCAGCTGCTGTCACGTTCCCTGACCCTTCTCCTGGCAGCATTGTTCCTAAAAGACACAGCCTCTAAGGTGATGCCTCAGCACTGCATTGTTAATTAGTTGATTTTTCTGACAGTGGTGCAGCTTCTTAGGTATAATAGAGTAGGTGAAAGACCTTTAAAGATACCTGGGATGACACAGTTTAATTTGGCTGTAAGTTTTTGGAGAAAAAAAAAAAAAAGACAGCTGTATGAATTCATTCAGTAGTACGAGAGGTAGAACAGCAATTAAAAACAAGTCAGAAGGAAAGCAAAGGTGTATTTTGAAGTTAAATTTCTCAGAAAAATAGTAGCATATTCTTTTCTACAAGGATAACACCATAGGTTTCAGCCTAAATATTAGCATACTGTGAAGAAAGAATACAAAGGCACTTCATTGGAAAAGAAATACTCATATGCTGATACTTTTTGTCTGGATTTTCTTGTTTGTTTTGGCTTGAATTTTTTTCTTTATCTACGGTGAAGTGTATTTTTTTGCACCACACATAAAAATGTGATAGCCTTTCTGATAAAAAAGTATCCTGTTATGTGAGTTAATGTAATTCTGAGAAGAATGACTTCAACCAATTGGTGTAGTGCCTGACTGCACGAGTGAACAGGGGTTTCTGCATCCAGTGGTCCAAAGTCTGAATGCTATGCAGGCTGAATAAGGAGATGAATTTAAAATGTGTAAATGACAAGTCTGAAACTTGACTGGATCAGACAAAAAGATGCTATATTTAACACTTCACCCTCTAGGGTTGTTTTTTTTTTTTTTTTTAGAAGACCTTATTTTTAATCAGCTGAACAGAATATTCAGAAGTGGTTCCCAATTGCCTTTGAACTTGTCTGAAAATAATACTGAACTGAAAATAATAAAAGTACATTATGGCAATTAGGGTAAAAATATATCTAAGTATACTATAGGTAGATTCCTAAATAATTACAAGGTGGAAAGGGTAAAAATTAATGGAACTAAGTTTTGAAGAATCACATGTGAGAAGACTGGTAACTAACACAGTTTAAGTATTTTATAGAAGGCTAATCAAATATTACTCAATTTGTCTTTGATCCTGCTGAAATATTCCTTGGGGCCTGCTCAGTAAAGTTCTTCAGTGACCTTCTTGCTTGACTAAGGGGGAAGTGTGGCCTTTCTATTTATATTTCAAAATACAGAAAAATATCACACCACAATAAAGCAATCAACCAGTAGCCTGTGTGCTCCAGTAACTGGAAAGGATAGAAAGTCAGTGAGTAGATAATTATTCAAGGTCAAACCTTTCTAGAGTGGTGCCAGAAAAAAAGCAAACAGTGAGGGTTAGCCAATACTTCACAAACACTTGTTTAAGGATTTCCTAATTACTATAAGTGGTTCCTCTGGCCCTGGCACTTAAAAAGGCAGCTGTATATGCATGATGTCATCCCTTCTTCCCATTATCTCTGCAGTAAATTTAGAGGATTAAGAAGCAAGGAAGGCTAAATAGTAAAAATAACAGTGATTTTTCGTGTTTCTTACCATTAAAAATTAACAAAAAATAAAAAGGCAAATCAAAACCTGGATGCAATTAACTATCAAAATATACTTGAACATTTCTGTCCAAGAAATCGAAAAATGCTGTTATCCTACACATACCTTTCTGCTTAATGACCACATGTATGCAGCATGGCCACATCACAGCACAGTTTCTATTACCTTACAGCATTAAAGATATGGATATAAATCTCAAGCTGATCAGCACAAAAATAAAATCAAGAGCTTTAAAGCACCTGGAGCAAACTGTAGGAGTGATATTCAGTACCCTGGTAGGGCTCTGCCCTTGTGATTTGCTATTCAAGGCTGGAAAACAAAATTCACAGAGCTTGTAGCTGGGCCACTGTGAGAGATGCAACACCAACAAAGAGTCTGTAATATCTGTGCTTGCTGGGACACTGCAATTAACACTCCAGCTGACACAATCAGAGGTTAACTTCATTCTATGGCCCTTGATCAGAGGTACCCTGCCAAAACAGAGGATGAGTTTGGAGAGCCTCCACAGTAACCTGGCACTTCTGGTTATTAACTCTGCCTTGCCTTCTCCCTTGAGATTATCCAACCAGACCTCTTATTTCTGGCAAGTGATTAGCATTTCCCTCATTTCCCTGAAGAGTTTTAGCATCTTCTTACCCACTAGAATTTTCCCACCTGTATTTCCTTGGCTCTACGTCATCTGTTTGCATGAGAACATCATCACCTCTCAGGGTAGGTCATGCCCATGATGGTGAATTTGGCTCTGCCAGGTCATCCTTCAGCAGGAAATTTAATTTCTCCTTCATTTCTGTCTACATGATGGGGAATCTAACGTGGAAGCTACTCCAAGGAGCATGACATAAGTGCAGGATGGTACAGAAGTGTAACTCCAAGCACATAACTGCTTGTGAACAACTTCATCCTTTCAAGCAACTCTTTCTTTTCCCTGCTTTCTAGAAATACTCATTAACCTCTAGAAATCTTTTATGTTTAAAAAAAAAAAATAAATCAGTTCATCGAGTGCCACAATAACTTTACAAGTCTGCCTGAGTGGGAAGCTCTGAAATCAAGGTGGATCAACAGTCCCTTTCCCATTCTGGGAGAGTGGTGAACAGAAAATACGGGGGAAATAGAAGCAAGGAAGAGGCAGGCATGCAAGAAGGAACAGAAAATGAGCCAGAAAGCACTGCAGACAAGAGTGAGGAAATGATGAGGAGATGAGAGACCAGACTTGTCTGAAAAAACAAGCACAAGATACTGAAACTACTCTACACAGAGAACAAGAAAAAAAAAGTGTTCTCAATTGACATTATCTGCCATTAAACAGATACATAAGAACATTCAAGCTCAGAAGAATATAGAATGAGTTATTCCTGCCCTAAGGAAAATACAAATTACTCAGTCTAGCACTGTTTTTTCAGACATAACTGAGGCAAAGGAAGGACCAACCCCCCCTGCCTCTCCACTCATTTCTCCCCACACAACCATGATTGTCCTTGCCAAATGCATTAAACAGGTGAAGAACACAGGGAAAAGCAGGAAAATTAAGGCAGCAATTAGGAAAAAACAGATCTTCCCCTGTGACTTGATGTGCCACATGCCTCAGAAAAAATAAGTTTGCTAGTAAATTCAGACCAGTAATTTCGGGTGTATGGAACTGTTTTAGCCATCACCCAAAGGTCAAGAACAGTGTAATCGAGGGCACAAACCAGCACAGCAAGGATGACTTTTATGGTACATAAACAAAACTGGGAAGATTTCCACTCCTGGTCATAGAGAGTAAGAAAGGGAAAGTTTTATGCCATAGCCCACCTTTGCAAAATGACATGTTTTCAATCAAGCATCCAAAACCTTGAGCTTTTCCCTCTGTGTTTTACCATTGCTATCTGGTATCTTAATGGGTACTGTTTTGGCAGAAAATTTTTTCTGAAAAAATTCTCCACCAGACACTCTGGGAACAGGATGGCATTAGTTTAGCTGAAAAATAATGCCTTAGGAAAAAAACACACCATGAGAAACGAGCAGAATTTCAAATTGCCATAACAGTAATAAAATACCAAAATTAAGGTGGGCTTTTTATTTATAAGTAACTGCTTTCTTCTACCTTTTATAATGTCCACCTCTTAGCATAACAAAGCTTTTCATAGCTTACTAATGGCTCCCTGTCAGTAGTGCTGAGAACTATTATCACTGCTCTGCCCCTTCACATGGGCCTTTCAAACATCACTGTTTCACTTAATTCTTTCACCTCCTTCAGTTCAAATGCAATAAAAACCTTTCACTGGCTGACAACTAGAAAGGCAGAACAGCCTCCAACTGCTGTATAATTCAGGAGGGCTCTTTCTCATTTTAATTGGCTGCCTAATTGGAATGTTTATGGGTTCTGCGATAGCTTGGGATGAAAAGGCAGGGTGAGCAATTATGTGCTCAGCATTCCTATCTGGCAGAGTTAATAGTTGTGGGTTTTTTATTTAAAAAAAAAAAAAAAAAAAAAAAAAAAAAGGAAAAAAAGGAAAAAAAAAAAAGCTAAAGTTCACTGGAATGCCATGTTTTTGTTCTCAAAGAAATACCTTGATTTGAAACAATGTAATCCCCAAATCAGAAATTATGTCAAGCTGTGCTTATCCAGTAGCAAGTTTGAGCTTTTGGAAGCCTCTTGGCTCCTTTTTGATGTTAGCATAACATGAAGAACAGGAGGCTATCTGGTGGCTGTCAAGTTTTTAACTGCTTGCTCTCTCACTGGCTGGAGATAAGATGCAAGCAGAGCACTCGATGGACTTGATTAATTCTCTGGAACGAAGGTTTGTCTTTCTTGGCTCGATGAATGACTTCATTCTGGTAGATGAGGTCACCCAAGTCAAGGCAATAAAGTTTCTGATATTCACATGAAAGCCAGTTTTCAAAGCTGCCAGTCCCTAAAAAGAGGAGCTCAAGTGTTTTCTCATTTACATACATTCTAGTGGCAACCTCCAGCCTCCTCTCCTATCAGTGGACAAGAAGTTCTAACAGAAGATAAGATTTAAAGGAAAGGAAAAAAACAAAAAAAAAGACACACTTTGTTGGAAGACACAAAGATTTTGGGGAAGTAATCTGTCAAAATGCCAGCGGGAAGAGAAAAATTATTCTCTTGCTTTTGATAAAGATGCATTTTCCCTCCATCCCTCCTTGCACTTTCTCTGTGCCACTCCAGCTGTAAACCTCTGGGAGCAAAAAGCAGCTTTGTGGTCCTGTGCAGGGGGCAGCTGCACTTGTGTTTCCAAGTGGGAGAACCCAAGTTTTACAAACACAACACATGGAAGGATGCTGTGCTCTTTGCCAGACTTGTGCTCTTGCTTGCTTTGAGTTTTAGGGGTGAGTTTATGGACTCCCCTTCACAAAGCAGTGTTCAGCTTTCCTCTCTCCCTTGTCATAAATACCACTTAGCTTCAAAATTGCCAAAACTAATAAAAAAAAGCTGACTTGCTTTGTAGATTTTTTTAATTCTTACAAGAGTTTGTACAAAGATCTCCATTAAACTTGTAGTTTTTACTTTTCAAAGCCATGTTCATGATGAGGGGTCCCTCCAGTGCTCATTACACCCTAGCAAATACAGTAAGCAACCCATGCAACAGAAATCAGCCTAATCCAATGTACAGTTTTATCACTTTCAGACAACCTAAAACTGCTTGGTCTAGTATCAGGGATCCTAACACATTTTGCATCCTTCTGTTCCAGTCAAATTGGGCCCTTCACTCTAAGTATCAGGCAATGCAGAGTCCTGGGGATTATTTGGGTCACTATTCTAGCATTTCAAACTTCTTACAGGCTCAGTCTCCCATCCCACACTCCTGTTCTTGTGCTGCAGTTCTTTAGCATGTGCAGTCACAGTTGGACATGAAAGAGTCCATCCCAGGCAACCAGAACAGCAGCAGCCACCCCAGATGTGCTGGAACTCTGCTGGCTGCTGGTACCACACAAAGAAAAAGGGCCACAAGCTACAAAGACTTTGGAGCAGAGTGGTCTTTTTTTTCTGAATGCTTCCATAGGTAATGGGGAGAAATCAGGAGGTGGTTTAAACATTATGGAGGTAGAAGTTTACCTCGGGTTTTATTGACATCTGGAGTTTGGAAACCTGGGGAAGTTGTGCCTTGTTTGGAAGGTCAGAAGCCCACACACCACATCAGAGAGCTCGGTTCTGCCTAGAACATACTTAGGAAATGTTGAGCTGGTGCATGCCAGGAGGGGTTTCTGGCCACAACAGCTCCCATGAAGTTCTCTCCAAAGGACTCATTTGCAGATTCACATGCATCCAAATCATACAAAAACAAAATATTACGAGTTCTTTCCTTGCCACATCCAGATTTAAGTTAACCTATAAGAAGCCAATCTAGCAATTAAATAAAAACCTCTTTCAAATCAGCTGTCAGTGTCAAACACCACCCACTCTTAAACTAATCTTTGTTCACATTTACCAAAAGATTATAGCTTGATGATACTAAGAGTATCAGCAAAAATCTGATTGCTCAACATGTCCATCTCATTTTATGGGCAGAGGCGATTCAGAGAAACCCATATGTTTGGGAAGTGTCCAAACATGTGGATGCTTATGCAAACCAACAATTCTTTGAAGTACAGGGCTTTCTAAAGTCCAGGCAGAAACCTAAAATTTAATAGTCAACAAAAGAGGCAGAGCTTGCTAAACTCTGCAGGATGGGGATATGAGAGGAGGCGTCTCTCTGAAGTGACATTATATGCCCAGATGTGTTGTAAGAGAATAAGGATCTGTCTTAAGATGGCCTGTAGACCCTATGAACTTCCTTGTTTCGTGACTTTAAAGCAAGAAGAAAAATAAATAATGAAACATATTAAAGTCATTATTGTAGCCGTGTGCGCCTTCTGAAAGTTTGGGTTTTTTTAAAGCTCCAGTACTTGAAAAAAATAGTGCCTCGTGAAATGAAATGCAGCAAATCTATACTGAAATGTATTTTTATATATATATGTAACCAAATTTACATATGGAACTCATTGTCACAAGATATTATTGAAGCCAAGAGCTTAGCAGGATTCAAAAAGCTTAGACATTTATGTAAATAATAAGAACATCCACAGTCATGCTAGAAAGGAAAAAAAAAATAAATTATAGCTGATACTAAAACTCAGACTTGAGGACATTAGCCAATTGCCAGCTACATTGGTTTATGGAGAAAATCCCCCAACTGACACTTTTTCCTTAGCTGTCTATTATAGGGTTTTTTGCACCTTTCTGTAAGCATCTGGTGCAGCCCAATGTCAAAGAGAACATCCAAATCTGATTCAGTCCAGCAGGTGTTATGTTCTTAACCTAAAACTCTTTAATGTAAAGCTGTCATGAAATATTTTGAACAGGCTGCTTATTCCTTGCCTAATCCTATAGCATTTGGCAGCTTTTGAAATGGGTAATGGATATTCCACAGTGCTATTGCACATCCACTGAGAGGAGGCTGCTTATTCACAATGGTTTTTTATGTCTTGTGCCAGGACCTTTTCTCCTTTCTGTGGGATCAGACTGCACGGGCCAGGCCTCCATTCCACCCCAAACATTCTTCTCTAAAAGCTCCAAGTTTTGCAACACCACTGAGAAGTCTCAGGATGCTGAGTGTGAGATGCCACTCCCAAATCCCAGCTCAGGGAGCAGCTGAAGAAATCTGCAGTTGGAAGTGAAGCAAAGATGAGTGCTGAGGATCTGTGCTACGGAAAAGGTCAAATGAAGGAGTGCTGTGAGACCATGAAATTATTCACCTTCCTCTTTTGAACACCTGAGAGGCATTTACATCTCTAATGATCTGGAAATATATATTGACAACAAACACAGCATTTGTTAATAATAAGTGTGAGTGAGCACAGGAGGAAAATTGTGGCCTCCCTCCTTTCTCCATAAACTTTGCCTGTCTTACTCCAACCATCACAGCTTGATCTTTGCTGATGTTTATTAAGTTTAAATATCAAATAAAATTATTTTACCTGCTTGGAAGAAAATGTCACGAATGTGATAACATATTCAGAGGAAAAGTCAAAACGGCCCTTAGAAAAAGAAAAGCATAAATTCCCAGCACTGAATTTATGCTACTTAGCATCACATTAAAAATATTCAAAATATAAATCAAAATTCAAGGGTATAACTTATATTCAATTCCAAATTTATGGCATTTTAAAACAGGATGATTTCCTCAAATGTGCAATAAATTTGGTTTTGTGGAATTGCACATGCCACCTTATCATGACAGTTGCTTTATCTACACAGTCCACTGAAGCCCAGTCACTTTATATAATCTGAATTCACAAATCAACTGTCGTCTTCACTTCACTGATTCATTGCTGATGGGCCTTTCACAAGGTAAAAAATCCTTTCCAAGTTGACAAGAGTAATAAATGGAGAGGTGAGAGCTGCCTCTCCATCCTGCTGTTCTATTGTGCTGCCGATAGTGACACATGGCAGAATAAGCTCATAAACCAACCTCATCCTTTGACCTCTGCAGAGTAAAGGGAAACAGAGGGGCATTTAGGCTGATGACTGTATTCAAAGAGCAATAATGACTAGATAAACCTACCTAGCCCAACCAAAGCTTGGAAAAAATGCAGTGGGTTTCTGTCCTTAATGTGATGCAAAAAAATGTTGAAAACACAGCTATGAAACTTTTGGAATAACTTAGAGCACCACACAGCTGCACCAGTGCTAGAAGAGGCTTAACACAATAATGCCTGAGTGTGGCCTTGAAAAAGGGATAATGAAAATATGATTGGACTTTTTCTAAAGGTTTCAGATTAAGCAGAAACACCACACAAAATCAGCAGTTGAACTAGAGCAGGATGGCACTCTAGGAATAAGCAAAAGCATTTTAATTTAGGACACTAGGACCAGTACTGCTCAGGAGAGAAAAGGACAGGTGAATTAAAATTAAATATGGCCTTGTATCTGTAGTAAGTATTACAGAAGTGAGTTTTGAATTATTAGGGATGTTTCTTTTTATAAAAAATCAGTAGTGATTAAACATTATCTGCCTTCTCTGCTGAGGGTGTAAGTTTTGTGCAGCAAAACCTGGGAGCTCTGAACTCACCCTGTGTTGTGTCTCCTCAGGTATTGCCTCCTAACCTTCCCAGGATGTGGTCAAACACTATCATAAGAACCTGGGCAGACTTGGGGCAGTACGTGTAACAAGAATGAAATGCAGAATAGCATTAATGTTTAATTTTTTTATTCATCAAGTTGAAGAGACCAATGCTCTCTATATTCATTGGGAATGGGCTGCCCAGGGAAGGGGTGGATTCTCCATCCCTGGAGATATTTCAAAAGAGCCTGGATGTGGCACTCAGTGCCATGGGCTGGGAACCACGGGGGGAGTGGATCAAGGGTTGGACTTGATGAGCTCTGAGGTCCCTTCCAACCCAGCCCATTCTATGATTCTATGACAGAGCAGTGTTGGAAATCCAAAGCAAGATTCCTCTCTCCCAGAAGCTGTGGTATCATCTGTTCCACCCCCATTCTGCTTCATGATTTTGGGCATACATTTGGTTATACAAGAGCATTACCAAGTCCAGTACTAGCTGAACATGCCTGGGAATACAGACACACCTGGCTGAAAGTATCCTCTGGGAAAAAAACAAACCCACAACAAACCAGAACAAAATCAAATTCACCTTCCTTGCTTGGCAGCTCTGCCTTCTGTTAGCACATCATTGTAGGGTGATGCTCCAGCATCCTCACTGGGTCCGTCTCAAAGACATCACAAACACCACCACTTCCATCCTTATTTTGGTTAATGGTTTGTTAGAAGCAGTGTTTGAAGTTGGATGAGGGTTCAGGTAGAGCTCAGGGTTTCAGTTACAAGCAATATTCAGGCTACAGCTCAAGTTAGATAGTGCTGAAACTTCATGACAATGAGAACTAAGAAAAATAACCCAAATTAAAGGTATTTTCATCATCAGGCACTATTCTTCTTTTGTGATTTGTTGTAGCAACTTCACCCATCTCCATGTAGTCCCCTGCCTTACCTCCCATGTGTAAGGTGCCATAATTCACCTTTCCAGGCAACTCCAGAAAGTTTGTAAGGGGAAGTTCTTTGTAAACAAAACAAAATTAAAGCCTAAAGGTTATTTTGCTAGGGTGGGTTTTTTTGTTGGATGCTTTTTTGTTCCCCCAAAGCACTTGTCTTTACAAAGGAATGTTAAGTCAGATGTTCGTGCTGCCTGATTATCTCCTGCAGTTTAATTTGGCTTACTTTGAAAATGAGGTGTACTGTTTCCTAATTAAATTATTCAACAAAACCTTGACTATAAAGCATTCTGGTGAAGCCTATTTAAGAGTATGATTTGATAAAAGCACATTCTGCAGTTTTAGTTTACATTCCTATATGAGTGGGGACGTCATTATTTCATACTTTACACATTAGAGCTTCACAGGGGTTTTTTGTTTTCTTCCTTCCCCTTGCCCTCCTGCCCTCCTTTCCTTTCCCAAAGCTGATTTTGAATTATATAAATAAAGAATCCCATGCTTAGATCATATCAATTCATTAACTGTTGGCAACATTCAGTTCTGATTCTAAGAAAAAAACTACGAAAAACAACACGCAACAAAAATTAAATACAAAACACCATCCCCTCAAAAAAAAAAAAAAAACCCAAAAAACAACCAAACAACAAAACAACCCTCAACAACAACAAAAAACCCAACACTAACCCTCAACAAGCCTAACAGCAATGCATCATGAAAAGAGCACTATTTCAACAGTTGGCCCTTGTTCAAGCTGCATCTGGTCACATAATCTTTTAAAATGCATGATTCAAGTCTCAATTTAATTATGTAATAGCACAAATGGAACTACACTGCAGATGAAGTGCAGTATTTCAGCTCCAACACCTACTGGAGTTGTGTGACTGACCCAACCTTATTTCATTTGGTCATTCTATTAGAGGTCTTCATTTGAATGCAAGAACACGTAGCAAAAAACAATTTCAATACAATGCCTCCTCAAATTTTAACACTTACTGGGCTGTGTTATGAGGACAGTTTGTCAGGCAGCTTGCAAAGATGATGACAATTCAGTATTGAGTTCTTTTATTTCCCCTAAATCCTTGTGTACCTGCTTGCAAACACAGACACACCTTTTTCCCATGGATGTATCTGTGTGTGCTTGACCCTTCACTGGCACGGAGTTAAAGTGAGGTCTTGGGAGCAACAGGAAAACCAAGACTTTCCTCTTTCACCAAAGTGGAAATGCAAAATCCTCCTTAGCCAAAGCCCCAAGACTTGTATTCGTCCTGCTTTGCACCAATGCACGCTTTCACCCCACACTTTATCCTCATTTCTCCTGCATTGCTCCCCTCCTTTGACCTGCACACCAAAAAGGTACCCAAGTTTCTTAAGAAATAAGGGACCATGTGCCTGGGACCTCATACTGATCTTCCTCACATTTTGGAGCTATTTCTGGCTCTCTGCATGCTCAGACAGATGTCCACCAAGTGTGCTCATTTTGTGTTTTGAAGTTTTTTTGTCCAAACCACTACATATTGGCTAGATAAATAAATTTGTATCTGTATTTAAGAAAGACCTGGGGAAACTGCAAATCAATCACTCCAGGTCTGGTATTACAGCAACCATATGGACAACCACATTCTAAGTATCTAGAAACTAATGAAAAAAACTAATGAAACAAATCCAATCAGTGTAGCTCAAGAGGGAGAATCTGGTGTTACAGCATTTAAATCCATACAAAATTCATCCCAGTGCTCAGTAGCAGTCAGAAAGAAGAAAACCAAGTAAAAGGAATTACCAGCAAGTGAGAGAAAATTCAAGATTTGCTCCCATGTTGAATGCTGTGTGAAATGCTGGTATCCTCAGCTAAAAATAAACCAAAAACACAAGGGAGATGAAGAGTGTTGTTAGAGGGCTGTAAGCACTCTGGGGTAGGGAGTGTGGATGGGGACTGATCCACCTTCCACTCCTGTGGAAGAAGAAGGAAGAGGAGGAGGTTGTGAGAAGTCAGGAGTCCAGACAGGGACTTCTCCAAGCTGGGAAGTTCTAGAGGTACAGGAGGATGCAACACTCATCTGCTTCTGAACTGCTTATGGCCAGTGTTAGAAGACAAAAATACCAAGGTATATGGAACTTTATTTTAAACCAATGAGGCCACAATAATTTGTCTTTGTTGGCTGAGCTCCAGCTTCTCAGACACAGGGGAGGAGAAGACAGAGGTACTCTGGCATTAGCATAAGTTTTGGCAATCACTCCTGAAAATGCCATGCAACACAGCTGCAGGAAACAGGTCAGACTAAAATAATAGAAGGTTGGTACAGAGCTGGTTATCACTTCAGCTTTATGCTTGTTCCCAGGGACATTCCCTGTATTGCTCAATTATTTCATTACCAACCAAAAGAATAGAGAGCATGCATGCAAACTTGAAGACAACTGCAATATATACACAAGGGAAAACCATTCCCTTGCTGTTAAAGAAGCAGTGCTAGGAAAAAAAAAACAAAAACCAAACTAGGCAAAGTTTACACTAGAGCATTGCATGTAGAAGCACAGAAAGGGCTTCCAGCACTTGGCCCTTTATTTGAGGCTTCAGATGAAATATTGCAAGACCCTATGTAGAAGAAATGAAAATGAAACCAACCAACCAAGTGCCAGTATAATATGTAGATGGTGCCCACCTAGCCATAGCCCAGGCAACAGCAGCACATGAAACCATTAACTTCAAGGGAGGGCTTGAGGGCACTGCCAGAGGTTTTCCTAATTGGAAATCAGTTTTATACTTCATATATTCTTGGGACATAGCTTCTGTCACTTTAGCAACTGCCTTAAGTTGTTCTGCAAACTATGAAAAAGTAGGGAAAATTACTGTGCTCTATTAATAGAGAAAAACATTGCACCAATAATACCTCTCTGGGTCACCCGAGGAAGCACTTACAGCAATTGTAGCTAAACATAATTATAAAAGAAAACCCAACACATAGTTTTATAAAACTTTTATGATGTGTATGCACATAGCAGCTTGCAAAAGGATTCCTAACCACATGAAGGTGCAAGAGAAAGCAGCACAGGAGTTCCTTAGATGACAAGCATGATCCTACCCAGTGCTCATCTGTCACTCACGTTCTGAGAGATGGTCCACCAGAGGAAAAGTGTCTAGAAAGTAAAACTTAGCAGTAACCAGGACAGGAAGATGGACACTTCCAGTTGGCATCTTCTGCTGTTTCTCCATGCCTTAGATCCCCTATTTAAAATTTCTTGTATCTCTCATGCTCATTCCTTTAGTGAAAAATGTTATTAGAGGGTAAGATGAGGCACACTAGGGACAAAGTGATTTAACTAATGGCAAGCAGAAGGTCATTAAGAAATGAAGGAGGAAATCTTCCAGGACTGTGAACTTCTCTTCCTCTCCTGTTAACCAGTTTGACACTTCCCACATCCATGGTTCCAGCAATCATATCCTCATCACAGCATCCAGAAACCTTATTTCCTCATCTATAGACTTAACATGAAGTACATGAGAAATTCCATATAATTACCCATTGATGTAAATATTCAGTCACAGGGAAGTGAAACCTGGGCACTGTGTCCCAAGTGATGCTTTACACCATTTGCTAAAGTGCCACTGCAGCAATCTCATCTTAAAAAATGGTCCCCAAAACTGTAAATGCAAACAATTCATTACAGTTGAGGAACATCAGTATAATCAAGTTTTCTTTGATTATATGGACCCTGTAATCATAGCCCTCTGAGAATTTTTTGACTACTTTCAAAAATATCTGAAATTTACTCTGTAAAATTAATGCACAAGATCTGAAAATTCTACCTTAGCAAATACAAAAGGCCATTTGATTAGCTACAAATAAAACCCCCTTGAGCTAAAATGAATAAGGTTTAAGCTACTTCAAATTATTTTCCCGCCTGATAAAGCCATTATCACATTTAGAGCGTTTACAATGCAGAACTACATTCCTTTGATCATCTTATAAAATTAATTGATCTTGCTTATCTATTGTACTATTTTAAATCATTTTAATTGAGGACATTAGGAGAAGTAATGGTAACAACCAGTGCATTTATTAGCTACTGACGTTCAAGGCAGCAATGTCATTTTCATAATCTGAATTTCTCTATAACAAAATTCCATTCTTAATGGAATTTACATATAGATCACCCCCAGCCACAAATAATTTACTATTACTTGAAGTCCTAAAGGACAAGCAGGAAAACTGTGAAAAATCACTCCAGCCATACTTAATTTTAATTATTCTTTTAAATCAGATAGAGACCCCGAAGTTAAATTCTCATAATTAAATAGAAATTAAAAGTTTCTAAAAGCCTTATTTTCAACTCCGATTTTAAATGCAAATGAACACGTAAGAAAAAATTCCCCATGAAAAACTGAGTAATGTTTATCTACAATGTTTTTGTTCCACAGCCACAAAACTCCTCCATCACCTTGGGTCCCGCGGAAGTCCTCATTTAGTTAAATACTGCAAAAAGCTGGGTGCAAGGGTCCACTAAATCCTCTTTATCAGGGTTGCCCAGCTAATGTTGAAAGAGTCCTAATATTTCTGTGATAGACTGAATTTGTAGGGCCCACCAAGCCACAGAGCAACTGTGCCCATTTGAAAAAGAAGCTGCCTAATAAAGGAACATTCCATCATCACCCATTTGGTTGAAATTTTTATAGATACAGATAAAGTGAATTGTGCCTAGGCTAAAAAAATAGTGCCTATCTCCTTGAAAACAAGCTTCATCTCCAGCCTTAAGTCATCTGCCTGCCCCACTGAGTTCTAACATTAAAGACTACATACACACTTCTTTAATCAAGTCCAATGTTCAGCAGCACACACACAAATACAGATCTGCTGCACAAACACACACAAGACTGGGCCAGCATCTCTCTGCCTGAAACAGGTTCAGTTCTCCTCACCCCAAAGCTGCTGCACTACTCCAGGCAAGTCACTGGGGTGATCTCTGTGCTGACAATTGCTATCAGCCCCTTGCAGAACCACCAGCTCTCTCTGCCATCACCTCTTTATGTCAACCACTGGAGGCTATCTGCTTCACCCCCAAAGTGCCTGCTGATAGCCAGGGAGAAGGCATGCTGCCTGCTTTCTCTTTGCCTTCTGCCTTGTCAGGGCAGTAATTTCTTGTTCTCAGTCCCCTGCCCTTCTGCAGCTTCATCTCCTTTCTCTTCTACCTGAAAGAAACAATTCTATAAAGGAAGATAACAGGCAATTGCTTGAAGAGCTGGGACAAACTGGTAGCACAGCATGAGTGCCTTTGACATAGGCTACAAAATATTATAATGCATGAGGAAGAGAAATGTGACCTGTGACTGGGGTGATGGAGGAGACTTAAAATCTGCATAGATCCAATCCTTTTCTCCTCTGTGCTTCCATTTCCAAATTATAAAATGAGGACAGTAACATTTGCTGGACTGCAAACATATTTCCTGGTGAACTCCAGGAGCTCAGTTATGTTCTGGCTTTGACCATCTTTGGGAAAGTGAAGAAGTGATTTGATATAAGTGGTGTAACGTGGTGGGCTGTCAAAATAAGTGCTGCAGTACAGATGTTTCTACCTATCAGTTTGCCTCTGTGTAATGGTGCTGAGGGTGCTGTAATCAGACACCCTGCCAAAGGTCTGCATCTACCATTTCCACCAAGAAGGAGACAAGGCTGAAGGAAGCAGCTGCTTACTATACTGATGGTTTAAAAAAAAAAAAAAAGGAAGGCTGAAAACTAGCACCAAGATGACAATCTGCAATTAGGCTGGAACAAGCAGTCCTTATTCATGCTACTAACTAGTCTGCACCAGAGGAAACAGCTCAGGAATGGTTCAAAAGCAGGCTCAGAAGAAATAATTTAGGAGTCTGGTTACAAGCTGAAGAGATGGGCACACAAGCAACAGCACTATAGTATTCACCCCTTTTGTCCTTGGCCTAGACTACAGACAGTAAATGCTGTGCTCTCCCCTTTGGGATTCTTATCAAAGAGGAAGGGGAGGAAAAAAAAAAAAAAAAAAAGAGAAAAAAGAAAGCTGCAATAAACACTGTAAAAAGAAACTGCCTTTACTTGTTCTGATGACTAGACTTTTCTGTTTCTCTTTACACAGTTTGTAGTGAGTACAAAGCATTGGTATTCCCCTTTGAATAATGGAAAAATGACAGTTAAAAGTAAACACTTGCATTTAAATGTACACAAGATGAGGACACCACCTTGTTTTTGCTACAACAGCAAGTCTCTCCTAACATTTAACTATTGACTCTGGAAATGAAACTTCTGAGTCATTCACTAAACTTTGCACATTTGTCAAATGAAAGTTTTATATTCTTCTTGGGTTTTGTATTTTTCAGAATCTTATTTTCTGGTTAAACTTCATCCCCAGAGAAACACCTAAAGCAGCAGATACCCAAATTTAAATTCATCACACCACTTTAAAACCCATCACCCAAGCACCAGCTTCATCTCACCCAAGTACTTCCAAGGAAAGGAGCTGTATGATTTCAATCCTACTCCAAGGACATTTTTAATTCCCATGGAATTGGCAGGAAGCAGAGTTGGAGGGCAAAAGAACAAGTAATAATATAAACTCATTAGATGGATATGTTTTGAGGAGCTAAACAGATTGTTAAGGAGGTAAAGGCAGTTCTTAATGCAGGGACCAGAACCAAAGATAAAATTAAACTCACCAGCCTTGAGCAGCTGAGCTCTTAGGCTGTGATTTTTTTTCTCTTTTGCCAGTATCCTCTGGTGCACCTTTCTGTCCCATTTACAAGCCCAGACCTGTGTCCTCCTCTACAGCTGTGGTGCATCTGGCACCCTGTGCTCTGCTTCTATTACCAAAGAGCCCATTAATAACAGCAGCATGAGCTTCCAGGCTGTCAGAACTACTTTCATTCCAGATTTTTCTCTTCCTTTAACCAAATCCAGCCCAAACCAACGCAGCTATGTCTCCCTCTAGTTTATGGTGGGCATCGTTTGAACAGCATAGACATGGTGAGCATCCTATAACTCCCATCCAAGAGCTCTGTGTTCACAATTTCCCAGATTGTATTAGTAAGACTATATTCCTAACACAGAGATTAACAAAACATTGTACTCATTCAGTTGGGGAAACCTAACCCATTGTAAAACACTGTAAAAACAGAGTCAAGATCAACTACCTCTATTTTATTCAGAGCTGAATTAGGTGAAGCCAATCACAAGAGTGAAGGTGAATCCCAACCATTTGGGATCTGGTGCTATAACCATCCTTTCTCTGTCCCCTCACTGCTGGTGGCTTTGGGATGCCCAGGCTCTCCCTGCCCACCTGAGCACTCATCTGAATTATCCTCTCTCTTGGAATATGAAAGCCAATACCCTCCACTTCAATTGCCTGCTCAAACACCAAAAAAACTTCCCATATTTAAAGGGATGTTCTTAAAGACCTCTGAAATCTGAAGGTATCTGTTAATCAATGTAAGTAACATATTAATCTAATTAGGTGTATCACCAACAGCTCTTCTTTTGGTTTGATTCTTACAGGAGACAAGACACAGTAAAACTGTCCCAGAATGTAAGTCATGAGTCAATCTGACCATGAGACACGAATTTTATATGATTCTAAGTAACATAAGAGTGAGGGTTTATAAAAGATTTTTATGAGCAATCTGTGACAGAATGCTGGAGCTTTCATACACAGGAGTGACAGGTGATTAAATCAAAGCCATAATCTCTGGATTCTCTGGAATCTGGAAAAGAAATTGAGCAACCTGGTCTACAGTAGAAAGTTTTACAATGGAACAGCTTGTCCTGATGCCTTCAGTTTTGACTATCATGCCTCAGACATCTCATATGAACATTTAGTCATGATTTTCAATGAAGCCAATTTACCAGCAGACTTCTCAGCAGTGTATGAGGGAAAAAACCCTACAATAAATAGACTCTTAGGGCATCTCTGATCCCCACCAGTCCTCCAACAGACCCAACCTGATATGACATTCATTCACATGCAGTGAAATCTGCATCACAGTCCTGGCAAACTGCTGGGAAGGAATGGACCCCAGGCTAAGAACAGTCAGGGCACACCTCCAGTAGAATGTGTCTTAACACAGCCCCAACGTCTCAGGTTTCCAGTGAAACAATAACAAGATGTAAAGCAGTTAGCTGCTCACACACAGCTCCCTCTGACACGGCCTGACCAAGGAGTGTGCTATCAACTGAAAGAAGTGAATGCAAAAGGGGGCAAAATGGAAGCGTCCTTTTAGAAAACAGTTTTGTGGCTTGCCAGGTTGGATGCTAAGCTGGAGCTCAGGAACATCAATGGCAGCACTAACAGATGCTTTAGTCCTTATTTAGAGACTTAAATCTGCAATAAGCAGCTTTGTAACATATATCAAACATCCCATTTGCAAAGTATTTAATAGATAATAATTTCATCAAATCTATGAGCCATAGCTCCATTTTGAATTTTATTTCTTTGCTTATAAAAAATCTACGGGGGTGTCAGTTCCAAGCCAGTAACTTAGATTTAATCTCAGTTTATCTATCAAACAGCTTTTCAACAACTAGACTAGGCCTGCATGGTGGAGCATCTAACTTGTAGGCTAAATCACTATTGCTGAATGTCAGGCAGTGTGGGTGAGGATGCAGAATCCTCACTGCTGTGACAACACCATATTTGCAACACGTGGCAAATCAAAGAATTGCAGCAGTCTCCTTGTTAGGGCTCTATGGACCCTTCTGACCCAGGAGGAAAAGGATTTGAGATGCTGGAGTACAAGCAAGAGGGCAGGAAACAGACCTCCCACCCACAGACCCCTCCATGGACTGAGGAAACTTCCACCTCTTTGCAATGTAGGGATGGTCCCTGGGGTCTCTGGGCAGCTCAGGGAGTTCCAAGACTTTGTTTGTGTCTCAGGAACAGCTTGAGTCTCATCCCTCAGCAGCACCTACATTTGCCAGAGCTTTCTTCATCAGATCTGACATCCCTGAAGTGTCAGCAGAGGCACCAGGGCTCATGGTGATTTCAGGTACCACCAGGGAGCAGAGCAGATCTTGTGGCCAGGTGATGGTGGCACTCCCTGAAGCAAACCAAGTCCCAGCCATAGCACTCCACTGAATTTGTTACTCTGCCCATACACACTAGTGAGGAAGAAGAATGCAATAAAAAACAGCTACAACAAAGGTTAAAAATATTTCAGCCCTAAGGGGAGGAGTATCAAAACCCAAAAGCAGAGATGGCCAGAGCTGAGCAGCAAAGGCCAAACCCAGCACAAAGAGAGAAGGTGCAGCACCCACTCTGCTCCTCCCCTGCCTTAGCACCCACCTGCTCCTGGCCTTGGGGCATCAAACCCTCACCATGCAAACCCCCTCTGAAAAACACCTGCACTAGAGCCCAGCTCCTAGTTTTTCCCTTCCCTGATCATTTGGGATGGGATAAATGCAGAGTGGATAACCCGTGGCATACAACTGAAAAGCAACCACCTGATGAAGGAGCAGCACTGACTGACTCAACGAGCACCATCCCAGCAGGAATGGGGAAGTTATGGAAATAAAAGGGATCCAAGGAGAGGCCTCCCATGTGCCCATACAGGAAAATCACTGGTGGGGCAAATATGTTCAACTAAGATAGGAAGGGGGAAGAAAATGCCTGGCAATACAGTTCAAATGGAGACTGATACACCAATGTAACCATGGTGTTTCTACAGTCACAACTTCAATTTTAGTAATAACATCAGACTAAGAATCATCAATTAGATGTAAATTGCTCGTGTATAATTTACTAATACCTAGGGCTAGATATTATTCTCTGCATTAACAGCTTCCTGCTGAACCTTCAGATGGTTGCATTGTATCTCAGCATCCTCTCTTGTCCTCCATGACCCCACAAGTGAAGATACATTGTAAAAGACCAATAATCACTGATGACAAAGGGGGGAAGATCCTTGTTTTACTGCAAAGCTTGTATTTGCTATAGGAAAATTTAAAAGATAAATTAAAAAAGAATCTAAATTGTTTTCCTCAGGAAACTAGTAAAGCAATGCAATTTCTGCCTGGCTATGATTAAGGCTGCTTTGTAAAGAGATTGTTGTTCATTTTGTGAGTCAGACACCGTAATATTACAGGATCCGGGTCTGTTAGTCTGAAAATATTTAGCAATCCTACAAGTTAAATGTGATATGTATAAATAGAACTTTCTGATTATCATTTCTCTTTTGTCTGTCACTTAATTTGCCTGTTTTTTTAGAGGGTAGCAAGCACAATGACAGCATGGTATTGTTCTTAAAATAAACCTGCCAAGACAAAAGCATACATCTTGGGTTTATTTTTAACAAACAGAACAGACACAGAATCTTTTCCTGGGGTTTGCTTTTGTTCTCTGTGTAGGTTGTTCTGATAGTAAGTTGATTGTTTCAGTAAAAAGCAGTAAGTAGAAAATATTTTTTCTGAAGAGATATTCAGTACTTTCACCTTCCCTCTAGACCTCAGATACCTGGAAGACAACTTAAGGGTCATCTCTGTTATTTGACAAGTGTTACATCTAGTATGACAGGCAAAGATATAACCTTAACACTCATTCTCTGGTGCCATTTTGAACCTAACTCTGGTGGCAAAATGTAATTTTTTTTTTAATACAAAACGTCATAGCTTAAGTGCTGAAACTCAGATTTCCAGGCAAAAGATAATATCAAAGTGACCATTTATGATGCCTCAAACCATAACCTGCACGTAAGGCACAGAGACTCATTCCACACAAGAAACACATACATAAAACACTGCAGTCAGTTACAGATGCCCTTTAGCCCAGATGTCTAAAACTATCCCAGTGAAATACAACAACCTGAAAACAGGGTTTAGACACTTTACTGAATGACTGTATATGAAACTAAAATTGGATAACTACATTGGACATTAGAAAGAATTTCTTTATGGAGAGGGTGATCAAGCATTGGAATGAGCTGCCCAGGGAAGGGGTGGATTCTCCATCCCTGGAGATATTTCAAAAGAGCCTGGATGTGGCACTCAGTGCCATGGGCTGGGAACCACAGGGGGAGTGGATCAAGGGTTGGACTTGATGATCTCTGAGGTCCCTTCCAACCCAGCCAATTCTATGATTCTATACATGGATGCTTCTCAGTGGCTGCAGAAGCACCTCAGCACCACACCACCTTTGAAGGAAAAGAAACGTACTCTTCAGCTTTCCTTGCTTAAGGAGATGACAGCTAATTTCTTCTCCTGACCCTTCCCTTAGGTACTTTCTAGACACAGAATAAAACTCCTTGAAAAACCACATGGCCCAGGACCTCCCCCATACACATGCCTTGTCCCCCAGCCCACACACAAGAAAAAATCCTTTTGATGGCCTGAAATAAATATATCCAAGCCTGAGGAACTGAGCTGTCTCCTTGAGTAAATTTGGCAATAATTACTTTAGAAATAGGTAGCCTCCCATCCTCTTTCTAATAGACCTGAGCTGCAAACATCTTTGCATATTGCAGAGTTTTGTTGGAGTAAGGATGGGGACAACCGAGGACAACCAGGACAGAGGGAAAAAGGTGCCCCACAGCCTGTGCCTGCCTACATAGCTGAATTACAATAAGCCACAATCTTGCCTTTGAGCTAATTAATTAACTGCTTTCAACCACAGTTGTTTCTTCACAGCTTTCTCAGTCTGGTAGTGATAAACACAGAGTCATGATGTTGATAGCTCAGACTTCCCAAGCTGGTGCTACCTTCAGTCTGGCAGTGGTATTTATAGACCTGGCAAGGTCCCAGCTCAGCCTGCACTGCTGCATCCCCACTGAATTCACTGCAACTCTGCAGATTTGCATCAGAGAGGTCCAGTGACCTCCTCTGCCTATCAACTCATCTCTGAGAGCTAAACCCAAAAGCAGTATTTATGTATTCACAGAAGCACCCACTCACCAAACAGGCCAGAGGTATTACACTCAAAATCACCTTGCCTGCAATTATCACAGCTAATTTTTAATGCTGTTTTAGTTTAATTACAGTGAAGTACTTCACTGGGCTCCAGCTGATTGATAATGTTCTTGACTACTTGTCTCCTCTCCTCACAACTGCCAGACAGAAAGAGCTGGATTAGTTTATACCACATGATGAGAGCTTACAGCTGAAAATATGAATGAATATTGCACAGTTCAGCTTGATCTTCTTTGATAAACTTTATATGCAAAAAACCCCCAACCCTCTTGTTAATCCATTCTTTTTATTTGCCTTTCTCATCTTGCCAGGAATTGCTATGCACTTAGGTGTTTCATTTAAAATGGATTAATAATTATATTAAGAGTCAATAACCAAATACATAAACAGTGTCAGGTCTCTTTTTGCATTAATGTGACAGTGTTTGGTTATGTTAAGTCATTGTGAGCTCCTTTTCAGTGCATTTAGAGGGCTGCTACTTCTGAATTCCTCTGGATTCCTCCTACTAAAGAAAGATGCCTGTAAATGTTGCTCATTTGATCCATCTGTGACAGAGCTCAGGAACAAGGAAAGGGAAAACCATTAGTAGAATATGTTTCTAGAATTTACACTATTTTTAAGATATTTTTTCTCCAGCACCCCCTCCCTTCAAAAGAAAAAATAAACACATCCTTTATTTCCTCACTTCTAAAAGCTTAGTCAGCAATGCCCAAGACATGATGAAAAAGTCTTTTCAGCCTAAGCCACAACCAGTTGTTAGTCCTCAGAATAAACACCAGATTGAGACTCTTGCCCCAGCACAGGAGGAACAGGACAGGGAGAGGACAGAGCAGGGACTTGGCATTTCTGCTACAATTCTGGAAGGAACTGGAAGAGTTTCACAGGGCTTAAAGTGTTAACAGCTCCTACAGCCTGAGACAAGTATGTGGGAGTTGTAACATGTTTGAAAGGTATTAAAAGTTAACTTCCCAGCTGCAGCAGCAGCTTACAAATGCCCATGGACAAGGCTGGAGACCCTTTGGCTCTGACAGGAGCTTCCTAGCTCATGGATGAAGGAGCAAGTGAGAGGCAAGTTTGGCACTTGCCAGGACAGAGCCCCAGTGAAGGATCCAGAATTCCCCCTGTGGTGGCAGAGGTTTGGCCACAGCCCTCAGGGTCACCCCAGAGAGCAGAGCACTTGGGATGGGGAGGATTCCAAGGCTGGAAAAGTGCCAGAGGAGTGGGCAACCCAGGGCAGGAAGGCTTTGCCTGGTGGCATGGTGGGTGAACACCCAGTAGAACAAGACTCCCAAGCTGATCTTCCCAAATTATCCACCACATCATTACAAGAACTACTTGGAGGTGGTGCTCGGGCTCTTCCCAAACACTGCCAAAGTCATTTCATTCTCTTCACTAACATGTGTATGGATTAATTACTAATGTAAAATACCAAATGCCTGAAGAAATGCACTGGGTTTCAGTTTAGCACCTGGTGAAAACAAGCTGGAGCTGCAATAACTTGCTCTACTCTGCAATCTGATGCATTGATCCCTCCCAGACTGTTGTGTTTCACTGGATGTAACAAAGGAGACCGTAAGCAAAATTATCATTGCAAAATCTTTCTAGTGCTCAGAGAAAAGAAGAGGAAAGCAGCCAGAATCACTTTTCCCACACAGTTCTACTGTAGGAAAGCCTTTCTTGGGAATAATTCTCACAAAACCAAATTTTCAGGAGTATAAATATGATGTAAAAAAAAGAATAAATTTACATTCGTGGTTATTTCTTCTGTACATTTTATTAAGACAGAGAAGCTGGCAAAAAGTTTCTACATTTTGTCACTTAAAATGAGTTACAGAACACCAAGGTACTTACAAGCAAAACAGATTAAGCATCTGCCTGTAATCCATTAAGTATGAGTAACCAAAGCAGTTGCATAAAAAGTGTCTAAGTTGTGTAAAATCATAGAGACTAAAGGTAACACTGGAATGGGAGCATAAAACCTTTTTAATTTTATAAGGTTAGCAAGTAATTGTTTGCATAAATGGATGTGCCAGCCCATCCATCAGCACAACTGCTTGCAGAACACATGAACTGAGCAAATAGCAACAATTATCCAGAAATAATGATGAGCCTAAACATTTCTTTACACTCACTAAATAAGGAGCAACTGAAGCTTGGAACTTGCCAATGATACAAGCAGAATGTGGCCTTCTCTGGGATGAAAAGGAGTAACTAGACCCAAGAAAGCTCCTGAGAAGCAGAGCCTCTCCATTAATAGGAAATAGGCATCGTGGAGCTTTAATTTCCCTGCTGCTGAAGCCTGCATGAAGAGGCTGGACCACAGCCAGAATACAATAATCACAATGTCTGCAAATCAAGGAAATAAGCCATCAAGAAGCTCAAGTCTTTCCATATTATGTTATTATCAAAGAGCATCAATCCCTCTCACTGTCTGAAAAAACAAAACTTGGGAAAAAGATCTTGTCCCAAGCAGCAGTGACCAAAGCAGGATCCCAAAAGCAATAAAACTTCTGCTCTTCCTCCCCAGCATTTCCAGACTCCAAGGCTTGGTTTTACTATGCTTATTCTTGCATCTACTGTAATAAGAAAGGTGTCTTATGTAGAAAAGGAAGATCTACAAGGGTTTGCTATTTGCTTTAGCTGCTGCTCTATTCTATTTGGGAGCAGAGAACGTCCTGGTACAGGTTTTTTTTGCCACAGCTGCTTACAGTTTGCATTTTGCATGCTGCTTCCCTATCTGATGGGAGATGAGCAGGTGTGTCCTGAGCTCTCTTCCAATTTACATTTTGTATTTTAAAACAGACCATAACTTGCCATGGGCGCTTGGTTCTAGGACAGAATGCCAAATGCAGAACAGGCAGGTTTGCTTCTTAATTGCCTAAGTAAATAAAACTTTCTTATGAAATATGTTACTATATAAAACATTGATGAAATACCACAGGGTATTTCTACATTTTCCAGTCCCCACCCTCACAAAAATGATAGCTTCTGGATTTCCCACAATTCCTTAATGGCCACAATAATTCTTCCTTTTGGTCAGTGAAAAGCATTGCTGTGATCAACGACAGCTCCTCTAAGATATCCACACAGAACCTATTATTATTTTATTTGGGAGAAGCAAGGGCATTCAGAAACACATTTTTTGGGATGTTGCCACCCAAGCTGCAGCAAAGCAATCCAACAATTCATTGTCCTGGGTGTTCAAAAAGTTTGTAACTGCAGCAGGGAAATGCACATCCACAGTGCCCATCACCCAGGCACAAGGGACAACATCCTTCAGCTCCACAGCATGATGTTCCTGCTGCATTCTTGTATTGATTAGAAACAAAGGTCTGGTTTGGATCTTATCTCAAAGCCAAATATTTGGGAATATTAATGGAGGCTCTGAAGGCAACATTTGCTAGCCCTGAAAACTGTGACTTGGTACAGTCCTGTTTCCTGCAACTACAACATTTTAGGAGTCTAGGCATTACTTGACTCTATATACTAACATTTCCTTGACTATCCCCACCTTGACCTTTCTCATTAAGAAAAGCTCCATGGAATCTAAATTATGCCAATCAATATTTATAGCACTGATTTCTTCAGGCTCACCTGTTGACCTCCATCCAAACTTCCACAGGGCTTGGAAGGCAGCAGCAAGCATTCCTCATCCTACTCTGTGCCCAGCACAGGTGTCTCAGAGCACAGTATCCAACTTCCAGCAGAAACCCACAGATGTTCTGTGGGTAAAATTAGCATAGCTCCATGAGCAGTGCCATTTTATATTAGCCTAAGATACTGCCTTTGGATGATACAAGGAGATTCTGCAGCATTTTTCCTATACATTTCAAAAGCAGTGATCTCTGTCATTGCAAATTTGGCAAATTCATCTAAGCACACAACAGCTTATCCATGTTTATTTCAGTCTTTTTTTTTTTCTCCTGTTCAAAAATTATTTTTGTCTCTATAGTCACAAAGTTTTCACACCTGTGCTCTTCTTTCTGCCATTTTCTGCCTCTTGTCTTGACCACACTGATGTCTCCTTGCATTTTAGTTTTGCATTCCACAGAGTACTTCAACAAACAAATCGATTAAAAATATCTAATTATACTGGTATTACACAGTGAGTTACAAATAGGATTCATCTCTCCTGGGTTAGGAATCTCCAAGTGAAGCATCCAACCTTACTACTCCCTCCAACAGCCTACTCAACAACCACCTGCACAGCTGAACCATGCTGGGTCTTATGCACTTGAACTGGGCAGGGTTTGTCTTCAACACTAAAGAAAGCCTTGGATCACTGCTTGGATGCTCAATTTAAGGTACATTATATAAACACTATTATTCTCATCTAATTCCTATTTTATGAAGGTGTTTCTTTGTAGCTATACTGAAAAGTTGTTTATTCCTGCACCCAGAATAAATGTTATTACTTTATTGAATGTCTTTGACCAGGGTCAAGTTGGAAAATTAAGTTTCTGTTGTGCTTCATATTCTCACACATCCTCTTATTAAGAAATAGTCAAGTACCCATTCTATGATGTGACAGTATTGTATTACCAGGGAGCAGGAATAAATTATGAAAGACATCAGTAGTTAATTCAACTGTAATATCTAAATGATGAAGCTAGGATAAGTTTGGCAAAAGTGATTTTTGTGGACAGACATCTATATCACAACATTTTTCTGTAGAAATAAACCAGTGATATAAATAAACTTTTGATCTTTTTTTAGGCTTTCATGGTTTTTCCAAGTATATCCAAATAATATAGAACAGCTTTTAAAAATCATTCTGTATTTTGCAGTTTGAAATAGCACTATTTTGTGGAAGGGTTTCCTATTAAAATTACCCTAAAAATTCATAATATTTACAAGTAAGATATTTGTTTTTTAAAGAGGCCATTTGGAATCCCTAATTCCACTGTTGCTCTGCACAAATGTTATTTCTGTCATAAATGTGTCATGGGATTTATTAACCCAGAGAAAAATGTGATATTTTTACCAGCTGGATAGGATACTTAGAGTTTCAGTGAACTAATAAAATCATAATCTCTTTTTTTCCCCCATTCTAGAACTGCTTTTCATTAAAATTATTTTCACCCATTTTGAAAAAAGGACAAAACAAGGAGCACAACCACCACCTAACACACTGCAGAGAGCAGTGTAAAGCTGAGAAAGATTCTCCTGAACACAGCAAGAATATTCATTTCTGCTCCACACAAGACCACCAATCATTACTATTCAAATTATTTTCATACTCAAACCCCAACTTTCTTTGTTTCACTTTTTTCCAGATCTGAACTCCCCAAATGGAAATTATGTCAAAAAAGTAAGCAGTTGGTTCATGACAACATAAAGGCCATGTTCTGCTCTTTAAAAATACCTGAGTCTCAGTGAAAGCAAGCAATGTTAAGAAGGAGTTTACTTTGCTTAATTTTAGTCTAAGTCAACCTAGTATTAGTCAGGATTTAACTTCAATACTTCTAGTTTTAAGGCAATAGATGGTCTTGCTTCAGTGCAAGGAATAATAAAAGGAGTGGTCCGCGTGTGACATTTCTGTGCCTGCGTAGACCCCTTTCAGATTATCAGAAAGCCCTGCCTAGGAAACACGGGGCTTGCAGAACAACAAATGGGTAGTGAGAAGCTCAAATAGTGCAAACAGTGAATGCAAACCATATTCTGGTTGGAAACAGAAGTGCAAGGACATTCTGGAGACAGTATTTTAAGCAATCATTTTACAAACATCTTTAACTTCATCTTTAACTTCAGTGCCCTCAGAACTGAAGCTCTGAAACAGACTGATAGAATCCCATGATTTTTTTTTTTTTTCTCTGCAATACCAGCCCAAGGTTCAGATGCTGCCAAGGTTTATGTGCAGATGTCATTGGCCTTATTCAACCTCAAAGCTGAAATTCCTCACCCAGATCAGCTGGAACGCTCCCTGGAGCCAAGTCCCACCTATGGTCTTGCAGTCATCTGGAGCTCCTTAGGCTGGCCAGAAGAGAGATGACCACCTATTTTATTAGTAATCTTATCAAACTGGATTTAAAACACAAAAACCTGACCCACTGAGAAAGAAGAGACTGTTTTGTCTTAGCATTTTGACCACAGCTTCATTTTGAGCCTGATTTCTCCCACACAGAGGAATTATCCCTCAAAAATTTTTCTTTCCCTATTTACAGTCTGTTAAACATAGAACTGTATTAGTAGGAAAACATGAAGACATACCCTAGGTCACTTTCATTTTTAATGGAAAAAAGAGCAACATTGCAATTTCTTTTCTCTATTCCTTTGATACTTAAGAGCTTGCTATTTTAGACACACTCTTGGTGTTACTTCAGTACTCAAAAACCATCTGTGATTATTTTATATATAAAATTATTAGAAAAGGATTCTATTTGTCATGAAATACTTCTGAATGCTACTAAATTGTGGGACTACAGTAATTTTTTCCAGCAGTCTCCATGTAAGTGTAAATTTAGCCATACAAATCAAGATAGGAGTGATGCTCAACTGAAAAAAAATTATACCTGTTGAGTGGTCAAGAAAAGTTAATAACTATTAATAAAATAATCCTCACCGCATACAGTGATGTCAATCAGCACTATTATTTTATTCACACAAGAGGAATTTAGGAAGGCAGAGTTGCACAGTGACACACAAGTCAGTCATCATCCCACAGCCCATTATTATCAGAGCTCAAGAACATCTTTGATCCCTACCCTCAGTTTCAGAGCACCCAGGTCACCCTTTTGCAGAGCATTTAAATATGGTGCCTGTACAACATATACACAGAAGAAGTGGTTGAGCTGCAGTAGGTCCTACTGCAACCATTACATTATCAATTACCAAAAAAAAAAAAAATTAAATTATTTAGAGAAAACCAGCTACTTCCCATGTTCACAAAGCCTTTTTCCATATTTTTTGATCAGAACTTGGAGCAGTAGATGCCTAACGAGCACCCACGTCTGTCAAAGGGATTGGAAGCACTTAGGAGGAGATGTCAGGGTCTGTTGCATCTGTGATGTCAAGTGAAAAACTTGAGATAGGCCTTTGACATAATGGGCTTGACAAGAAGAAAACCTGAGCAGGGAGGGCATCTGGACAGACACAAGAGCCCCACAACATTTCCCTACCCAGACCCAGGTGAGACCTGAGCCAGCTCCATTGGAAAGGGCTCCACGATCTCCACCAGGAAAACATCTCCTTCTCCTGCCTGCACCACCTGCTGAAACACTGCCAGCATGGATAAGGCTCTGAAATCACCCACTGAGAGTTGGTATTTGAAAATACAGATGCAAATGGGCAGGTCTGGGGCAAACCACTTTCTGGGAAGGCTGAAAAATCTAACAAAAAATAGCTGCAAAATATGAGTTCAAGCCCCACTGTCCTACTGCTACATTTATGTTCTTCAGTTGCATAAGCAACGTGTCTAATAATGGATCCAGAAACTGATGTCTCAGAAACATATCTGTCATATAATTTCTATGGGATTTCATAGAAAGATTTAATTTCATTTCAATACAGCCTTGCATGCAGATCAGCACTTTCCTGCTGCTGAGTGAATAACAAAATCTGTGAAATGTGTTAGTGCTGTATTAATAGAGTAACAAAATGTATTTTGGCACTAAAAATGTGGATATTTAGAGATGAAAACAGTATTATTTCATTTCTGAAATATTAAAAAACCCACCTAAGTTAAGACATCATCTGATTGTACTAAGAATTTTGTTGAGTAGCTACAAAAAAAAAAAAAAAAAAAAAAAAAGAAAGAAAAAAGGAAAAACAAAGGTCACTCATAGCAAAAAGAGAAAAAAATCTACAACATTCCCTTTATTGTAACTAAATTGGTCACAACTTTGAACAGCTTTTTATGTTGCTTTATAAATACAAAGCCTATATTTTAATAAAACTATGCTTGGTAAATTCTGGGATATTAAATGCTTCTAATCCTATTCTACTTTATGACTAGTTCAAGAAATGACCTCTAGCTAGATCTGGCCTTGTTCTATCATGCAACTAGATTTTTACAGAAAATAAATTAAAAAGGTGTGACCTTGCTGAGGGCTTGCAGAGAAAATGAGGTACATCTTGTCACAAGCAGAAGAGCCTATTTGAAACATGGTTTGTTCAATTTGAAAGGCTGCTGCTTTCCTCAGATCAGAAGTTAAGATAAAGGCAGTTGGATGAAAGAGGAGAAACATTTCCAAGAGATGAAATTAAAGAGCTACACTGGAAACCCATTCAGTGACACAGTGGCTTTTTGTGTGAGCCTTTATCTGAGAGCCATCAGCCACACCTTGTCCCTGTGCAGGCTCTTCACTGGGGGCACAAAGCCTGGCGTGTAAGGAGGCTGCTCACCCATGAGAATCAGAGGACACCCGTGGCACCCCCTCCTGACGTGGCAGGAATGAAATAACCCACCCAAATTCTGTGCATTGTGCTCAGAAGGAAAATCAAAGCTCTGTGTTTGCCGTCCCCGTCAAGGTGGCCCCAGCCGGCAGGTTCCTGAGCACCTGATGCAAGTCTGCACTCAAATTCTGGCTTTTAAGCAGGTTGCAGAGTGGCCCCACACCCAGAAGGAAGGATTTAAAACCTGTCACACCTTTACAGCTACGAGGTCACGCTCAATTAATTTTTAATTTGACATCCCCAAATCACGCAGCGATTTGTATGGCGCTACCTCAGCAGCTGAGCTTCTGTTTGCAACCAAATCGAAATAGGTTTAGTTCAGAATTTCCCTTCCAAGTCTCTTTAATAATTTCTCTTTCAGTAGTAGGGCTGTGATGCAGCCATCTCTGTAAACATTTCTCTGAACCCAGCAGGAACTCAGTCGGGTTGCTCTTCATCTTCAAGCTCTGCACCTCGGTCCAGCAGCACAAGCAACCAGTCCCCAGCCTTCCTGCTCCTCCAGCTACAAACCTGCAGCACCTGGACCCCCATGACCCGCCCCTTCCTGCCCCTCACAGAGTCCTAAAACCTTTCAGAGCTCTGGAGCAGACTGAAAACATTGAGGCTCAGTCCTCCCCACCATCCTAAGGCAGAGGAGCACCCAGGAGCCCGGAGCAGCAGCTGCACAAGGATGTCCCCAGCCTTTCCTGAGAGCCAGGGTTGGGGGTCCTGTCACCTGCCCTGGCTCAGGGGGCTGGATCCCACTCCAAGAGTTGTATCTTGGAGTTCTTGATGTGGTTAGAACCCAAACATGAGTGTTTTCTCGTTGTAAGGTATCATAAATCTCATTTTTAGGTATCATAAAAGCAGAATCTCAGTCTGTTAAAGGTTGCCTTACACAGCAGCTATTTAAACAACACCCAAGCATATGCTGTGCTGATTCTTATGACCAAACACAGTTCAATTTCATTTGCTCCTAACAAAACCTGACTGGGAACAAAGCTTTTGGTGAAGTGACAAGTGGAATTCCAAACAAGAGAAATATTTCCTCCAGAGGCTAAACCTACTGCAAAATATTAATCTCTTCTTCTACACATCTTCACATGTCTTTGGTGAAACACCTGTCTGGAATTGTTAATAACAAATATTTTTCAGGGTATACACTTCAAAGACAGGACTGCAACGTCAAGCAGGGTAAAACTTTTGAAGTAATTTTAGCTAAATACTTCTGTGACAACTGTCTGAATCAATTTGTCTTAGCTGACTATATTCTGATATAATAAAAACCTGAGACCTGGCTATCAGCCAAAAAGATAAAAATTTGAGCGAAGTCATAACTAATGAGTTGTAGAAATCAAACACAAAAAGATAAATTATAATGTTGTAGATTGTTTAGGAAATTATCAATGCCTTCTGCTTTCTTAACTTCAGATGAACAAGGCTTTTTTTTCTGAAAGGTTCAAATGAAAAAATATTTCATGCACACTAAAGGGCAACTCAATAAACCAATGAAACCACCATAACCCAATCATAAAAGAATTATACGTTGAGAACGTTATGCCCTGCTTGTTTAGCATAGTGAAATGTTAGCTCTTAATGAGGTAAGATAAAGATTTAGAATAGGATGATGCTAAGATAGTGTGGATAGTTTTAATTACTGAGCAGCCTCCCCTCATAGGCAAATAATAAGGCCAAAAAAGAAATGGAAAAAAACCAAACAAAAAAACCCTGTGTGCATGTGTTTGGGGGGAGGCAAAGAAAACAAACTTGGGCTGGAGACTCAGAAAATGTTCTGGGAATTACTCACAATTGTGGTAAGAAAAAAAAAAATACAACCCAACAAAGAAGGTCAAGCTGACCTCAAGATTCTAAGTCAGGCTCTTGAAATCCTAAATCATACAAAGCTCTATGACTTCAAGGCATACAAACATAAGAGGATTAAGGTAAGTGTCCCACCTAAAAGCCTGAGAAAACAAAGATTAGTTTTAAGTACTGAATAGAAACACAAATCATATGGATGCTCCTTGCGCAGGAAGGAATAATTGTCAGGATGTATTAAGAGCACTCTAAAATAAGCACTACACAACATAAGGAAAAAATCCAGGTTTGATTGCCACCTTCTGAGAGCAAATATACTCATGTCAAAACGTAGCAAATATTAACGACTCAAAGAACTGACTCAAAACCTATTGAAGTCAATGGCAAGTTTCTCATTGACTCCAGTTTGCCCAGAGCCTCCGTTTAGAATGCTTAAGTAAAGACAAATACAAGTATTCTTTCCAGTAAAACCACAGCTCCCAGCTGGCTGTACCTTTCTTGGGGACTGCAGGAACACTCCTGTCAACCCAGCTCCAACAAAGGCCTTCCCTAAATACTAAAACAGTTTTTACTACTTGTGCTTTCAGACTCTCAGTCAGGTTTACATTTATGCTACATTTATGTCAGACAAAAGTGCAGTGCCTCTTAAAGCATGGCTTGAGTTTGGGACATTATTCCAAAAGTCTGGACTATGACAGTCACGTCTTGACTTTGAGATGTAAAATGAAATTTAAGCACGACCTTCAAATTCTGCATTCATTTTAATGTCAGAGGATAATTAAAAATTGTGTTGATGCAATTGTTAATGCTCCTAACTAGGTGGAAAGAGAACAGAAATGGTTTATGGTCTGACCAGCTCTCTGCTGGTGTACACTACTTCAACAAGTTCTTATTTAATTGAAGAAATTCTAGTTGGGAAAAACAGAATCCATCATCTTGTCACCTATCTGCTGGAAGTAAACACTGTCCTGGGGCACCATTGAGCACTTGAAGAGTTATCCTGTCCCTCAGCTCCAATGCCATTCAGCAGGACAGAACCTTGGACTAACCTAAAATAGGATTTTTTCAGATTGTTCTATTGGTTAACATGTCAAAAAGCCTCTAGGAATCCTCTCAAGTCTCTTCTTATTTAAATGTGAATATAAAGGTAGGGATGTGGGAAAGCCCTGTGCTTTTCCAAGTACTTCATCAAAAAATCTATGGCATGGCATGAAACAAAGTCACCTGCCAAGTAGTCTCCTCTGAACCCAGATGAGAAGCAGAGAAGGGTTTTACAGCTGAACCAAGGGTCCAGCAGGTTCCCCCATGTCTGAACCATGGCCTCACCACTGTCTCCTCCATGGAAACCAATAAACCCCTCTGTTTCAGAGGGAAAAAAACATCTGACAAGCAATTAAGTGCTGTCAAGTCAATAACCTTTTGTCATGAAGCCAGTTAATGGGAGGAAAAATTCCCTTTTATTTTATATTTAATTCATCCCACACAGTTTCATTTAAAGTAACTTATCACATTATAAAAGGTTGCTTATAAGCAAAATTGTATTTTTTTAAAAAATTACGTATGGTTTCAGGTCAAATTAAGACAAATATGGTTCTACTGCCCAAGATGATTGTTCACGGGTAATTACAGGAATTGGTGTTGAATTAAAATTATTAAATTAATAAAATTATTTTCAAATACAGGCCCAGTACACACCACACATTTACCTTCTCTCAGGAGGGTTTTCCTACTCGTTCTCTGAGAAAAGTGTGAATATTATTCTCCTTCTGGAGGAGAAACAAGTAGCAAGCACAGAAGTTAAAGAAGGATTTTAAGACAAACACCTCTCCCAGTTACTTTCAGCATCCTAAACATGCTCAGACACTTGATATCATTCAAGAGAGACCACTGTCTATTACTTTCATAGCAACACTCTCCAAAATCCATGAAAAACATCTTTAAGTTCCATATTTCTGTTCTCCAAAAATTAGGCTTCTCTTCAGAAAACACTCATTATTTTAAAATCATTTTGATAACGTTTTCATTTAAATAGATGCATAATTCCTGCAAAAGACTAAGCAAACACTCTATGCAGAATGCTATAACATCACTGGCCAAACAAAAATAGCTTCTTCATTAAATCAATTTTTCTTCTGAGCCTTTTCTCTGTGTGCTGCCAGGGACACACACACAGACTGCTCTGTTCAAGCCACTTCTGGCCACGTGTTGCACAAACACAGAGCTCATAAGGTAGCAGTGCCCAGCAAGCACACACTTGGAGAGTTTTTTCACCACCATTTATTAAGCTCTTTCACCACAGGCACAATTTAATTCTCATTACTAGGTCACTTCTTGCTCTATCAAAGAGATTTTCATGGCAAACCAATAGCAAATCACCAGGTATATTTGGAAACTTGCTGTACTGGGAAGAGCAGTGCAAAACCCAAAGGCTGGACACGCTGCTTTGTTTCCTATCAGAATTACTTCAACACCAAAGGGAAGCTCATTTGGAGTGTGAGCAGGACCATCCTCCTTCTCCTCCAGCTGAGGATTTGCACATCACATTCCTGAGATGTGGCCAAAGGAAAACCAGAAGCATCCCACTGACCTCTCTGCCACCTCAGCCATGGCCAGGCCCAGCCTGGTTTGCTTTGGGGGCCACAGTTCTGCTCCCCTTTATTACCAGGAATGCCCAGCTCCTCTGGGGAGTTCTCATCTGATCACATCCTCTGCAGGGAAACCCCTGAAGGAAAAGCAGCAGCAGAGCCTATGGAGATGGTATGGAAAGAAGTGGTAGTGACAAGATGACATTGAGAGTCTGACACTGTAGATTACCTCAGAACTATATCAAAATGACTTGTAGTTATCAGATCTAGATGACAACGAGACCCCAGCATCATTGTCATCTGTACTGAAAAAATAAACAAGCACTACATGCCAGTAGCCACAGGAATGGATGGGGATTATAGATATACTGGAGCAGTGCTGTCTATGGTAAGGATGGCTCAGGAGCTCTGATGAGTAACCTCAATTTAAACAATTTTGACTTTTGATTGAAGGAGAAAAATATGCATGAATATTATAGTTAATCTAGTGATAATTCAGCTTGCAATCAGAGAACAAAGTGCTGGTAATTGAACTGTATCACCTAGGTAGCAATAAATATTGAGCTAGTACTCAATTCTGAGGGTGCAGAATTTTCTGTATTGGAAATGCCCTGCCATGAGCAGCAGGTAGGGAACCCAGATCCATGAGCAGACACCACACTGACAGGAAGCAAACTCAGGTCCCTGGAAGAGCCCACGAGAACTCCCTGCTACAGACAGGATGTGCCCCCAGACCACTTCACCAACAGAAACTGAGCAGTAAGGCAAGTAGTACCAGGGATCACAAGTGTACAAGGGCAGCTACAAGTATTTGGAACATTAAACAGCAATATTCTACAGGCAAAGAGAGAGAACCCCATGTATAAACAGGAGAAAATAATAACACTTTATTCCCCCCCATCTTGTTTTTCAAAAAAGTTACTGAACAATGAATTTATTTTTCTGTTACAACTGCTGTCCAAAACCCCACAAATTTTCTTCTCATGAAACTTGAGAAGAAAAAGCATTTAGATTTTTATTTCAAAGGAAAATGGGCTGCTTCAGACTGACCACCAACTCGTTTGCTTTTACTCCCACACTTATTTTTCTCTTCCATTAAAATTACACACAGACACTGGAAGCTACCGAAACAATGATGAACATCTACTTCAATAACACTGAGAATTCTCAAATGTGCTCTGTTTGTTTTGGTTTCCCTGCAAAATTAACATATTAGAGACTATTTACCAGTGTACAAAATTCCTTTCTTTATTTATGAAAGCTACATCTTTACTATCATGATGTGAAATGAAAAGCCTCCTGTACTTGTTGCATACAATTAAGCTGCAACAAAAGCCAGCCCAAGCCATTTCACATTTCATAGGGCTGCAATTATTCTTTAACTGTTAGAATATGCTGTCCCCCAGGAGCTAATTACAGAAAAGCTCTCATCACATACAAGAAACACACAAACAAATCCTTCAAGCACAAAGCAAATGTTCAACATTAAAGAGATGCATTCAGGAAGTCACACCAATCAGTTTGGTTCAGCTAATTACTAATCTGATTTCTGGAGTAGTTGCATTAGATAATTATGATGCCCATTCACAACTTGAAAGCCAGGACTTTGACTGATTATAATAAAGATCTAGGACTTGAAATAAAAGTAAGGGCAAAGTATGAAATATACATTAGAAGGGGCTATTGGATGTATTTGTTTCCTGCCCGAGCAGTTCCTGCTGCATTTCACTTTAGAGGAGCAGAGTTTGCTGAACCTGGCAGGAGGATTTCCACTGATTTCACTGATCAGGCCCAGAATGACAAGGCTCTGCCTTACAGATAATCTTCCTGAAACATCCAGGAACAAGCTTTTGTGTTTTGATTTTGGCCCAAATGCTGCCCCCTGCCACCCACTCCCCCCCAGCCTGGGCTCTCTCCTCCACAGCCTGCCAAGAGCCAGCCAGGTTTGTAACAACTCAGCTCTCCAAAAACTCTATTGTGACCACGTTTTCACTTGTGTTTCATTTGGTTTTAGCTTCTGCAGGATTTTTTTTTACCTCCAGCAATTGCTGAGCTCTCCTAAAGGTACAAAACATCACCCAAGAATCCAAGCACTTCCACTTGTTTCTGAACGGCCAAAGCTCTAGTGAGACTCACAAAAATTTGCTTGCTGAAACACTAATAATTACACTTTATGGAAAAATATTATTCTATTTAAATGTCTGATCAAATAAATGTACTGACTTCAGTTACCAGTCCAGGTCCCAGTGCCTGCTCCCTTTAAAATGCTGTATAAGAAATAAGGAAAAAAGCCCATCCATCCCATCTACAGGGAGCAAGAGTGACAACACCAGAGCAGCAGGAAAGTAGGAATTAAAACTTTTCACCAGGTTACAGCCTTGCATGTTTCACATCACCCAGGGTAGTTTCCACAAAGCCATTTTATGCATTACAGTAAATACAAAAAATGCAGACTTTGACTTATCTTTTGCAGAGTTATCATATGTAACACCTGGATTGCTGGTGCATGCATGGGGGCATTACTAAAGCATGAAATTTAAACAAATGCTGAACTTTAAGCATGTAAAGAGGCTTCAGTAGCATGTTCTTAACTGGTTTTTGTCATCTGAGGGCAAAAGCGGTGATTAACACCATGTATCACAAACTATAAAATTTCAGCTGCAACTTGGGGTTCACATAAACCCCACAATTAAAGAAAATAAAAAATATTAAGGCTAGCAAAACAAATCTCCTCATGAATCCCTGAAACCCAACCCCAACAGTTTCGCATTGGTGGGTCAAAAATCCCACGAAGAGCTCTGAGGATGCTGCTGCCTAGCTCACTGCTTTTACACCCACACCAGCAAAGCTGCATTGGTTGCTAAAGATTTTTTTGTTGTCAAAAACTTGAATAAAACATATTTCATGTTGGTAGTGGTGTTCCTCCACCTCCCTATCAGAAATAAGGCAGAACTGCACCACTAAATTGTTTGCACACAGTCATGCTGGACACGTTTGGAAGCATTAAGGCAGAAGGGATTCTCTGCTATTGTTAAACTGAGTGAATGAGAGTTGCAAATCTGTATTTCAAAGTCAATAAGCTACAATATTAAAGGGCTGCCATAGCTTAAAATTCAAAACTGAAGGGAAATTGTGTGGGGTGGAAACTAATGTTATGGAATCTGAACCAAGGCTACATTTATATTTCACTTTAATGCTCTAGCTGTTTAATCAAAATATGAATAAAAGGTCTAAAAGACCAACACGCAAAAATATCATAGTTCCAGAATTTAGCTTTAGCTTCCTATTGTCAACCAATTACTGTGTAATTTTTTCCCTGTGACTGAATAACTAACTGTTAGCAAATAATGAAAAGGCAATTACAGCAGAGCTTTGTTCATATTACCCTCTTCATTTTATTCAGGCTATAATTATTGTCAATGCTGGAGGCTTACTGTACCATGTAAGTGGCACCAAGGAAGAAAATGGAATGGGCTGGTGCATGGAAAATTGCAAATGTCACAGCTACCTTCATCATCACCGTTGGACTTCAGAGATTAAAAAAAAAAAAAAAAAAAAAAAGCAGCAAAAAGCTCTCCATGTATGTTTTGCAAATTCTTTACCTCAAGCTGTTGCAATGGCTTATGAACTGGTAGTGGGGAAAAATTCAAGTACCATGTTGGTTCTTTTTTTATTCTTAACCTAAACACACACCCATTTTTGTTACTACTCAATTACTAATTTAATTCCCAAGGGACACCTCCTTTTTGCCACAGTGTGCCTGGAACCAAACTCACAGAAATATTCTTTTAGCAGTGCTTCTCATTAACTATGTCCATGCTGTTCTATAAGAGAGAATGGCATATAAATGATGGATTTTATGGGGTTTGATCTTGACTTCTTTGCTACATACAGACACATCTCTAGAAAAACCAGAAGATTATGACCTGTATGTGCAGATTTAGTTTGCCATACTTAGGGCCTGACTTTGAGCATTTATAACACATTTTTTTCCCTGGGCTTCTAGGATTTATCAGAAACTACACATACAAATAAAATAGGTGTTATTCCATCTGTATCTTTTTTAGAAATAAATAGTGTTCCCCTGCATGACTCACATTGGTTTTCTCTTGGCATTCTTATTTACAAGAAATAAACATAGTACAACTCTATTTTGTGTTCTGTTGTTTTTAAACAATATGGATCACTATAAAACCTTATAAAGTAAGGTTGAAATGCATTAGAAGACATCATGTATTGATACCTGACTTGTGTTAAAACTGGCTTCCCAACCCACTGGAAAATTTTGATTTAAATTACTTAGTATAATGAACTAAAATTCTTCTGATCTATGCTAGGAAAAGAAGAGATGCATCTTTATATTTTCATACAACTACACTGCTTTATAGTTTCATGGATCTTCCTGTCATATATATGCAAATTCATCTTTTTTTTTTTTTTTTTTTTTTTTTTTTTCAGTCTTTCAGTGCTTCTACCACTGTTGCTAAAGCAGATATTTGCCATACACACCATATTCATTCCCTAACACTTGTAACTGTTCCTTCTAGCCCTTTTTACAGTATTTGGCTGTTCAGTATCCCACAGCATCTGAGGCCATCCTTATGATTAAAGCAGTGAAGTTTTGAAGTGCATTCCACCCCAAGAAAACAAAGTGATTTCCATCAGGACTGTAATCCTTCCATAGCTGGGTCTGCACATGGACAGCAGCCTGGGAAATGGCATCAAGTAAAACTACAGAAACAGAAAAACAGAAAGCATCTCTCCTGGGCTCCCTAATCCACTTTCCTGGTACTTCAGTCAATGCCTTTTTCCCAGGAAACCCTTTGCATGGATGCTTCCTCCCTTTCCCTGCATCCTCTGCCTCAGCCAGGGCTATGAAGAGGGGAAGGGTTAAATAATTTCTGGTGAGCACCATCCTCCTCCTCCTCCCAAGCACAGGGGTGGCTCCAGGGCACTGCCAGGGAAAGGCAGTGGCACTTCTGGAACTTGTTGCATTTATGGATAAGACTGGCAATTAAGGCCAGAATATAAATCACTGCCTTTCTGCTCCTGATGGCTCAGAAACTAAACTAAGATAATATGCTTGTCACTTTTATAGCCAATGTCTGCATTCTTTAATGATTTGTTTAATTTGTTAAGTCTTTCTTAACTTCGATGTCAAACATCTTTGAGTTCTTGTCAAAATGATCAAAAAAGCAGCATATTGAGAAAAATAAACCACTTATTTTTTGAGGGAAGAGAAAGTAGTCATGGATAAATTAGCCACAGTTAACTACTTTAAAGAAATTAACTTATAATTAATGTCATTTGTCCATAATAGCATGAAAACAAACAAAAAAAAAGCAGTTATTGATTCCAAGGACTCCTCTTCCCCCTGTGTCTTCAGTCACTGACATCAATCTTTTGCCACCACACCAAAGGGACAGAAGGAGACACACTGGGTGTGTGGGCTAATCAACACAAACTCCTTAAAATATACTTCACATATAAAAAGATAACCTGGGAAGACAGCAGCAAGGGCTAAGAACGGGAAGGATCATAACTTAATTGTAACAGCATAGTTGGGAGCTCTCACAGAGGATGGCTCTCCTGGACCATCTCCAGAACCTTCCCAGGGACTACAAGCCCAGGCTTTTCCATCCCACTGAAAGCATCCATGCATGTGGAGAGAGAAGCTCTGCAGCTCCCTGGGAAGCAAGAGCTGCCTGAAAACTAGTGGAAGATACTGCTAATTGTGGTGGACAACATCAAGAGAAATAAGCTTCAGTGGGTAAATCAAGCCAGCAAAACTTTTGCTGGTGCCCCAGACATTAACTGTAGACATGGCAACACACTAAAACACAACCTTCCCCCACTTCATATTGATTTTACCCTTGGTAGAAAGGGAGGTGTCCTCTGGTAGTACAACACTTTGGGATGCAAGAGACACGGTAGCACCTTTTTTCCCTGGGTTTAGCCAGCAAAGGCTAACAAACTGCTTTTGCCCAAACCCCCTCTTCCAGACAGAATTACTAATAAAATATGAATGAGCCAGAAGAGTTTGAAGAGCAGTTGAAGGACTCAGGCATCCCACTTTATGCCTTGAAGTGTCTGAATTATATTGCTGTAATTTAGACAGAAAACAGCTTGAAATACAGATTGTTGGTCATCCTAGCTAAGGAACTCATTGATAGGTGACACCCACCCAAGGGTTCATCACTAAAAGAGAGAAAACACCTTAGTGCATGAAGCAGTGCTCTCTTTTAGCACTCTTCATAAAACTTTCAGTATTTTGTGTTTTGCTTTAAACACCTCCTACCAAAACCCAAGGATTACAGCCACCCTTTGCTTTCACTGGGAGCTAGAAAACACAAGTGCCTTCACACATCCACTCAGATTTCATTTTGTATACAGGTTTGAGGTTAATATTATCAGTTCAGGAAAAGTTGAGGTTAATATTATGCCTCTGTAGCTTTACTCCTTTAATTTCATTTCCCACAGTATTTAGCTCAACTTCTAAGTGTATCTATCTGTGGGCTACACCCAGACATCACCTCCCACCCATCTACCAGCCTACTCCACGAGCTCCCTTCAAATCTGAAATCTTGGAATGCCACTGGCACACTGCTGAGCCTCAGGAACAGCCCCCCTGCCACCACAGGGAAAGGCTGATATGCCAAAGACCTTCCCTATCAGGTATTTTTTAGCTCCTGGTCAACATTCTGTATGGAACATGCTCACATCTGTTATAACTGGGTTTTTATTTAGCAACACTGAGAGCTTTTCATGATTTGATTGTGGTGAGCAGCAATATACCCCACATGCAAAACATTGCTGTGGATAGGGAATTTATTCCACTTAAAATACCACCTGTGTGGAGGTCCAAATTTTCAGCAAGCCCACTGTGATGTATTCCCAGCAGCAAAGCTGAGAGTGTTCATGCAGGCAAACCAACCCCCCATGGGAATTACTGGGGCTGAATTATATCTGCAATCCCAAAAATTTGTGGGGTACATGTGAAAAAAGGGGATACCACTCCATCCCCAGTTATGCAAGTGGGTTTCCAGTTGGGAATCTGGGTAATCAATTAATGCTCATAAAATGCCAGATGCCTTCATGGAATAGCAATGATTTAGCTACCCTATGGAAGTTAAATCCAATTCATAGTTTTATTCATCATTCATAGACAAACCAACAGCTTAACTAGTTCTGTTTTGTTTTTAAAGTAACAGTATAGCTGGGAAATGTGAATAAAATCAATTGCATACAGGCAGCAGAGTAAGGGCAGCTCCCTTTTTATACATTTTCCCTGGCAATGCTTCAGGACCTTTGTGGTCTGTGGTCATTTTTCAGTTCTCTGTGTCAACAAAAACAGACTTTTCAGCTCCAAAAGGAATGCATCACACGTTAAATCCTTACCAAATTTAAGTCTACTTTGTCATTTTTTAAATCCTGAATAATATCATAAACTTTGGGGATTACAGAAATAATAATGACCAGAGCCCAGGCAATTTAAGCCTGCTGTGCTAATCACAGAGTGAAAAGTCTTTTATAATAACATCTATATTATATTCAAACAACCCAAACTCCTGCTCTTTCCATTCCCTGCAACAATGAAGAGGCCATAGCTGAGATGACACACATCCTCCCAGCCCTTCAGTTCACATCCCAACATGAAGAATAATCTGATGGCTCTCTTTTCATTAAAAAAAATCACCATTTCTTAAAAACAAACAAAAAAATCCCCTGATTTATTGAAAAACGTACTATGATGTCAGTGTGAATTAATGTTTCCCAGAGGCATACTAATAAGCTCCATGACATAATAACTTGTTATACTACACCAGTGGGACCTTAAAATTATTCCAAAGATAACATAACACAACACTTGAAGCAGCAGGAAACTTCCAGCATGCTTTTAGATGTTTTACAGTGTTACTAATCTTTGAATTGCTTGGAAAAACTGAAAGGAAACAGAATATTTAAAATTGGAAGCACTGCAGTTAGAAAATGACTCCATTCCAAATTCCAAATGTGCACAGGAGATTAATGTCAATGTGAAAAAAAAAATAGCAGCAGAAGGGGGGAAGTTATTAAATGCACTTTCGAGGTTGGACATGTGCCTTTTGGTAGCCCACTGAAAATCTGTCTTTATTTGGCTGAGCTATGAGGGTTTAAAAGAACAGACTAGCACATGTACCTATTCCTTATGAGAAGTTGGTGTTGCCTATTTATTTATTTGCAAAAGAAATTTAAGCTAATGATTGCCCTGCAAAGACATAGGTACATGCTTGGGAAAAAAAGCAAACATTGCTTTTTTCTGTACCTCATGTCATCCAATGTCAAAAAGACCCCATGAATTCAAACTAGAAATTCATATACTCTAAGCTAATAACTCAGTATGGTTTACCAATAGGCACTCCAGAGCTAAACATTCAAAGCAGACAAAAGGATTATGAAATAGTGTGGTTCAGTTCATTAAACTGCCAGAATTTGTATTTTCATCTCAATGTTCAAATCATTTACACAACCAAGTTACTTGAGATATAAGGGAGGAAACAAATCCCTGGAAGAAAATCTTCCAAGTGTGTGCTTGGGCAAGGATTTGTGTCTCCAAGTGAGGAGAAAGAAGCTGCTTGGAACTAGTGCTAAGCAGAAGCATCCTTTGCCTTTCCCAGGCTCTGTTGGACCAGGCTGTGCCAAGTTCTGGCTCATGTTTCTTGAGCAGAGACAAAGCTCTTACTTTCAGTTATCAAAATTACATTCCTCTATCTTTCACACCACCTTTGCTGCATCTGAACCCACTTCCCTTTTGGGTTTATTTGGTTTCTTCTTGGCCTTGGTAGTCCTGGGCTGAAATTCTCTGCTCAGCATCAGTCTTCCCTTTCTCAAAGGATAAGATACCCCTGACCCATCGCTTCCAGCTAAACAGAAGTGTTCAACCAGCACTAGGAATTAATATTCCATGCAAAACATGTTACTCTCTGATCCAGATCCATCTCTGGAGCAAGTGATCCCATTGATGACTTCCACAAAACCCAGAACCATTTGCAAAAGCCAAGCCTGTGATTGGCCCATGGCCCCTGCTCACAGCATCCTCTGCTGCCTCATGGAGTGATGGGGCACTGAAACCTTTCCCACCTTAGGTCAGGAACGTTGCCTAAAGCCAAGTTCTACTCCAAAACCCTGAAGGAGGACTGGTGAGGCTCTGTCTAAAGCAATAAATGGCCCCAAACACCATGTGGGAAGTGATCTCACATTAAGAGGTGCCAGGAGACAGAGCAGCAGTGGGAGCAAGGAAAGCTGCATCAGCCATGAAAGATTCAGCTTCCTATTCATTCACTCAACTGTTTCAAGATCATGGGAATCTCCAACAACCGTGTGAAACTATTTTCCACAGTGAACCTAGAACACCTGGTGAGCCCTTTGTAGTCTCTGCCAAGCAGCTATCTTTAAAAGGAAGGATAAACCATAATCTGAAAGTGTCAGATACAGACCACTACTGCTACAATAGCAAGGCACAGTCAAGCAGAGAGAAGGGGTGCAGGGGGATGGATGCTTTGGGCTAGATAAAGAAAAGAAGAGGGGAATAAATGTAGAAAATTATATAGAAAAGGAAGTATTTTAAGAGTATGCAAAGGCCAAAGGATTGAACAAACACAGCAGCGTGGATTAACAGAAAGTGATATAAGTGGAATTTTTAAATTATTGTATTGTTTTTTCCCATTATCCACACCAGAAAATGGAAAAACAAAAAAGGAAACTGAAGTACCAGATGGAGAGATTTTACCCCCCTCCCTTTCTGAGAAAGGATATTGAACTCATATGCCAATGGAAAAAAGGTGTGAGCCCTGTACATCTCACAAAGTGATTACCTAAACTTGAACTATTCATTACTCAAGGAAAAATGAAAATCTATACCAAAATCTCCTTCCATTTCCTTTATCACTTAGAATAGACTTGAGGGATGAGAACTTAAAAAAAATATTTTTGTTGTGATAGCTGTACAATGGATATGCCTAGGCAAAATCCCAATTCCTGAGATAATTTTTGCTAAATTTTTCATATCAGTTTTCTTCAGAGATACTCAGATATGTGCTGCTCAGAGACATTGTTACCAACTAATTTCAACATTAAAAATCATTTTTGTGTGAAAGCAAATTGTTCTAAACAGACTTCAAGCCACTTAACCCCTCAGAATGCACTTCTGGATCTGGTTGTGTGCATCCACCACTTAAAGAAAATACTATCACTGGCAGACAGAGTTAAAAAATCAGCAGGAAAATGGGTAAAACTAAAATGGTGGAGATTGTAAATGTAATTCCCTCCATTTTAGCTTGCAAGCATTTACATTTTTTAAAAATAAATTTCAGTTCTGACTTAAAAACACAATTTCTAAAAACTTATCATATTGTCAGGTATTCTAAATAAAAGGATGTGGGCATGTCAGTTGGTCAGGGAGCAGACATGTTACTAAAATGTAATATAATTGGACTTTTGAATTTGACTTCAACAGACCCAAGAGTGAGACCACCAGCAATACATTTCTATTGTTATTCATTCCCAGAATTGCAGCCTTTTATTCTCCACAAAGTTTATTTTCTGCATGACACAATGACACGACTTGGATATTAGGAGGACTAATAAAACACAAGTGACAATTAAAATGTAAGTGTAAATTAATTACATGCCTAGCAATCATCAGCTGCATTAAAACAGTGCTGATGAATGAGCAATCCTGCCATCTAATCACAAGAAAATGTGAAGTTATTCTGTGTTAAACCTCAAGCCTTTGCAATGCAGGTGGCTTATCTCAAAATACTCTTTTTTCTAGACCTGTTCTTCTCATGTCAGGCACAAGCATCAATGTGGTTTGCTGTGGAAGATGTGGAAACAGCTCCCAGGCTGCTTTAATTTCTCATCATTGATTTTCTGTAGGGCAGACAGTAAGTATTCTCAGGATTTACATCATTCCCATTTGCAAATATTTTTAGATAAAAGAGCCATAAGCTATTATACATCTAACCTCTCAAAAACAAACCTATCTTGCAGTCCAGTGAAAAACATTCATTTTCATGATATGAAGCTATAGGTAAGAGAATAAAGCACACTAGACAGTCCCTTGGTGCATCTTGTCACATTTTTAGAGACTGATGCTGTAATACTCTCATTCAGAACTCACTGATGCTGGGGCAGTGCTTTCCTATGCACCTCAGCAGATTTCAGAATGAAATAAAACCTTATAGTGCAGAACTTTGAGGGGACCCTCCCAGATGCAGCAATGGAAGCCTTAAAGCACAAAGTTCCTGTCTGAGGCAAACTTCCACAGCCTAAATTGGGACTGGGACCAGAGGAACCTGCTTCTTTAGGACTACTGGCACTTGTTAACACATCTTTTTTCCTCTGCATGGCCTTATCTTTGTTAGTACAAATACACACTTCTCACTCTCAATCTTCCACCTCAAATTCTCTTTACATTGCTCTTTCCTTCTTGTTGCAGGCAAGATGCCAGCCAGTCCTTTTTTCATGCCACAAGCAAAGTAACAGTTGCCCTTGAAGCATCTTCCCTGGATATCACAAATATATGTAAGTTGGGAAAAAAAAAAAAAAAAAAAAAAAAAAAAAAAGAATACTTCTAGAGGGCATACACACACATATATAAATTTTCTGGCAAAAAAAGCAGGCAGAAGAAGTCTGATGGATAAACTTAACTATCTCTATCCTCTCATGCTGGATTTTAAAGGAAAAAAGACACTACTAAGTGTAGACTAAAATAAAGAACTCTGCAAGCAGAACTACCACGCCCTAGAAAAAGTTTCTGAAAAGTTAGTTTGGGCAAGTGCCCGATTTCAGGTTAATAAAAAAGCAGAGCTTGGACCCCCTGTTGCCACACACCCATCTCTGAACCCATTTCCCACCTCAGGCTCAGTGCAAGCACGGCTGGGGCAGCAGTGAGATCTGCACTCAGCTGTATCAGTCCCAGTGCACCCCAGGGCACAGGCAGCTCACTTCTCACAAGGCTTTCAGGTAAAAGTCAATCTCTTGCATATGAAAATGAACATATAAGCCCTGTTTATGAGTGCCAAGTTATTCACTAATAGTTTGAATGTGTGGGGCAAGTCTCCAGCTCAGGTAAATCCTTGTAGCTCTGCTATGGGTAATGCACAGGCATCAGCATCTATTAGCTGAGCATAAGGAGCTGGTTCATTCTATTTAGTAGCTTTAGTTTCATGACTATTTTAATGTTCCTCTGCTGAAGGCATTAACTCTGAACTCTCCTGTTCCAGCCATATTCTGGAAAGCAGTTGACAGGGAAGCTAAGGAGCAGCACAGGGATGTCCCTGAAACAGAAGTGTAGAACCAAGCAGGGAACTCTTCTTAAAGCAGATCCCTCAGCTGCCTCCACCAAGATCCTACCAGTTGTGCTCTGTCCCACCTGCAAGTAACGCTTTTCACACACAAAAAGAAATGCCACACAACTTTTTAAAAAAATGTCACCACCAGCACACCACGGATTCAGAACCCTCGGGAACTTACGTGGGGAAAAAGCCACAGCAGGATTTTAACTCAAATAATATCCACGTGCAGCCTGGACTTGGCATCCCCAGCTCCAACTATTTCACAACCTGATCTTGCAAACACATCCATAACCCCAGAGCAAGAGACATCTGAGTAGATGCAAAGTTATAGTTCAACACGCTGTGAGGTACCTTTTGCAAAAAATACACAGCAAGAACAAAGTGTGTAAAGCAGCTCCTGTACATATAAGAATCCTGCCTTTCCTGTAAATAAATTGATGTTAGTATTTGAAGCCTATGGTGTATAATTAAAAATGTCTAATTCACCCAAGGCAAGATTGTCTCAGTGAAAGCTTGTCACCTTCTATATAGGAAAGACATGCATTATGTATTTTTTTGCACTGATTTATCTTTGTTATGCAATGAGGAATGTTTTAGCAATATATGGCAAACACCCATTCAGTTTATGTGATTTAGATTTGCTACAATTAGCAGAAGTTAATTTTTGACAGGTGTTTTCCAACACACAACAAGGAGAAGTTGAGACTGAGCTTTCTTGATACAACAGAAACAAAGGGGGTCTTTTATGCTTATCTGTCAAGAGGAACATCCACCACCATTCCTTATTAAATTGTGGAGGTGAAGGATTTGCATTTTGAGAATTCAACTTTGAAGCAGAAAGTAGCTTGTTAAAAATTACAGTAATAAAACAGGAATTTACAAACAGATCACAGTTCAAAATTGGTACAGAAGGGGACAGAAAGAGTTCTTTGCATACATAAGAACTTCATACTATTATTCACCACCACAAACAAAATGTGAAAAAAGGATCTGTATGGAAACAGACACAATATACACATGAAGCAGCACTGTGAGCTTGAGAAACTGGTTTCATGGTGCACCTTTAGCTATGTTTTTCATTTAATGGAACATGCACTAATCCAGTGCACTAAGTTGCAGAATATTGTTGTAGTTAGATGGCTATGAAGGCCCAAAAGTGACACAAGAAATTCATCTCTCCCTCCTTAAGACACCTAAAGGTCACAAAATAACATTTAATTACCCACTCTTCTAACATTTCTAAGGGAGCAAATCAGAACTACTCCAGAGTGAATATCAGGGAAGCAACAACAAGTCAAAACATAAATGGCAATTATTTCATGTATCTGGAAAAAAAAAAACCAAAACAAACCCAAGTTATCTTGATAGCAGAGGAAACCAATTCCCCTGCCATATACTCCAACTGGCCTTGATATTTTGCAAAAATACTACAGCAACCAGTTTGCTGCATTTGCTTATTATTTTTTTTAAAACCACTTTTCACTAACTAAACAACTTTCTTCCACTTCCTGATTCTCGTGTGGTATTTAAGTCAAATTGTGGTTGATTTTTCATTTCATTTGTATCCTCTGTGAAGTGAGGAAAAAAATGCAGTGCACTGGAGAGTAAACTAAGCCAACGGTGCCCACTTTTTTATCTACCCCCCCCAAAAAATGTTCAGTAATACCATACAATGCAGGTTTCTTTGCTGGAAACTCTTCTGTATAGTTGTTACATGCAGTAGAAATCATGTACCCCTGGCATGGATCCCTCTGTGGTACTGTCATAGGCAAGGAGCAAAGTAGATCCTAGCATGTAGCATCCCTAATCAGTAACCCCAATAATGGTACCCATAGATCTCAGCAGCTTATCTGTCTCTCTCCTTATTCTGTAATGGAGTTTGAGCTGTGTTACCTAACCATGAATTCTAATGAAGATGTCTCAGCCTCAACCCTGCCTCAATATACCTTAACGTGTAAAAAGACAATCTTCTGATTAGTAATTTTTGTATCTATTAGGACTCCTCTTCCTTCAGCCTCCATCTGCATGCTTCCAAATCCCCTGTGGACTGACCATAGTAATATTCCTAAAAAATATGGGTAATATTTGGTACCATTATGTTTCATTTTTTACACCAGATTAGGCTTCAAAGAGACAAATTCCAACAGTTTCAAGTCAACATCAATCTGCTGAGTGTTTTGCAGTTCTACTGCCAGCAGAAATATTTCTGTAGTGAGAAGGTCTCTGCAGTCTGAACTTAAAGCAGAAGGAAATGGTTGTGATGAAACAGTTTCAAGTGTGGCTACCAGTTTTTGTGCATTTGACATCCAAACACTGAGGATGCCCAAATGAAACTTTGGAAACAAAGAACTTTATCTTAGAGCCCAGTTAGCAGCCATTGCCTTAATTCTTAAACAATCTTAAATGAATCTTAAATGTTTATTTAGAGGTGAGCATTTAAGAACAAGATACCAAAGATTCCTTTTCCCCATGTTATACAGGTAACTAAGAAAGCAACTGAAGAAGATGGGAACTATTGAATCTGTCACTCTAAGCAACAAAACATTTTAGAGAAAATAGCACCATAGAAGCTTGTTTCCCTTCTTTTGGTCCAGCAAGAGAGTTTTAAAATTCTCTGTTTTCAAACCACCTGTTTGTGTCCCTGCTCCCATTTTACTAATTCCTACTGGAGTTTCAAGCATGCAGCCCTCAGCATTATCTACAGGCAGAGCAGCCTGGCTTGAAAACAGCCACAGGACAGTGAGCACCAAGTGATGACAGCTTAATTCACAGCTAAGGTGCTATTAAACCAGCTTCCAGTGTTTCCAAAAAAACCAAATTTCATAACTCCCATCCCATCCTGAGCATGACAGTAAGAAAATGACCATATAATCCCTGCACTCCTCCTTTAAACATAGAGGATTAGCAGATCTTGTGTGTCTGTGAATCTTCATTGTACTGGACAGTCAGAAGTCATGATAAGGGAAACATGCTGGTAGTCATGACTAATAAAGCAGATCACTTCTCTTTGGATCACAAGGGTTGGATTAAGCCTATCTAGCTTTTACAAAGATATATAGGATACCTTTTAAAATGTAAATGACCAATCCTGGCTATGTAAAATTAACTGAAGAGGTACCTTGGGTGCATTTACTATCACAATAATTCTGCTGTTCAAGTATCATTGCAATTAAAGCAACACCCATCCCTTAAAACAACCTAGGGAAAAGCTTGGATGATGAGCAAGTAAAAAAATCAGCAAAATGGACTAGACACCTTCTGATAACAGATACGCTTCACTTTTGCATAATTTGTTGTTTTGCCATATAATTCTGCCTGTGGGGTAGAAAGTGCAACCAGAGATGAATAACAAACCAACCTCTAAGCTCATATCTGGGTGTACCTCATGTTCAGAACAATGAACATCTCTGTCTGGAAAAGGTCTGGGGTACCAAGTGCACGGATGCCTCTGGGCAGAAGTACTGTGCAGCTACACTTGATTCTCTTCAGTTTAGAGGCTCCTAGAATCTCACAATCAGAATTTCCAGGGTTGGTAGGGACCTTTAAGATCACCTAGTTCCAACCCCCCTGTCTCCTCTAACAAGTGGTTTGAGAACAGTTAAAAGCTGCATCACAGGACCTGCAAACCAAGAACATTTCTCATGAATTAAGAAAACATATTCAGATGTCACCACATCTGACAGGACCCCAAGCAAATTATTCCCACCTGCCCAGGGAGGCTGAATCTTGCCAAAGCAGAGTCAAGCAGCTGCAAAAGCATCTGCACAAGTGGCAGTGAGTGGCATCTGCTGCTGGAGGCAGAGAGAGCTCAGAAGACTCCAGCTCCTTTCTTCCTCCCCTCTCCTTCAAGCCCAGGCAACAGAAGCTTCGTTTTGCAGACCCCAGGGTTAAACTGAGGAGCTCTCCTCAGAACTCTTGAATGAGGAGCTGGACACCACTGTTAGCTCCCTAGAGCACTGTGAGCTGCTGTTTAATCTTCTAACATGCCCCAGGCAAGGTCATTTTTAATCCTGAGAACAAGATATCACGCAACTGATTGGCAAAACCTTTCCAGAACTGCATCAATTCAAAAAGAATTTTCCAACACTTGGTCATAGTTAAAAGAATAGTAGCTACAACTGATTTGGAGAGATTAAAAGGATAAATCACTAGAGATGCTGAGGAAGATAAAGCCAGCAAAGTGAATAAATGTTCTGGGTGTGGAAGGAGACAGGCTGGTTTATCAGCCAACAGCATGGAGTCTCAAACCTAAGGCTATTAGGATTAATGTGGCTCTCTCCTTTAAAAACCTTTTAATGTATTCAGTAAATTGAAAGAGGAAGAATGTGCCTGAAGTGAGGGAATGTCTTGACATCCCTGATCTGAGAGTCTTGGAAATGTTTGGAACCAAATCCTTCCACTTGGCAGCACAGAAGTCAAGAGGCAACATGACCTGATGGTCTCTCCTGATGCTCTTCACATTGTCACACTTTTTAAGATTACTCCAGTCTGACCACTCAGTTGTTTGGGTACAGAATTATTTAGTTTTGTCTCCAGAGGTTAGTGAAACCAGTAAAAAAATCTTGTGGACAAGAATGTTGAAAGGGCTACCTAAAGAAATACATTTGTCTGATTTGTTTGTTTCTCAATTTTTAAAAACTTTTTTTTTAGTACATGCAAGTATAATCTGTTAACATTCCAGAACTATGTTCCATTTCAAATTTACTGAAAGAAGGAAATCTCTTGCTTTCTGACTTGAACACAGGGAAGAAATTCCAGCATATACACTTTTGTAGAAAATAGCTACATTTGCAGGAAATACAGAGCCAAGATTGGCACTTCCATTCTGTCCTGAAAAAAATCCTGTAATACACCATCAGTTTGAACTTCCCTATATCTGGGGATGTGTTAATCACTTCTGTGTGAGAGTAGCTCAGCATGAAAAAAATACTATTACTCCCTTCCACAGCTTTAGCAAGACCAGCATCAGCATGGCATATTTATATATCCCTCTGTGGATTTATATGTAAATATGCAAACATCTTGGAGGTCTCTTTTTTTTGCTAAAGAACTCTTTTGGCTATTTACTATTAAAGCTGTATCCATACACACAATATTAGGCTGCCCTTTGGTCTTCACAGAGAAAAGAGGCTGTCAGAAAGCTATCTTCATTTTTCCAGAGGCTCACACAAAGCAGCAACGCTTTCAGTGGCAAGAATATTCTTTTTTAAGTGACTTCTACAGATAGTAGCTACTTTTCCCTCAAGTAGCTTATACAGTGCTCAAAATGGGCTCTTTATGTAGCAAGATGGAGTGGAATAAAAATACCATTCCTAATCTGAAAATTTAGGAGACACTGGAGGAGCTGGTTACACATTTTGGGGGTTCATTGCCAGGGAAAAAGCAGCCCCCTCACCTCCTGGCCCACTAAGGATGATTTGGAAGAGTAGTCTTTATTTCCTTTTCTGTTTTATTCCTATTAGATCTAGCAGAGCTCCATCTTGGCATGTACAGTTCCCCCCTGGGTAAGCAGAGAAAGAAGCAATTAAGTACAAAATGCTAACAAGATGTGTGAGTGAGTCAACTGTGTTTCCAAAGTATCCGTGGGTTTTGGTACACCTATAAAAATTATTTCTAGGTCAGAGAAAAATAAAAGTTAGGACAAACCTAGAAAAAAATGTCATATTAGGATATTTATATAAACTGTCATTCTTGTGTTTTCCCCAAACCTCATGTGCTCTAAGCAATCAATCAACAGCCTCCACAATCAGACTTTGAATCCTGATGGAGCAGGAAGATGTCATCCAGGGAGGAAAACATGTGGAAAATCTGTTAGCCATGTGTGTCACCACTGATGTCAACACTGAAGTAAATATGCAAGAACTACCTTAGATTCCTACAGTCCTACTGCAGCAGAAACAACAGAGAAATTGCCAGATTAAATGGTGCTACATTTGTCTTGATCTTTTCTCCAGTTACCAGTTTTTACAGCCCTGTACCACAGGTGGATTTTCTAGGACCAGAAGCAATTAGCAGGCTGCTATGGCAAACAATTCATGACAATAAGGAAAGTTTCCAGCTTTAATTACTGCCACAAAAAAAAAAAATATCCACTCTGAAAATAAACATGTATTCTTCATATAGTCTGAATATGAGCCATTATGAAATTACTTCCAACAAGCAAAAGCAATATTCAGATTCTAGTGATCCCCAACACAGCTTTACAAAGCAAAAATTGCAAACTATAGATAATATTAGTGGAGATGTTGCATTAAAATCAGAGATATTACAGCAATTTTACAAGGAGGGGAAATCAGCCACTTTTCACCTAAATATCACACAAATATTGGTAAAAGAATACTCTAGGATTAAAAACTCCACTTGTATATCTGGACATCCGAGACCAGCAGTGAATGGTGTAGTATACACGCTAAAAATGAGAGATTAGAAACGCACAAAATTTGGATTAAACAAGAACCATGTCCAAAGACTGGAAACAAGGCACCCTACACAAAAGCTCATTACAGGCCACAGACATCTCTGTTATGGTAAAACCCAAATACACCGTCACTAAGTTTCTAAAAATCAAACACAGAGTCCTGAGCAACCTCAAAATTTAAGCCACTAAATCTCTGTAATAGTTTTTAAGGAGAGTTCAAAAGCAAACCAGAAAAGTCAGAGTCCAAAGGTATCACAATGGCAGATCAAAGTGTGAAAAGGGATTAATGGCATCTCCTGCAAACGAAGTTTAAAATTCTAGTGTATTAGAGAAGGTCTTTTTTGAAATGGTAATAGGCTATACCTGAGCTGAAAAGACAATTAAGATAGTGTTAATTTTTTTTTTTTATGGTATCTGGCAGTAATATTTTTATCCTGTTAATTATACAGTAGACAGCAAATGTATATAATATGATAGCTCCATGCTGAGCTGACATGCCTGCTGCCTAGTTAAGTGGCTACATTTATCCTATAATTAGCTTGCAGGAATGTGATTTGCATTGCATACCTAAGAGTATATATAATGTCAACTATGCCACAAAAGCCTAAAATGGAAACTGACACTCTTTTAGCTTTGACCTCTGGATATAACAAGGTGATGCCTCTCGTGACCTCCTGCTCTTTGTATTCAACCACACACAAGAAACACATTGAAGTAATGCTAAATGTATGACAAATTCAAAATGTAGGGAAATTTAAAGTCAGGGAAGAAAATCAGGGCTGATGCTTCAGCCTGAACTCACCCCTTTCCAGGGAATAAGGATAATGATGGTTAGAAGGCAGCATCTGTGATTTATTGGCATTAACTTCAAGTAAGTTTGCTCTTGTAGGTTGAAAAAGCTTTTCTGGTTTATAAAAGCACTTCTTCTATATTTTAAAAGAAATAAGAACATAAGAAATAAGATATTTATATAATAAATATATCCCTACATATTTAACTGGCATAAGAAATACGTAACTTTTCTATGTAACTACATATATAGCACCTGGTTATTAAAACTCTATGTGATGTCTCCTGTATTTTCTGAAAATCCTGTTTTCAGAAAATAAAAGGACTTCACTGCTATAAATACTGCACCTGGGATGAAATTTTGACCCCCTGGATGAAGACACCTTTGTCAGCAATTTTATTTCTGCTCAGGTCAGTGAGGGACAGATTCTGTTACTCTCAGCTCAACCCACCTATCATCCTGGCCTGTGCTGAGCTTTCTCACCTGCACAAATACTCCAGTGCTATGTGCCTTTAACAGCCTGGCAACTTCTCAAGAAGCTTTTATTTAACTGGGTCTTGGGAATCTTTGCTCACATTGATGCACTAAGTCTTCTCCACTCAAGTGTAGGTTACTGTGACACCCAGGACCTGGCCCCATACAAAACTCAGGGCAGCTCTTACATTCCTCCTTGAAATTTTGACTTCTAAAATAAGCCTATTATTGTCTATTTCTTTTGGTCCTTGCTGAAATGATATTTTAAACTTCAGTATTTATAGTACATAACATGCTCCCAAGTATGTGTTACTACATCTGTTTGCCTTATTGAACAGCTGAAAAGCATTTGAACTATTATTTTATTATTATTATTGTTACTATTCATGACATTTCTGCATATCCTGGACAGTTTGTTGTTTTGTTGGTTTTTTTTTTTTAAATAATAGTATTTTTGATTGTAAAAGCACCATCTGGTGTTGCTGGCAGCTCAGGGCAAACTTGGAGATATCTGGGGTTTCATTGAAAGCCCAAGGTCATGGAGGTGTGTGATTAACTAAGTTTTTTGTTTGTTTGCTTGGAGTTTGTTTCTTTAAAAAATAAAAAAAACAAGCAAGCTTAGTTTTGTGAAGAAAAGCTTCTAAATGTGACCCCAGTGTATCCCCAAAGGATGAGAAACACCAGGCAAATAAAAAGACCTCAGTGTTTTACTATTTTTCATTTCACACTTGACTGATCATTTCAGGGCATCCTTAGACATGGAACATTTCTTCAGAATACATGTGCACGCCAAGCCACAGACACACAGAGGCTTCACACACACTTTGATGGGATATAAAAACAGTGAACATTGTAACTGTCATCAGAAGTATGGTTCTAATATTCCTCACACCTTCTCTGTCACCCCAGCAGCTCCTTTGAACCAGCAGTGTTTCCCAAGGGTCAAAAAAACCTCAGATGCTCCTGGGGACATTCCTGATGTTGTTTTACCAGCTTAAGGAGCTGGTCCTGGAAGCCACATGGAAATGTTGCCTTCCTGCTGACACGCAACCACCTGATAAGTGATGCCCCTGAAGAGTGCCTCCAGATCCAGAAAAATTAATGATACACACAGTGCCACAATTCCCAATGAATCCAACAGGACCAGGCATTGAACTCCAGCCCCAGTTTAGCAAAGCTGGCAGTCACCTCACCACATTCACTGCAAACCCCATACAGAAGAACTGGTGGTCTTTCATATTCTCTTAGGATTTTTTGGTTTATAATTCTATTTTTCCACATCCAAAGCTCTTGAAGATTCTAATTTGCTCCTCTAAAAAACTCTTTTTAATTCATCTGATAGGCAAGGGGTTTTTTTCAAAATCCCATGGCATTGTTATCTAAGAATCAAATGGCAAGATGCTGGAGGACCTGTTTAAAAATAATTATTTGGTGTCTTGATGGACCACCTCATTTTACATGTTGAAACATGAGCAGCTTCATCAACCTTAGCGGGCACCAAAGATCATAGCATGATTTCTACCCTATGGAAAAAAATTCATGCCAGGTGGTAGAAACATTTACCCTGGAGACAAACAGGTGGCTTTCAATAACATAAACATTTTTCTCTGGACCTGCAAGGAAAGTGTCTGAACCTTCCCTTCTGAATTCAGTTTTCAGGCTGCTGAAGTCAGTCTATCAGGGAAAAAAACCTTGGCAAACCAAACCACCACTTTTATCCCATGTGCTCTGAGTCAGGCACAGCCACCCAACCTTGCAAGCCTTGGCTGTGGTTTGTTATACAGTGTTGTGTGTCCTTGTACCTAACAGGCAGACCCTACACCTACACCCCTCTCCTCACTGGGGTTCTGCTGGCAACATCAGACCTTCAAAGTAAAGGGAACAGCCACCAAGTCTGTTGAATTTCTCAGCTGCTTGCCCTGCCACCATCCTAGGACAGCTACAAGTTTCCTGGGAAATACTTCCCCTTGATCAGTCCTCCCATAAAGTCACCATTTGGCCACTAAAACACTTTATAAAGAGTAAATTTTCCACAAAACCACTCCTGATATGTAGAGAGGATGTGGGCATGGCCATGCCAAGGTGAGGTACCTACAAATATAATTCAAATGGGGATGCCATGAACAAATATCATCAAAAAGACACTTCCCCAGCTAGCTCTCAATTTTCACAAGGGCCACGTTGTTTTGCTCACTAATGGAGAGAACACAACACCCACAAGTCAGTGAAAAGATGTACATCAAAGTGTCATTCTGAACACGGAGTTTGCACTTAGAGCAACATTTAACTGGAAATCAGTCTCACTTGACAGAGGATGAAAAGTACTTTGTGCAGTATGCTACTGCCCCCAGGAAGACTGGAAAATAAATGCCATGAAACCAAAAGGTTTGGGAGGCAACACACACTTAGGCTGCACAGCTTGGGAGTGAGGAAGAGGTTACAGGAGGCTAATCCCAGTTTCTAGAGCACCTGAAAAAATGTTGGTTTTTTGAAGACAATCCCAAGGGGAAAGCTTGTGGGAAATTTTCTAAATGGTGTGAAAGAAACCCAGCTTTAAGAACTGCTACTTTAAACAAACATTTTTGTTTTGTCTTTAGCTGGAGCTAATGAAGTGCCTCACTTAGGCTGAGTCGCTAAAGGGTTATAACAACTAATACCAACATAGCCTTAGGTCAAGAAGCCTGAGCTTAGCAACTACCTTTTAGTATTCAAGAGCTGCTGCAAAACAAGCACGGAAATCCGCAAAAGCTGAAGAAATAGATCCACCTTCAGCTCCACTTTGAATTCGGCTCTGTTTGCTGAAGAAACAGAAAACAGTGGGAGCTGAGGTTTTATCACAGCAAACACCCCAGTCACTCATGCAGCTGATGCTGATTTATGGAAAAAATGCATGAGAAAATGTGTGTGTATATATATATGCACATATGCATATAGTATACATCTATACTTTTTTACCAGTATTAGGCAATAATTGGGCATTTTCCATGAGATGACCTGGTTACTATCTCAGAGAAGCAAAAGTACTGAACAAACACAGCTATAGAAGAAAATTCAGAGTAGAAAAACCCCAAGCTGTCCACAATTAAAAAATATTAGGATGTTACTGCAATATGAAGCTAAGGAATAGCACTGAACTCGCTTTTGTATTAAAGGTCAGGTGCAGGTTGCCTTTCTTACCTGAGAAATACAGCTGAGACAGAACAAGGGTTCTATTTCTTTCTCCCAAAGAAAGTTTCGAGCAGGGATCTCTAATGAAGGACGTTGCAAGACCAGCTTTGGGGTTTTCTAACATGACATGAGGCTGCCCTATTATAGACAACATTAAGATGCTATTATGTATCTGTTTAACTTTTTTTTTTTTTTTTAATGTATACACATTCACATCAAAGCCTGATATAAAAAAGCTGCTTTTAGAGCTTGCTGTGCAGGAAATCACTTGTGGTGACTTGTTCAGTCTGCAGGTACAGTGGAACCAGGAATCCTGAGGTTGCTTTTCCCTGATTTAAGTTGCTTCTTAGCACAATTAGTGATAGCAGAACAGTCCCAGCAAGCTGGCTAGAGATTTCCTCAACACTCCAGTGTTTTGCAATGTTCTCCCTTGGTGTACTTTGTCATTCGGAGGGAGAGATGAGCACTCCCAGGCTTTGCTTAGAATTAACTACACACTTTAACAAACACCATCGTATTGGCTCAACTGAAACAAGTTTGGGGTTTTTTTGCTTTACAAAGTCATCATCCAAAGCAGATAAAAGGCAAGGATGAGGTGTTTCATTGCTAATTCTAGGACTTCAGAAGCTGGTGTAACACTAGAACTGAAACATGGTTACTGCAACTAGAACTAGCAAACTAACCCCATTTTCTTCTCTGTGTGGGTACAACACACATACACAGCTGAGAAAGCTTCATATAGACTGGTGGCTGCTGCAAATAATATCCAAAGTTTTGCTTTTCCATTATTTAAGAGAAGCACTTTCCTTCAGCCAGCTAACTGGCATCAATAAACACAACCACATCAACCAGCAATTCCTGCTGCCTCCTGAGCATCTTGCCCATAATCTCCTGGGAGAAGCAGCCAGTTCCATTTTTTCTAATTCTGGGCTGGCTCTGTTTGCATCTGGGAAGTGGAGAAATGCCTAAACACAGTGTTTTGCAGACTTCACCAATAGGCAGCACATAAAACGCTGGAAATGCCTTTGATCTTGGCAAAATTAGGAGATAGGACTGTATTTGGGTCAACCACCCCTTCCTTTTGCACCCTTGTAGAAGGGGAAAAAAAAAAATCTGACAGCAGAGCAGCACAACAAAGAGAGCATTGCTCCTTTGAATAGAGACAATAGAGCCAAGCATCTCTAAAATAAAGATATTGTGATTAGGTTATACGTTCCTTTTTTAAAAAACCTGCATTAATTTTGATTTATATTTAAATAAAAATGATTAAATTTTATCTTCTAAGATGGAAATGTTGTGATAAATACTGGCCCATGGCCAAACTAATCTCTAAAGCCTACAGCTTACAGCCCCTGTTGTCTTGTATGGATATTTGAATGGCAATGGGTTTTATCAGTATTTCTAAAGGCACTCATTTAATTATGTGGTTGTAAGAATTTTCAAAACCCCAAAGAATTAACACTACCAATACATATTCATATTCCTCAAATTAATTCAACCTGAACATTTGAAAATATTAATTTAAAAAACACACTCATTTATTTTTATTTCTGTAAACACTCAGAGCTCTTTTCTGGTCTTGTTTATGCACTCGTTTTATTTTTGTATAATTACAAAAAAAAAAAAAAAAAAAAAAAAAAAAAAAAAAAAAAAGTAGGGAGCTCTCTTTCTGTTGCATAATGCTGGTAAGTGATCCCTTTCCAGCAGGATGCATTCCCCACCAGTGCTAACAGGAGGCCACAGGCACCCAGCAGTCCACAACAAAGCCCATGTCCCCCTTTACCTCAGTCCTCACCCCCTGGTGCCCCCAGTGTTGTGAGACCAAAACCAGGCCAAGCAATTTCCCTGAGCCATTTACATGTCAGGGATGTGAGATGAGGGATTTTTTTTTTTTTCCAAGGGCTTAGGTGCAGAACACCACAGACTCCATCAGTGTGCTTCCTTCTGAAGAGGCTTTTCCAACCCAGGGTCATTTCTGCTAAGTGCAGAAGATGAGAAGACAGGGCAGAACATGACTATTAGGGACTTCAGATTTAAAATAAAGTGCCACTTGCCATATGAAAACCAACCACAATCCTATTCCATCCCATGACCAAGGGCAGGACCACCAGCTCCCAAACCCCAGCCCAGAGGGGATTTGTGCTTTGCCACAGGAAAATGTTACCAACACATCCCATGCCTTATGTGCTCAGAGGAGTAGGGACCCCTGCCTCAGGCTGGGTGGGATACACAGTTCACCCAGAGGTTTGTGCTGTTGGGTTGACTCCAAGCCAACCCTCTGTTTACACTTGAAAAACAACATTTTTGTTTGTTTCGCTGGATGCTCAAAAAAAAAAAAAATTAAATTGCATATGGTCAGTCTAAACAGATTTTGAGGGGTTATGTGTGTGTTTGATTTTCAAATGAACTAAAAACACATCTCAATGAAAAACAAAGCTTTGCTGTGATTTGCAAAACACAACATCAGGGAGGGCCTTGGGGTTATTTTACACATAAAAGAAAAAGCTTTGTAAATAAAAAATGTTCTTACCAAAGAAATTGGAATGTTTTACTTAAAAATGTTAAAATAAAACTAGTCCAACTGAAAACTGGGGGAGGTGACTTTTTTTTGCCAAACTGTTTACTCTGTATAATTAATTTTGATTTCCCATGTTCTACACACTGCCTATAGCAATATGGAGATTATCAAAACAGAAGCCACAGCACAGCTCTGCCTGGGCCCCTCTACACAAGGAGAGTTTTGCAAAGCTGGGGTTTTACAACAAAAATACCTGTTCTGTTGGAGCAATTATCCCTCTGACATCACACCCAGGTATGCAGCACTGTGTCCTTTTGACAAATGTTTGCCCAGTTTGACACCAGGTGCCTTAATTAGGACTCTACAAATGCAGGTACAATTATTGTGGAGCCATTCTAAGGTTTAGAGCATCCACAAGAGAGAGAATGACATTATTCTTTTTGTCACTGAAACCAAACAACTCACAGGTAAATATTGTTACTCCAAAAAAAGGAATTATCATTCCTATTAGCAAGCAGAAGCAGCAAGATGATGAAACATTTTAAGAAACACAAAATCTGCCCTACTCCTTCAGCATCTACGTTCAAGAGTATGTCAGATAATTGATGGTTTTAGGCTTCTTATAGCCCCCATACCTCTATCAGTTTAACATAAGTAATAACAAAACTAAATTCCCTATACTACCACTAAGGCTGCTTAAAGGACTTGCTTTGCTGCAGGAGCCATGACATAGGGGACTGAAATCTCTAATGAAATGCCTCGTACATTGATTTATGCAGCTTTAGTGGTACCATTAACTGAAAATTGTTCTTTTCATGGGCTTATAGAGAATCTGGTGGCTGTCATTGTTCATGATTCAGTGAGAAGACTGGGCCTAAAATTACTATTGCATTTGGGTGGAGAAGGGAAGGACGGAAATCTGTCCTCATTTTGTGTTAATATTTCATATAACAACAAATATAAACCTTCTCTATCTAATAATATATTAGATTTCTTCACTAACATAGCTGTCACTGGGTAATCTCTTTAAAAGTCTTCTTATTGTGAAAAAAAAAAAAAGAAAAAAGATTTTTTTTTTTAGTAATAGTAAGGGATATTTTTTGGAAAAAAATGCATACATACACAAAAATATTTATATAGACATGTATGCATATATGTGTGTGTGTGTGTGTGAGAATAACCAGGCAGTAAGCATTTTAAATTGTATTTCAGACACTAATGCAAGCAGCTAATCCTATTTACATTCATATTAGCCCTGGGTATCTTTTTCCCTAAGATTTACACATTTGTATGCTTGCATGACTTGAACTGCTTTTTGCATGATATCAGTACTTTTGTAATTTAAATCTATAAAAGGCAATTTCTTTTAAATATACTTCCTAACAGTGGGTGAAAGAAGCACTAAACTTATTTGAGAGCTGTACACATCAGTAAACATGTGCACTGAACTCCAGGCAATGTGCTGTGAGAGAATTAATCTTATACTGTATTAGCTAAACAGAAAGATTCTAGGACTCAAAGTAACAAGCTCAGAAAATATCCATATGTTTTCTTCCTTCCACCTAGAAATACATGCATTTTTTTAGGATCATACTTCCAAAAATCCAAGCCTTTTTGTCCACTGAGTGGTAAATTTGATATTTTCTTACCTTACTCTTTTAAAAATTTTTGTAAGAGTGATCCATTATAGCACTAATTAATTTTACTGATCTCTGGCTGCATTCCTATAACTTATCACTGTAATTCTGAGCACCATCATGGGGATGCACTTTTGTTTAAAAGTCTTTCATCTGTTTGTACTCCCTACAAATACACAAAGGGCAGAGGTAAGGATTATCTCAGTGAAATAGCAGGAATTAGGGGGAATCTTTTTTTGTAAAAGACATGGAAAGCAAAACACTGTATGAGCAAGTCTTCAGATATGCTTGAGTAGGACACTACTTGAGGTGGGAAGACTTGAAGTGGGTTGTGTACAGTAACTGATAAAGCTTTGTTTGGTTTTTTTATGTGAAAACAAAGCTTGAGTGTGGAGGAAGAGACTGATTCTGAAAACTATTATCCAAAAGGTAGGTAGGCTGCCTTTTCATGCTTTGTTGACATGTTCCACAGAGGCTGAACATCACATTTCCCCCTTTCTTCTGTAGGTTAAATCCATCTTCTGCCATGGCCTTGTCTCTCTTTTGCTCCTTCCTTTCCTCTTCCCTGATCCCAGGCTCTTCTGCTCAGTCCCCACTGTGCTCTGCCCAACTCCCCACCTTACCTGTGACCCCTCAGTGTCCCCTCTTCCCTTTGACTTTCAGAGACTCTTAAATGCCTCTTCCTGCCTTGCTTGTCAATGCCATCTGACAAAAATGCCTTTATAACTGTTTCTGTGATTACCCATGCACAAAAATACATTTGGAACCTGTTGGACACAAATATTCTCAGATTTCTAATGTCCTTTCTGAAAAAAAAATCAGCCATTTGCTGAGAAAAGGAGATGGTGAAGATTTGTTGCTCCTCTCAGCTCTAAATTATGCCAGGACAACCTTCAACCTTTACAAGCCCCTGTAAATTCTCTGATAATCTGTGTATTCATGGGCTTTTATTTCTAGACACCTTTAAAAATAGAGATCCCATTGCCTAGAAGAGTGCAGCTGACAAACTTTTCATAAAGCAGCCTAAAAGGAGCTGGGAATTTCCCATGTTGTCTCATTGTGTTCTTCAGACCAGGAGCCCCATCCTGCCAGCAGAGGCAAGGGCACAGCAGGCAGCTGCAGCTCCCAAGAATTGCATTTAACTGCAGCAGCACCAGGGTGTTTCCTGCCCTTCTTTCCCTTACCAAGGAAGGGGCCATGGGCACAGCTCTGGGAAGAAACTCTCACATGAGAGAGGTTCTTGCAGGATGATTTTGAGAACCTCTCTCACACAGTGCACCCAGAGCCAGCTCAATGTGACCCCCTCCTTCCCACCCCTTAGGACCCACATCTGCAGAGAAGTTCTTCTATTTTAGTCCTAGCATTTTAGACTTAAAAACCACATGCAAATACAGTTTTGGGGATTCCTCAGTCACCCACAGGATCAAAGAGAATTGGGCTCTGCTCTTTGAAACAAAGAGGTTTTATGAAGTTCTTCTGTGTCAGATTTTTTTCCTCCCCATTTGTTGGGGGAAGGAGAGAAATGGGAAGAAGGTGAAGAGGAGGAGTGGTGAGGGATGAACCAGCAATGGGAGGGAAGTGTCTTGCTAAGGTTCCAGAGCCTGGTTTTATTCCAGCCAGTTGCAAGTACTGATATGAATATGAAGTCGCTGGCAAACTAACACCCTCAACTTTAGTTAAAAGAACTATAAATCCAAAACGAATGTATAAATAATATGCAACTGTCTAGACAGTATAGGTCACTTGCAAAGAGACTGGGTCAGAAAAAGATTGTCCATCAGTCAGACAACCATAACTGATTCTGATGCTAAATAATGGTTTAGATATTCAGTATTCTATATATGCGAAAGGCTTCACTGAGCATTGGATCTTTCCAACCAAAGTACCCTTCTACTTATACATATCTTTATGCAGCTGTAAGAAAATGCATAGGCTATTTAAACATAAAAATTAATGCCAAAATAAAAAGCTATTTAGCAAGGGACTGGAACCGACCTATGTAATTGGCTTTGGTAAAGCAAAAATAACTATCATACTCTACCCGCAATAAACAACCTAATCCTACCAAGATACCAACAGAATCTTAAAAAGGGAAAGAATTAAAACTTTAAGCTGACAACAGAAGTTATTTCCACTTACAGAATCAGTTCACAGACACATTCAGGGAATTGTGTGACACATAGTCCTACTTTGTACTCACGTATTTCAGAGCATGCCAGCTCTCAGGTATCACAAACATAGCTGTGCTAACTACATATGCTCTGGAATTAGTCTAATCTTTTAGAAAAAGAAGTAGGTGATCTTCAGAGCTTTCAGGATACACAGTAATGTTTGGCAGGACCAGGAATAATAGCCAAGACCTACATAAAATGTAATTTAGAAACAAACAAAAACAATTAAAAAATGCAGGGACTAATCCTGTCCTTGATGACAAATATTTCCACCCAAGGAAAAAAAAAAAAGAAATCAGGATGTACACAGCTAAAATGTTACATTTTGGGAATTTATTTGCACATTTTGGAAGTGAGAGATTTTGTGAGAGATCCTATTAGCTGGTACCATTCTTTGTTTCTCCATTAGCAGCCTACAGGCAGATTTAAGACTTGTATGCAAACAGATTATGCCAAAACAGCATTTTCTGAATAACTTCATGTGTAGGCACTTATTCTGGAATAAGAATACAGTTATTCAAAGATACCCAACCCTACTTTAAATTCAGACCCTCAATTAATCCAAATTAGCTCTCCAACACAGCCATGGCTTAGGCTATGAGAAGCCTGGTATTACAACCTTGTGTAAGAGCCCTCTCCAGCCACTCTGACCCTAATCACATTTATCCAGAGTTGCACTGTGGGGAGAGCAAACTTGGGCTTACAATGTAAATTATTTTAGTCTTTGAATCTGTTTTTCTTGTACCTTTTTTATTATGATTTCATGTCAGCTATTCCAAGGGGCTCTGCCACTCCCATCAGGTATCCCTACTTCCCATGATTAATTTCATGAACCAAGGTTCAAGCATGCACTGTTGGATTGGAAATAAATGCGTCTGAGTCTGGAAAGCACAGGTCTATAAAGTCTGGGAGGTTTTGGAGGCAGTGCAAATAGAAAGGCTTTTCATTTTGGGTGTGTCACCAGCATTTCACCAATTTTAAAGTATTGTCCAGTCAGGCACAAAGTGGAGTATAAAAGTCAAGTAGAAAAAAATTTAGTCATGCTTCTTTGAAAAACATTACTTAGAAATAAGTGTGTTATTTTCTTCCAGGTGCCATGGCTACTTCATAAACAGAGTTTAAGTAAGTAACACCAAAGGCTTGTCTACACTTGAAAATTAATTTGCATCAATAGAGAAAGAGTTGAATTTAGAGTACAATATGTTTTTGTAAAGTTGTTCCCTTTGTAGTAAGTCTTCAGGTGTTTTTTTGTAAATAGATATTCCTTAGTGACAAGTACCTTGAATTACATATACAACATATAAAGAAGATATTCTTGTAAATATTTTTTGCCAAGCACAGAAAACCACTAGAATGCAAGTTCCACTCAAAAAAAGTGTCATGGTGTAACAAATTTCAAGTATGGCCTCTCCCTCAACATTTCTCATCCACCATTCCACCAGTATAAAGCCAGCTCATTACTGACAGCAACCATAAAGTATGCTTATTGCTTAAAAAGAAACTATAAAATGCAAAAGGAAATATAACATCTGCTAACCAGCTGGTAAAGAAAAATGCTGCAATCTGTTTTGTTTTGGTTTTGTGTTTTGGTTTGTGTTTTTTTTTTAAAAAAAGAGGGATATTTTAGGGCTGTAGGGCACAGATTTTGCCAAAATGTAAGGGCCAGCTGCAAAAAATGCCATTATTAAAGTGTCCCCTCACAAGGGAGAGAAAACACAACCAGAAACTAGGGTGTGTTTCTATGCAGTCTCTCAAAGTGGGCTTTCCCCTTCCATGTGAAAAGGTACAGACAAGTCCCAGAATAGTCAAAATTCAAACAAATGACTATGGCACGAGCTGCCAAAAAAATTATTTGACCATTCCCTTGTCCTCAGAGTCCAAACTGTGGTTTAGCACTTCAAAAAACAGCCAGCACTGGGCTAAAGTCACTGCTGTTCAATGGGAACCCATGCCCAGCACTTAGAGAAGACCTATGGCCAGTTAGGAACAGTGATCATTACCTGAATGAAAACGCAAAGAAAAAAGATTAAAAAACCAACAACAAGCAGCCAGCCTTTACTCTGACCTCCTAAAATAGTGTCCAGCTTAGCCAGAAGAGCAGTCTAAAACACCCTGTCCTGCTCAGCCCTGGGACAGACAGCTCACAGATGCCCACCTGCAGGAGACAAATCAGAGTTCTGGACTCCAAGATACAGCAACTCCCCTGTGAAGCTGAGTAAAATGCTGCCTTTTCTCTTCTGCTTTTTGTACTGGTGGGGTGCAGGCACTTTTTTTTGCCCCTTTGCCATGTGCCTGACTCTTCCCACACTTGCAGGGATGCCCCTAAGGAGATGTGACAACTGCAGTTGCCTCAGTCCTTTGCTGAAAGTCAGCCCACAATGATCATAAAGCTGTTTCCAGGTACCTCCTGACCACAGGACCCAGACCTTCTGGCAGCCCATGTGTGAGAAACATCCCAGACACACAAAGCCAAGCCTCAGTGACATCGACTCACATATTTTCCTACATTCCTTACACACAAAAATCCTCTATTTTCATACCTGTTAGCACAGGACAGCAGCACAGCAAATATTGTAGTGTGTTGAACAACAGAAGTATTCTGTTCACTTCATGGTTTGTCTCCAGTTTACCCTCAGCTTATTGCTCCCTGCTGGCTGGAGCACCAATGCCACTCAGAGCAAGAGGGCAGGAGGGGTGGAGGACCAAAGCACGACAGAATAATTGAGTTTAATTTGATGTGAAACCACATGCAGCAGTTACATCACTGCAGCTTCTGGCTCCAGAGGCAGCTTCCTGCTTCATTTGCCATTTTCTGCATCTCTCTGCATCTTCTGACACAAGGCACTGCAAGTGTCCCATGCTGCACTTGTGTCCCAGCAGACTGAAAAAAGAGCCATAGCAGAAAGGGACAAAGCCTGGATCCCTGGCAAAGGAAATGTCCATTCATATTGCTGAAAATAACTCTGCTCTGTTAGGAATGTCAGGGCATCTGCATGCACACTTGGGTGTGTTACTGTTCTAGCAAGGAGACTCATCCCAAGGGAACCAGGGGATGGAGTTTATGGCCCTGCTGTTTTCTACTTGCTTCCCAAATCCCATGGAAGCTGCCTAGTTAACTGTTCAGTGCTTTAAAATTAAAATGTGGAAAATGCAAAGCTAATATTGAATGAAAATCTTACTGCCATTTTCAACTAAACTTTAAAACAACACTTGGGACAACTGTGAATATCTAATTAATTTATTTCTTAGTTGATTTAGATGCCCCAGCAAACACTTCGTCATTTGGAGTTCACTTTTTTTTTCCCCCCCAGATCTACTTATGTTTGATGTACCTGAGGACCAATATACCTTTATGATCCAGAATTAGGAGTTTTCTTAATTACTGTTATCTATCAAGAAGAAGCAAAGCAATATTAAAAAAAAAGGAAAAAAAAAAGCCACTCTTCATTGCTTTCTTAATAGTACATTTTTTCTTTCTCATTCAGGGAGGAAAAACCCTTTAGCTTTACCAACTTTTTGTATCTATTTTCTCCTTCCTAAATCCTAATATTGGGGTGCATTCTATAATATTTTTAATGGGGGGGAGGTACTGTTTTAATAAAAAACAATAACAATCTGTTACAAATTCAGTGATGGAGAGAGATGCCAACTTTCCTGCAGGTGAGACACGAAGGCAGTGACACCAACTGCTCTTACAAAAACCAGAAAGATTTGTAAGTGAGAGAGATTCCACATAACCAAAGGGATGAGAGGAAACTCTGGCAAACCTTCTCTGAGTTTAATGGTTTATGGAGCATCATGTTGTACAGTCCTTTAGACTCCGTGAGGCTTTTTTATGCAAGGTGCCATTGAAAATCAACACATGGTCTGTAAAATTAAACACCAGTAATCCTTTGCAGAACTGAGGCCATATTTAGTTAACCTTTTGCAGAAAAAAAAAAATCTTAAGGTTATTTTCTAAGATTCTATTAAGTCCTGTTGTATTTTCATAGGAATGAGGATTTTCTTTCATTTTTTTGCCACTCAATATTTACATGGTTGAAAGGAAAACAAAATATTAATCCAATCTAATCTTTTAGGATCAAAATCCCAAACAACACATGTGAGAAATGCTGAGGAACAGATAAGCAAGAGAGAAGGTCTTTTATATACAGCCTTGCTCACAATGAAATCCATTTTAAGAGTCTAACATTAATGAGAGCTTTAGAGATTAAAAAAGGAAAAAAATTCTTTTTTTTTTTTCCTTGTAGAACACTTTGAAGAACAAGTTGCATTCAAATTTCTGTCACTGAAGACAAGTCAAGGATAACATTAGGAAATCATGATCATAGAGATGCCAGAAAAATTAGTCAGAATGTATCATGCTGCCAGATCAATCAGAGAAAAGAAGAACATGGTCTGGACAGCAGAGCAAAGGAAAAAACAAACCACATTTTTAAGACAAGAAACCAGAAAAGAGAGGGTGTTTTCTTGTATTTTTTCAAGTTACAAGGTCAAAGTAAAAAAATAAATGTGCATTTCACCTCAACTTGGAGGAAGTCTCAGGATGCAGAATCTGTTCTCTCTTCCCCACTCAGCCATCTCTTTGAAACCAAGAAGTTGCTGAGCAAACCATCACACTGCAGCTGACAGACCTCTAAAGCTACAGCTGCTTCATTTTTCAATGTTACTGACTTACAAATAACAATGAAAAATACAAAAAAAAGTTTAAGACATGGGCAGTAGCATTCTCATCTGATTTTCTGGCTAACCACAGAAATCCTGAACATAAACTGGAAGAGCTGAGGGAGGGATCCAGAGAGGAAACTAAAGGTGTCTGGGGAAAGGGAGGCTTTATGAGATATAAACACCCTTTTCCAGTTTGACCATTAACTGTGTCGTGTCACTTCAGCAAGCAATGCTAGGGGTGAAGTGGTATCTCAGAAGAACTTTGTGCATTAACATTTTTCATAATATGGAAAAAGAAGTTTTAGTGAGATGCTTCCAGGAAGCTGCAATGAGTGATATCAGTTAAGTAGAAAAATACCTTAAAAATCAATACATATGAGGGAAATACTAATTAAGCTAGTTAAGCAACAGAAGTTAAATGTTCTGAAGCATCATGGTCCCAAAAGACAAAGACAACAAAGTGATTCTGTCCAGAACAGGCACTTTGGGGGCTCAGCCTGACCCCGTGCTCATCAGGGCCAAATTCATTCCCATTTTTTGGCTTCCTCTAGGCAAAGCTACTCCAGCAGTTTTGGCCCCAAATCTCCATTCTTACATGGGAAATGATGTACAATTTTAAGTCAGGCATTTCAATAAAGTGGTAGCACAATGGGTAGCTGCCTCTGTAACTGCTGCTGCCCTCCTTGTCACACTCCCTCTTCCTGAAAAAGTTGTTCAGCAGCTTTCTGAAAAGAGGCTCTGAAAAGAAATGTGTGATTTAAAGAAAACTGAACAGGGAGGTGTTCTTGACAGAAAGGGATCAAATACCATGTCAGTCAGAGCACAGCAAACTATCTTCCACTCTGCCAGCTGCAATTTGCTTGTTTCCTTCCAACCAACTGTCCTCAAAAAAAAAAAAAAAAAAAAATCACTACACAAAAAGCTATTCAAGCTCCAGCACCAAGACAGATTTAGTTTATTCCTAAATCACCTGCCCCAGATTCACTGGATTATATCAACAGATGCTGGATAATATGGCAGAAGAGACCACACAGAAGATAATTGCATCCATACTACCTACTGGAATGGGAAAAAAAAAAAATTATGAAAAATTATGTATGGCAAGCTTATTAACCAAGAAATTCACTCTCTTTACCTACAAGTAGTTGTATAGTTTCTTGACATTGCCTTCTAACTTAATTCATTTTGCAAACTCCTTTTCTCCAAGTTGTCTGTACATGGCAAATTATCTGTGCTTCAGACATACACACGCATGGAATGGTCCTGGAGATTATGTGGTGTTGGCTTTGTACAAACTTCCCTCTTGATTGAAACAAACAAGGAGAAAAGTCATGAGAGCTACTGCAAACTCTCATCAAGAGGGAACCAGAGCTGACAAAGACACTCAGATGCATTTAAGGCTGCTAAACTTTCTGTTCTTACAACAAGAGCAAACATGCCTGAATCACAGGTCATTCCTTGGGCAATTAAGTGGAATTTATACTTTGATTCACTGTTACCTTTATAATATTGCATAGTGAGTGTACACAGGCATAGCTCTAGTTGTGAAATATGACATTTTTACTGGTTTATTTAATTGCTTGTGTGCAGGGAGCAAGCATTTCAGACTCTGATCCCTCTGTGTCACAGAGCATCCCTTCACAGTGCAGCTAATGCTAGCACAGACACTGGAGGACAGGGCAGTACATGCAGTCACATTTTTACAACCACAGCCAAAGCAGCTACATTAATTTTCATTCTGAAGCACTCATCACACCATCCTATGCTGCTTTTGTCCTAATTTTTACCCCTGGCACCATTGCTTTTATCAACACCACAGAAATATGTAGGAATCATGGCTACTATGGTAAAATGTCAAATTGTCCTATACCTAAAGATAGTCACTTTAGTTTACTAAATAAGCATTAAAAAAATAAAATTAATCCCTTCTAGGAGAAACCCTGAACAAGTCTGGAAGTTTATGTTGGGGAAATAAGTTATTTGCCTTGATTCAGAAGCCATCCATGTAACACACTAACACATCTCTCAAACACCACACCAGTAAAATGGTGTCATGAGCAAAGTCATCAGCCTAAGGTTTTTGTCCATCTTTTTATATGCAAACATACACAGCTAACCAGACAGATGGAGTCTAATAGTCACTCCTGTTACAAGACCAACATATACAGTGTCTGGGTGACTAAGAGATCATGAAGAATAAGGCTCAGTTCAACTTCTCAAAAAAAAAAACAAAACAAAAAACCAAACTTGATCAGTCTTTTTCAGGAAAATTTGTTACACTCAGTTCTATTGAACATCCATAACTCCCCATTCAGAACATACATATAAACACAGTGCCAGTGTCCAAAGAACATTGGTTAATCTCAGTCTGGTAAGTCACAGCCCTATTTCATGCATCTCTGTTACAATTCAAATAGCAGTAAGACTTGAGGCAATATAAATATGCATTTATTACCTGGGTAAGTTAGGCACTGGAACCAATAAGTGGGCATAAATTGGAGGAGATCCCAGTCTCCATCCATCTGCCAATTTAACTGGAAAGGTTCACAAAGCCTGCAATTGATACCTACAGTCAAATTATTACCAACAACATCAACATGATGCTAAAAAATTTACTTAGAGTGAGCAGCCTCACTGCTCATTTGCTTTGTCTTTCTCCAGTCCCTTTTTGACTCAGTATTTCTTCCATTATTCACATTCAGCAATGGTACTACAGTGTATGGGAGCAGACTGCTAATTGTTTCAAGCTCTCACTGTCACAGCAAAGTAACTTCTCAAAGGTACTTGAAAAAATGTTCTTTTCCCAGTTGCTGAATATATTCAGCTACCTGCTTATGAGCAAAGATAAGATATCTGAGTAGGTCAGCTACTTTACTTTTCCCTGCTACGTTACAAAACCCTACAACATTAAATACTAGAGTAGAGTGCAAGGAGTAAGTTCAAAAGTGAAATGTTCCCCAAATCCAGTAGGTATCTGTAACAGCAGGTTTCACTTAAAGTGGATATCACTTTACTGGTTTTAACAAACTTCAAAGTAAGTGTCCTAATGCTACTCATTTTGTGTGTCTGTTTTACATCAGTCACAATTCAGTATCATGGTTTCACTTCTGCCTGATACTTATCATAAATTTTTGTAACTGGAAAGCACACTTAGTATATGGATTAAATTAAGAATGGTTTTACAAAGCAGCATGATAGCAGACATTTATGTTATTAACTCACTTTTTTACATATCTGCTGATATGTTGTTAGGGCATGTAAAAATATGGTATGGTAATCCATGCCACATACATCAGCAAGATAAATACATCTAGTTGAAACAGAATCAAAGAATCAGAAACCAGTTTGATGAGGCTCAGTTTCAAGTCACTGAAATACAGGCAATTTTTTTCATGTAAAACTATTAATTTTTAATTCATTAGACCACTTTAATTCAATGGGAAAAAGGCTAATTTTAATAAAACTAAGAGTCAGTGCTGACAGTGAAACCTTATACACACAGAAATCTACTCTCCTAGGAATGCAGCCTGGGACTGATAGTTTGAATACTGAAATGGGATTTCCCAACACAGAAATTTTACAGGATTTGCCTGCACATGGAGTGGCCTGGATGACATCACAGTCCTTGGTCTTTCTCCCTTTGAAGAGCATGACTGTAATGTCAGCATCTGCAAGGCAGTTTAGGGGAGTTAAAACCACACCTGCCAGCAAAGTCCCACACATGCTACACACCAAAGTTTCTTTTTTCCTTTAGAAAACATCAGTCCCAAAGGAAATGCTGCAGGTCTATTTTCTACAAGTAAAACAACAAATGAAGAAGGACTGGGGAGTAGAGGACTGCCCTGATTCTCAGTTATAGCTTATTATTATGCCTCAGTCCTCATTGTCTCAGTCCTCTTCCAAAACTAATGCCACTGGATGCCCCAAATTACCTCAGAGTTTTTGGGACAGGGAATGGCCAGTCCAAAAAGTGCAAACTGGATTTAAGTAGCTGTCATTAGAGGTAAGAGTTAGCACATCTGGCCCATGAGGGTCTCTGAGTTCAGACACAGCTTGAAGAACAGGGAAAGGGCCATAGGGAAAGGCACCCCAGATGCTCTGCTAAAGGGACACAAAGCAATCCCATTTTTTCAGTCACATTCCTTCAGGTGCCAGCATCCCTCAGTGCACACATATTCAGTGGCAGCAGAGAGCAGTGGAAGTACATTTTGCTCTTTTTCCTCTGTTTGATTCAGTCTGGAGAGGATGTTCATTGCTGTCATTCAAAAATTTCCCTGGTTAGATCCTGAAGCACAGTTTTTCCAAGGCTAAGGAGCACCTCACTTGAAGTGGTTGTTCACAAAGTATTTTTAACCTGGAGACCTTTTTTACAACCACGTCCCCCAAGATGTAGACTCATTAACACAAGGCATTAATAAACCTGCTGTAAAGCCTGTAATTTTGCTAGAAATATTGGATTCTGCCTGGCTCAGCTACCCCATTTCCAGCTTCTCTAGGACATGCACACAGTAAAGTTGCCAGTCACTAAGGATCAGACATTTGTAAATGGGAAAGTAAAGATCTTGGTGATCCCAGGAGCAAATGGTCACACCAGATGCATTTCCAAGGCATAATTAAATTGTTCCTTTAGGCTGTAACAAAACCCAGCCACTGGAGCTTATTTTAGGAACATTTTATTGATGTAACAGTATGAAAAAGAAAGGTTGAATTCCACGAGAAGGAAAAATTTCAGTAGGAACACACATATATGAACTGCAGGTCTGAAACCTGTTGTATTCCCTTTTCTTCTTCCCCCTCTCTATATGGACCTTGTCTCTGGAAGCAGACAGAGGTCTCAGAAAGGCTGAGCATCTCCTGTGCCACAGCATCACACATAACCACCTGCCTTTACCATAGCATTTATGCTTCTATGACCTTACAAAGAGGGACCCAAAGCCAGTCCTTCTCCCTCTTTCATGTGCAAAAAGGTGGTGGTGGGGGGCAAGTAAACTTCTTCCTTGCAGAGCTCCCAACTACTGCAAAATCTTCTCCACAGTACAAGTGAACAGAGGACTCTACCTCTGACTTTAAATAGATAACAAGATCTTCTAGAGAGCTATCACTACTGTTTGCCTCCATCCTTTAACTGAAATTGCTGCTTGAGCACCAGTTCATGGTACAACAACAGGAGCACAGAATGCACAGTAGCAGAAATTCTACTTATTTTCCCATGTCCTCCTCCTCCTGTGTATTTACAACTGTCAGACATCAGCAGTTGGCATCCAGAAATCAGAGCTGCCCTTATGCAGAAGGAATTACAATTTTTTGTAATTCTGAGATTATACAAGTTAGGCATTTCAGAGAACAACTACTTTAATAAGCTTACAGATAAGTTATTTGTGCTGTGGAGAGCTCCTTTGAAACAGTAATTAAATTACTTGAAAAATTTACAACACCTAGCACACATAAAAGGAGACCCCTCATGTACTGACTTGTCCAACAGTTATAAAGATGTAGGGAGACATGAAAAGAAGATGCTGAAATATGTATAACCAGAGCTTGAGAATAATAGGAGCCAAAATGATACAATATCACAGATCTTCAAAGTCTTTATATACTGCTAGAGGCCACAAAAAAAAGAAAAAAACCAAAAACCAACCTTTCAACTGTTTATATCAATACTTTGACTCCTATTTAGACTGCATGTTTTTCAGGGGCAGAATCAGCTGCTCCACGTGCCATGCCCCCAAGCCCATAACTCAGGTTCCTGGATGAGTTCTGCAGTCTCTGTATCAATATCTGTATCTGCACCACACAGTCCCACACTCACCAGTCACTGACCACCCAATTTCACAGCCTGCCCAGACACAGCACCAGCAGCAACCACCATGCCTGTATCCACACTCTGTGTCAGGCCAGCACTTAGAGATTTCTCTTTTTCATTTACCTTCTGTTCCTACAGCCTGTCTCGAGGTGATTTTTTCTGTCCCACACTGAGCTGCAGAGCTCCATGAGCAGGTGGGGACATGAAGATGCTCTGAGATGGAAGACAAAATTTACACAAGGGACATAAGGTGCAAGCTGGATTCAAAGAATAAAGACAATCCTTTCAAAAGCAAAAATTGATCTACTTCCACACTCCTGTTCAAGCAAAAAATTTCTACTGCTGCACAGATAGGGAAGAATTTTTTCCACACAAGACAATGATTTCCTATCCACCCATGCCAGACATTTATTTTGCAGGCCAGTTTAGGAAGAAAGAAATTGTCACCCTCAGGATTTGAATCCCTTCTAAGTGAGATGTGCACCTCCCTAAATTTCTCAGCTACAACATAGTTAAAATTGACACAGTCCTCTGTTCCATAAAAGAGTTTCCCTAAACAACATCCCCAAAGGCCATACCCCTGTGCTCTATGTACAGTACAGCATAATTTCCTGGCTCAGGCACCATTTCTGGTGCCCATATGTTGTGTTCTAACCACCCACAGTGAGAGACTTACTGTCTGGAGGTACCTGCTTGCATGTGTAATTCATGACATACATGCTACATCAGAAACCATTAACAAGCACCAAGTGCACAAGTGCTTAACAAAGAAAACTACTGCTTTGTGCCATAAAAATGAGGGAGTCAGATACTTTGAAAGCACAAAGTTCCCTTGAAAGACAAAGCACATTGCAGTAAATATCCATTCCTGTTCACTACAAATCCTATCTTACAAGTCTACATAAGAACTGGGATAAATTAGTGCAAATTTGTCTTTTAAAGATATGAAATGCCATAATCTTTCATCAGTAGGTCTTGAATAAAATCTGCTGCTGATTTGAACCACTCTGTCTTACCTAGCAGCATGTATGAAGAGGAAAAAGTTCTTCTAGACAAGGAATTTAGCAACCCCAGACTACAATGATGCACCCACACAAGTTCCAGAGCAGGCACAGACTCCATAGGACACACTGCCCTTGGTTTGCCCATGAAAAACCTCTGGGGAACAAGAACTGTAAGATTTAATAAAAACATAGGAAAGAAAAGCAATGATGAGACAATAGATGTCATCAGCAACTGTCCAGTGTAATGTTCCTGGGCTTTCATTGTCTTACAGCCTACAAACTTTCTTATTCTTACTATCTGTGCATCTAGCAGTCACCAGAAGCTTTGAAGGACTTCAGGTGACCAGCACCAGGCACTGTGACCTGCCACTTCTTTAGGGATAACTCTGGAAATTCAGCTTCTGTTTTGGTCAGTGAACCAATAAATAATAAGCCTTGCACTGACCTCTGCAGTAAGTGCTCTAACTGTACCTGGGCTCCAACAAAACCCCAAATTCAGCATGTCAGGAACTTCACTGGCTCTTTTAGTTGTTTTCCTTAATTTCCCATCACTGGCTGGTGTCCATGCAAACCAGTCTTTCATTCATGACTCGGCTGCCACCAGACATGAGGGAAAAAACAAACTTTTACTGACTTGGTCAAAGTAATTATCCAGAGCCCAACAACTTGGGATAATTGATTGGAGATACTGTCACCAATTCTCCCAGGGGCTCCATAAGTTTAAAAGGCTCTTCAGATGAGGACTGGATTTCCACATGATGCCAACCTCAGAGAGAAGCACCCTGGGAATGCAACTCAATCCCAAGGAGCTCTCCTCCAATCCATAGGCAAGCCAATACCACAAGGTACAGAGAAACTGGTCACAACAGCAAGGGAACTTGCCCCAGACACCCATAAAATCACAGAAAAGAAAGAGAAGTTGTCCAAAGAGAGGAAGGTGTACCAAATTTTGTTACTATACTTTTCAAGTTTATGGCAGTGAAATGGGGAGTTTATGCAATTGATTTGGACACTGAGCCTCCATCTGTCCCAGAGACAAGAGCTCCCTTTTGCAGGACCTTGTCAGACTAGGTACCAGCAGCCTTACTTCAAAGGAATTCTTGACAAATGTTTTGTCAACATCTCTGAATGCAATACTTGAGATGAAACTTCTCTAGAAATGATAAACAAACAAACCTGATAGGGTAAAAAACTAATTCAACATTTAAAAAAAATAATTCAATGCAGTAAAGATTTGTTCAAGACATTAAATGGTAACATTATTCTATTTTTCAGGTGAAGTTTACATGCAATTTTTACAAATATGCAGTTCTCACAAGCCTGAAAAAGGTTGACTAACAGGATACAGTGACAGCCCGGATTCATCAGGGAAAGCAGAGCATTTGCTAAATGTTTTAGGAATTTTTTTAAACACTCAAGCAGGATAGTTCACTGACTGTGTAATAGTTCCTCCCAAGGTAATTTGCTGTGATGCTAAAAATGGTCCCAGAATATCAGAGGCAAGATTTTATTTTATGATAAAACTAAAAAGCGTATAAATTATGGTTGGCAAAATAACCAAGGATAACACTAATTTATGTAAATATGTACTACACAATACAAAGAAATATTCATTTTTGAGGAGCATATAATAAGATTAAAAATCCCGCTGATTAAAGCAAATAGCCTTTTTTATGCATTTTGGGTTAGATGGGGAACCTTTCCAACATGAAATAGAATTTTCTTAAATTCAAAATATAAATAAAAGAAAATTAAAGTATTAATTAGAAACAACAAGCTGTACTTCTGATCACAGCCAAGAATACAAATGAGATAAGATAAAAAGGAATTTAATATCAAGTATTGTCTATCACCCACCTCATCTGCTTGCGTGATCACAACTTCTGGGATGCTGCTGCTGCTGCTGTCATCTTTTCATCTTCATGCTGAGCTTCATCTGTTCCTCCATGAACAGACAGATCCGAAGAACCACAGCCTAGCACTTCACCAACAAGCTCCTCATCTTCTGGAAAGTCAACGCTCACTGAAGTCTCATTCTTCTACAAAGGCTGACAGGGACTCTTTGTTAGCACCGTGCACACTGTCAGAGGTTACCTGAGCCTCCTCAAAGGTCTGGTGTCTCAGGATGACAAACTTTGTTCCCTGTTGAACAAAGAAAACACAAGACATAAAGGGCCTTTCAATAGGACACCCACTTCTTTAGCTGTGCCATGAACTGTATTTGATACATAAGGGATCCTAAGCATGTACGATGCCAGAGACTATAAAGTTTCAAAGCCTCTACAGTATCTTTCTCAGGGAAAGGATTCTGCAAAACAAAATTATTACAGCAACATTCATCTATTTCCACAGAGAAATCCTTTACACCAAAAAACAGAGAGAAACCTGCACACATTCTGTATCAAACAAACAAGCAAGTCTGGGCAAGAGGAGGAATTTTTTGAATGCACTCACTACTACCACAAGACTCAGACTGTGCTCTCAAGTTGAAGCACTCAAGGGTTTTTCTTCCCTCCTCTGAAACACCTGGTGTGGGCTGCTGCTCACAGCAGCCAGCAGAGCCCTACAGCCCTGTAATCCATCAGGGAAAGGAGTTCCTCTGTCTGGGAGGGTTGTCAGAGTGGTACTGGCACTACAGTTCAACTCCTCTTATTAGCCCTGTGTTTATATACAAAACACAAGGCATTACACATCCAAGAAATTCACACTCAGGGAAGCATTATTAAACTCCTTCCTTTCCCACATATTTGATGTTATGTCTCCCACTAAATTCCAGGTTTCAGAACTGGAAGGATTCTCATCCAGACCACGCACCATACGTCTTGTCTTCAGCCTCAAACATTTCCTTCTAGACATGTGAGTGAATACCACATTTTTTTTTAATGCAATCTACAGATGTTTGCTGTGAAACCCCACTTTCCTACATTTGATTATAGAGAAGTTCTGTCTGTACAATTACTCTGTTTCTACTTCTGGTCTTTGAATAAAATAACTTGACATTATCTTTTTTTTTTCCTTTCAAAAAACTGGCAGAGTAGTACTTTCCAAATGACACAGGACATAATTTACTACAAAAGGGAAATGTTCTGTGACTAAAATGACATAATGTTGATTTTCATGCAAAGCATGGTCTCAAGGATTTACAGAAAATGCAAGAATGACCACATGTAGGTCTCGAGTTTCACTTAATAAATCTGTGTAGCAAATTTACACTGGTCAGTTATGTACCTCAGTAAAGCCACAATGATCATCGTTCACTTTTCTTTTGCATCTGGGAATATTGGGGTTTTTGTATTTGTAAATTTGCATTTGGGAAAAGTTCCAGTCTTTGGGAACTTTTAAGTTTAACCTCAAACACAAGCAAAACTTGTGCTAAGAGATCTTCATCACAATAAAATTAGTGAGTTCCCCTTTCCTAAGGGCAAATTAGCAAGGTAATATGTTTGCTTCTTCATATGCACTGCCCAGCACCATGGTTACTGGTCAGAAAACAGCTCTGTTGATTAAAATCTGAACAGTGGACACTGCTACATATTTTCATGGCACTACTCACCAATGCACCGTATCTTGACCCACAAATCAGGATAAACTCAGATTAGATCCCTCCAGTATTTTCTCAGGATGCTGCAGATGCTCCAGCCCTTCTGACCCATTCAGAAAACCAACACAGATTGCAGGATCAGCTCTCAGAAACAGGCCCACAGAAATTGTTTCTACAACCCAGCAACACAGAGAGTAGAGACCAAAGTCTCCCTGGACTGTGGTGTAAAACAGTAGTATTGTAGTTGTGATAAAGTAAGGCTATGAGTACATACAAGCTTGTATGAAGATGTACTGTCTTTTACTGATTAACTGATACAGCAAACTCTGAATTGGCAAGCTCCTAGTCACAGAAGTCCTCCTCCAGCTCTGGATCCCAAATTAAAGACAACAAGGAACTGAAGGAAAAAGCTTTCAAGGAATCAAGGACAAACTAGGACTGGATCACTATCAGAGGGTTTTCATCTTTCCTCAGTCTCAAGGAAAAAAAAAAATCTTAAGAAATAAATCAATGAAGCAGGAATGCTTAAGGTTTCACAGCAGAGAAAGAAGCGGGGAAAGAAACCTTATGCCAGTTAGTTAAAAGCTCTCTGTGCTGAATGCTCCCTGTGGCTCCATTAGCAGCAAATAGCTGCTCAAGTGCAGCCCTGGGCTCAGCTGCCTCAGCCCAGGTGGCCTTGGAGCACCCTGATGCACAGCACTTCACACCAGAGCATCACCAGCAACTGGCTCAGGGGCAATAACCAGTGCAAGCTGGAGAGAAAGTGGGGGATTCCTCTCTAATTAACAACCAGCTACATTCATCAGCTCCAAGGAGCCTGATGCCTGACAGACACTCTGCTTGTATACAGTCACAAAGGGCATCTGCCCAAAATCACCCTTTGTGTAGGAGGAAAAAGGAAAATATCTATTAAAGCCATGCTTCATTTGGATCTTTCATCTTTAAAGAAACATCTTTTCCTCACCACAGAGAATTAGATAAGAATTATGCCTACACATTTGACTAACTTTAGAACAAACTGGTAGAACCAGCATCAGGGAGGCTTTAGAGGGCAATGTATTAATTTTTAAAATGTCAAAGCCCTAGACCATCCTTTTTTGTTCTAGTTGCTAGAAACACTAAACAGAACGTGCTTCTGCCTATGGACTTGACGTCACACCTAACAATCAACAACAAAACACCATCTTACTTTGAATCATCCCAGACAAATATTCTCAGAGAGAATTCATTCTTAAAGACCTACTTAAACAGACAAAAAAATGCCTTCCTAATTACAAACTGTTAATTACATAGGCTGCTTTGCACATGAATTTCCACTGAAAAGTATCACAATAACCTGCATTGGGTGCCTTAGATGCGGGGAGTGATTTAAACTGAACTCCGGCTTTGTGTAAATGTATTATTTACACCAATTCCAAGAACATAACCTGTTTTGATGGGCAAGTTCACTGCTAAATACTGGCAAATCATATGCCCTTACGTCTCCATGAACAATCCCATTTGCTGTCAGTTGTGTAATCTGGGCAACTTTCTTACCAGCCAAGCGTAAAAGACTGAGGGGGGGTTGGAATCCAGCGCACCCAGTGTGACACAGCACTGGAGGAGCCAGCATTAAATTAGAGTGAGAGGTTATAAGTCTGACAGAAACCTGATCTGTATTCCCTAATTATGGGAGGCTCACTTCCACAAAACTGACACAAATGTTAAGCCAAATTAAATGTTGTCTAATTAACTATCATACACAAGACTTGAAAAGCGGGATGTCTCCGTGTTATTTAGCGAAGTCACCGAAACAGGAGGACTGACAAATTATCGGTGGAGGCAGACCTGCCATCCCAGAGAACTGCTACAAGCTTAAACCATTGCATTCCCACTCATCCCTCCCCCTAGTCTGGTGCTTGGAATATTTACAGAAAACAGGCACGGGAGCAAAAACAGTGTTGCACAATGAGGCGGGGGACTTGGGAGGGCACAACTCAATGGCAGAGGTCTCCCCAGTGAGCTGCCGGAAGCCATTTTGAACGGCCTGGCTGATGGGCCAATGACTGATAAAACAGAAAAAGATCCAGTGCTGGTAATTCATGAAAAACATGACACTGCCATGACAACTACAAGTGCTGAGTGACAGCTGTCAAGGTAAATGGAGTTTGAGGAACCTCCTTTCTTAAAGGATCATCTGTGCATACATGTTACTGGGGGGGAATGACAGACTTTACTTGTAGATTTTCAGTTCTATTCCTTCTCTTGGCACTGAGGGGGAAAAAATTAATTTATGATGTTCTTGATTTCAGTGCAATCACGCTGTATTTTGAACGGATGGTTTAGGTTAGTGCAGTGGGGTTTTGGTAGCAGAGGGCCACAGCAGGGGCTCCTGTGAGAAGTTGCTGGAAGCTCTCCCAGCTCCAATTCCAGCCCTGCCTCTGGCCAGGGCTGAGCAGATACTGGAAGGTGGATGTTTCAAGCAGGAGAAAATGAAAGCACAGAAAGACCTGCAGAGCAGAGGAGGAGGTGAAAGCAATGCTGGAGCAGAAATACCACGGATTGTGAGAAAGGAGGGGGAAGAGGTGCCTGAGCAGAGCCTTCTCCCCAGCCCCCAACTGTCGCCCTGCAGCCCATGGAGGATCAAGGTGGAAGAGTCCGTGAGGAAACACGGAGGGAAAGCCATGGAGGACGCTGTGTGCTCCTGAAGCAGACAGCGACTATAGGCGGCCTCTTCCTGAGGGACTGCACCTCACCTGAGGGACTCGTGGGAGAGGTTGGTGAAGGACTCTTTCCCATGTGAGATAGAATCATAGAATCAGATGGGTTGGAAGGGACCTCTGAGATCATCAAGTCCAACCCTTGATCCACTACCGCTGCGTTTACTAGACCACAGCATTGAGTGCCACCTCAGTCTCTTCTTAAATATTCCAGGGACAGAGAATCCACCACCACCCTGGGCAGCCCATTCCAATGCCTCATCACCCTCTCCTAAAGAAATTCTTTCTAATACCTAACATAAACCTCCCCTGGCAGAGCTTAAGCCTATGCCCTCTTGTCTTACTGAGGGCTGCCTGAGAGAAGAGCCCAACCCCCCCCGGCTCCAACCTCCTTTCAGGGAGTTGTAGAGAGTGATGAGGTCTCCCCTGAGCCTCCTCTTCTCCAGACTAAACACCCCCAGCTCCCTCAGCCTCACCTCACAGGACTTGTGCTGGATCCCTTCACAGCCTCCTTGATCTTCTCTGGACCTGCTCCAGCACCTCAATCTCCTTCCTGAACTGAGGGGCCCAGAACTGGACACAGGACTCAAGCTGTGGCCTCACCGCGGCTGAGTACAGGGGCAGAATCCCTTCCCTGGACCTGTTGGCCACACTGTTCCTGATCCAGGCCAGGATACCATTGGCCTTCTTGGCCACCTGGGCACACTGCTGGCTCGTGTTCATTTTTCTGTCAGTCCAGACTCCCAGGTCCCTTTCTGCCACTCTGTGCCCAGCCTGGAGCTCCCCATGGGGTTGTTGTGGCCAAAGCGCAAGACCCGGCTCTTGGCCCTGTTGAACCTCATCCCATTGGAATCAGCCCAACTCTCCAGTCTGTCCAGGTCCCCACAGTGGAACAGAGGAAGGCTGTGAGAAGTCCTCCCCTGAGAAGGAAAGAGCAGCAGAAACAATGTGTGGTGAATTGGCCATAAACCTCTGCTTCCATCCCCCTGTGTCGCTGAGGTGGAGGCAGCAGTGAAGTCACTTGGGCCCAGGAAGAAGCAAAAAGTGGGGAGTACGTGTTTTAATCTCTTTCCCCTGCTCCAACAGATTAATTTTTTTCCAATTCCCCAAGCTGAGTCTGTCCCTTCTGCCTGCCACCACAACTGGGGAGCAAAAAACCTCCCTGTCCTTGTCTCAATTCATGAGCCTTGAGTTGGATTTTCTCCTCGCTGTCCCACGCTGAGGGGAGTGAGCGCTGCTCCCACTGGGGCCTACGACGCGGGGGCCCACCTCACCACAAAAAGAGACAGAAAAGTATTTACACCTCCTTCATTGCAATCACTGCTTTCTGTGTGCTGCCGAGACTTTCGTGAGGCATCAATAGGAAGAAGAGTTTGGAGAATGGTGAGGACTCCAGCTGGAGGAGCTCTGGTGGAGGAGAACCACGCCGTGAGGTGACACGGCCGAGCAGAAAGTGACCGCACCGGCTGTGAGAGACGCATCCGCCTCAAGCCCTCTCTGTACAGACGGATCCTTACCCCCTGCTCCAGAACTGGGAGGAGCTGAGCACCAGACAAAGCCACATCTCAGTGAGGGTCAGCAGGCCTTGGCACGACTGCTTTCCCACCAGAGGGGGGAAAAGCTCGGCCACCCCTCTGCCCGGGTCGTAGGGCTCAGCCAAGATGGATCCGATCGATTTGAAGGGGTTTTGTTTGCATCACAGAAGGAAACAGCTGCAGCAGCCCGAGTAAATCAGCCACCATTTCCCATACAAATCATTTCTTATCCTGTCTTAGCTTACCAAAAACATTATTTTGTTTGTTTAGAAAGAGCCACATTAAAATGCAACAGCCAACACACTGGAAAATTGATTTGTGAACATTTTAGAAGATCTATGTCCAGCCATGGTTTAATGGATAACACTGACCATACACAATACAAACACACAGAGCTCTACTGTTAACATGCTCTCAGAGCATGGTAGGAAAGGCATGTCACCAAAAACAAAAAAAAAAAAAGAAAAATTGGGCAAGGAAAGTGAGAACAAAGCCTGCTATTAACATAATTCTCCCTAATTGTTTTACAACTGTTAAATTGACAGCATAAAAGGCTCTACTATTACTACCAGCTGTAGTCTATCTCTCTCTACCCACCCCAAGCTTCCCAACACTCTAGTTACTCAAAACCAAATTGAGCTAAACAGTCTAGTAAAAAAAAAAAAAAAAAAAAAAAAAAAAGGGTCTTTAAAGTTTAACACCTCCAGCAACAAACCCATCCAGGCTGATAAAAGTTTGCATCAAGTACTTTCTCTAAGCGCTAGGCACAAAATTCCTGGGGCCTCATTCGTGACAGATTGCAGACAGAGACAGCCTTTCCATGTTACTGCCTCCAAGACATTGTGTGTTAGGATCTTGTTCTCCATTTTCACTCAGCATCCTGTAACCAGTGCTCCAGGACCCAACTTTAAACCCAAGCAGTTGGTCTTTGCCCGCTGCCAGACCCTCACCTGCAGCTGCTCCTCCAGCACAGCAGCCACGGGGTCAAACCCCAGCTCTTTTCACTGAACAGGAGGGTGGGGTCCAAATTCCAGCACAACATATTGTTACTTCACAGTAAACAAAATACATTGTATTAAAGGCAACTTCAGTTTTGAATGAAAAGTTACTGAGCACAAGCTATTAATGAGGGGACCTCACTGGCTAACTACAGAAGACTTAAGTAGTTAGTAGTCTCCCTTCCCATCAAGGTCCAGAATACCTAAGAAGGTCAATACAAATAAGAAGGTCAAGGTCAAATACCTAAGAAAACCTGGCTGAATGGGACACCGCTGACAGTACACAGGTGAGATGGTGGTCTAGGGAAAAGCTGAACATTTTTTTCATTCTCTCATGCACCCCAAAATTGTTATCTCCCTATTGCTGGTAACAGGGGGATAAAGAGGTGATGCAGGTCTGGGCATTTTTAAATACTGCTGCAGCTTTCTGTTTCTCAACACATCATGCTTTTAAAAAATAAATACATTAAAAAAAACCAAAACCCAACACATTTGCTTTAAAAGAGGTATTCTAAAACCAAGTGTCTGTGCAAAGTGGAGCAAGACAGGAATGAGACAACATCTGCTTGGTGAAGAGAAAAAAAAATGGAGACATGGACCACATAAAAGCAGAGAAATCAATTTTTTGAGCCAGGCTGCAGTTCACTTCTGCTCTCACAGCCCTGAGACTTCCAAGATTAACACAAACACACAAGCTTTTTACACCTGAGTATCAGCATACATGACCCGACTCGTCAAACAAAAGAAACATAAAAAATATAAAAGCATTTTCTCAAGGGAATCAAACACACCCTGTTTCCCCTTTCACCACAGTCCTGCGCTCAAGTCGAGAGCCTTGCCACAGGGACTTCTCCTTCCCCCTTCTCACACACACCTCCTCCTTCCTACCCCCACCCCTCTCTGATCCCTAACCCTCTGCCCACCCTCCCCACCCTGGCCCACAGCTGACAGCCCATCCCAGGCATGCACACTCTCACCTCCTTCCCCTAACAGAAGTGGGGCTAAAAATCTTCCTCTGTTGTGTGTTTGCCAACCACGCCAACCACTTAAACCCTGTTAAGGCAGGGATAGCAAACAGACTCACCCATTGTTCTCCTCCCCAGGCTCCAGATCCTACAGCTACATTGCACTGGAATTACTCAGGGCAAATGACAAATTATGCACAACTAACAACAGCATAACCCAATCACCAAAGTGCTGCAGAGAGCAGAGTTTCTGGGTGAACTTCTTTCAACTTTCTCCAGAGATCTGGCAGGACCCAAATGAAGTCAAGTGGGTTCAGATCACCTCTCCTGTGTCCCCGTAGTACCCAGGGCTTTCCAGAAATCCTCTGCTCACTGCTAATGCTTCTTAACAAAACAATAGGTATTTTTTTGTCTCACAAACACGTGTCTTAAATAAAAAAAAAAAACAAACGACCAAACAAATCAAACCTTCAGAAATACATAGCTGAGATTTGCTTTTTACCAACAAGTATTAAGGGAAAAGCTGAACGATTCCATGTAGGCTACTATTTTATGTACACACAGCAGTCTGTGGAGATGTTGAAACAACTTTGCCAACTTAAAATTTGCAGAGATCATACCACAGACATGCTTGTGATGATCTAACAAGTGTAGCATAATAACAGAAGTTTATTAATATCTGTAGTATTAAGAAAAAAATGGATGTCAGTGAAAAACTCTTAAGCACAACCATCCACCAGTGTAGGAGACAGAGGAGAAGCAATCAGCTTTCCTTGTACCAGTACCTGGTGGCCAAAATCCTCTTTTCTCTTGGAGCAAGAGGCAAATGAAGGGTGTCACTTTTTATCTGGTTCTTCATGGCAACACTCTCTTCCATTTTACGTTCACCAGGGCAACACTACTGTGAGATTTCCCTATCCATGGGATCGCATTACAAAGGAAGCCCAAGGCCAAGTTTAAGGAAGGCTGTGCAGTGATCTCCTGTAAAAACATCCTCTCAGCTTCAGCAGCTCTGCCAGTAGAGAATTCTGCACCCTGAGAATGTATTTTCCTAGTGGCAATGTAATCACCCCCCTTTTGACCTCCTCCCTTTCTCCCCTAATCTGAGCTTTCTCAGTATTGTTCTGTGTCATTTTTTCCTCCTTCTAAAGGCTACAAACATAACAGCCTCAGATTATATTTTTCAGGACACAGACTTACTTTTTTTACTTTAGAGAAACATACTCCATGTTTAGAAATGAGTATTTTCAGTTGATAGATAGTATTTCAGTTTTCCTTGGTTTAAATTCAGAATTTCTATGAGAATAACCCGTGCATTTTTTCCATTCTTTCACAGATGACGTGCTTCTCTTTTTTCACTCAAAAACAGACTTAATAGCAATCTCAGGCACCCAAAGAAGTTTGTAACATTTCTATTATAAACTTATTTCAACCTACAATTACCAAATAACTTAATTATCATAATTATGTATGAAGCTTTACTGTAAATTAAGATTAAACCAGGCTGCTGAAATAAATGCTAATACATATAATTGGAGGATGAATTTTCTTGGCTTCACTGCTGCTCTCAACACCAAGTCTTCCAAATACACATGACTGAACAAAACCTTTAGGTAGAGTTCCCCAAACTCACCACACAACAAACAAAAGCAATGTAGCATTTCTAGCAGAGGGAACATTTTCCCTGAGTAACTTGACTTCTAGAGAGTAGTTACAGATTTCCACGGGGAAAAAAAAGGTTCTTCATTTTCAAAGTTTAAAATTAGCCTGATAATAGTTGAAATATCTTCCAATACATGACTGTTAGACATGAGGAGATCCTCCCAGAAGTGTGGACTGAAGCAGAGAGGATGGGGAAGGGCAGGTCTGTCACACTTTGTGTTGTTAAAGGTGAGAAGTTACAGCCCTAGCAAAGCAGAAGGCAAAACAGGCAGATATCAAACATACTTCTGCCTCCACACTGTCTCGTCCAAATCTGCAGCACATTGCCCGTTGCATTTTTTATCTTTCTTGAGCTGAAACTGGTTTCTAATTGAAGTTAAAAGATATCACAATGTACCTGGGAAGAGAGAACTATCAAACTGCTTGTCCCTCATAACCTGGCTCAACATCTGCATCCATTTCTCTGCCCCTGCAGTAACCCAGTGTATTAGCCCAGGCCTGATCTGTGCTGTTAGCTCATTTAATATAAGTTAAAGGTAGGTATGGTAAATCTGATTTGCAACCCGTCACGTCTCATTTACGTGATGAAGCCATTGCAATAAAACACTTCTGACATATTACAGTGGCCTATGACATGATGCCAATGGAAAATGACATGCCCCACCATGCTGAGTACGATAACACTTAGCTGAATAACAAATATTTCCTAACAATTCTATATTTAGCCAGAAAACAAAGATTAAATGCAGACTTTTAAAAAAAATACCTATTTTCTCAGCATCTTCCTCAAAAACAGCACAGGGCAGGGTCAAGACACTTCCAGAAAGCTTTTTTGTATCTTTTAAAAGTAAGCATACATGTACAATTTATCACAAAATATAAAAAAATTCAATACTTATTTTCAATATTCTTTGGAATTTTCTTTTCTGCAAGTCCTGCACAGAGGAGACTTAGGTCCATGATAAAAATGAACTTGTCAGCCACAGTCTTTATCTCAGCTCTGGGGAATCAAGTCCAAGGCCTCAGCAGTTGTACATGAATCAGCATTAAGAGTTCACAGACACACAGCGGTTTCCTCTAAAAGACCTCAGAATACTTTATAAGCACTAATGAATTAATTGTCCAGCACTTCTGTGAGATAAGAGGGAAACACTACCCTTCTTTTATGGACTGGAACTCTGGGCAGAAAGAGGTTAAGTGGTTTGTACAGGGTCACAAAATAAATCTATGTAAGGTAGAGCAAAATTTGTGTGTTCTGTCTCCAAGTCACAAGCTTGGGTACAAGGCCACTCCTCAGGCACACAAGAGCTGGTGTTAGTCCCCACATTTCAGACACAGCTCCTCTCATGCACAGCATTTTACTGGCCTCAGAATTTCCAGAAAGGTCAAAGTAATGACGTGTAAATGTGTCACATGTGTAACACCCTACAGGAACCAGTCAGGTTCAGTCGAAGACCAAACTGATGAGTGCACTGCAGAAAACCAGAGAAAGCTCCACCAGAACCATCATGACCCAGTTGTCATCTGCATACATTTCCCTTGGAGACAGAAGTTTGCAGAGTGCTCAGCAGACCCTGAGAAAGCATCAGACCTCGACTCTGAAAAATATCTTTTTCTCACCAGCTCCGGCCATGAGATAAATTTTAAGGAAAATTTTAAATTGAATACCTGGGGCAAGAACCCAACTTCCTGCTACTCCAATGTATTAAGCAACGTAATCTCCCAGAGGAAGCTGTAGAGCCCACATTGCTCAGAGCACTTAAAACCAGACAGGACCAAACAATTAGTTCCCTTGTCCTAGCTGAGACAGACAATTTCTCACCTGCAAATGGGCATTTTTCCAGCAGACAAGCTCAGTCTTAAAGATAGGATTTTTTTTTTCCCCCCTTTGTGCACTCCCAAACATGATGGGGCAAGCAGAGCCAGTAGAAGGAGTTCTGACTGCCAACCAGGCTGCTTCTCAGCTGTGTTACTTACCCCAGCACTCCCCACAAGCACAGAGGTTCTCACGCTGGGAGGTGGGACACACTTGTCAATAACAAAATTCACTAGAGAAGCAAAGGAAATCCACAGAACCCTAAGTAAAAAAGCTCATCCATGACTGTGGACATGTAGTTAAACAACATTCTCTTAAACAGTTATTTAACATCTTGCTATACTCAATTGAAAGCATTTTATTTTATCCAGCATCATTAAACCACCCATTACCTAGGAAAGGCCATTTTACACTTACATTTCAGTTTGACAGTACAGAAAGAATTAACTTGTGATATGCTACAGCAAGCAAACCAGAAGAAAAAAATTACAAAAATCAGAAGGAAAAAAAAAAACAAAACAGAACAACAAACACTGCTTATTCTTGCTCCTGGCAAGACCAATACATTTGAAACACATGCAGAAATTCAGAACTACTTACAAAGTGGACTTGAGATGATGCTGGTGAATATCAGATGAACTATGAATGGGTGTTCAGTGTGTATAAAAACATACTGGGGAAACTGCTACAATCTGCCAGACAAAACCAGCCAGAGTAAACTGATCCCCAGAATCTCAGGGACCCAGCTGCAGCACTAGACCCCAACCAAGTAGTGTGGGTCCTGTTACACCCAGCTAGAAGATTGTGGCTTCAGATGTTTGGTCTTGCAAAAGATTTTAGAAACCTGAAGGAATTTCTCAGATATTTTTCCAATAAGTGCTCTAGCTAGGAAGGAAAAGATGGGAAAGCAACTTACGTAATGCTACTTGTTTGGGTAGTTGTTTTCTGGTTGTTTTGGTTTTTTTATTTTTAATTTAAAAATGGTCACTGGGGATTATTTACTGGGACCTTTTAATCACAAAGTTTTGTCACACCAATTGTTCTCAAGCCACAGGAATGCTTGCACCAAAGCAAACCTTTGCTGGGGAAAGGTGCATTGCTCGTGCTCCCACACACATCCCCCTGCAGAGGTAATTCCTGTTTAGGGACTGTAAGGGGAGGAAGCTGCAACAGGACAGGCTGTGTCATTTATAGTGATAGGAAATTTGTACCATGCTGTTCTTGCACCTTCCACAGATAAGCTATTCAGACATTATTTTACTAAAAAAAAAATTTAAAAAAATTCATTGTTAGATGGCAAAAATGTTCAGAAACAAAAATCTGAGAACTGTAGAGAATCCTACCCTGTTGGTGTCCAACTCAACTGGAAGGTCCCCCATTGCACTGCCAGAAAACATCACCTTTCCTTCTGTGTAAGCAACACTGATTATGCAAGGCCAAAGAAAATGTGGGGCCAAAACCCATGCCTACAAATAAGTCAGACAGGCAATGCTCTGATTTGGCAGCAGAGGTTCCTGTCAGAAGCAGCAGGTTGCACCAGCACACTCAGTGGCATTAGAGACACCTCTATGCAGCAAAGAAATGGAGAGAGCAGGCAGCACAACTGAAGGAGATCATCTTGGGGATGTAAAATTGAGGCTGTAAACAAAATCTGGCAAAAGCCAAAATGGGAGATGAAACCTGTAGTTTTTACATCCTTTGTTCACAAGCTATTGAGCTATGAAGTGGGAAGGGCAGCTCCTTCCCATGCATTTCCAGCACTGTGCTGAAACACAGACCAAGGGCACTGTGCAGGTTTGTTTTTTTTTTAAAAACCTCAGCTCAAGAGGCCCCAACCACATTCTCCCACCACTGGGCTTCCCTGCAGCTATCCCAAAGTTGGGGTACCCAGCTGGAGTAGCTGTGAGCTGCTCAGTTGTACACACAACTGGATGATCAGCCCAACAACTGGTCTTATTGTGTCCTCTCCCCTGTCAGCACCTAAACCACTGCCAAATCCAGCAGACAGGGCTCTGAAATTTCCCCACATACCTGCAGGTCTCCCTGCTGACAGGCTACATCGTGGCAGTTGCACAAAGGGCAGGGACAAGGAGGTGCAGCTCCTTCTGTAACCCTGCCTCAGACAGCATCCTTCACATGGTACCTGCAGCATCCCCAGCCAGATGATCCACCTGCCCCTCAGGCATGGGGTCCTGCAGCAGCAGGGTCACAAACAAATGCAGCCCAGCTGAAGATCCTGACCTATTTCAGCTTTTTTTTTTTCCTTCAGAGACCTTAGCACACCTGGACCTGGCTGCAGGAGGAGCCTGGCTCATTCTGCCAGAGCTCACCATAGGGTTTGTATCACAAACCCCTATCCCATAAGCCATGGGTTATAACACACCTCCTTCCCCCCCCCCCCCAAACCAAACCAACATCAGAAAGGGATTCTGTATGGCTCCAGAAGGTAACCCAGAGACAAAACCCCACTCCTCCTTTTCAGTTGGCTGAGACTTTATCTGGTTTGTTGCCCAAATTCACATTGGTTGCATGATTTCAGCTAGTTCAAAGTTCAGCAAGCAACACCTAAAATTTCTGCCTTTCAAACATACAAAGTTCCTTTGCAATAATGTGTCTGATGGGTCAACTCCCTACTAAATCATGATCATCATAAAGCAGTACTACCAGCACATAAATTTAAACCTTTTAGTGCAGGCTTTTCATCAACTCATAATGCTGCCCATGCAGCCAACTCCAGACACTACGGAAAGCCTCATTGTAAGTTCAGGCTATGAAATGCTCGTTTTTCTCTTAAAACCTCTCTTTATCACCATTTCTTGTTTTCCCATGGTGTATATTGATTTTATATATTATACAGCAAGACAGATAATTGTGTGCAAAGAGCTGTGTGTCATTTAATAAAAAGGAAAATAAATAAGTCTATTTGGCAAAACCACGAGACAAGCTGAGTAGATGTCACTCTTCCTACAAAAATAACAGCAGTTGCAGGCACTGCTGTAATCTAAATTGTAACAATTACTGAAGTAATCATTAAATTACAAAAATACATCAGACTTGCAGACCTCCCAGGGCCCTGTTTATTTGCCTGAACAATAAGCTAGCATTCATCCATCCTCTGCAGTAAAACGAAAGGTGGGTGTCCCCTTTGTCAGTATATCATGAAAACTGGACCAGGTGGCTAATCCTCCTCAGGGAACTTGAACCTTGGCAAAGCATCTACCAGAGGCTGAACAGATGCTTAGGCACTCATTAACCAATTCATTTCATCCTCACACACATGATGGGAGTGGAACTCCGAGAGCCTCACAGCCCTGCTTCCACCGCCAGGACTGAGACAGAAAACCCCTCCCTTATTCAGCAGGGCCCAGGCTGGTAATGCAAATTTAACTTTCCCAACTGCCTGGAACCATGTAAATCAGCAACACAGCAGAATCCCATTTCCAGAGTTTTCTGAGCAGTTGGGTACAAGGTTTTGAATTTTCTTTTTGTGGTGCAAATTCCCTATTTATAACACAGCAGTAGCAGGAGGAAAACCCTCTCTCCAGGACTCCAGTCCTGCAAGCCCAAGCAGGTGAGCTGCCATCCCCCTGGTACTGCCAGGCTCCTTGCTGGACCTCAGACACCCAGCAGCAGCTGCAGAATCAGGCCCTAGAGACTGCAGGGAGATTGGAGATGATGGAATTTCACATTATCCTTTACCAGCAGGGTGGCTTCAATGATACAGGCAACTAGCTGAGGATGGGGCTATTAAAGAAAAAAAGAAAAACACAACAAAAGCCCTAGGAGATACTCCCATGAGATCTGAAATTCTGCAGGAGTTTGGGTGTGTATATGTAATAATATAAATACAATGAGGGGCATGGCTAGCAAATCACAAACAGCAAAGATGATATTTTCATGGAATAGTGTTAGAAATTTAAGCCATTAAGAAAAAAAGAGGCAATTATCTAAACGGGACAAGGGAAAGAAAGTAGCCCTACACCTCAACAGTTGAAAACAGGAAAACAGAACACTTATCAGGCTGCTTACCTTTCATGTTGGACAACAACTGAGAGTCAGTACCAGCAGCAACCACAATTTTAAGGAGAAACAACAAGCAAAAGACTCCTGTCCACAATTGTACTTTGGTCCAGCTCATTCACACTTTTTAGCATAGCATCAAAAGGGAACTGCTGATTATCTATGGAGCTGAAGAGAACTGCATTACAGGAGCAGAGTTCAAAACAACCCCTTGGTGATACCAACATGTGATCAGACAGTCAGGGCTGCAGGAAAGCTTCCAGCAGTGCTCAGGCAGTTTCATTTTTCACACTAGGTTCACACTTGGTTTAAACAACAGAAACATCCATTGGTAAAAAAATGCCACAATGTCTGGTTGGGTCAGTTATGAACCTCTGAAACACCTTAGCTATGCCTGATATTGGATATTCACCTCTGGGATGCACATCTACTTTCAAGAGTCTTAGTCCAAGCTCAGATGAAAAAACATTCTTTGAATATTCTTATCTGCTTTTATTTTCCAAAAATAAAATTATCTTAATTGGTGAAATGCAACAAAGTGTGCTAAAACTAAAGCCTGTTAGGTACCAGATGCTTCTGGACCTGGCAAGGCTGGATTGGTAGCAGGTCCTGGGGAAAACCTTTGTTCCAGCTCTGTCTGCCCACCTGCTTCCTATCAACCAGAGAGCACACAGGGTGCTGCCACACTCATCAGGCAGCAGCTGAGGTTATGGAGAGCTTGAAAAGTAACTTTGGTTGCCTTTGGCTAGGATTAATTTTTTCTAAATTTCATGGTTTTACTCCATGTTTTAAGGCAGATGCTTTAAGATTTCAGTTGGTGATGGAGTAGCTTGTGATGTCCTTCAAAAGAGACAATTCTGGTGGATTTTGGAGCAGAAAAGAGCATTTTATCAACTTAAAAGGATGAGAAAACAGAAAGGATAGGAGGCTGACCTTGTGTGTTTTACAGCTCTGGGTACAGCAGGTACAGAGATTAGAAAAAAAGATGCCAAAACTAAAGCAGGAGGCAAAAATGCCAATCTCCATCCTTGGGGAGAAACAGAATGCTACAGGAACTGATCCTGGCAATGGCAGACAGGAACCAAGCCTCAAAAACCTTAGGAGAGAGCAGCTTTGTAGAAACAGACTTAAAACTAACTAACTAAATAACTAACACGTCCCAGGCCAGAATAGAGACTTCTCAGATCCCAGATCGCTGCCAGGACAGGCAGGGATGGTTCTCCTGTCCTGGCACTGCAGCTGCTTCCTCATCCACAGGGGGGGCACCACGCGGTTTCAGATACCGGGACAAAAACCCCAGCCCGGGTGCAGCTCTTGCAAGGCAGAGCTTCCAGCAAGACCCCGGAGCCATTCCCATGCTATCCAATTGCATCAAAGGAAACGAGATGGGGGGAAGCCAGGATTTTACTTACAAAAGTGCAGATGAGATTTACACCCAGCAGTAATTCACGTTTACATCCAACTCTTGAGTACCCCAGTTCTGTGCATTGCACACGAATCACAAAGCACAAGGGGGTCCTAATCGGTAAGGAGGGAAAAGCTCAGAGAGCTGAAGCCAGCCAGGCACCGGGGTAACTCAGAGACTCCCCACGAGGCTTCAGTGTGCTCCTTCCCACACTTTGAGCCCAAACTCATAAACCCGTTAGAGAAAAAGTTACTTTTCTCAGAAGCACAACCTACTCAGGAAACAAACAAATCTGAAGCTCTGCTCCCTTGGGACCAGCGGTGTGCCCCCGGAGATCAGCAAGAAGAAAGAACGTTTTCTTTGTAACCCAGACCTTGTTCACAACCATTTTACACTTACCTGAACAACTCCCAGGGGTTCTGGTGAGCTGCATCGGTGCCTGCTTGGGGCTTCCATGAAGTTCAGCAGCTTTAAAACTAAAACCAGGCACCGAGGGGCACCTCCAGCTAAACAACTCAAAATTCTTGCTGAAGAACAAGCATTTTTAAAATAACCAAGAGAAGCCCTTTCCTCAGAAGCTTCTCCCACAGCAAGCAGACGAACAAAAGCCCCAACTCCGCTAGCACGCGGTATTTGAAGCCCCGTGGGAGTGGGGCAGGTGCAGCTGATGATTTAAGTGTCTGCAGCTGGGAGGGCTGGGGCAGCAGCTCCGCACCTGGGCTGGGGCAGCTTCACCCCTGTCCCGGCTCAGCCCAGGGTCCAGCTGTCTGCAATCACCAATTTAGAACCTCTGAGGACAAAGCCCCTTTTGGATCCCAGCCCCTTCCGAGCTTTGGTGCCATTTTGCCAACTGCTGGTGTGAAGCAAAGCTTTGGTTTGGTTTTTTGGTTTTCAGAGGTAAAATCAACTTCCTCTGCAGAGTGAGCTGCAGCAAAGCAAGGGGCTGCAAAGCAGCAGCTGGGACACCTCTGCCTGCTCTGGATGTGGCACTGCACAGGCACGATGCTGATCCTTACCTGCTTCTGCCAAGAAACAGCCTCTCCTGTTCCACTGCAGCCTAGCCAGGGGGTGCTTCCTCTGTGATCACTGTATCTATCCTACAAGCTGCTCCCAACTGGAACAAAAGTGTCTTCAAAACCAAAAATTCCATCTCTCTTGCCTGACTGGCCAAATTTCTAGAAAACAAATGAGAGCTTCAAAAAAGGCAACAGCATGCCTTACCCAAATACAGCTATTTTTGTTGAAAAGATACACAATTGACTTCAAGTTCTCCTCCTTCCACTGCCATCCCGGGGAAAAAAAGAAGTAAACTACAAACCAAACCACCCAGCAAACAAAAATTAAGTCAAATCTGCTTTATTACTTATTAACTGGTAATGTAATACCTTCTGACAACTGAACAGTTGTAGCAGGCAGCAGTGGAAATCACCACACAGCCTGTTTAGAACAAAAACAGGCACGAGAGACAGCTCTGTGAGGGAATTTCTGAGCACGGCTCAACCATCCTACCATGCCCAAACCAAGTACTTTTATCCAGTTAATTTAGGGAATGAATCCCTCAGGGTCTCCAGCCATCTACCACTCCAGCTCATTAGAAGCCAATATCCGACTTCTCGTGTTGTATCACTGAAAGCACTTAGGCTTAAAACATAATTAAACTTAAACCAAACAAGATCTCTTTTCCTCCCTTAGCAGCCCCGGGCCCCGTGTCCCCCAGCCCCTGTCACACCTCTGTGCCATTATTTGGGAACCCAAGGCACACATCCCCCACTCCCAGCCTGACATTTGCCCGGCCCGTTCATCCTGTGAGCAATTAGAAAATCTAAATACTGGGGGGTAATGCCTGGCTGGTGGGATTTAAGCTCAGAGATCTCTTACAAAGGGGTAATGCAGTCAGACTTGCTGTCCGAGGAGGTGTCTTATTGAAATATCCCAGGCTGGTTCACTTGTCACAGCTGTCGTTTCAGCCATTTGCACTTACACTGTGTTGCTTTCATTACAAAAATAGAAATTTGTGTCCTAAGTGCTGTTACATTACTAATGCTAAATATTTAATTCCCTGGGGTTCTAATTATGGTTGAGCACTGGCAACACTGATTCTACTTTTTAATAACAACTGTAAAAGCAATTTGAGCATTTTTCAATTAATTAAATACATAGTATACGAGTAACCTCTTGTCATTTTGCCCTCCAGGACCCGAGCTAATTTGTGTGGAATAAAATGTTTTGAAAATTAACTGATATACTAGTCTGATCATTGTTGTTCTATTAAATTATAGCCTGCCAAATGAGCAGTGTATAATAGTTACATACCATACCATTTCCTTATGTATGATGGCATGGTGGTTTTTTGAAAAAAACAGCACATTTCTGGAGAGCACATTGGAGAGGTCTAATTAGCAGGCAGGAGATGGTCAAAGTATGTGAGCATCAGCAGACTGAAAGTGTGGCAAATCTTCAGCAATGAAAAACAAAGCCTCTCTCCATTCTTCAGACCTAATTTTCACCTTCTTTCACAGCTGAAAGCAAAAGTGTTCATTAAATTACTTTCTCCTGCATAAACTCCTTTGGATTACTTAGTAGTCTACACTTCAACACACAGGAATTGACTTGCAATATTAAAACACAAAAGTAGTTAAAATCAAATTTTTTTGTCTTCAATATGCAAAACTCAATATAGAAACATCTGCCTGTAAGATGAGTTTGTTGGAACACATGGAGAGTTAAATACACCTGGTCTGCTCATGCAGATATCCAGGCATAAAACTGACTTCTACTGAAAGCCTAATGTGATGCTAAAATTAAAAAGTATGGTTCCTGTTTATACAGTCCTAGAAGTTTAGAATACGAATACACAACAGCACTTTATATATCCTGGTAAGGGAAACTAAATTTCCACATTTTTCTTTGTAGCTGATGAAGAGTGCTCTTTCAGCATGCATTTTAATAGTGTACTTCATTTTATAGTGTGAAATAATAGGGAGTCAAACATATTGCTTGAAAAGTGCTAAAGGGTTAAACATCCCAAAACATACAGGTGAACATTTGATTGTTTTAGCCACATAATTCTACAGTGAGGGCAATGTTCTGCTTTGAAATCACACAAAATGATAGATAAACATCCAGTTCAACATGCACTGCTAATACCTTATAACTGACAAAGCATTTTAGGAAGCAAAAAAAAATACCCTTACTAATGTAGACTGGCACCACAGGCTTTCCAGGCGAAAGATGTCTGTGACTTAATTATCCCTATTAGAAAAGATTTTGGGAAAGGCATCTCCAGCTGCTGTGCTTCTGAATTGAGACTTTCTCTCTGAGCAGGATAACAGAGATGGCAGCACTGCAAACTGGAAGGATTCACACAAAAAGAAACAGCACATTTCCAGTCCCTTGCCAGGTTCCTGCACCTCATTCATCCTCTGGCTGCCTCTGTGCCAGAGCCACAAACTGCCTCAGTTTCCCTGCACCTGGCACCACTCGAGTTTGACAGAGTTTGGGCTCATCCCCATAGTGTTGGTCAGGTTCTGGGGTGTCTCAGAAGAAGAATCTCTCCCTCTGGAATGTTCCAAGGCTTTCAAAAAAGGACTTGGAGCACGGAGCTGTACCAAGCATGGCCAGTGATAAGCTGAGTGCTGAGCTGGGTGCAGCTCAGGTCTCACCCAGAGCCACAGGAGCAGAGTGCACCCAGCAGAGTTCTGTATAACCTGGGACATGGAGGCAAAATACAGGTAAAGTGAGGTTCAAAAATGTACTGACCTTGAAACCCTCCAAGTTAGTTAACTGCCTGAACTGCAATCATAACTTCAACAAAAAGGGCATCAAAGAGGCTTTAAAGACATCAACTGTTAACACTAAAGGCAGAGCAACTGAACATGCTCAAACAATTGTTCCAGTACACTAGAAAAAGAAGGGAAAAGGAACAGGATAAGGATCATATCAATAAGAATTACAGTATTGGTAATTATATATGCTCAATAGACTATTTGAGAACATAAGTTTATAACATGTTTGGTTAATGTATATAGCCAATTTTTCCACAACTGGCAAAGCATTACACATGTGGACCACTGCACTCATCATGCTACTTAAAATGAAACCAAGCCTCAGTTTACATCATCAAGTAACACTGCTTACTTGCTACACCAAGACACTCACACTAAAAACGCAATTCAAACTAAGCAGGATTCCATTTCAGTTAAAAAAAAAAAAAAAAGGAAAAAAAAAAATCAATAAACTGCAGATTTCTTTTGGCACCAAGCAAATTAAGATTCTCAGTCAGCATTACAGACTAAATAGAACAGAGAATCTGTCAAATAGAAGTGCTCAGGTCTTAAACATTTATGTGTAGGTGTGTGTGTGCGAGTACATAAAACATGCACATGCACAAAATATGAAGAACACGAGCAATGTCTCACAATAATAGCTCCCTTCTTAAAGAGAGATTTATTTAACAGTGTAAAACTTGAAGTTATCTTTACTACTGTTGCAAGCTCCCCAGTATCTCTGGGAGTCTGCCTTCAATAAATCCTGGAAACATTCTGCTCACATACTGAGTTTTAAGGAATGTGCAGCATGTGTCAACTTCAATAAAAGCAATAGAGTTCTTTAATTACCCCATTCACCCAGCAGCTGCTTTAACCAAGTATTTTTTTCTGAACATGTAAAAATGTAAAATACCCCCAAAAAATCATTCATCTGTGTGCAATGACTACTCAGCATCTAACAATAATGAATATACTGAAGGACAAAAACTTGAGTCATGCCCAGCCCACAATTCTCAGTGACTTACTGTAAAGCCCTTACAGTCAGCACTAAGCCTTTAAAACTCTAATCAGTTGTAAACAAAGACAGACAGACCCCATGGTTATTTTTAAAAACTTAAAACCTAACACATAGCTTCACATAATTTCTCTGCTTTTTTCTGATTCACACAGCATTCTTCCCAAGTAAAATCTGTACTTCTGCAGGAAGAAGGTTAGTACATCCAAGTTAAAAAATAACAACACCTATTTAAACACATGAGCTAATTACACCTGATATTTGGGAATTCAGTGCTTGCTATAGAGAAGAAAACATCCCCATTAGCCAAAAGCCAGAGTGCAAAAGATTCAGAAATCTAAATGCAGACCTCTGCTCTCTCCAAATGCTTTTGCCCCCAAGTCTTTTCATGCTCCAGGAGAGCCAACATCATCAACTTGGAAACACATGACATGCAGATATTTATTTCAACCTTGGTGACAGCACAGCAACAGAAAGACCATTAACAAGAAGAAAGGCAGATAACCAGTGTGATCAACTTGCAATCATTTTTTTGTAATGTGCTAGTGATTGGGTGCCAGCAAACTAATTTTAGTAGAGAACAAACCTAATTTATACACAGCAGGATGCTGTCAGATTATTTTAAACCTAATAATTATTTCTGGAAGCCAAGGCAACATCACACTTTTTGGAAGTATATATTTTGTAAAAGACATTAGATCTGAAAAAAAAAAAAGTTCACATGCTGTTTGATTATTTTGGCAGAGTTGGAACAGAAGAAGAAACCCTTCCAAAGCCCATGAAACATAACACTGCAGAATGAAGCAGGCAGGTGGGAGAGAATCTTTGAGAAAGGCACAGTGGTCAGAGACAGGAACTTTGCCAAATCAGTCATTTAGTGATGCCCCTCCACCCCCCTGATCTTTTTTTAGGGAGAAGTCTGAGTAACTTTGAGTAACTTTTCAGTGAAATCTGCTGTGCTGTGAAGACATTTATTACACCAAGATGCTTTCTTCCCTTCCAAGCCAAAAGGATGTCTAAAATGTCCCAGCCTGACCCCAGGTATAGCAAAAGCCACAGAAATTCACAAAGAAATCCTCTACCACACCCAGCCATTTGTTTCAAGCCTATACCTCTATAAAAACATTTCATCTCCATTCAAAAGACATAAAATCTACTGTTCCCTTTCTAATGAGTCATTGCTCTTATTAAAAGTTTGCATTTTTTCATTAGCTGATTTGTATCACTGTATATTGTCAACACACATTGCCCTGAAAATGTTATGATTTATCTGGGGTATGAAAACAATCATATAAAATCAACTGTCACATTATAGATGTAAAGATTATTTTCAGGAACGCATATTTGGTTCAACCCATTTTGAAATGAAGTTGAAGGAGTCAGGAAATAACTGTGTAGTACCAGTTAAGAAGGAAAATAAGTTTTGATCAAAGCACTTGCAGCAAACATATAGAGAAATCACGTGTTTGTAATAATAAATATGTAATAATTATTACGATAATAAAACCCATGATCACATGTGGGATCCTGATAGATTCATACTGAATAAAATCACCAAAAAGACAGCATCTCTAGTTGAAACCAACCTATTATTTGGAGTATTCATTAGAAAAAAAAATATGAAACTGTATTCTGTTTTCTTTTTATCACTAAGTAAACAGTATGACAGTCTTAACTATAGCATTTGATCAATTTAAGTGCCTGGATGTAAAATTTTACTCATCAGTGTAACATATCCATGACAGTGCTCTACATAAGGCATATGTTATTTGGCAGCATTGGTTTAACTGTCTATTACCACCTAAGCAGGCAAAAAGAGTACTAGGCACCTACAAGCATCCCATTTCCTATTAACCCTGGGACTGCAATAAGATAAAAGCATTTTATGAACTGTGGGCAGGCTCAGAGAACTGCAAAGGCTCAGTTCCCCTTAGCTCATGGTCAGGGGAGACATTTGGCAGTATTTTGGGGGATGGATCACTTCTGAACTCAGCACAAATGCCAAGAGCCCAGGCTGGGGCAGAGCTCACACCTGGAGGCTCACCCCCCCTCCCCAGAGAGCTGCAGAGATTGGATCGGGGCAAGGTGAGGATTTTGCAAACTATGCAGCTGGCACTTTGCCTCCTTGAGCTGTGCATGCAGCAAGCACCACACTGAGAGTACAGGAGAACAAGGGTGAGAGTTTGACTGAAGAGCCCAACATTTTGTCAACATACAGCAGTACATAACCAAGTTAACTGAAAATTTCTTTTATTCATTTAATTTTATAATATTAGCAACTTCTAAGTTTGGGCATGTTCCCAAATCTCTTCATAAGCCTTAGACCCATCCTGCCTCCTCTCTCCATGTCACTATTTTCCAGACCCACTGGTCAGGGAACAGCAGACACAGGCTCCTGTCTGAGGGCTGCTAAGGATAAACCAGAGGAGGCAGCTCTTCACCTGCAAAGCAGCACCTTCCCCTTACACACCAGTGCCTTTCCAGCTGTAATACATCATTTTCCTCCTTTACACATGGCCCATTAGAGGCCAGCAGTGTGTACTATCTCAATCTTTAGCACAGGGCCAGTTATAAGATACTGGGTGCTACACCAGCTGAGCAGGAGGCTCAGTCCTTCCTGACTGAACCCACTTCTTTTCATCCAGCAGTGCTGCAAGAGAAGATGCAAGCAGTGTGGCTGCTCTCAGGTCTCCAACAGCCCAGAAAGCCTCTTGTTTTCTGTACACCCAAGCTGGCTGTGGGAAAGCACCTACATTCCACAGCTTTCTCAAAAGAAGGGTCAGTGTTGAAGGAGCTGTTTAGTGCACACTTTTTTTTTACTCAGCATGGCTTCCAGTACTAGTTATCATCTGTACTATTCTGATTTTGGCACGGTGAAGATCAAGAGCTTGGCTGCCTCACCAGACTCCATTATCTGCTGATGTAACACCAGGCAGAGAAGCAGCAGTGGGGGGGGGTGGCCTCTCCTGCTGGAGGAATCCTCCCCTCTTTGCTAAAGACAGCTCTGGGCAGGATGTGTCACAATTTTCCTAAGGCAGGTGCTGTTTGAGGTTTTACTTTACTTTGAGGAGTAAAGCACAACCATGCTCTAGAGAACAGGAACATTTGTATCATTCACCCACCCTGACCAGGTACCCTGTCCTGCAATGAGTGTCCTCTCACCTACACCCACTCATGCCATCTCTCTCCACTCACAGTGGCACGTGCAAGGAATAAGCCAAAGAGCATGGTTGTATTATCCAGCATGTCCCTGAAATGTGAATATTTTACATGATAGAACTGCACAGCTTTCTAACATATCCTTTATTTAACTCATCTTAGAGATGTAACTGCCCCTCCTAGAAAGGCTACACCAGCACCAGCTCAACAACCCTCTGATCAACACAGCACCCTCCCAGATCCACCCTCTGTGCAGCTGGCAGTGCATTCTCAGCCTTCTCATCAAAATGACCTAGGGTGCCAGCTAACTAATATTTGATAACACAATTAGCTTTGGCTGAAGTGAGGCTGAGTGTGCTCAGGAGAACAGCTCAGTTTGCTCCCTAGCAAGGGCAATAACCTCTGTGAGAGAGGCAGCAAGCAAATGTGCATGAAGCCTTCTTTAACCAACACAGCTGCTGACAAAGGAGGATGTATCTCTTGCCTTCTCTGAAGTTAATCCCAGCAGTTTAAAGCAGACTTGTGAAAAAAACCCCATGAATGTGAAGTTACTTTCAAATGCTACTCCAAGGACACATTAGTTCCATTAGAGTCAAAGTATAAGCCAGATGCAATGGGTCGAGTTCTAGTTGAAGACATTGCAGAGAAAGTAAGAGCTAATAATTCTTAATTTGGCATAACATGACATTCCAAACAGCTTCTCTCTCTCCTGCCAGTAATTGCATCTTAGCAGTGTACATACTAAAAAGAAAAAAAAAAATCATTGCACAAAAGACATTTTATGTTGGGTTAAAAAAAAAAAATGCAGAGGAAAAACCCAACAAAGCAAAGCACCTTTCTTTGTAATAGTGTCACTCTGAAAACTGAAGACTCTTTCACTGAAAGGAAAAATATGCCGATCAAAACACGAAGGAGACAAAACCTCATTCATTCCTTATTTGTTTAAGAATTAGTAAAAAGAAACATTTTTGCAGGAGGCTAAGGCAACAGTAATTTAGACAATAATAAATTGAGCATTGTAAGAATAACTATTCCATTCACTAAAAGATCTCTGGCAAGAAACTTTTCACATGGCATTCAACAGACATTCAAATAACTGAATGAAGTATGCAAGTTAAATTACTTCAAAAATAAAGACTTTCCAGTGGTTTACCATAATGACAACATTGTATAGAAAAATACAATGGCTCTTTGTAGCCTAAAAAATTGTCAGTTTTATTTTACAAAGATGACTTCTAAACGCATCTTGTCATGACAATCAAGTTTTGAAGAAAAAACAACCTGGCATTTGATAAATAGATGAAATTAACTGTCATTAAAACCACTTCAGTACTTCCTGCTGTCCTTCTCATCTCGGCAGTAACTGGGAAGGAGACTTCAAGCAGGCTCAGTCATTGATGGCAGGATCTAGAAAAGACACAATTTTGCAGACAGTTATTTGCTTTCACAGCTTCCAGTGAGTGCATTTCACCAACCTGCACTTACCTGGCTCCTTCTGCCACTGGCAGGAGCAGAACAGAACTTCCTACAGTCCCCACTCACTGCCCCAATGACACCTTACTCCACTAAAATATTGTAGTGGTTGCAACCTCTCACATCAGTAGCACATCCAAAGGCAACATTAACAACGTCCTGTTGTCCCTCTTATCCACCAGCTCTGAATTGCTAATACCTGTCAGTGCATTAGCCAGCAGGATCCAGACATTATTCATTAGCATGCAGTTCATTACTAATGAGACTTGGTTGAACTTGAAACTGGTAGATTTCTTTGTCACTTCTAGAAAATGGACCAGGTGAAACACAGAAACACCACTGAAATGAGCAAAAAGCAGATACAAGTGTTACAAACACAACCAGTGAAGAGTAGAACTACAACTGCGTGTTTTCCCAACAAACATTATTTTGTCTGGCTAAGCAAGAAACTTCTTTAAGAGGAAAGGAGGGCATGGGATGGTCAAAATAAAAAAGAACAGAGCCTTGCATAATCAGCCTAACTCCTGTGCATCCCCGGAAGGCTGTGTGCATGGCAACCCCATTTCCAACACACAAAGTAATTAATTGTATTCCCACATTAAAGCTACCATGGCACACCTCCACCTTGGCAGATTTCTAGCTGGCTTTAATCTTTCCCATCTTCCACACGCCAGGTTTCTCACACCAACTGGCTCCCAGTGACAGCTGAGTTTTTTGTGCCATCCAACACCTTGATACAAATGGACTTTGGACTTTCATCTGCCTTTTGCTTGACTACATTGCCATTCAGTCACTGCACTGGTGTAGCAACTGCCCTTTCCTCTACTGCACCACGGCTGTACTTCTACTGATGGGACAAGAGGAAGCGGGGGTCTCCATCCCTACAAGAACATTGCAGCCTTTTTAGCTAGCAACTTGCATCCTTTTTCATGCTGAGGACAGAGCATATGGTCCTTCGAAAGGACATCAAAATAAATATGACAGGTCAGTGCAATCATCATCCTGAATGAATTCAAATGATGCCATATCTAAAGTGAAATGTGTGCATCTAATGAAGATTCAAATGACCAAAAGAATCCCCTATCCTTTTATCCCTTTCTGAATTATTTATGAATTCTGCAACCCCAGCTGTTGCCACCAGCCCAAGGACATTATTTCAGGAATGACATTTCATATTAAAATATAAGTTAACAAAACAAAACAGTACTCCTTAAAGACCAAAGCAGAACATAATACATCTTTTCCCAGCATTCACAAAGGAAAATAAGCAGCTATTCAGTTTGTGTTTCTTAACTTGTTTCCATAATTCCAGACACAGATTTCAACCCTGAGCAGTAGTTAGGTAAGACTCTCAAAGTGTCCTGGATGCTCCTCCTATTTCTTCAAGGTTACCTCCCTCAAAGAGTTCACCATCCCAAAAACTCTGGAACACTATCAGCACTCAACTTAATGAAAGCTTTTAATACACAATATGGTTGTTCCAAGAAATTATGAACATTCTGCATGTATGGGATTGCTTTTGATAAAAGCAATTATTTGTTCATAAACTAATACAAAAAGAAACAACAACTGCAAGACATGTAAGTTTAGGCTTTCAACTAACCATGACATTTAGATTAGCAAATTCTATGCAGTACTGTCTGCCCAGATGAGGACTGCTTTGATCCAGGTTCCATCACTTATTAGTTCTTAGATTTCAAACAAACTGAGGAGAGAAGGCTTAGCAGGTAAGCACAATTTCCACCACCTACATTTACATTCCCTCCATCCTCCCACACCCTTTCCATCAACCAAAACAAGTTCATAGTTTATCTGCAGAGCAAAGAACACGAAGGTGGAATAAATAGGAAAATAAGATCAACCAATGGTTTTGGTTGCCACCTTATGCATAGTGGAACCTGACAATTAAATAGGTATAGAGATCTGAACTGGTACACAAAACCACCCACACCACTAACATTCTGGTGTTACCTTCCCACTGCAAGAACATACTGAGACACTGCCTTCCTCAGGCCTGAAATGACCTGTAATTGGTCAAAATTTGTAATTCCCCAAGTGTCAAGGGATACAAGGCCCCTACAGCCTCTTCTCTGCCACGAAGATTACTCTGTTCTTACCAGTGACCTTCATTTCACGGTGTATTTTTAGTTTTACCTAGCTGAGCAGCAAAGGGTTTATGTTCTCCTCACAAAGGCCACAAGAACTTTTAACTGGTTGATGATTTGGGGTTGATTTTTGTTTTGTGGTTGTTAGACTAAAAATCGTGGCACTTCTACCACTAAAGGGAGATGTGTGAATAAACTTCAAAGCTTCCAAGGTACCATTGCCAGAAATCTTGGCTATCATCCCCAAAGCTCACGAGCCATTTGTCAGCTTCCTCCAGCTGAGAACACACCACTTGCCAATAGCGCCAAGCACACAATTCAGGATGCCAGGCAGTCAGGTATCTAATAAACAAACCTAAATTTTGGAAAAGCAGCAAGGCAAGAGATGATACCTGTCTTGCAAGTGAAACATGCCAATGGCTTGCAAAGCAGACCCTGCTTTGGTTTAGCTGTCAGCAGCACCTCCAGCAGTATCCACTTGTTGAGTTTGGTATCACTGAGCTCCCACACTGTTATTCAGGAAAAGATGTAGTTAAAACAAACATTTATTTGCCCTTCAGTCTGCATCAGAACTGGCACCCAGCCCTTAACAGTCTTGCTCTTCCTCACTACTGTGGGAAAGCTCCTGAATGAGGACCTCCCCTTCCCATCTCCTGCTGCTGGCCAAAGAAACAAAAGGTAAAGAAACAAAGAGAACAGGCAGAGAACTCGGGACGTGTAAGATACCACCAGGCAGTTAAATGTTACCAGTCTAACCTTAATTACCCAAGAGCCTCAAATTCTCCTGTTGTCACTGCTATATATTGGAAATTATTACCCCCTCTCCATTAATGATTCCCCAATATGTTGCAAATCCCAGGCACAAACCCTCTCAAAACTACCATTACTGACAGTTGTAACCAACTCCAATGCACAACTTCACATTCTTCTGAAAATTAACAAAACCACAACATCTCACCTCATTTCAGGGTTGCCATTTAACTCTCAGTACCACAGGTTCTCAAGTGCCTCCTGAAATACTTTCTAGCTGTGCTAAAAGAATGACATTTGGAAAAAAATCACCTGTGTGCTGATAGGAAAACATCTTTCTGAAGATTTTCACAAGCTGGCTGGATGCAATTGAAGTCAGTCCTCAGAAAATAAGGAAAATCATCTTTATGCCCAAACATACTCACTAAATGCTTCTGGCTATGACATTATTTCATAATTGACACGTTATACACAAATACCTCACAAAAAAATCTTTTTTGTGTATGTCTGGATTACACAGCTATTTATACCCAGTGTTTTTTCAGACCCTTCACCAAGTTGCACAATGGTCTTGAATACAAATGACAAATAGATCCTTTCAGATGATTTTTTAAAAAAAATTTATATTTTTTATGTTAAAAAAAAATGTACCCCAGCATGGTCTTTAATCTAATTCTCATCCTGAACAATTGAAGTACACCCATATTAATCTATTAGATGCTTTTCCACATCACACCTATGACACTGCATAAATTGCTGTAATTTAAATGAATTACTGCTTGAAAATTCTTATTTGGTAGGAAACATGCAGTGTTACAACAAGGCACAAGAAAGAAAAATGTGCAGTATGGTAACTAAGTTTTATAACACAGTATATCTAGGTTCTCATAAACCAGCTACTCTAAATTGTTAAAGGACAAGAATATTAGACTCATCACATAGAACACATCAATATGTCCAAGTCAATAATATGAAATTAAATCTACAGTTTATTTTGATACATTCTCATGCCCATATATGCAGAATCCACTTTAAAAATGCCATTAGGCTAGCTGAAGAATATTATTGCAAAAGACATTAACTCCAATAGTAATTCTCTCTCTGCCCTGGATAACTTGCATTTTTCTTTTTAAACATCTGATCTGTAGAAACACACTGGAGATAAAGAATCAGAAGGGAGAGGGGAGCACAAAAAAAACCCCCAACAAACAAACAGAAAAAAACCAAACCAAGTTTTTGTTACCTTATTCTGCACATTACTACTGTTTAAAGACGACTTGTTCAAGACTGCAACATTTCAAGTACCTAACAGTAAAGAATGAAAAGCTTCTTGCTACAAGCTAAAAAGAAAGTCTTTACCATGCTCCTTGAAGAGCTCATTTTCACATTACTCAGGCTTCATTATGCTGAATCAATATTCGTTTAGTCACTGGGGTTATTGACATATTTTAAAATAAAAGTATACCCTTCAGCTACTGCACTCATTACGGGTAATTTGTCTTGTCAGGGAGCAGGGAATATTATCCCAGTCTTTCAGGGGCTGACAGCCCATGGAAATACCTCCCCTTGGTTACAACTGTAAATAATTTTAAGGTAAAATATTGAAAAATCAATGACTGTTTCCTGCAATCTGTCACAAACAAATCAATCATAATCTGCACAGCCAGAGAGTATGATTTGAAGGAGATGAGAGCAGATGTAATTCTTGGCTGGAATCTCTCATTTCAAAATCACTTCACATAATGGTGTCATCATTTAAACACTTAGCAGTCACTGCAACTGCCACTCATAACATCTCGTTAGACAAAACCACAAGGAAGAGGAGGGGAAATGCCATTGCTGTTATGTAAACAAACACTTTATTTAAATGCTTGCAACATTAACAAATTTCACAGCTATAACAGCTAGGCTTGTCTCTCCATGAAAGTTCAAGATGCTCTTCTTTCTACACGGAAGATTGCCTATAAATTAGCCTCTCAAAATGCAAAGCCTTTTAAAACCAAGCTAGGCTTCACAAAAGGTGAGCAAAAACATCTCCTACTCATGCTATTTCTAAAAACATTTCTATTTAGTTCACTCCAAATTGCTCATAACAGAACCACACATCGAATTCTCCGGAGATTAAGAAAGGAAAATTGCCTTTGTGTTTTTAAGAGCAATAAGGATTTCAATGCATCTTTGTCCTCTACACATTACATTTCACATTTAATTTTTATTAAGCACACACCAACCCCACTTTAGCCTAAGTAAAGTACAGGGGGGAAAAAAAAAAAAAGTCATAAGCAACATAAATTGATAATGTATTTTCAACTTGCACTCAAAGAAATTAGCTGCTGTATATGGAATTACATATGTATAAAGGATCAATTTATACTAAAGAATTATAGTATTTTGACTGCACAATAGTTAAACTGATTTTTGTAAATATGAGTAATTTTTATAAAACTTACCTATTTTTATAGAGTAACACTTATGCTGGGGCTGAAACTATTTCCTCATTTGTCTCTCCATCTCCCCCCAACTATATTTTCACCCTCACACTGTGGTGTTTGAGAGACTTCTGTACAGATCAGTTAAGATGAAAAAAGCAGCAGCCTGGCTGAGATAGTGCAACTGCAGCCATGGACCTAAGCCTGTGTTCCCTGCACAAACAAAAATTGCAAATGCTCATGGAGTGTTTCACTCTGGAGTCTATAATTTGAGCCCTTAATCCTTAATGTGCAGAGCCCGTTATCACATACTCATTTTAATCACATTAACCTTACCAACTCATATTTCTGAATATTTATCTCACAACCGTGAGACTAAGAAAAAAATGCAATCAAAAATATGAAATTATTTTCTTTTTTCTTGAAAAAAAATTCCTTTAATACTGTTTTTAAAAATGAAAGAATAGGACATATTGTACATCTAAGTGAAGCTCTGCAAAGCCTGCCTCCCTTTAAAGCAGGCTTTAAGTCTCTCTATCTTTTACATGGAAAACACACATCTCTAACTCATTATCAGTACATCAGAACTACTGTTTGTAGCAGCTGCGCAGATTCTTTTTCTTAGAAAAAGAAACTTTAAAAAAAGAAAGTGAAGTCTTAACCCAGAAGAAACTGTTACTGCCTTACAGGCTACAGAAGTGCAGAAAAACTGCAAATACCAGCTATGAAGTGAATCAGCTTGTCCTGGGGGAAGATCACTCTGCTGTGAAAGGAAGAAGGGGGAGGCAGAGGGTGAGGAATGGCTAAAAACAAGAGTAGCTCCTAGAAATGAGTTGCCAGACCTCACTTTCTCCTTGGAGGAGATCTATAATGAACCTATCCCATAGAGAGACAGCCTCAGGCTCATCAGTCCCTTTAAATCTCCTCACTGGCCAACCAACACTCAGAGAGGGAAGATCCTGCTCACTACATTAAGCCATTCAGGGAGGGAGCTGCAGCCTTGGCACACTGAACATGCCAGCATCCTTCCCCAATGATATTCCCCTGAGCCAGGTTGTTATTTCTTGTGACAATCACCTAATTAGGTGGGTCAAGAATCACAGAAGATAGAAGAGATCTATTCTTCCTACATGCCAGTTTTTCTCCTTGCAAAAATGAAGGTAGTGGCTCTTCCCCTCTCTTGTAAGGCACTTAATAAATGTTAATAATAATTAAGTCAGTCACATCTCCCAGACAACACTGTCAGATGTTTTACTGCAGTATTTGAGAACTATCAGGCTCAGGAGGGAGCTTCCACTTGTTCCAGACAGAACAAGAATCACAACTTGCATCCCTGGGATGTCAGAGTTTACAGCAGACATTCTGCAACTGCTCCCCAACAGGGGAAGCCCTAAAGATAAAGAGTGGCCCATGCTGCAGCACTACAGATGTTTATGGAGAGTTCATGGGTCAGCACTACAACTCCTATTTTCTGCTGGACAAAGCATGAAGATACTGTAACAGCTAAGAGGGCTGTGAAGTCCTTCTGGTTAAATGAAAAGACATTTTTTCATTCCATCTTTCTTGGAAAATAAAACAACCAGAGGTTATGGATAGAGATGAAAAAAAGAAAAAAAAACTAGCTTAAAAAAAGCCAGTAATATTTCATCCAGTACCCACCTTCTCAGTTTCCTGCTCTCACTCATACTGTTCAGCCTCGAGTACATGTTCATTTATTTAATGCAATGCCACATGATCACTGAACAATGAAGCAGAGCAATATTTAAACTTGCAGTAATATGGATATTACACTATTATCAGTAGCCTACCTAGTGAAGTTTATAAAGTCTCCATGTTTGGGTGTTACAGAAAAAAAGAATCATCCTGTTCTGAAATAGCTTCTGCCTTCCAATTCTGCTCTTGTCTTCTTCAGCATTGCTTAGACCAGTCTCACTGAGCTCATCTGGAGAGGACAAAGAAAGAAAACCAGACCATGCTTATTACAGTGTTTGTCACCTGCACCACGTGATGTTCTTAACATGCACAGGACTAAAGTGGACATATCTGCAAACAATTAATTTTGCATTTTGTTAAAGATGGAACCCAGTATCTGAAAGGGAAGTGCCACAAATTTAATGCTTAACAAACACAAATTACTTACCATTAAGTCTGAATAGGACTTAATAAAGTTAAAAAGAGCTGCAGGTCCAGAGGCATTCTGCCTTCATATGAGGTCTTTTCCTGAACTCAGGCTACCAGGTAGGATGGGCTGCTGGATTCATCTTCCCCATCGTGGACCTCACTGCTTCTGCTCAAGTGCATTCTGTAGAGGCAAGAAATGGACATACAGAGAACAGGGAAATGGAACAAAAAGCTAGAATCTGTCACTAATTTAGACAGCAGATTTCACTTACAAACCAGGACTACAGGCTGAGTAATGCATGTTTCTTAAATCCCTCAGACACTGTGTTAGCAGCACATCCCACTGGGAAGTGCTCAGGCCTGCATTTTCTAAGAGGCACATACTCAGATTCCTATGGAAATCAAAGATCTATGGGATATGGAAATGTAATGGCATTTAGCTACTGAATGAGTATTACTACTGAAGACTGCTAACCACTTCCCTAACACCAAGTCTTCCCATCATCTTCTCAGCCAGTATACAAGTCTCTCAACCATCCTGCAGCTTCCTCTCAGACAGCTATCCAGGTGATCCCAGTTTAACTTTATTTCCAGACACAGAAGCACTGTTTATACCATAGAGATATCATCTGCATTTTAACCGAAGCAAGAAATTAAATACTAAAATAAACTTGAGAAAAAGTAAAGGACAAAAAATACCTTAAAAATAAAATTTGAAACCTAGACTCTACAGTGCTGTCCCCTTCCCAAGTGACACTCGTGGAACTTAACGCTTAACGAAATTGGGAGAGGGCAAGATCCTCCCTAGACAACAGCCAGGAAGTCAGCACAAACAAAGTCATTCTTGCACCATCAATACCATAAAGATGTAGGGCCCTTTTTATAATGACAGAGTATTCTTAATAAAAGCTTCAAGCAGGTTTTATAGCTGCATATTATCCAATGAAACCAGTAATAAACAGCACTGTAGCATTATTTAGTGCAGCTCCAATACGCCAAGAGTCACAACCTCAATTTTATTTATCACACAGCTAAAATGTTAGTTCCTGGCTTTACAGTAGCAGCCAAGCCTGTAGTTATTTTATCCCAGCACACTGCTGTCTGGATATTGATACTTTGCTATGGGATATGAAAGAAGAACGTAGTTACCTAATACAGCTTAATTGAAAACAGAGGACCTACACATTATGCCATGTATTATTCTATGCAAAATTAAATCTGAAGGGCATGAAAAGCTCTGTAGATGTCAGCAGAGAATATTTCAGAGGTAAATGCTGGGTTCTCGATGCAAGATAGAAAAGCTGAGAAATACTGTGAAAAAGATGTACTTACGAAAAGAAAAAAACTAGGTTTTGCTCTGCTGGGGAGGGGGAAGAGCTCAGGAGGATGCATCCATCTCCTCTGGAAACAACACAAGAGTGATGAGTCACACATCTGCTAGGAGAGTAAAGTCTCTTGTCTGATCATCTGCATTCACCTTGAAGATCTAACTGGCTTGCTTTTATCCTCAGTGTTTTCTATATATATTTATACACACATACAAGAAAGAGAATATTCTGGCTCTATAAATGCATTCACCTCATTCTGCAGAGAACAGCTTCAAGAATCATTCACACCTGCATTAGCCACATCAAGGAACAGAAACGAAAAAGCTCCCCTATTAATATAACCCAGAAATGAGGAACTGTTAAAAAGAGTTCTTTGGGTGTAAGGCTAGCAAGGCTATACCTGGCTTTATATTTCTCTGCAGAGAGGCAATACCAAGCTCTTGTAAATGCCAGTCGTAAGGGCTGCAAATGGAGGTAAGTAAAGCAGATAAAAACACAAACATGCCACTGGTAAAAGTCACCCAACTCTTACACCCACACTGGAGGCCAGATTCCAGCTCTCACCACACTGCAGCACCTGCTGTCAAAAGGGAATCTGCCACCATATGGAAAGCTACAGGCACACGCACATCCCATAAAACAGCCCAGGGAGCCAGAGCCATCCTTCCTGCTGAGGTGCTCCTCTTTCACAATAAGGAGCCACCTAGCAGGAGATGTGGCTTGCTTTAAGTGGAAAAACTTGTTTAGACATGAAAGAGAGCAGTTTTTAATATTTTCCACTAAAGTCAACCATTATGAGAGTCTATTTTCTGCATATGCCTGTGAACCATAAGAAAAATAAACCCTAAAGATGTTCTTAACTGAGTCCATATTATGCCAACAAATTCAAGCAAATCGTGCCATTTAAGTTAATTACAGGAAACTTCAAGGAAACTGAAATACAGTTCCAGGCTCTCCCCTGATACTGTCAGGACTACTGGAGTTACATGTTCAATACAATACCTATGTGCTGACAAGGCTTGCCAGCTGCACTTCTCTGCATGCTTTTATTCCACATACTAAACAGGTTTGCTGATGCAACTTAAAAAAAGGACCAAGGCTGATATTCAGGTTTCTTTCAGAAGACAAAAAGTGATTTTACATAGGAAGACTTCCTGAGAAAAACAAAACTCTGTCTAAGCTACCTAATACCCAATTACTAGACACAAAAGAGTTATTCTAGCTGTTTGTGAGTTTACACTTTGGTCTCAGACCACAAACACAGAGTTCTAACAAGTCCAGTCTTGGGCAAAGCGTGTGCAGACAGAAGAAACAGAAAAGTTGGGGGTGTCTTGCAGAGCTCTTCTGAGATCATTTGCTTAGGCTAAGAGCCACCAAAGAGCAGCACTTCTACTGCAAGTATTCACCCTACAACTTCACCAGCAGCAACACACACACACACACACACACACACACACACACACACACACACACACACACCAGTAAGTGTCTGCAGAAAAGCATCACCAAGTTTACTGCCTCTTGCTCAGCTAATAAAGTATTGATTTAGCATAGAAAAACACAAGCCCCCTGCTCCTCTTTGCATGCTAATTATATTTACTTCCATGGTATGGCAAAAGTGAGAGGAGAAATTTTTTTTTTCTCTTCATGCTTAATTTAAAAAATAGTTACATGTATTCATTTTGCTCAGCTATTAGTAAGAGTTGCTAATGCTTTTAAATACAGTGTATAAAATGTGTCTTAGCAGATGTTTCCAGCAGCAATTTCCACTATCACCTATGTCTTAGTATTTTGTTTAGAAGATAACTTTAATAAGAACAGACCATCTGGGAGGGGTATTATGATTTTGTTATCATCATTTTTATTTGTTTGGTTTTTTAGAGGAGCATTCCCTTTAACATCACATGCAAGTCCCTGGGTAATATATTCCCAAATTGAAGTGGAGAGACAAATTATTCCTTAAGTGTCTAAGGTCAGGCATTATGATAAAGAAATATCAAAGAGGTTTCAACTAAACAGCCTCCTTTCTCATCTAACCCTGTGAAAAAAAAAAAAAAAAAAAAGTTGAAATGATCTCCTAATGCATCTCCCTTCATAATTCATGCCGAAAGATGACATTTTCTGGGGATCTTAATTAAGATAATGATGAACACCTGTGTAGGCATTCTTTGGCAAGACAGCATTATCCATCATAATCTTTTAAGTACTCTCAAAAAAGCCCAACAAAATTGTATGACGGAACCAATCTGTTGCCTCTCCTTTCACTAAGTTTTACATCTCAGACACACAAGAATGATTATATCTTAAAAGACTGCAATAAAAGCAGGATCGTTAGATTTTTAAGTTTCAACAGAAAGTAGTTATTAAAGTAATTAAATTTAGGTGTATCATATCCAAGACACCCAAGTTTAACTCCATCCACTACAAGACACCTGTAACCAAACCACTCACAGTCAGACACTCTGTGGACTCTCCTTTTAAAATACAGTTTGCTGCTATTGCCAAGATCACCCTGCCTCTTTTTCCCCTCCTGGAAAGAAAATATTCACAGCTGATCCCTATTATATATACATAAACTTATTTATTAAGCTGTTTTACACTGTACCACATATGTTTACACAACCTAAATGAAATTATGTATATTAAACCAGTGTAGAAAAACAAGTATGCGAGTTCAAATATTGCTACATTTTGAGTCACCACATTTTGCTCAGTTGTCTCAAATCCAAATTCCTCTCTACTCAAAAAAACCTCCTGGTGCCTGACTACTACAGGAAGCAAAGACCATTTTAAACAGCTTTGCAGGACCAGTCCATCAGACTGAAAGCTACAAAAATAGTTACTTTAATTATTTATTTATGCAATCTGAATTTAAATTCACAAACATTAATCTAAATACAGCCAAGAGCACACAGCCAGCCTGTAAACATTACCTATCTTTAAGTAGGAACTGAATGGTAAATGTTTAGTTTATTGCACTAACTGCTTAGCTTCCAACGAGTAATAATAAAAATAAAGTACAGAACTTTAATCAACTTGCACTTTTACAATTTCCCTAGCAGCTAGAAAGCAGACAAAAAATACTAAGAACTTATCCATACTTTCAAATGCTTCATACCTTCAGAAAAAATGAAGAGAAGCATCATATGTGTCCTCAAGCCCCACATTTGCTAAAACCACTCATAGAACTACACAAAAAAAGTTTTGAAACAAACTTACTTCATTTTCAAAGAGCTGAAAAGTCCTGCAAAGCAGATCTTAGGCTTTCATATTTTAATATGCTTCTAACAGAGGAAAAAGTCACTGTGCCCAGTCATTCAGTGGTGCTATCAATGTGCAAATAAAGCAGAAAATAGAGACATCCTTAAGAAATGAGTCTCAAATTTGATATAAAGTGAAGGTGACAACCACAGCAATAGAACTATAAGCTAAAATGTTCCAATATCTTGAAGAATTATCTACAGTTCTTTTAAAATTGCAATGAATATCACAGTGGTGTAAAGTAGAGGGAACATCAGTTTAATAGACAGTTATAACCCTGATGGCATAAGGGTCCTATCACTACCATTTATTAATCAGCTCTGGTATTATGCAAAGAATTAAAGTATGCATGAACTTGCCATAGTTTCCAAAATGTATGCCTACAGAAGCAATATTAGTAGAACACAGGGGAAAAATCAAAACAACAAAACAAAACAACAAAGAAACAAAAAGAGGACAATTTTACACGACATTAACCTTACCTTCTCCTCCTTGAAAAGTCAGATGCCATGGGAAGGTGGTTAAAACTTGTTTCTACAAAGAAGCAAGCAAGGAAAAACAGTTACTCATTCTACTCGCATATAACATAAGTGTTACACGTATGAACTTCACGGGCTGGTATCTCACTCCTCGAACAAGGGGGATTGTCAGAAGCACTTCTGAGCAGAAAAAGAAATGCGGTGCTTTAGTGCGGTAGCAAAAATGAACCCAGGGACAAGCAGCGGTGACACCGTGCAGCTGAAAACTGATGAAAGTGCACACCTGTGTGGATTCAGCATGTAAGAGTGTGCGAGCCGGTGCTGGAGCCCTCCCGGTTACCGGGAAGAATCCACGTGTATCTTGAAAACGCTTCCATGTTACAAAAAAAAAATTTTAAAATTTTTTTAAATTATAGGGAAACGGGGAAAACGCCAAACAAAGCGCTGCTCAACAGCAGCACCGAGGAGTGTGCCGAGACCCGGGGCTTCCCCTACTCGCCACACAACCGCGGGGTCCGGGGGTCACCGTCCTCCCACAGAGCGCGGGGGCAGCGGCTGCGCCGCCTCCTCCAGGGGAGCCCCGGGCGGCGGGGCCCGGGCAGGGCGAGGCCCGCCCGGCAGGGGGCGCCCCAGCACCGAGGGGCAGCGCCGGCACCGAGCCTCAGCGCCCCGCAGCGCGGCGGGAGAGGCCGCCGCCACCGTCCCGCGTCCCCAACTCACCTCACCGTCCGGATCCGGTCCGACCCGACCCAACCCGCAGCCACCGCGGGCTGAGCTGAACCCGTCCATACTGGTCCGGGAGGCGGCCCGCAGCGCCTCCGCGCGCCGTCCTGCCGGCACCGCTTCCGGACTCCCCGGCAACGGCGCCGTGTGCTGCCACCGCCCCTCCACACCCTCGCCTGCCGGTGTTGACGGACAGCTCCGCTGGCCAATGGGAGAAGGGGAGGACCCACAGCCGGCCGCCGGCCACCCAATCATGAGCGCGGGGCGGGACTGGCGGGGCTACAGCCTGCTGGGTACTGTAGTGCGCGCCACGCCTGCCCCCCCGCCCACGGTCCTGCCACCCCCAGCCCCGCCGCGATTCCCCCAGAGACACCGGGCACAGAGAGCTCTCTGCCTGCCCCGTCCCTTCCCGCCGAGGCGCCACCGCCCACCCCATCCGCCCAGCCCAGCCCAGCCCTGCCCGCCGCCCTGGGTCCCCGCGGCGGGGCTGCTGGGGTAGGCTCAGCCTGTGCCCGGCCCTTGGGATGCGGGGGCTGCTGCCGGGCAAAAATCGCGGAGGAGGAATGGATTGGGGCGGTGTCAGTACTGGCTCTCCTCTCCGGCGTCCCGGGGAGCTTCTGCCCCGGGCCGCCCGTTTTAAAATACACCACACACACCCCTCCTCGCCTCTCCGCGTCCAGTGGCAAGAGGAATTAGAGCCGGAAGATGCAAAAGTTACAAGAGTAAAACAAGCAAACAAATAAATTAAATCTGATTAAATCGCCCCCCGCCTCCCGGGAAAGTCATGGCGGTGTGAGTTGGGTCCCCGGTGGCCCGGGGCGCGGAGCAACAGTGGAAGGCAGGGGCCGCGGGAGCCTTTCTTCAGCCGCGAGGGAAAAAAGAGGAGGGAATAACCTGGGATATGTTCCTGCAGGGAAACGTATCTCCTGGAATCAAAGGAGATTACATCTCCTGATCGGCGGGGATTTATCCCGGTTCATATGGTTTTAATCTGCTTTCGCCTCGACCCTTTTATGAGCCGGGGAGGAGGAGGATACTCGATGCACTCCTCAGATCCGTGGGCAATCCCTCATTCGAACGATTTCTGAAGAGCCTTCTCCGCCCCCATCGCTCCCCCTCCGGATTCCCCTTCTCCCGCTACCGGTGCTGGGAAAGACCGAGTCCCTGTCCCTGTTCTTACGGCCCCCTGAGCCCTCCGCTAAGTCACCCGCCCCCTCCGCAGCCGGACTCCCCGCCGTAGCTCCTCTCCCACAGACACCGCAACAGGTCCGGCGGCGGGGAGGCCCCGGAGTGGCACCCGCCCCGACGGCGCGACCGGCCCCGCATCCCAGCGCAGCCGGCCCTGCCCGGTCTGCGGTGCGGCGCTTCTCCGCCGAAAATCGCCTGTTTTATTTAGAAAAGAAAAACTAACAGCACCACACACACCCCATATATTCCACCTCAGGTGATTTAGTGAAGGGAGGGGCAGGGGGCAGAGAGCAAGAGGAGGGGTGACGGCGCAGAGGGGGAGCCGGCCGGCTAATAAATCTTATTAAATATCTATGGTTTTTTTCATATACTGATTGGCTTGCATTCCGGCGCAGCGCGGCTCCGCACGGTATTTAGCACATGCAGAAAGTTGGAGCTGATCTTAAATGGCTCGGAGGTGACTGCAATCCAGGAGCCGGCGCACTTGAGCCTCTGAGCGCTGGGGAGGGCCGAGGGAAGCGCGGAGCCCTCCCGCTGGTTGGGCCCGGCCGCGGCAGCCCAGCGGGGTCCTGCCAGTCCTTCCACTGACAACACCCCGCGAAGGAGGAGCCTCGCCGGGCCGCGCAGAAGGCGTCAGGAGCTGCAATTTCCAACTTAGCATCTTGGCAGGACCCTTCGGAAAGCGAGAGCGAGGAGGAAGGGGGGGAAAAAAGCCCCCCAGTGCAAGGGGGAAGAGAGAGAGAGCACGAGTTGAAAAAAAAAAAAAAAAAAAAAAAAAAAAAAGGAAAAGAAAAAAAAAAAAAAAGAGTGGGAAGCGAGGGGGAGAAGAAAAAGGAGGAAGCGGTGCCAGGCTGCAGGCGAGCGCGGAGCAGCAGCCCCGGCACAGAGCAAGGTGCCGCCGCTGCCCAGCTGGCGAGGGCGGAGAGGCGCCCGCGAAGCCCCGGCCGCAGCGGCACCAGCCCGGCAGCGCGGCGGCTCCCTCCCGGCGCCTTGGGCTCCCGGGTATATGTGTGCGCCTGGCCATGTCGTATCCTCAGGGTTACTTGTACCAGCCGTCAGCGTCCTTGGCTCTCTACTCCTGTCCGGCGTACAGCACCAGCGTGATCTCCGGACCCAGGACTGATGAACTTGGGAGATCTTCTTCGGGCTCCGCTTTTTCCCCTTATGCCGGATCTACCGCCTTTACCGCCCCTTCCCCGGGTTACAATTCCCACCTCCAGTACGGCACCGACCCGGCCGCCGCCGCCGCCGCCGCCTTCACTTCCTACGTGGTAAGAGCAGCCCCGGGCAGCCGGCACCGCGCCGGGCACGGCGGCATCCCGCGGGCGTCTGCCCCCTCTCCCGGGCCTGCTTTTTGTTCCGATTTTATTTGTGAGATACCGGGGACAAAAGAGAACGTGGCTTCCCCGCCTCGCCGCTCAACTTTCCCGCATCGCCGCCCTGTGCTGCCGCACACTGTTGCTGGCTGCAGCGGCGGGCTGGGCCGGGCGCGGGGGGAGCCGCCGGTATGGCCCGGGCGAGACGGCGCTGGGGCAGACGCCGACCGATTTCATTCCCTTAAAAAAAAAAAAAAAAATTAAAAAAAATTAAAAAAAAAAATTAAAATAAAACTGCAATCGTGATTCCACAACAATTACCTTATTGTGATTGAAAAGGGAATGAACTCAACAGCGGCCGCCGATGGGAGAAATCCGGGCGATAAACCCAGGCAACTTTCCCCTGCACGGCGATAATTAGGCTGCTTAAATACTGCAGAGCTCTAATCCCATGGCCGCGAGCCGCTCCGCGGTCGCTCCGCGGGGAAGGCAAGGTACTGCGCCGCCGTGCGCGCCTGCGGGGCTCCGCGGGCCGGACCGGGGCACGGGGTATCCCTGCCGCCCGGCTCACAGCTGTGGCCACCGCCTCTGCCCCGTAGCTCCCCCAAAACCAAGTTTTGCCGAGCTTCTCTCGATTAAAGGTCTAGGCAGAGTTTCACAGTTTCTTTTTTCCTTTTTCTAGATCTTTTTTTCCTTTTCCTTTTTATTTTCTTTTACTCATATTTTTCTTTTTTCTCTCTTTCTCTTTCCTATTTTTTTATGTTTTCTCTCCTCTCTTGTCTTTTTTTTCCATTATCTTTTTCCTCCTTCTGCCCCTGGCTTGGCAGAGGAGCGGCCCGGCCCGGCAGCCTGGGCCCAGCAGGTTGTCCTCCGCGATCACAGCCTGGGGGGGGAAGGGTCCCCCCGCCGCTGACCGCCCCCTCGCCACGCTGCCCACTTGCTCTACCGAGCCTGCCTTTGGGGGAGAGGTGCTCGATTGTTGCAAGCGGCCGGTGGCCTCCTGGGGCCGGATCCTCCCGGCTTCAGCGAGCCCCCCAGGCCCTTCCGCCCGTTCTCCCGGGAAAGAGCCGGGGGAGAAGCCGGCCAGGGCCCAGAGGCGGGGCAGAGGCAGCGGGGCGCAGGACAGGGGCCGCGGGCAGGCCCTGGCGCTGCCCTTGCCGTGTCATTGCCGACCCGCGGCCGCCTGACCTCGCCCCTCCGGGCCGCTCTCCCCTCTCTCCCCAGGGCTCTCCCTACGACCACACGCCGGGCATGGCCGGCTCCCTGGGGTACCACCCGTACGCGGCGCCGCTCGGCTCCTACCCCTACGGGGACCCCGCGTACCGCAAGAACGCGACGCGGGACGCCACGGCTACGCTCAAGGCCTGGCTCAACGAGCACCGGAAAAACCCCTACCCCACCAAGGGCGAGAAGATCATGCTGGCCATCATCACCAAAATGACCCTCACCCAGGTCTCCACATGGTTCGCCAACGCACGGCGGCGGCTCAAAAAGGAGAACAAAATGACCTGGACGCCGCGGAACCGCAGCGAGGACGAGGAGGAAGAGGAGAACATCGACCTTGAGAAAAACGACGAGGACGAGCCTCAGAAACTGGAAGAGAAGGGGGACCCCGGGACGCCGGACACAGGTAGGCAGCCACTGCGGCCGCGCCCTCGGGGCTGTTCCCGGCGAGGTGCGAGGCGGCCTGTCCCCCCGAGCGGGCAGCCCGGGCAGGGGGAGACGGCGGGCAGCACTGCGGACCGGCGACGGCGGGGCTGGAGGGGGGTAGGAGGCGGCGGAGTGGGTGGGCGGGTTTGGGGGCGCAGGGGCGAGCCCAAGAGCTGCCCCCCACTCCTCTCCTTTCACTCCCCCAGGAGCGGCGGATCCCAAGGCAGCGCCGGGCTGCGAGCGCCTCCAGGAGTCCCCCGACCCCCGGGAGGCCGAGGGCGGCCTCAGCGACTCGGATTGCAAAGAACCAACGGAGGAGCGGCTCGACGGGCCGCCCGCCCCCCCCAAGGCGCTCGGTTCTTCCCCGCTGGGGCCTTGCCCGGCGGGTCGCGGGCTGCCGCCGGCGGGCAGCGAGGAGCCCCCGCCGTACCGCCCGCCCTCCGCCGCCGCCGGGCCCCCGCACGCCGCCGACCTTCACCCGCTGCTGCCCGCTGCCACCGGCGCCTCCGTCATCCACTCGCCGCAGCAGGCGGCCCTCGCCAAGCCCAAGCTTTGGTCACTGGCCGAGATCGCCACCTCGGTGGACAAGGCGAAGGAGGCCGGTGGCGAGGCAGCTCCCCCCGGCCCCGCCGTGCTGGGCGGCAGCGGCCCGTCCCGTTCGCCGCCGCGGCCGCGCTCGCCGGCAGCGCAGTGCCCCTTCCCCAACGGGGCGGTTCTGCCACGGCCGCTCTATTACACGGCGCCCTTCTACCCCGGTTACACGAACTACGGCTCCTTCGGGGCCCTGCACGGGCACCCCGCCGGCGGCCCCGCCGCCACCGCCCCCGGCGCCCACTTCAATGGATTAAACCAGACTGTCCTCAGCAGAGCCGAAAGCCTGGCTAAAGACACTAAAATGATCAGGAGCCAGTCCCAAGTAGATCTTTGCAAAGACTCACCTTACGAACTGAAGAAAGGTATGTCCAACATTTAATATCGGCTTCTCCTCCTTACTCCCTCCTGGGACTGTGGTTTTGTTCTTATATTTTGTTTGTTTCTGTTTGGGGTTTTTTTGTTTAATTTATTGAGAGAAATAATAAATTGCTTTGGCAGTTATTTTTCCACTACCAAAAGAACAACAAAACAAGCAGAAAAAGACCAGCTCCCCCCCGCCTCCCCAGCAGCCCCTTCAAAAGTTTATAGAGTAATGGCTGGGTGGAAACTGCCCAGAAATGTCTTAACCAAGTGAAAAGCAAACGAGTGACATATTCTCTCTCACACACACAAAGAGGAAAGATTTGTATTAAATCTTATTCTGTATATTTAATGTAGCTTTTTGTATTTAAATTGATAATACAGTATCTTTGAAGTAAATTATGAAATCAAGACACCTGTACAGGCATTAATGTTGTTTTCGTAATATAAATATATACATTTCTGTGTCTTTTTCCGAATTGTTTCATAGTTTTAAAATATATATATACAAGTTTAATTTAATTTTTTATGCCTATTGTTTTTTTTCCCCTTGGGTGTGAGCTAAACCATAATGCAAAAAAAAAAAAAAAAAAAAGAAAAAGAAAAAAAGGAAAAAATAGGTTATACTTATTAGATACAAAAAAAACCCCAAACCCTGCAGCCGCCTTTGTAAAATGCAAATATTTAATTAAAAAAGATTTTTAACAGTATCAAAACCACTTTTTTGTGTGTGTGTGCAATGGGCAAATATGGGCATAGCTGCAAGAAAAAAAAAAAACCAACAAAACAACGTTTTAAAAGAGACGCGGGGCTCAGTTCAGGACATTTCAGTGGTACCTGAAGCCATTTCCAAAGTGACTGCCGGTTTCTAAAAGGTCGGGCTCCGGCGGCGAGAGCGCGGGCGCGGGAGGGACGCGGCTTCCGGAGGTAAAGAAAGGCTTAAATCAGGCCACGCACAAAAGCACTTGTTAGAAACACCAAATCGAAACACAGTCCCATCTTTTAACCTAATTACTTCTAATCAGTGTCGTGTTTTATGCAAAGCAATCAGCTGGTGAACTTTGCTAATGAGTTCGATTTTCTGCCAGATTTAGCCCGAGTCGCTGCTGCAGAGGTGCTACGGCGGGGTCCGGGGACGGGGATTGTGCGGCAAAAAAGCTCCGGGTACGCCGGGGAAAGCCTCGGCCCCGGCTCCTTCCTTCCCTCCCCCCCTTCCATACCCTTCCGGCCTTTTGCACCGCTGCCCTCGGCCCACGGGACGGCGCGGGCTGAGCGGTCGGCCGCGGGCGCGCATCCCCGCGTAGGGCCGGCCGCGGGCGCGGTGCTTCCCGGCGCTGGCAGGTAGGTGTCACACTCGGCCCGAGTTTAGCTCCCGCCGCCCGCTCGGCGCTGCGGGAGCCCCGCGGGGCCGCCGCGCTCTGCACTGCGAGCGCCCGCGGCGGGTGTCGGATGGCGGCGGCCGCCGAGGTTGGGGACGGGCCACCGGGGCGCTCCCGGCCACGACACGTTCCCTGTGTAAAGGGGACAGAGAGCGCCCTGAGCCGTCTCAGTGCGCCCGAGGCAGGGGGAGAGAGGGTCCCTGAGCGGGCAAGGTGCTGCTCAGCGGCCCCCGGCGCAGAACTTCGAACCACCTCCCAAAAAGCAGTTCCCGTCCATGCGGTGATCCGAGAAGCTGGGGTCCCCTCCCAACAAATAACGGAGGGGAACTAGTCCAGCACTGAGCTCCGGGGACGGGTTTTTCCGTGTTCAAATAAGATTTGGTGGGTGTCAGTTGTATGTGAGAGCCTCGCCGCTGGTAACGTGATGGCAATATCGCTGGGACAGCTGGAGCTGGTGCCGAGACACCCCTCCGTTTTGTTTGGGTGTTTTTCTTGACGAGCCAGATAATTATTTTGTAATCTCTTCAACTTTGTCAGAGCCATTTATTAGCTGTAACAGGTTTATTCATGCATATTTACATTTTACGGGGTTTAAAATAGTTTGTATTTTACGTTTTAAAGATGCAGACCATGCTCACTTGATCTACAGCTTTGTTGATAATCTGGTTTCAAATCAAAATTGTTTCAAGCCGAATGTGTATAGAATCAAATATTGCTGGGATAACAGTATGTTATTTTGTCACTTTATAAATTATAAATGAATTTTGTAAAAAACCCACTCGATTTCCTCAGTTGGATCTTTTATTTCGAGTCGGGGAGACGTGCAGGAAGGTATATTTTCACGCAGCAGTGAGTTTTATTGGACTCACCCGTCTCGTTTAAAACAGGAGAAAGTTGGCGTGGTGAGGGGCAGGGGCAGGGATAGTCCGGGCCAGGAGCAGCTCTGAGGGGCGGGTGTGAAGGCAAATCGCCCCGGGCCGCCCCTAGCCTGGGCTTTTCCTGCACCTTCGTTCCAGGCGGACGTCGCCTCTGGCCGAACCCGGGTGGGACTCCCGAGCCCCCTTCTCTACAGGGAACTAATAAAACCATTCCGGACCGCGGTCCGGAGACAACAGATCCCCAGTGAAACGAATATTTCAAAATGAACAGGTTGTAATTATCTAGCTATGGATTTTTTTTTAATTGTCGCTCTACCTTTCCCCAGCTGATCTCCCTATCTCTGAAAAACCTATTTTGCAAAGCAGCTTAGGAGCTTCGCTTGCTCAAAAGTCCTATTCCTTATAATCGGGGCTATTTTGAATAGCTCTATCAGCGATCTCAATATGGTTTTCGTTTGATGTACAAATTCCTAAGGGAATTAACCGTTTCCTTTAGGTTGCAGCCTGTCGCCTATTTTAAACCATAACTATTATTGTAGCCCCATCAATTTCATACAACAATTTTATTCTTCACCCTTTTCCCCTGCCACGGGAGACGTACTGTCTTTAACATAAGCAAGATTTTCCCAGTTTCTTTTATATAACAGAACAAGGGGGGGAGGGGGCAGTGTCTGCCTTTTTTTGCCTCTGGCATGTTAATCTGTTGTTCAAATTTTTTGGAAGATATCTTAAAATAAAAATAACATATGCTGCCAATTAAAGCTGCCGTAGGTTATTCGGAAACAGCCTCCGGAGAGGCTGAGAGGGACGCTTTACGCTGGGAGCGGGAACCCTGCCGGGGCGCCGGACAGGGCCGCGGTCCGCCCCGCGAGATCTCCGCTTCCGCGGACTTTTAGGAGCAAGAGGGTTTCGCCGCCTCAGCTGAGTGGTTTTGGGTCTGGCGAGGGGAAGAACGAGGCTGGCGGCGGGGCCCTGCGGGCTGGGCTTCCACCAGCGCGCCTGGAAGCAGGTGCTTCCCCACGGGCGCAGGTGGGAACGGCCCAGTCTCCGCGGGGCGCCGCTCCGCGCCCGCGGGAAGCAGCTCTCTCCCTTTCCGCCCCCCGCAGCCTTCGATGGGGTGAGGGGAGCCGCGACCCACTCCGCCGTCCGCTCCGACGGCGCGGGTTGAGCGGTGCAGGTGGCAGGTGGGTGAGGTACACGGGTCCCCCCCTTCCGCAGGTGACAGTCCTGCGTCCTCCCTAAAGCCCCCCCACAGCGGCCGAGAAGCGTGTCGGCCTGTCTGTCCAGACCATTCCCACGCGTGGGGCCACGGGAGCAGCCCATACTGCGGATCGGGGCTCCAAGAGCCTCAGGGGCTCTGCAGAGCCTCCTGGCAGAAAGCTGTAGCCCGTCGGGCAGAGAACGCAGCTCCCGCCAGGGCGATGACCCCTTCACGCCCGGCCGAGCCAGGCGCCTCTCCACGGGGAGGGAAGAAGCTTCCCAGGGGAAACCTCTCCCAAGTGCCCCGGAGCCCGACGTTTCCGTCCCGGTGGGCTCATCGCCTACCCGGTAAGCCCGGGAGGACCAGATGCCGCACGGGGCCGGGAGCCTGGGGCAGCAGCCAGCGCTCTCATCCATGGGAAATTTTTCCCCGTCCTGGAGGAAAACGGACAGAGCTGGGGGTGCAGAGCTCGGGCAGGGGTGTCAGGACCCCCCCTGTACATCCAACCCCGCTTCTCAGTCGCGGAGACGGAAGGCGAGAAAGGCGGGGAGCCTGGCGCAGCCCGCAGCCCTGCTGCTTCCTCTTTCACGCTTAAAAACAAAACAAATCCTAATTTAGACCCCCAACACCCCGGACCGTGTTTACATCCCCCCTGCTGCTCTCCCCGCGAGTGTTGCTTTTCCAATTGTTCCGATTAACCTATGGGGCTCCTGCGCGGTGCGGAGCCTCCGCGGCGGCCGGGACGGCGCGGTCCCGCCTAATTGGCTTATTGGGCTCCCCTCCGCCCGTCCCCCATCCCGGTAAGAGGATCTGAACAGCATCTTCTCTTGTCGTGCCTAGGAACTGCTTGAAAGCCCCTCCACCATGAGAACACGGCAAATCACACGGTCAGCAAGTCTAAAGGAGGCGACTTTAAAATATCACAGCGTATTGCAGTAGGGAAAACCCCAGGAACTGCAACTCAACCCCCCACTTCTACCAAATAGCGGAGGGGGCGCATATATGAATTAACAGAAAACAAAAACAATCAAACAAACACCACTCCCCCCCAAATAAAACCCCAACCAACCAAAAAACAAAACAAACAAACAAAAAAACCAAAACAAAAAACAACGAATAAAAGGAGGGGAAAGGCCCAGAAAACTCGGCCTCACGGCCCGGCCCGGCAGGCACACGGTGCCGGTCCCCCGCAGCCGGCGGTGCGGTGCGCCCGGTTACGCGGCCACAGCCCACCCCAGCAGCAGCAGCAGCCTGGGGGCGGCATGGGAGTGCCAGGGGAGCCCGTCCCCCCTCCTCGCTCCCCTCTTTCTGTGACCTGCCTAGATTATTAGTAAGGACATCTGTGGCTGGCAAGGGAACAAGTGTTACCAAAACCAGAACCGGCTGTTTTTCCAAATGAGCAATATGTTAATTCCTCATCCCCCCTCTGGTTTCTTTAAAACCTGGCACAAATACATCAATAGCGGAGAATAAGGAGCCTTTGCAGAGAACAAGTGGCAGTTTTGAATTTACCTTTTGTGTGCGCCTCAGATGCAATCTTGAGGCATTTTTTTCCCCTCTCTCCCACAGAAAAAAGATTGTTAATCTGCCCTATCTTGGGACCCAAAAGGATTGGAGTGGAGTAGATATTCACTGAAATCACATAGGGGAATAAGGGTCTTGCTTTATTGAATCATCAAATCCCAGGAATGAAGCTCTTAATTAATTATGGGTGCTAAAAATTCAGGCCAGCTGTTTCTTTTTACTTGGCTCTGACAGAGAAAGACAAAGTCTACATCGAGATCTTCTAAGGCGGATTCAGCATAAATCAGAGCCCTCGGCGGCGCTCCCGGCCGCGGCGCGGCCCGGCGGTGACAGATGGCGCATTGTCCCCGCATTCCTCCACCGCGCCTCCGCGGGCGCGGAAGAGGCGGCGCGACCCGGCCCAGGGACCTTTCTCCGCCAGGGAAAGAGTTCGGCCGATGCCGGCGAGGGCCGGGCCAGCCCGCGTCCGGACGAGGTGTCGGCCCTGCCCGACGTGGCGGCCACGGTAGACAACTCCAGCGCTGAAGCTCCTGCCCCGCTCCCGGGCTGCGGCCGGAGCACCCTGAGCTAAAGCCCCCACCGTGGCCCCTGATGCAGCCAGCACCCTGGGCTCCACCTCCACAAGAGCGCCTAATGCTGACCTGAGGGGACCTGGGTCCCCCCCAAACATGGGCGGTGGAGCGGGGTCTCCCGGGAGGGTTGCTCCAGGCTCCGGGGCTGCTTCCCGCAAGGCCTGGATGCAGCGGGTTTCGCAAGGGCACGGAGAGACGAGCAGGAGGTGCAGCTCCACGGCTCGGATAGGTCACCTCAATGCCAGCCCCAGGCCCCTCTCTTTGGGGTGGCTGCGTTTGTTCAGTGCCAGTTACTCAAGTAACGGGGGCCGCCCCGCATTATTTTCACGGCTGATTTGCAGACGCAGGGGCAGACACAGAGGGACCCGCGGCAGGGAGGCTGCCGGGGTCTGCCCGAGCCCCTCTCGCCTCCCCTTGCCCGTTTGCTGGCAGGGAAATCATTGCCGGTTCAGCCCGGCCAGGAGAAACGCGGCGGGGGCGCCCAGCATCTCCCCGGGGTCCTGCCCCGCGGGAGCAGCTCTCGGCCCGGGGCTTCGCTTCTGGGCGCTGCCAGACTCCTCAGCCAGAGATCTCTTCACCTCCAACTACTAGAAAATAAATGTCCTCTGCACGGCGTTACTCATCTGTTATAATTAGAGCATGTGCGAACTCGCAGCGTGCCGGGAGCCCGGCACTTGTGCAATAACCACCTCTTTCTGCCGCGGTGGTGCTGCGCGTCCAGCCCGGCAAGGGGCCCGGCTTGGGGCCGCGTCCTGCCCTGCGCCTGCCCGCCGGCCCGGCTCGGCCCTGCGGCCCGGAGCCCGTGGGGGGGGAGGGGGTGTCTTGGTCCAGACACCTCTTTTACAGTGAAATTGGCTTTTATTTGCTTAAAGCAAACCACAGAGCTCTCCACGCTCATGCCTGATGGATGCAAATGTAAATGTGCACTTATTTAATTGGATCAGGTCCCAAGATAAAAGAGATAAACGGCTCCCAGTTTGCCAAGTTATTTTCAGAGGCATGCAGTGGTGTGTGGAGGGAAAGTTAATGAAGAGGAGAAGAGACACACTGTACTTAAAATACCTGGGGTCTAGACTCGGGAAGGGAGAAGCCTCGGACTCCGCCACGGCGGAGGGGAGCTCCGGTCCCGGTACTGTGCGCGGCCCCGCGCAGCCCGGTTCGGCGGAGCCGCGGGTACCCACAGGTAACCGCCTCACCTGAGCCCTGGCGGGACAGGGGGAGGCTGCTCCGAGGAAGGCAATTAATGCTTTTCCCCTCCTTCCCTCCCACTAAATTGTTCTCCGTTACTGCTGTCTCCCCTTGTTCCTCCCCGTGTTCGACATCCGAATGCATGAGACATTAACAGACGGTTATTGATACAAACATAGTTTTTGTTGCTAAAGGCCTTCCAAAACAAATTCTCCGGCTGAATGCCAATGTATGCATGTTGGCTGGTGACAGCTGATTAGTGAAATGATTTACGGCCAAGTTAAAAAAAATGATACTGTCAAAGGCAGCAATTTGAAAAAAAGATAAGACAGCACAGCCTCAAGGCTTTCCACTGTAAAGCCACTCAACAAATCTAAACCTACACTACAAATACCTGAAACGCTCAAGGAATCAATTGGTCGCAGATTAAATACACTCTCTATTCTGACTCGCCCTGGTAATCCGCAGCTCTCCACAGGAGCAGCCCCTCATTTTATGCCTTCAGCCTCACCTGCAGCAGGGCCTGCCCCTGTCCAGGCTGCCCTGCCAGCCTCCCACCATCCCCACAATTGGAGACTTAGGCTGCCTTTTTGTTTCAAGACTTTTTCTCTCATTAATTGATTTAAAAAATCCCTCCTTCCCTCATTTCTCTGTAGCTCTTCTTCATAAAGAAAGCTTTTGCTCTGCAATAAAGTAAGAGACTTTGATCCCAGATCATCCTCTTAGGCCTTCCAGCTGAAATCAGTGGAGAAACTATGTGGAGTTATTGTTCGCACTTGCTGCACTTCTGATTCAGAAAGGGCTGATTTATTAGCTTGTCAAGGGAAGCATTGTTCAGGAAGGCAATCAAAAAGCACTTACCTAGCTAAACTAAAATTACTGCCTTTTCAGTGGCTAATTTGTATAACTCCCATGGAGGAACTTGGGAAGTGTTTGATGAGGCATAAAATGATGATTAATGAATTTATTGGCCTGCTGCTCATCAAATAGGAGTAGTATATCTTTCCTCTATTGGGCGTTGGGTCTAATGCTACATGTCTGTGTAAAGCAAGTCCAATATGATCTCCTTTTTAGCCCCCTTTTAACCCCTATGACCTGAAGAATATCTCTATGTAACAGAGGCAACATCAGGGGACTGCAGAGACAAAGAGCCTGCTTGATAAAACGGTAAATGAGAAACGCGAGGAAAGTTGCTGCAGGGACAGATCTGCTCAGTTTTCAGCTTTCAATCACTTTGACTACTGAAGTGGGAAGAATGTAGAAACTAGATAAGGTGTGAGAAACGAAAAGAAAATGACAAACCAATTTTAACTTTCATAAAGGATCCAGCCAAACAACTTCATTGCTACTTGAAAGAATGAACGGGTGCAAAGAAGTGCCAGGATTCCTGAGCAATCAGGCATGCTGCAGCCCCTCACCACCTGGCTGTGCAGGGAGAGATGGGCAACCTGCCCTCACACTGGCTATACCCAGGGCTAGCCTCCAACTTAATCAGTGCCCTGATCAGACCTGAGGTAGCCATTCTGAGGCCACGAATTTTTTTTTTCTTTTTCCTCCACTCAAATAGCTTGGGGCTTTCTCCTCTGATCGATGTTAAAAGATTGAACTGTTTTTTTTGGGGCTAAGGGCTTCTGAGACAAATTACATACTTTCCCCCCTTTAAAAGCCCAAACTTGTGATTCAGTGCCCACCTGCTCACACACCTGACTGACAAGGTATCTCATGCTTGACACATTGCTGCTTTGAACAGGTTAAGACCCCCAGAAGATCAGAAACATTGTTGACATTCTCAAAAACTTGTTAAAATAACTTTGTCTGAGATTTGGAGTCTGAGATCTTCCCGTGATTGAATCAATTCAGCTCTTACCTTCCAACTCCATTCCCCATTCCTACAGCTCTGAGGTTTATTGGAGGATCTGCAACTTGCACATCTCCCAGCAAAGCTGCACATGCCTCAGCTGGCACCCACTGTCAAAAAAGCAGCTTCTCTTGCTACCTTTTGGGGCATTACAGAAGTACCCTCAGGCCTGAGGGTCAGCAACCCACGGTACCGAAGCCTGAGAAGGTGCAACAAGAACATTTTGCAGGACCACAAAAGTAGCAATCAACACTCGCTGAAATGTTGTGATATTTCAAGCTCCAATAAAGCTCAAAAGAGCAGGAAATGGTAGTGTGGAGGTGACTGGCAACCTCAGCAGCTCCTCTTCCTTCTTTGCACCTTCCCTTGGTGCCTCTGCATGCAAAGCCAGAGCACAGCCACCTCGGTGCTCCTTCAGAGGGGAGTCAAGAATTAAAAGCAGGCTCTGGGTGAAGCAATGGGAAACTCCTTCCCTTTGCTGCCTCTTTGTTTTACGATTCAGTCTTGTGCATTTTTCCCTTTCCATGGCATGTTCTGTTCTGGGCTGCATTAGGAGGTGTCTGTTTCTGAAGACCTTCATAAGCTGCTTGAGAATTGTCTGAGGTTGGCCAGAGCCTAACACTGACTCCATCAGACCAGCTGGCCACTGTACACCTTTTTATGTGGTGTACATCCCAGCTCTGGAAGGCAGGAGAGCAGCTGTCAGTAACTTTAAGGGACTTCAGCTCATATTCTCTGTGAAAGGTAACTTCAGCTGTTCCATGCTAGCTAATAATTGTAATTTCACACATTCTTGCTTGCCAGATGCAAAGGTATATAGCAGATCAAGATTATTCCATTTTCCAGATCTATTTAGAAATTATTTTTGGGATGATAGAAGGAAGAAGCTCCTGACCAATCTTTTGGTTCCCTCAGTGGAGGCTGTGGGAACAAATCAATCCAAACCATCCCCAAGACTACACATTGGCTTCCTCAACAAAAGCAAAAAGCCACCCACCTGATGTTTACAAGATAAGAAAATGTTCATTTTAATGCTACCAAATTAGTATTTGCCCGAAACACTTTTCACTGAAATGATCATCTGGAAAATAATGTTTATAAAAACCCTCAAACAAATAGCACTCTTCTGACACAAGCCTACTGTCAATGTACTGCTCAACAAGTTTTATCTGCAAGTCCTTGACCTGTGACTGCTTTTACAAAAGCTCTCTGTTCATTAGCAATTTCAGGTCACTTTAAGTACTTGTGTCATGAACACATAGCACACCCATAAAATACATGTATTAAATACCAGCTGCATTAATATAGGGGCTTATTTTCCTCCACTTGGCTCACAAAAGCAACATGATCTTACACGTTGATGAAAAAAAGACAGTTATATTTGCATAATTACAGCAATATTGTAGGTCTTCAGTGCAACAGACCTCAGAGGCTGATTTATGACCAAGTATGTATGGCTAAAAGTTACCAGGCTGGGTAGTGTGCATAGCATTAGACAATGACAGTTTTGGGGCATAATTGCTTTAATGTGGGCAATTAAGACTAAGTGCATGTGATTTTAGTGTCTGCCCTACATTCCTCTGAATGATTACAATGATCAATACACATGATTTGTAAGTCTCTTCCTATTGATCGAATGGTAAAATGTTTGACCTTCCTTTGAGGAAGTAATTTCCCAAATTATGACACCACATAAAGTCTTTCTTGGTTCAGAGGTGAGGGGTAATGGTGCTCAGAATTAGAAAAAAAAAAAAAAAAAAACCAACCTAAAATAATTTTCCCCCCCTGTTCCTGAGGGTAAGTCTCTTCTCTACCCATTTGCAGACTTCACCTGTGAAGGGAGGAGCCTGGCACATTTGTCTGTGAAATTATCAGAGGGAAAAAGCTGAACTGCAAAGTCAGTCCATCTCTACAAGAAATCTCTTCATAAACCTTATCTGTTTCCACCTCTATGCCAAATCACCAGGAAGCTCTTGAGCACAAGATCTCTGTTGTTTGTGAGGAGTTGAAGGAAAATGTGCAGCAGCAAAGTTGGGCAAAGCCAGCACTGAGTGCTGCAGCAGCTGGGACCCGTGGTGGGGCTTCCTGGGCTGCCTGCCAGACTTCATTTTGCTTTGCATGCTCAGTACCAAATAGCCTTCACTATATCACATTAGCAGGTACAAAAAGAAAACAACAAAGTGTTCATGAAAACATGTTAGCTGATAAACAGTAACTTAGTTATGGCTGCGACACCTCCTCCGTGCTACAATTGTCATTCTAAATGTATGCAGTGGCAAATTAAATCAAAATTAATAGGTACCAATGCACTGAGATGTGCCCTGTTCCAGGGGCTGCTCTGTGCTGCCCAGGGGATGATTGGTGGTTCTCCCCAGCCACACCAAACCACACATACAGGGCAGAGCTACCACACTGAAAATCTATTCCCTGAGGGGTTCTGGTATCCCAGAAGGAGATGGGAAGACCCACACAGACCTCCCCTCAGGAGTCACTTCACCAGCACATTTTCACACAGCAGCAGTGCTTCCTGGCATGCCCTTCACTGAGTATACAAATGCTCAATCAAATCTAGTGTTACAGATGTCCTGGTTCAATACCAGAATTTTCCACAGTCTTTCTGATTTTGAATTTTCTGACCCCACTCAGTTGGGGTGTGATAGCAGTACAGCCATGCACAGCCTTTCTCAGAACTGCTAGATGCAGTGGAAAAGCCTGAAGTAGCCAGCTGGATCTCAAATCTTGGGGTCACTTGCAAAAGCCCTCTTTTGCTTAGGTTTGTGCACCAATCCATTTGTGCTATCCAGGCAAAGTCAACTGTTAAGTGTCCAGCTAAAAACTGTCCAAAATCTACTATCAAACTATTCAGATTTCACCTTTTCAAGCAAAACCACAAGTTATGTACAAACTTCTCTAGATTTTATCCTTTTGCACTGAACTGCTCTCTCTGCTGCATCCCTCTGACAAGCCTTCACAAAGGCAGCCAATCTTCCTGCAGTAATACTCCATTACCTACAAACACCCCAAATAATACTCCAACACTAACCAGGACCTGAATCAAAAATTATGTTCTCCATAAAAGTCCACCCTTCACTGACAGCTGAGGAATATGCACTCCTCACCAAAGCCAAACACACCAGCAATTGATTGACAGTTAAAATCCCATGTCCTGTGTGCTACTGTAGGTATGAGCTAATACAAAAATGGGTCTGGAATTTGCAAAGCACACAGCCTATGGTCTAATGTGGCATTTTATCAGTGAATATGTGTTCTCATTGGGAGAACTGTACAAGCAAAAGCTGTTTATGGATACAATAGTAACTATTTTCCAGGTCTCTGATACCAAGAATAACAAGCGGTACCTGTGTTGTGGTGTAGGATTCTTCTGTCCATCTCTTCCCCTGTACATTTTCTCCCTTGTCTATTTTCTTCTCTGCCCCCTTGGGTGCTGCAGGAGAGAGAGAGAAATATTTAGCATGGGATTAATAACTTCAATGTCCCTCTCCCCAAGTACAATTCACCCAAGCCTTGCAGACATGCTGGCAGGTCACTCTGTCCCCCTTTACCAGCACGTGTGTTACCTCAGCATTTTCTGCCCCTAACCCACCACAGGACTATCTGCTGGGCTTCCCTCCCTGGGCTACCTCAGCGTTTCCTTACGAGCCCCGAGTGCTGTTCCAGCCCTGAGGTCCCTCAGCACTTCACTGCTCCCTCCCTGAGGTACAGCCACCATCACCCCAGGTGCTCTCAGCTCTGGCCCTGTCCTCACCCTGCAGCGCCTCAGGGCTGCTCCACCAGGGCTGATGTCGTTCCCTCAGGCCTACTTCACTCCCCTGCCCACTGCCATCACCTCAGCCCTGCCCAGCGGGGCTTCCATCCCTCAAAGTCACTCTTGTGCTTCCTGCCCACAAAATCTGGCACACTCCAGGGGCTGCAGAGCCCACCCACCCCTCTGTCCTGCCCAAAAGCAGACAGCTGCATCTGGACTCTCCAGGTCATTTGCAGAAGCCACTTCTGATTCACTTCCCCAGCACTGCAACTGCGCCAACCAGGCGCATTCAAATTTGCCGCCATGCTGCAGCTAACAGCTACCCACAACCTGTCCAAAACCCACCTAAAAGCTGCCCAGATGCCACCCATTCACATTAAACTGCTGCTTTGCTCTCTGTACCACCTCTCCAGCCTTCACAAAGCCACTCTTCCTGCAGCAACACTGCTGCATCAACAAACTCCTGCCTGTGGCCTCTGACGCTGTCCCTGAGGGTCACCTCTACACCACCCACTGACAGGAACACGCTGGCCTGGCCCTTCCGCAGCCAAAGCACTCTGGTGACGGGTGCCAAGCTAAAGCAGCAAGTGCAGCTCAGTCTGTTCTTCACTACCTTACCCAACCCTGAGGCATCCCCAGTGTCACACCTTGTCCCACGACCCCCTTCTTCTTCCCAGCTTCTGTGCACCCAGTGCCCCACAGTCCAGCTCTGGGTGAGGAAACCATCTGGAGCATGTATGATCCTTGAGTACACCCTTGGTGCTTGCTTTCACCCTGCTGGTGAAGGCAGTGCAGTGAAGGCAGTGCAGTGGACAAGAAGGACAGAGAGACTGAAATAATTACAATATGGAAGGTGGAAGATGTAACATACCATAAATCACGTAGCTAGCAAAAATCATCCTATTTACTGGTTGTTGTGCCAAGTGCACATACCATTACACAGTCCCACTCTTAAATCCTTTTTTGTAAGAAGAGACCATCAAAGAGTTCATAAATTCCTCAAAACAGCAGTTATTGAACACTGACTTGAAACTACAAAGCAGTGAGAATTCATGGTTCGAAAAAAGTTCAGTCAAACAAAGGGCAGACACTTGCTGAGGAACTGAAGGTAAATCTGCTTGCCAGACCTGAGAGGACACATTCTCCTGGAGCTCACCATCCACTGATGAAGTATTCCTTGTGGAAACTTCTTTTTTTTCTAGCCAGAATTATCCTGGGACACCAGTTACAGACAGATGTTCTGGTCTGAACAGGACTACTCTGGAAATGGCTCAAAATCTTCACTCCTCCACCCCTAACCCTACCTCATGCCTGAGCCCCAGGACTGAAGTGTCCAGCTCTGTACAACAATCAGCTTGCATCTGGATTTTAAATATTCCTTTTAGTTTTCTTCAAGATAAATCTATCAGAGGAGAAGAATAAGAACACCGAGTAGGATAAAAACACATCTCAGTGAAGAACAAATTGAAATTGAGCTACAGATTGGCACTGGGCCTGCTGAAGGCCCAAGGGCGGTGTTGAAGCTGGGGCAGAGTCTGGCAATCTGGGCATTGGTAACTGGGCAGGAAAAGCAGTGGCCAAAGAGACTTAAGGGGGGACTCTGGCCACCAGCACAAAGCTAATGGGCCCTCAGCACAGGCCAGGCCCTGGGCTGCAGGGGAACCACAACCCCCAGAGCAGCTTATGCTGCCATTGTGTGACAGAGGAATCTGGATAATTGCAGAGACTGCACCAACCTGCTGGCTGGCTGCTGGCACATCAGCACATCAGCTAGAAAGCAGAAAGCTCCTGGGCCCTGATGGCTCAGAAAAGGAGCTCTCTGCCACTGAGAAGCTGGGAAGGCTCAGCAGAACAGGGACAATGATGGGACAGCAAGGAAGACTGGTGTTGTGGCATTGCCCCGCAAGCTAATTGCTCCCACTCTGCCTTTTCTCATTGCTTCTCTATGGGTCAAACCAAATACCAGGGTCTCACCTGCCCCAGTAATGAACATTTCTCCATTTTTAATTTCAACATAATGTGCTGTGGAAGGCCTGACCTTGGACTGGGAACTGGGACACTGCCATGGCAGTGGGTATTCTTTGGTTAAACTCCCCAGCTGCTGAGGTCTGATGTCAAGGTCTAATTTAAAGGTGAGAGCTGCTGCTAAGAGTTTTCTCTGAATCTTTTTCCTGTAGAACCTGTTCCCAGGTTCTGTTCAGCCTAAACCTTCCAGGTTCTGAATATGCTCCATCTTCTCACAGGCTCACTATGTAAACTTCATCTGACCTGGAGGTAGCACCTGTACCTGGGTGTGCATCTGGCAGGGATTCAGCCACTTAAAAAGAGGCCTCTATGGTGTCTTAGACCCCTCCAAGGCATCCAAACTATGCCCATGAGACACAGGATCCTTAAGGTACCTGCCCTGGGTAGCAGCTGGAGGCCAACAAACTCCAGCTCCTCGAAGGAAATAAAAGAAAAAGGTGTGAGTGTGTTAATCTGAGCCCTAAACACTTTTGATAGTAGATAGCAAGAAAATGCATTTTATGACATGATTCATTTCCTCCTAAAATCAATGCCTAAAACTAATCAGAGGATTTACATACTGAAAGTGCTGATCTTGCTCTACTGACTGTGAGGAGAGCCCAGGGGGACTAAATCAGGTATCTGTGAGGTAGATGTCTAAAGCTGGGTGAGATGAGCTCACCCAAAGCTACGTATGGCCAGGCCCCTTCCTGCTAGATATGTGTCTTCAGAATTATAAAACCAACCTCAGCAATCTGAATCTAACAAAAAACTGTACCTAGTGTAAAATAAATACAGCACAAATTACTTTTACTGACTCTAGAAATCATGTTAATGAGTATTTAAAAATAATCACTTGTGAAAATCCTTATAGTCCAAATATCTCTATTAGAAAAATCCAAATACCATTATAGTACACAATAAAACTGGGTAGTGGTTACTATAATAAATGAACAAGATCTTGGTGGAACTTTACTCATGAACACTTCTTTGTTTCTTTCTTTTGGTTTGGCTTTAACATTTATGGACTAAGGTAAAACACCAAGATCCTTGCTCAGAAATGCCCACAACCTCATTTTAAACATCAAGCCACTGAAGCTGAAGAGACTTCAGCACACAATTAAAATGCATTGTTAAATCAGGACAGGTCCCTCACACACAACTGTACATAAGAGATCAGGCTCCAAAATGTAATTTCTAAGTTGTGAAATAACATCAAATATTTGATGAGTCAAATGACTGCATGAAAACTACCGTTTGTATATCTCAATTACTACTTATGATGAAAACAAAAAATGGAAATGTTAAAAGGTGTCAACATAGGAATGGAAAAAGAGTAATTTTGTATGCAAAACTAGTAAGAGGATTCGTGGGATTTTGCAAGTTCAAAATATAACTGACACATTTCTTTGTTGCTGTTAATTTTGCTTTGCCTTCATACTAACTGCCATCCCTTTGATGAATACTTTTAAAAATAAAATAATGGCTATCACTCAGGCTGCTTTGAAGTATTTCTGCATTGAGCGACTGGTAGCATTTATTGATTTCATAGTGTGACACTAGAAGTTTTGATATGGGATTTTAAAAAACTATATTTGAAGTTAAAAGAAGACATCTTGATTAAAGCCAGAACAAATTGTTTGGCTGAGATTCAAACTCTGGTTCACATGCTTTTCCAAGCTTGTAGATTCACTTGCTTGGTAGGAAAGCCCATATGCTTTCAATGGATGAGTTAAAAATTCATGCCATGGAAGAGCAGGAAACTGCTTCAAAGTTGGGAACCAGCAGAACAGCTTAAACCATAAGAGAAAAAGTATATTCATAGACATTAGATATAAGAATGAGGCAGAAAGGTCTTGTGTTTAAGGGGTTTAACTCTGAGCCACAAGGTGACCTTGAAACAAATCCCAGAGCCCTCTGAGCATCCGTTGCCCATATGCAAAATATTGATAATATTGCTCTCATCTTCTACTTTACAGGAAGCTGGGAAGATGAATAGCAGCAACACGATGCTGTAAGTCATATGGCCAGCTAAAGGGATGATCTGTTGGGTTATCAGATTAAATCTCAAAGAGATTGCAACGAATGCTACTGATCTGGTGGGTGAAACACTCATTACCAACAATCTTCTGGGTAATTCCAGTTCACAAGGTTCCTCAGAGAACCCACCACACAGGGAACAGAGTCTCTGGGCTGGTTGCTTCTGCTGAAATGCTTGACATATTCATGGCTTCCCAAGGTGAGGGGGGAACACCTAGGAAAGGACTGACCCATATCTGGGGGCTGCTCAGTACTTCAGGATCCAGCAAAGCCCTACAGCTGCCTCCTCCTCATCAGGCCAATAGTCCTGGACGGTGTCCTATGTGTCCCAAAGAAATGGGAGTGGGAGTAGGAGTTCTCCAGAATGAACTGACATCATTAAATCCTTACAGAGACCACCTGCCTAAACCCTTGGGTCCTTATGAACAGGCACTTGTTCTTTGAATAACTGACCTAAAGCACTTGCTTGCAGGGCAGCTTCTGTATCTCAGAAGAAAGCTATCACTTCTTTTTTCATATATCTTCCATTGCCGGTGTCTCCAGGAATGAGATTGACTTTGAAAGGAAATATTCACTAGAGCCATTTGGGAGGGTCATAAAGAAAAAATAACTTGTCAGATTTGCAATGGAAAATGTAATAACTCACTAGCAGGCTATTGACCAAGTTGTTAAACTCTGGGGAAGAAAAAAAAAAACCTTCTAGGTGAGCTGGTTAATATCAAGGCTCACCATTCAGTTCTGCATACTACAGACCATGTCTAAAGCTTTCCAGTAATCAGCAGTGCTTAAGAGAAGTCTCTGATTAACTCTTCTTTCATCTTTCCCTTTGCCATCTGGTGTTAAAGATCAAACCTTCAGTTCCTCAACTCTTTTAATCCTTGCCTGTTTGACTGCAAACTTCTCATCCATCTTAAACCTAGTGTGGGCTAGAACATCTTTCAGCAGTGGCTAGAGGGTAGATGTATTATAAGATACTAACCATATTGCTCCTTCTCTTTTTACTTGAGCTCCCTATTTATTATTATAGGATATATCTGGGTTCTCTGAGTGTTCACCTTTTATCCCTCTAGATAGATAATGCTATCCTGCTAATGCTTCACAAATCACTGCACCATCCCTTTCCAGTTTTGGAATGTTCTATCTGCGCTTTCCATTGCTTCTTCCAGCTTCACCAGCAGCCCAGCATAGCTGCCTCCTGGGACCTCCAGCATCTGTGGTCCTAAAGGAACTATGATGTGGGGATGATGGTGGTTTTGACAGTGCTGAGGCTGTAAAGCTTTAAACTGCACTGCTACCAATTGCCTGTGGGTAAAGATAGCATCCTCCCTTTGACAGAGGCTGCAATAAGACAGGGATGCTCAGCCAGCCTTTAGAAATCTTTATCCTGTCAGTGGAAGATGTGTAAAGACAACTAGAACCACTTGGATCAACTTGGACCTTGTCCTGATCCTCCCTCCATGGCACTCTTACAGCTATTTCTTAATAGCAGCAGGGGAGAAGCAGCTGTGATTATTTGCTACTTGGTGGACACAAAAAAAGAGGTAACACATCCCCAGCGTGCTGGGGGCCACTGAGGGCCACAAGTTAATCACACAGAATATTTAGGTAACAGCAAATGGAAGATCATCAAGATAATTACACATCCAATCATTTCAAAATCAGACATTTTTTCAGGAAGAGAAATCCCAGTTTCTTCCTGGCTAAGAGAAGCTCCTTTGTAAGATATGACTCCATGGTCCATAGGAGCCATGATCCCATCCTACCATAGTATAGATTTACTATGCATCTGTGCTCAGTAGCTACGACACTGTACTGGGAGAGAAGATTTTAAATCAACCTGCTATGAACATTTCCCTCAGAAATGCTGCCCTGTATCCCCATGCTTGCATCAAACAGGGGGATGTAAACATGCTTTCCAAACTCATTTGAAATCTTAAGCTTATGAAAGAAGTAATCAGACTCAACTTGAATGCAGTCAGTGAGGAGAGTCAATTGCTGCCTCTGGGGGAAGAGCAGTGTGATACCCCAGTGTTTGCAGACCCTTCTGCCTCGTGGTTCTGGACGTGGACTGAAGAATTTGGGTGCTTCTTTCTGCCAGGAAGAGTGTAATAAAGCACCTTTGGAAATGATCAGTTCCAAGTCAGAACCCAAGGACCTGTTGTCTGATGCTGATCAGTACCCAACACACCAGGAGAAATGCAAAAGCACTTTACTGGGCAGATGTAAACAGCCTTTCATATCCTGCTCTCTAGGAGTTACAGACTGATTTACAACCTAAAACACAAGGTTCAATACCCTTTTCACTGTTGTACTAATTATTACATTAGCTATTTCTGATTTCCACATAAGCATCTAAATCTGAATCATTCTGAATCTCAGTCTGAAGAACTTGCTGTGGCAGACAGGCCCCCAGTTAAATCCTGTGTTGTGTAAAAAAGCATTTCCATTTATCAATGCTGGATTTCATACCTTTAGCTATCAATTCAGCTGGCACTGGAATTCACTTAAAACATTTTTTCACAAGGTAATAGATCTTATATGTGTAAGTTCATGCTCATATGGTGAAACAGCAATCAATTGTAGTTACAGTTATAAACACAATTACTCTGCAGCATCACTGCTACAGTTCCTGCAGCTCATGTTAGTGTGGAGGCCAGGATTAATATTAATGAAGACTGAGAGATGGGTGAAAATAATAATAAATGCAAACATTCTTATTAAATAGGAGGAGGTTGTGAAACACTAAACCAACTTTGGAAAGGAACAACTCCTTGCAATTTTCATTGGCTCATATCACTAAGCTGGGGCCATGAATCATCCATCACTACCTTATTTCAGTTTTAAAGCAGCACAGCTTTGATTGTGGAACAGTTCTGCTGATAGAAAAGCCCGAGGGACATAATTGTGGGTCAGTTTTTCCACTTTAAAAAATTTGTTGGTTGTATGTTACATTCAGATTACAGACATGTTTTATGTTACACAGTTTGCCAAACTGCATTTTATTTGCTAAAGGTAACCCAACTATGAAAATAAATGAGCTATTCTAAAGTTAAAGATGTGCACAGACTTCTGTTGAAGTACTGGGACAAAACACTACCTTTCCACACTAAATTGAATTCTGCACATAATACTTGCTTGGCAAATCATGTCTTTTAAATGTGTATTTATCATCTCAGGAAAGTTAAGTGATGGCACATTCTCCTTTTTTGAGTGCAAGCTAAATGCTCATTTTGATAAATCTAGGTTTCCTGTAACTTGGTTAGCATAGCAGCCAACTTACTTGCCTCACAGAAGTGTTTTCAAGATGAGCTGGTTAATAGTGTGCAAACTGCTGTCATCTGGACAGTCCACATAGTTACTACAGTTTACCTCACACATTTAGTGAAAGTTTCAAATACTCTTTCCCCCAGTAATACAACCTTTGGTTTCCTCCACCTTTATTTATTTTATTTTTTTTTAAATAGATTTCTAAACTACAATTTCAGCTTAGGGAAAAGCCAATTCCCTCCTGGTTCTCTGGAAAGATGTGAAGTTTTTCAGAGCTGCTGTTGACAGTGGGAAAACCAACACAATCTGGGCAGAATCAGCATAATCATAAATAAAAGAGTAATGTTTTGATTTTGTGCTATAAATAATGAAATAAGCACCTGATTTTTATCCAAAAAATTAAGAACCATAATTAATTCAGACATGCTTCAGGGTAGTTCTAACATGCTCTCTTTGTTCTCATGTTTTTTCTTCTCTTTGACATGGTTGCTAGGTTGCCACTGCAAAATAATACATATCAGGATCATTATTACCCAGTTACGTGGGTATGATGCTGTAGCACTTTGTGAACTTCTTTTCTCCTTCAGAACCTGATTATTCTGCCAAACTGGGTGTGATCCCAGCCTCCCACACCAACATATTTTTATATAAGATGCAATGAGTGAATGAATGAATGAATGAATGGGGGACTCCTGTGTGCCTGGAGGGAGAGCAGAGGCTCTGGAGGCCCCGCTATCCCTGGCACAGCCCTGCTCTCCCTAGAGATGCTTCTCCTGGGGAGACATCAGGAGGAAGCCAGTGATACCTGTGCATACAGAAGGAAAAGCAGCTAGTTCTGGTCCTGTGGATAAGGGACTGGAGACATTTCTCTGACTTTTAAGCTTCCATAAAGGTTTACCCTTTGGAAAGGATTCCAGAGCACAGCAAAGAACAGACTGTCTGTATGGCCTGAGCTGGTAAGTTGGCTTCAGCAACCTCCTGAAAAAGAAATACTTCACCCTTCTCCTGCAAGACAGCACTTCTGCTCCAAGTACTCTGTATTTCCCAAAAGTTTCCTATTCTCCTCCATCTTAGTGATGCCACCTCTAGGTCTATAAGAGTAGGTGAAACTCCAATTTCAGCCAACAAATCTCATTAATCTTTCCATTTGCTGTTTTCCAAGTGAAGATGAATTATTTTTTCAGCTTTTACTTGTTTTCTTATATTCATTAAGCTGATGAATTGATTGCAATCTGTCTCCTGCTTACTGGCAACTGCAGACCAAGTCCTAAGTAGCAGAAGGGATGTGAGGCCTCCTGCATTCTCCACAATTAAGGATCCCATAACTGTTAATTTAGGGGGGGGAGGAAAAATCTGTCACTCACAGGCAACTATTTTGTGGCTTACAACTAATTGTCCCAAGTCAGATTCACACAGATGCAGACAGACTAAGTGGCTGTGTCAGACTAAGCAGCCTTGTGTCAAAAACTTGACCTGTTTCTTCTGAGCATACAGTGGCTTTATTCCTCCTTAACTTACTGGATTTATTTCCCTGACTGAGCTCAATTGCAGAGTCTAATCTTAAAGTTTAACCATTCATTCCTGTGTCTGAAAAAGATGCTGTTTTCTTTAACTGCTCCAGTTCAATCTCATCTCTCATTTACTCTGGTTGGTTCCCCCTTTGGCCCCTGTTTTGTCTGTCACCTCAGTTTCTCTCTATACAGAAAATACCCTGACCCATAAGCTCTGCTCTTCAGGCAGGGGATGTTATCCCCCAGCCTCCTGTGAGCACCCCACCTTTGCACCTAGGGGTGAGAGGACCCTCACCAAAATTCTGGGAGCCAACCCCCCTTAAATGTGCTGATGGCTCTCAATTTATCTCTCTAGGAACTGAATCATGGAACTGCTCTAAACTCAGTCTCCCTAACTTAGGGTAAAACTTCTCAGGCAAAGCAATGCATCTTTACTATTTCAAACGAAATTTTCCCTGACTGGGTTGAAAGGTTAAGGGGAAACTGAGCAGCGAATTAATCTGAGAGACTGAAACACTGAAAGGTACCTATTGTATTTCTTTTAAAATATTATGTAAGACAGACTTTGTCTTTGCTTCATTCATATTTTTGAGCAGTCCAGCAATAGTTTAGCCATACACAGTATTTAACATTGCTCTTTAAATTGCAAGTCACTCTATTTTCCATTCTGAAATGGCAATAGAAACTCCTTTCATGTAGCTGAAAGGTGCCCTCTTGTCTCTATACTTCATTCACCCAGATTATACCTGAAAGCTTGCAAAAAAGTTTAGGAAGGATTTTGTTCTATTCTATGTCCTGCAGAAACTAAATATTGTGAAGTATGCTTTTTGTTCCTCTTGTTTTGAAGTTTTATGACTAAATGCTGTGCTGGTAACACAGGTTTATCAGGAATGCCTGACTTCCCCAGAGCTTGAACTCTAACAAACTAATTCAACAAATCAAGAAAAGAAAAGGAAGAAAGGGGGGAGAAAAAGGGAAAAAAAAAGAGAAAGAGCCAGATCAAGACAATATGTAACTCAAGTTGTTACTCACAACATAAGGTCAGTGTTTCTATAAGAGCTGTAATTAAAAAAAAAAGCTGATGCTGATCTGGTAACATCTGCTATGTATCCCTTGATTTCAATACTTTCACACTAGCTAAGGCTCTGGTCTCACTCACTTGGGCTTGGATCCTACTGGTTTTGCTTTCTTTCTCTGCAGACAAATATCTGATTGAGAAATACATTTTGCAGAGTTGATTGACACGGCTAAAGAAGGTCCCAAAGATTGCTGCTCTGGAACGTGGTCCTTATCTCCACAATACACAGAAAGAGAGAATCTGCAGTTGAAAATCCCTAGGTAGAACATATTTCTGATAATATGGTTGTGATTCACTAATGAGAGCAGTTTGCAACAAAATCCAGGGTGATGGGAGCCTAATGCAACCCAGACCTTTATTTGAAGAACACCCTGTTAGTGGCCAAGCATGCTGAATCCCCTCCTGCATACTCCACTGGCAGGAATGTTTTCTCTTCTGAAATCTCATCATATGAGAGGCAGAAAAGCAACCAGGCTGGATGCACATAAATAAATATTTAGCATAAGCAGGTTCAATTGCAGTAATAACAAAATTAACTAAATTGAAGGAGTGAACTCCTAAGATCTTGTATGTGGATTAAAAACCACTATACCATGAACACCTAATTCACCCCCTTCTTTTCTTGCTTGATATGAAGCAGTTTAAGAATTAAGTCTATGTTTATAAAGGCAGTCTGGTTACAGCTGTCATACCTGCAGTGCTGCTTGCCCCATTCTCCAGCTGCTCACCACTTCCCTCTGCTCCAAGCTGTTATCCCCTCTCATCTGCTTGCTTGGCTGCTCAGATAATTGCTCCTTAACTCATTTCAGCCACAAGGAACCACACTAATAAGAACTGAGTACTGGCACTGCTCAAGAAACTTGCCTCACTTCCACTGAAAGGTCAAGACAAACATTTACAGGAGGCAGTAACTTAGAGGAGCAAGCATGGGGCTTCAGACAACCTGTGCACACCCTGTAATCAGAAGGAAAAAGCTTTGTGTGTGTGAACAACTTTCTCCCATTGGCCTCAGCCCACCAGAAATGGAGGAGAGTGAATATAGGAACCACCAAACACAACCCAAGGCTGCTTGCATAGCATCATTTGGCAAATGTATCCAGCCTGGGAATATATCTTAAACTGCAAAAACCCAGTATCTTTACTATCCCTAACTGACTTGTTTTAGTCACATGATCAACAGTTACTAGATTAATGTCTTTCAATACATCCATTCTGCTAGTAATCCTGCATCCTCCTCTGAATCCCTAAGTTGGCTGAACTGGTTGCCAGAGGAATGCCAGCCAAGAGTGATACACATCACAAGATTGCTCTGTCATGAAAATAACATTCAGTGGGGACAGATTGTGAAACCTAAATTAACAGCTGGAGCATGTTTCAGTTAATATAACACTCCTAAATCTGCAAAATTGCTAAAATATAAACAATATGATTTTTTTTATATACAAAGGAAGCCAACCTGAACATCTCCAAGTAATAAGAACATCCTCTTCTGAGATGCTACTGCTGGATCACAAATTGGTTCAGAAACCTGCCACCTTTTTCACTGCATGAGACAGCCAGAGCATTTTATGAACACACCTCAGCAAAACTTGACAGAGGCTTTGAGAAGCAAACAGAACATAACTTGGAAAACATTAATGACCTTTATAACACCTGGTGTTTGATCCCAAGATAAACTTTCAGCAGCATCCACCCCCCAAGCCTCTGAGTGCTGCCAGCAGACAGTAGGCAGGGATGGGAGGGTCTCCTCAGGTGGGGATGCCAGGTGGATCACCTCACCACGTGCCAAGGCTCTGAGCCCTGTCTTGCTCAGCCTGCAGCCTCCTGCCAAGGTTGCTGGCTGCAAGAGGAAGGAATACACCTTACCCAATGCTTCTGCATTCTACAGCCTGTGCCTAGGTCCATCAGGCCTCCAGAGGAGAGTAAATCCCTAAATTCCAGGAATGTCTGGGCTCTTGTGTTACAGGCCCAAAACCCCTCCTTTCTACTTGCCCAGATCCTATCCTGTGGCCCTAGTTAGGGCAGTTTTATGATTTCTGGCAGTAATCCTTAGGAGATCAATATATTTTATGACAGGGGTGACTGCTAATCAAAATCCTTAAGCTTCTCCCTTTCTACCATTTCTCAGGATCTGCACTTTCTCTCTGCACAGCTTCAAACCACCAGAACATTGGAGTCCTTGATGTCCTGAACACCAGGAAGGAGTGCAGCAGGACCAGTGCTCTGCTACTTAACAAGCATTTGGGCTCCAAATTCCACGATGAGTCTCACTTATCACACTTCCCTCAAGAATGTGAGCAGGCAAGTTGGCCAGACAGCTCTGGCATTTGGACATGGGTATGGCTTGATGGACAGCTGAATGGAGTCAGAGAGACTCCTTCTGTTCATCACAACCAGCTGCAGAATCAGAGCCCACACTGCACAAAAAGACCTGATACCACCTTTGCAGCAAGCAGTATTCATCTCCACATATCCCCAGTTTAATTGTGGGGAACTAATTATCAGTTCTGAAAAATGCCATTAAGTGTGTTGGCTCATCCTAGAGAACTACTGGAGCTCTACTGCTCCATGTTCTTCTACTGCAAAAGCCCAAGCCAGCTGGAGCTACCTGGTGACTGGGATAGGGAGGCCCCAGCCCTCTCCCTCTGAGTTTTTAAAGGGCCTCCCATTTCTCCTGAGAGACATGCACCTCCATCTGTAAAGGTAAACATAAAGTATCAGCCATTAAGGAAAAGAGAGTGGAGAGGCAAGATTTCCTTTTATTTCCTTCAATGGGATCACTTTGTGCAGCTGGCAGCTTCACTCTGTATTGTCAGTCTGCTTTCACTTTGGTTTTAGGACTCATCTCTCTCACACTCCTCCCCTATAAACAGTGACAGAAAAGCCTTCATGAAACAATAATTTATGACTGCAAATTATCAGGAAGCCTACAGGTAACACGCTTTAGAAACTGCCTAGATTGCAAGTTGAATGTGCCCTCTTAGCCCAGTAAATGGCAAAACAAAATCACAGCTGCAGTAAGAGCCTATAGATAGTTTTCTATAAGGCCATATTAATATTTTATCAGCGTCATCTCTGAGCATTCCTAGCTGACTTGTTATCTTGCACAACCTGGAAGGAGCAGTTTGGCAGTGAGACACATATCAGTGGGGGCAATATGGAGAAGCACTTCAGCAAGAGGTGCTGCACTCAGGATGCAAATGAGTCTCTTGACCTTGAGCTTCCCTAAGTGTGTGGTTTCGTTCCAGCCCAACACCACAGGCACAGCAGTGCCAGAAAGGCAGCTGGACAGAAAGAATCCTTCCTGGATATTCTTTATTTTATAATTAGCAAGCATGCAGTGTTTAAGGCAGCCCTGGCTCCCAACTTCTATTCTGAGACAACACAATATGATTAACACAGCAGCCTGAGACAGGTGACACGAGCAGGTAAGTTGTCAAAATAGGTGACAGATGGAGTTGTGCTAAAGAAACATTCAAGATATTTGCTTCTTAGTTTTTCTCCAACACGCATCTCCCACACAGATTTAAAAATTTACCTTGAAGTGCCTCTACCTAATCTAATGTGATGAAAGAGAGAACACAAGAGTGAAAGAATGAATTGCAGAGTTGTTCCAGATAATATGCGACATACAGCAAATAGCCCTGTTTGCTGACAACCTATATTGCTTTTGAATAGTTTGGCACAAATTGCCTATACACACATGATGTGTATTTTCTCCTTTTTCTTACATCTCTAGTGATGTGAAAGGTAAACTCTGCAGTGATCAAGCTGAATGAAATAAATCAGCCCATTGCAACAGGATGAGATTTGGCACAAATCAGCTATGTCTGTTTGCTTGTAGGACACACTGTCCTTCCACCCCTTAAAAAGAAGTGACATTACACCTCATTCATCTGATTGACATGTGTTTTGAGATACATATATATATATATAACATGTACACACCATAATATATTATTCAATTTCTTACCTATGCATCAAAAAAAGATTGATGCTTTTCTGCATGCCTTCACATCTGGAAAATAAATACTTTGCAGTGGGATGTAACATCACCTATTAATGTTTGTCACTGTAATAGACCAGTGTTTGCTCTGCAGAGGTGATTGCTACTGTAATGAACTTCATCCAGGTAGGATTTCAGCTGACCTCAGGGAAACAACCACCACAGGACCAAAGCAGTTCAAAACACCTGACTTTGAGAAACTTGAAGAATTATTGAAAGCCTTGTTTAATCTTAGATTTATTTTTGTTATTTCTTTATTTTTCAGCTATAAAAAGAGGATTCCCAGCCCAGGATGTATATGAATTTCAGTACAGATTTACACCTCCTAATTTCTTGTGTATTTACAGAATTGAAAGTGATGATTAGGGAAATAAGGTGCCTTTAAATAACCTGCCAGCTCTTTGCTGGTTCTCACAGTGTGCTGTATTTTTGGGAGCTCAGTTGCAGGCCAGCACAGTGGCCTGCATTTGGAAGCAGCCTTGCTTAATAGTTACATTTATGAACACATCTATTTGGGGCCCATTTCTATATAAACAAGAATCAGCAGAGATGACATCTGAATTTAGAGGCACAGTGAAATAGAAAAGTCTATTTCCTTTCAGAAGATGAAACAGAGAAATAAACCTGTAAGTTTAGTCAGCGAAAGAAATTGACTTCAGAAAGAACATTTGCACCTCTAGCAAGCTGTACATTCTGGGCAATGAGAGAAATGAGGAGCAAAAGACAGGGATTTTATAAAGTCTGTGTGCTCCTCTCCAGGTGGATGTGTACCTGTTCTGCTCATCCTCAAACCACCACCACGTAAATGCTGTGTAGTCACATTAATGCAAAATAATCTAAACAGGGCTCATTAGGTCAGGCTGCCAGCACCCAGCACCATCCAGATGCATCAGTGGGCAGTCAGAAAAGGCAAAATATGATATAGTCTGGTGGATCCTCTTTTAACCACACTCCCAAAGGAGTATTAGCTGGAATTTTATAGTTTCTTGAAAACTACCTGTCTCCCAAGCCGCTGGCAATAGCTGCTGCCAGTGAACTCTGTTACTACAAACAGAAGCAACAAGGCCAATACTGCAATGCAATTTCTGATATGTGGCTGGATTATGGAAATAGCAACCCATGAGTGTGCAATAGGCAAAATGAAGCAATATTAGAGCAACCACTGAATTACTGGCTGAGGAGCTGATACGATCCCATTCTTGCACCTTGCCGTGAAAGAGTCTGACTGACGAAAGCCCAGGAAGCAGGAAGGAAAAGGCAGTTTGTGCAACATCTGCCAGGCTCCCATATGGCATGTTCCAAACTCACTATTGCCTGATGACAGCATGCAGATTAGGGCATCAGTGTGGGCTGAACTGGAACTGATCTTTCAGTGACTTTTGAATAACTCTGTGGCACAGATTAAGAGGGGCGTGAAATTCATCGTCACATCACTGCTGATCCCTTGCCCATAAAAGTTATTCCAAACTCAGGAGCATTAACAAAGGGTATTTTGGAAACACACATAAGGAATCGTAACTATTTAGAGCTTTTATTTATACAATCTGCACTCAGCATAGTGCTACATGCATAACTTATCTCTTTCATAGCTCTAGGTCCTTTTTGTAGGATATAAACATGTATTTCAAGCCTTGGATAAGACTGCCAGTAGCATTTTTTAACCCTTGCAGTACAATTAAATCTTAGACCTCAAACAGTTTTTTCCATCTATTGAGCTCAGAGCACTCAGAAGGGCTGGGGAATGTTCACCACCCCAGTTAAAAAAAACCTAACAGCAGAAAGGTGATTAGGATACCAAGTCCCTTGGCTGCCACACCAAGCCTGCCAAAATCCTTTTTTATGGACAGTCTGAGGTACTGACCCCAAACCCCACTAATGTAAAAGCTATTTACATCTCATGTTACTGCTACACTTCCAGTATGACTGAGCAACCAGCAACACCCAACAGGAGTGTACAAAGCCAGTCTGTCATCATGCACATTTCCCTCAATCTTTCATTTAACTTTCCCTTGCCTGTGAGATTGATAATTGGTGTTTGTGCTGGTCCCAGGACAGGAGCTGTGCAATGCTACATCAGCCAGGGACAGGCAAGCTTGCTTGGCATCATTTGGTGCTCAATGAAACTTTGTAAGCTGGAAAGTTTCATTTGAACTCGAGCATAACTGCGTTTGTCTTCCCTTAAATAAGGGCTGATAGAGAGAGTAAATGGAGGGAGAAGGGGGAAAGAAAAGAATTAGGAAAAAACACCTAGTCTGCCAACCTGCTAGTCCTGTTTCAGTTTTTCAGGACTCTCCTGTCAAGACTTGCTGACAGATGAGCTCTGTTGAGTCTGACAGTGGTGATTTCAGGTGTTACTGAATCCTGCATTCCCCCCACCCTTCTGCTAGAGGTTGCAGCCCACACAATAGCATTGGCAGAAAGGAGTATTTTCCTCTTTCTCAGCCATCCCAGTGTAAGTGCTGGCATATTAACTTAAATATTTTGATGTGAGGCACAGAGAGATGAGGCTGGAAGGACTGTGAAGGTCACTCAGTTCATGCTCCTGCCTGAAGGCTGGATCAGCTGTTCTGTGTCACACCTGACAGACACTTGTCCAATATGCTCTTAAACACCCACAGTGCTGGAGATAGTAGAGCCTACATGATCCATGTGCCTAATGGAACACTGAAGAGTACAGGGCCTGCAGCAGACTCTCAAGAAATCCCACTAGTTTTAAAGCTGCTATTTGCTATTTGCTAGCAGCTGTGGCTTTTCAACCAATTTTCTAGGTTTCAGGTGTGTGATGATGCCAAAAACCTTACTAAAATGCTGCACCTTCCTCTGCAAAGAGATACTGTGCTTGCCATGCTGTAGCCTTGGACACAATCTCCATTTCCAGGAGCCCTGGGACTCCTTGAGTTTCTTACAGGACTTTCAAGGAAATTCATCAGGCCACTGATGTTCCAGCTCCATTATATTTTGAGCATTTTTCTGTCTAACCTCATTTGACTACACTTAAAAATGGGTGATCTTAAGGCAACTCTCCCCTCCTCTTCCTAATGTCTGAAGTGAAAAAAATCATGATTTAGCTAAACTGGTTCCTTACTATTTTCCTTCTTTTTTGTTTGCTCAGGAACACTTTGCATTTGTGCTCTTAATAATCTTCAAGGATCTCCTAAATCTGTTTAACACTGTTTTTCCTTGGACATGATTTCATGACCATGCTGATGTTTACTTCCAAAAAACCCTTCTTAAAACTTTACTTTGAGGCTACATGAATGAAAGGCACCACCCATCTACCAGATACATTCCATGTAGCTGTTTTCCATGTCCTACACACAAAAAAAAATTCAGTATGTTTCAATACCTGTCCTGTTCCTGGGGTAGCTTCATGCCCAGAGTTTGGATGTGGCAATCCCTGGTTATTTTCCAGGCTCTGGGAGCTGCTCCCGGGTACTCTGTGCTGCTGCCTTGTGGGTTTTATTAAATGCCAAAAAGACTTCATCTTCCCAGAGAGATGAACTGAAATGATCTCTAGAAGTATTGGTATGCACAACAAAACTTTTACATCACCATCAGCAAAGCAGAATATTTCTGCTCCCATTATTTCAAGTTGAATAATTTAATGTTCACCCTTTTTAAATTTACCACTTTTAAATTAAAAACTCATTAAAATGTTTCAATAACAGTTAATATTAGCATAGCAATAAGACATACCAAGTGGGCATTACCAGGAGATAATTGACCTGATCTGTAAATTGGTGCCCTTGGCTTTACCTCTGGATGTCAATCAATTAAAGCAGTCAATCATCTCCAAGTAGTGCCTGCCTCAGCAGGTCTCACTGCTTAATCATGGAGCTGGTGAGCTAATACCATTCATATTTCTGGACAAAAAAATTCCACTAGGAATTCCCATTCATTATCACATCAAAATTAACAAGAAATGCATATTAGATTATATTATATTATTCATAACATAATACTCTGCCAAATGGAAAACATCAAAATATGTCTCCTTTCTTCCTCCCCCCCTTTTTTAAAGTATACAGTTGTTAATTAGCCATTCTTTAGGATGATCATGTAATTGAGATACAGGTTTTAGATCAGGTTCACAGGGAGTACGTGGTCAAGTTAATGAGTTGCAAAGAGACTAAAATGTCACTGTACAGAAAAGGGACCTCAGCTCAGCTGATGCTCATCATGGTGGCACCAGTGAAGCCAAGAGCTCTTTGCCACTTCAGGTGAGGACCAGGCCTTAAGTTTTCAAGGATGTGGAATTTAGTGAACAACTTTCAGTCTTCTATATACTGAAATTTAGTACTCGTCATTTTTTTTAACTCTTCAGATTCTGCTTAAAAGCCTTTACTTGCATGAATTGTTCTACCTAAGCTAATGACTTGGCAAAATACCACATGAATAGAGAATTAACTGCATCTGCCTGTGCCAGTTAAAGCTGACAGCCTCAGACCCTTTGTGAGTTGAAAGCTGACTTTATATATTAGAAAAATCCTTGCCTTCAGGACAGCAGTGTGAGCAAATGGAGCATGGGACCTCTGTCCTGCACATATTTATTCATGTATATTACTTGCTGGAAGGGGCCTGTGAGTGTCAAGCTAAGCACATACACACACATTATCAGGATCAGGGCCTCAGCTTTCTTTTTAGATTCAGGGAAGTGTCATTTGGACATGAAATAGGGTGTCAGTCAAATAGGTTTGATGATTACTGAAGTGCAGAAAAGTTACAATTTTGAAAGAAATCATCTTGCTATTTTCTACCTAATGAAGCAGCAGACACAACATTATTAATAATAACTGTGTCTGGATTGTGCATTCAACCAAGATAAGAGTCAACATGTTTGGTAACATCAAAGAAAACCTGATACCTTAAGTATAAGGAGATTAGTATTTACAGTGATCTGGAGGGCTGGCTGTTCCAAGAAGTCAAGCAGACAGAGCCAGGAGGGACAATTAGTAATAAATTGGCCCTGGGATTCTGTACTTGAAATCTGGCACTGTGCATAAACCTGCATTTGAAGACTTTGTTTAAAACTTCCTCCTGCATCTGGCCAGGCAATGTGGTCTGAGAGGGACCAGCATGGAGAGACAGTTGTTACAGCACTCTGGGAAAACAGGGATGGATCCTCCTATTGGCACGGAAAGGTGTCAGGTAAGTGGTACAGAGGCTCCCAGGACAATATCCAATATTTCCAGCACGTTCTGGAACACCCACCCAACCCTTTTGGACATGCAACTCACAGGGATCTACAGAACACTGCAGACAACATACGGTCAGGTCACAGATTATCTTATAAACACAAGGTGCATCCTCTCAGAATAAAGGGCTCTTTATATTAATTTTTTTCTTTTTTCTTTTTTTTTTCCAGAGACAAAGTAAAATAAAAGTATTCTACTCTGGCAGGGGGTTTTGACCAGATGATCTGCAGAGGTCCCTTTCAACCCCTAAAATTCTGTGACTGTATCCATTTTACTGCATTCACATTTACCTCTATCACTTCTGTACTTACTTCGAGACCAAAAATATGGACAGACCCCAGATTACCTTTATGTGCAATTGCTGGAATTTACAGCCCTGCTCACAGAGTGGCAATTAAATAGCAAACATTAAACATGTTTTTCCTCCTTTGGATTTTAAGTGGCAATAGCAATGCCAAATGCACCAAAATTATTTTAAAAGTAATTTTAAAAGTAAGTTCTCCTGTTCCTGGGAGAACAGGAAAGAGGGGAAAATTTCTACAAATGTGTTTGGTGTAAATTGTTGTGAAACAAGTCCAATCAGTAATGTTTACAGATTCATAAAAGAGAAACTAATCCATTGGAGATGGAAAACCAGAAGTATTTCTGCTAAGTTTGACATTGGCTCCTCATGTTACTATTGGATACACTCTTACTTTTACTGTAAACCCCACTGAAATCAATAGAAGGTATTGATGATATTGAGCCCTGGAAATTACCTGTTGAGGGAACAGCCTTACAACATGAAACAGATCTCCAAGATAGCTCTCTGCAATAGTTAAGTGTCACTAGATCCAGTTACAGATGAGAAAAAAGTTGAAGTGATATGGACAAGGTGCACACTAGAGCTAATCCAATGCATATGCCAAAAACCACTCCCTTTAATTTAGGGTAAGAAAGATGATTAATTGGTAAATATATAAGCATAGAGTCTTTTCTTCTACTGCTCGTGTTCCCTCAAATGTAAATTAAACTATGATGAACACATATCACTCTGAAAGCTGGAAGCCTCTAAAAATACTGGCAGTACTATAATAACCCCATATTTAGCCCCTAAAATCCCTTTTGTTTAGATCTACATTGTCAAAGCTTTTCAGTAAAAAAATTCTTCACAATAAAGAATAAGGGATGTGTTCATGAGTTAACATAGTTTGGGTCCTTATAGGACCATGGGCCCCTACAGCAAGTCTGTTATAAGAGAAATTATTTGTAGAATTGCTTTTAATGCAATTTGTAGACAGAAACAAAATAACTGTTTTTTAAAGCTATTGTAATTAAAAAATATTTGTGTTAGAGAAATATTTTAAAAAGAGTTAAGAGCCTACTGATACTTCTTTTTTCACTGGTAAAGGAGCATGGAGAACAAGAACAGAATTCATTAAACTTTGGCATGACACAAACTTCAGTGTTTCGAAGGCTTAGATCAGGTTTTCTAGATTATATAAACTGCCTTGCCACAACTGTACAACCCACAACTCTTTCCAGAATGATCCCAGTTATGCAATTATTACACCCGTGTTTCTTTTTGACTGAAACACATTAAGTATTTGTCAGTGCAGAAGTGTGTTTAAATAGGAAAATTATTATTCTCATTAGTAAAAAGAAGAACAAAAATAATCACTCGTAATGACTTTGCCTATGAAGAAAAGATACAATTCTGAATCTGCAATATTACAATGCATTCTGAGGTGTTTCTTTAGAAACACTGGTGTAAAGATGATACAAACTAGGTTTTGGATTTGAAACTCATGCATCAAGATCCATCTCCATCACACTGCAGAGTTAAAAGCCTCTGGGAAACGCAGCATTATCTGCATCACTGCAGCCCGTAACAACCTGATCTCAGCACCAGGAGGCAGGGGGAAGATGGGTCAAACCTTTATCACAGTTCAGGTGTTGGGCTGTGCACCCCACAAGGTCAATATGAACATTTGGGCCATATCTGAACAGAACTTTACTCCATTTGCAAAACTCAACTGAAGGCAATCTTAACACAGCACTTCTCACATGAGGTTTCATTAATTCTGCCTTTGTTATGGATATGGCTATAAAAGCCCTTTGGTATTTGGGAAGAAATCCGAGTAGAGTGTTCAGAAATGTGTAGCATTTAACATGAATCAAAGTACTCTGATAAAAAAAATTTGGCCCTTTGCTGCTTCTTAGGTTTCCATCACTGACCAGGTTTCTCCAGCTGCCAGCACAAGTTGCATTCTTTAAATACAACAGAGTCTTTCTGGGGAAATCTTGTGCATGCATCCCAGCAGGTGTTAAACCTCTTTATTGGGCAGTTTAGAAATTCATCATGTTTGACCACTGGTCACCAAAGATGGACCCAACATCAAAACATGGGACTAAAACTCTTTTAATTAATGAGATAAAATTCCAACTCTGAAATTTACCGCTTGAACCTTTCTCCATGGCAGGGTCAAACCAGAACTTAATTCAAACATCCTCAAGTTTCAGGAATGCTTGGATTCAGCTCTGACTTTGGATCTAAACTTCATGGCTTTGATCCACTTGTTATGAAGTCTGATCTCATCCTGGATAAGACGCAGCATTACTCAATAAAGAGAGTTAATACTAGAACTGTGACATTGTGAAAACCTGCCTGACAAGCAAGCTTGTTTAACCAACAGAAATAGGTTGCCAAGATCATGAGCCAGGAAACAGTTTAACAAAAATCAATGAAGAAATTACAAGTGACTAATAAATTCACACAATGAGTCTAAGAAGCTGAAACTAGAGAAGAAACAGAGATAAAGGCTGTAAACAGGCTACGCAGAGGGCAGCATCTCACTGCTGCTGCACTGATAAAACCACAGCCTCGTCAGCTCTGCTAAAGTGATTGGATTCCACCTGGTTGAAAAGCAGGGGATTTAATAAAATCTGCTGTAGGTTGCCTCTGATGGTTTAATTGCCAGGCTACTTTTCCCCACAGTTTTGACTTTAATCTGTTTATCAGTTGCTCACCTAAATAGAAGTATCTGACAGAAGATCCTTCTTTTTAATACCATAATTGCACCATGTGAAGTCGGAGCTTGAACACAGTAAGTTACAGAAGCAGCTTTTCTGGAGGAAACAGAGATGTCCTGATCCCGAGCAGAGAGGTAATTTACTAGAAAGGTGGTAGACAGCCCAAAGAAAGAAAAAAACAACTTTTCCTCCGGGGAATTTGTGGTTTTCACCTTCTGACAGAGCACACAGCACTTAGGAAACAAATGAGGAACAGCTATGGCAGGATCCTGCTTCGAGGCTCCTGGGCTGCCTGCAGTTACCCCCGACCCCTGCAGAAACACTGCCTGCCCACCCTGCAAGGATGCAGAAGCTGAACTGTGATTCCTGCTGCCCTGTTGTGTCACTGTCACACCCACAGCAGCAGCAGGAGCACTGGGACAGTCACATAGCTGTTCCTCAGCAAGTCACACTGCTACAACCCATACAGAACAACTCGGGGAATAAAGCAACTGCGGGAACTTAGGACTCAGAGCGAGGTAAAGAAAATGGCAAACATTGCAGCAGGCTTCAGCAGAAGAAAAAATGTTCAATACATGTCCATAAGTAACATTTATATTTCCCAGCCTCTAGAAATTGAAACAAGCCCCATGTCAGCTGTTTCCTGAAAACTCCTGATAGCATTACATACACCCATTGCACGCTCTCCTTATCTGGACACTTCCATCTCACATACCCAACACCATCTCTGGAAGCTTTCCCCAGCTGATTTAGTAACAGCTGAAACTTGTTCCCAGTCATCAGACAAGTCAGTTTGGATCCTATGGCAATGTAGTTTGCCATAGTTTGTCTCAGAGTCGCCTGAAGCATCTCCAGGGAGGCACTGAGCTGAAAGGCCCTTTCCCCAGACCCCACCACAGCCCCAGCAGCACTGCCTGCTCCCACACAGCACCACATGGCAACGTCCAAGGTCACCTCAGGTTTAGAGACAGCCCAGGAGGAACAGCAATGGCCACAAGTCCCCTGCCTGTCTGATAAAAATATCATCCAGGGTTTCTGCTTCTCACCACTGTGTCAGCTCTGATAAAAACTCTGTTTCCTTGTGTTTTTCAGCAAAGACTCATTTTCTAATAGGAGGGGAAATACCCTCTGCTTGGGATGTTAAGAGTGACTCAACTGCAAACATATACCCAGCAATAAATTTGAGTCTGAAATGTGTTGAAAGGTTAGATTTGTAAAAATGTAGGCAATTTGACACCTCTAGATCACAGCAAACACAAGGCCACAAAATCAAGCCTCCAGACTGTCAGTTAATGCCAGGCTCCCAAAAGTGTCTCTTGGAAACTATTTCCACAGGGAGCAAAATAACTAATGTAATTGGAAACACTGGAGAAGCAATGGGGAATGAAAGAGGATAAAGAGAGTCGGAAAACACACACCAAGATGCATACCCAGACATAAAGTATAATTAGCTTCAGTCTATTGTATAACAGAGTCATAACAAATGAGTCAGCTCCTTAGGTGGTGTAATTAGACTTCAGTGGACCAACACCAATTTATAGCAGCTGATAATTAAGATATATAATTATATGGACTGATTCTGATCTGTATTAAATTGTTAGTAAACTTCAATGAGGGCAATAAGGTCAATCAGTGAAAAAATTGTGCAAGTGAGATATAAATCAGATGCCAAATAAAATAATAAAGTATCTAATGTTCACACAGCTGCTCTTATCCCAGGCAATTTTTTAATGAACTTCACATAGACAGGAATTGCTTGGGGCACCATTAAAACATGGTCATTGCTACGATGCTACTCAGCAGCTCTTGAACAGTTGCAGAAACTTTATACATGAGCTGGGAATGTTAGGGCAGGAAAATTTTACATCCATTTGAAAGTGCAGAGGAAATACTGGCTGGGCCAAAGAAATTGGCCATACCTGACTTAGGATGAGGTGCTGGATCTGATAGCTGCATGCTTTCAAAATGCATCACCTAACAGCACACTGGAGCTCAGAGCCTTCTGCCAACTGAAACCATAATCCCCTTATAAAACTGGACGTGTGAGCAGGGTCACCTGCAGTTCTCTGAACATCTCCAGTATGAAATGAGGGCAGAGCCATACCTGAGACCCTGTCTGCAATAGCTGTGTCTTTCAGCCTAGTCCATGAATCTTGCCTATTAACAAAAAAACATGGACAACTCCAGAATGAGCAGTTGGATTTGGTATATTGCCAGCTGTGAAAGCAGGCCAGGGTTCCTCTGAGAGCAGATAACAAGCACATCAGGAATTGCTTCTGATGTCAAATCCATGCCCTTATAGCTGACCTCATTAAAGGCTGTATCTTGCTTCCACTGAAACCAATGGCAGTGACTTGTGCAGTTTGCTATGGGATGTCTATGCCAGTCAGCCTTCAGAGTCAAAAAATGCTTGGCTATTTGTCTGCTAATTCCACCGGACTTGATATATTTTGGGGACAGCTGAGGTCTCTGCAAACGTAGATTTAAATTCAGGGAGTGCCCCAAGGTACTATCAGTAAACAGGAGATGCCAGTGGAAGGTTCATGCTCCCTCTCCTATGAGACAAGGGACAAGAGACCTGGTGCAAGGTGAGGAATCCTGGAGGCTGCCTATCTCACACCACAGGGTGAAACTCGCATTAGAGAGGTACCACCACTGAGGTGCTAACACTTACTGCTTTTGAAACAAACTCTCAGCATTCTTCAGTTTTTCACCCGCTATCTGATAGCAACACTATTCCCCATCAAGGGCTTGAAACCCCAAAACTATCCTTTTTGCTGTGGCCTGTGCTGAGCCAGTCCTGCTCGGGTGCTCAGCACACAGCATCTCTGCACTTCCTGCAGCCCAGCTGCACCTCCCTCCACCTTCAGGCTTTTGCACTTTGAGTTACATCTACCATGCACTCCTTCCACCTTCTCTCTCCTCCAAGAAGGGTGCCAAGGTGGGTGAGAAGAGACAGAAGAGAGAAGTTTCTCATGCTCGATGAGAAAGAGGGAACTAGGAAGTGAAGCAATTTAAACGAAGAAAAAAAAAAGCAGTAAAGTAAAGCTGCTGCTTCTCCCCTTGTCTCTCTCTGTCCCCACCCAAGCGTAAGGAAGCACCAGGAAGGAACTACAGCTCAAATCTCTTGATAAATCAGAGTTTCTCTGGAGGAAGCAGAAGCAACTAAAAAGGAATGTAAATGATCTTTGACCAATGGCTTTTGTCTAGTTGAGGTTTCTGGTACGGTCTATGTGGTTTCTTGTTCAGTACAGTAATGAGTGTGTGTACAGCAATGTGTTCAATGTGCACAGTGCTGAGAGATTAGAGAGTGAAGGATGGCATGGGACATGTCAATATGGATCTGCAATGATCAAAGGAGCCTGTCTCTTCTGGGCACAAGTCTGGGTTGGGTTACAGCAAAGGAAAAATGTGAAGTGCTTTTTAATGTGTTTTCTCTGTATTCTCTGCTTTACAATCACCGTAAATGGAAGAACATCTTCTCCCCTAATAATCTATTTCCTGCATGTGGCTCCCCAATAAACATATTAAAGTTTTGTTTGAAGTGTACAGTTTACTAGAAAAACAGACTTGTCATTGTTTAAAACAGTAATAATCATGAGTACTTCAGCATTTAAAGTAAGGTTATGCGCATATCTTTGCTCTGACTGGTTATCAGCCATGAATCTTGTACTTAGGTAATTATTAGAGGTTTCTTCTTTAAAGGGATGATTTACTTACCCTGTATCCCTGCCAGATTTTCTTTCTTTTTTTAAATATTTGAATTTTACACATTAAGTAGGGCACGCTCATTTTTCTTCTGCCTCTGCCCTCTTTTGAGTTATGAATCCCTTCAGTGAGTAATGAGCAGTTGGCAACTTTTATGCATAAGAAAGAAGATTCAATGAATTCCAAATACACTACATGGATGCTCCTTTTCCTACATAAAAAGTATAACATTTTTATGAATTGGGCCCACGATGATCTGGCATTAAATCACTGCCTCCTTTCTTCTCTGTGCTCTATTTATGCTCCAGGGACACGCAGTCGCAATGTGTTATAAATTCAACAGAATTACTAATTAAAAAACCTACCGTACAAAAATAGAACAAAGGGTGGAATTAGAGCCAACAGGATCTGAGCCAGTGCAGTGGTCCCAGGGAAATGGTCTGGGCTGCAAGGCAGGTGATCTGATCCTCATCTGGGACTAACTAACGGAGCTCTCTTGCTCCAGATGATTTCCAAGACTGCAAACCCAGCCCCTCTGCAGATCTCCGGGAGCCCCAGCAGGGCTCTCAGCCTCCTCTTTCCCATTCACTCCCCGAAGAGGATGAGCAGCTCCCATCTGTGCCAGGAGAATGGGAGCCCATAGGGACTGAGCAGCTCTGCTGGGCTTGCTCAGAAAGGCTCAGAAGGAGCGTGGAGGATTTTCACTGATGGAAAATCCAGCAAGCTGACCAGCTTGGGACTTACGCTGCTGGGCACTGAGCCCTCTGCAGCACCATCACAGCACAGCCTGGCAAAGCAGACACCAGGGAAAGGAGAGTTCAAACAAGACATTCTTAGGGTCTCAGCAAGCAAAGGTGCTCCCTTCCCTGTAGTTTTCCTAATCACCTACTCTAAAATGGAAGTGTTCATTATTAAAGTAAAACACAAACTCTAGAAAAGCAATATAAGCAAGGATGCACTCAGAGGTCCACTCTGCAGTGGAGAAACTCACCCTTCTTTCCCCACTTCAAAGTATTAAAGGAAACAAAACCAAACAATAAAGGCTGAAAGATGCTTCAGGTGAATGGATATATATATATATATATCAAAACACCACATCCTGAACACTGCCTGTGGGCAGGCACTGAGCTGACCAGTGGATCAGAGTAAAGCCTGCCTTCATTCCACCAAGTGTCTTTAAAAATAATTACATAGGAATGATATTTCCAAAGATGTGTTCCTGGGATGCTCTAAGCTCCAGCAGAGCCAGGAAGAATATCTTACTGGAAATTCCAAAGTGGAAGAAAGAATTAATTCACCTTGCAACTCTTTCTGCATGGTCAAATGTCCCACACAGTTTCTCTGATGAGTTCAGTGGGGACTGTGCACACCCAGAAACCCTCTCTGCACTGGGGAGGAGGTGATGAATGAAATGGCAAAAAGAGCTCTCAGGAGAGACAGAGGGAGCACAGGTTGTGTATGGGGAAATATAAACTCTAACAATCTGCAAGTCTTATCAGACTGCACAAATGAAGAACCACCTAGCACAAGCTCTGCCTGGTAGACAAGGAAATGTTGCTGTCACATACTGTCTGTCCCACCCTTGCTACAGCAGCATCCAAACCACTTCTGCATCATGGTTCAGCTTCTGAACTAACGTGCAGGTTAACCATAAACAATTTCAGCCCACTTTAAACCTCTGTGCTCTTGGAATCAGTGGCTCAGCAGCTAATTCACAAATGGCTCAGTTGACCATGCAGTGGGGACACAGCAGATAGCTGATGGCAGTGAACTCACCACTCAACCTCAGCTAATCTGTCCCCATTTGCCAGAAAAAAAGAAAGAAAACAAAAAAGAAAAGGCTGCTGTTTGGTAGCTGTTACAATTCAGCCTCACACATTGAAAGATAATTAGTCCTCCATAATCATGAGATAAAAGTCACAAAATCTAGAATAATTTCTGGATTAATAGCTAAGTCCCATAAGCACCCAGGGTTCCTGTACTGAAGGGTTTAGTTACAACTCTGAACCACAAGCCTGCACTCTTCCTCAGTTGCCTGACTTGTTGTGTAGCTCAGCCTTTGGCTACTGAAACCAAAGAGCATGGATGATATCTGAGTGTTTGTTATGCAGTAGATACACACCCATTTCTCCCATTGCAAAGAAATTTCACTTGCACTCTGAATTCATCTTTTCCCATCTTTTCTCTTTTTTACCTGTGTAAGCTTAGTCAAGGAATCTAATAAAGTGTGATAGAAGTGAGTGGTTAAAACGCTGCCAGATGCACACAGGTACAGGGCTTCTGCACACAGAAACAGGCAGGGAAGGGGCTCTCACACTCAGCACAAGACCTGGGCAGTGAGCCCTTCCCACATGAATTTATTAACTACTTAATGGAGGTCTTCTGACTGGCAGAAGCTTCAGAAGAAAGGCAGCAGAGGTGATCCTCTGCTTCTTGTCTTATGACCTCACTCAAATCCCTCCTCGTGGCCATCCCACATTTGTCCTATTTGCTCAGGCCAGGCATTCCCGGGGCAGAAACCCCCCCCCCTGGATTCAGGCAGGTGGGAGCTCTGGGCAGGCTGAAAAGCCAAGTGCTGCATAATACCCTTGGTCACATCTGTGTAAACCTGCAATAGCCAAAACCAGTGGAATTTCTCTAGGCCTCCATGACTTAGACTGTTCTCTCCATGATCTCCACTTCTAGACATCCATGATCTCCATCTTCATGATCTGGATTCATCATCCAGTCAGCCAAACTCTCTGCTCAACCATCCCAAAACTTCAAACTTTCTTAGAGAAAGAGGTTTAACCCATTCTAGGGAACCAGCTTCCTAGGAAACAATTATTTTTTATTCCATTAAGAACACTACATTTTTACCATTTAAACTGAAAATCAATCATAGAATTGGCTGGGTTGGAAGGGACCTCAGAGATCATGAAGTCCAATCTTATCAACCTTAGAGGTATCAACCTCTTCATTCTCTTATGATTAAAACTCCAGTGCTGTAGCACAGATAAACTGCACTTCCCTTTGCACAAGCTTTTATCATTTTGGTCTCACCTGGCTCACACCTCCCCAGTCTACAAGCAAAAACCTGCACACCAAGAATTCACTCATGCACTCTGAGCACTCTGCCATTTGGAGAACTGCACCCTTTAGGAAACCCGCTCTCCCCATCAGTTAAATCTGGAAAAGCCAAACAGCTGAACTCAGTTTAGTGTAGTTCAGCTGAGATGTCAGTCCTCTTAAGGAGGAAAACACTACTCAGTGTGAGTGAAAGCAGCTCCATCTGGTCCGAAGGGGAGACCTCTGCAGCACAGCCTGAAGGTCAATCCCTGTTGGACTCCAAATCAGAAAGTGCTGTAGCACACACAGCTGTAAATGGAGAGGGCTCTGGTAAATCCCTCTGCCCAGCTCAGCTCCAGGATCTGCCCTAATTGATGATTTACTTAGGCAGCTCTGGAGTGAGGAGAGGTGTCAGGTTTTTGAAGGAATAAGCTCTCTCCTCTCCCCATTGTGACCAGCAGTTTCTCAAATCTTGAGCATTTATTCAAGCGACCAACCTTCAGCAGCAAATGGCTCGAGTTTTGATGTTTAATGTTGCAGGGGTAGCAGTAGGCAGCTTTTCTTGTTTTCAGCTCTTTTAGCACACTGGTTTGCCTAAAGCAAAATATGGTTTCAAGCAGTCTCACTCCACCAGTGCTTTCTCCTTGCCTCAGCTAACAGCTCTTGTGTATGTTTTAAAGATGCTGCAGCAGAAGTTGATGCTACAGGGCTTGCTGACTTATTTCAGAGAGTCAGCAATCCAACTTTCTTAAAATGCACTTTTTATACAAGAGAATTATCCCTTCCTTTTTTGTTGGTGTTGATTTTTCTTGTTGTTTGTTTTTGTTTAGGTTTTTTTTGTTGTTGTTTTTGTTTTGTTTTGTTTTACAACCCAATTTTAAAGCTTGCAAAAACCTGGGGAGGCAGGAAGGGAGAGTCATGCACTTGATTGAGACATCAACATAAGGTGACACTTTAGGAAGACTGTCAATATGCCTCCTTAAAGAGAAACTGCCAAATTAGTTTAAGTGACTGGGTTTGCTGAGATTTCTTTCAGGTTGACTTAAATGTCAGATGTCATTAGCTCTCAAAGTTCAGCCTACCACTGTGAGCATCTTGTGGAGGTTGAAAGGGCCACAGGTAAGCAAAGCCAGCAAAAACACTGCTCACCACAGCTCCACACTGAAATGCAGAAACCAAAGTGCTACAGAGAGAGGATTTGTTAACATCTCCTCAAATCCAACACCATGTCCAGAGTTGTACCTCTGCAGCTCCTGGCTTCCAGGCTGAAGTCACTCTGCTCCCCTCATCCATGTGTAAGGGGGAAATCTGCCTGCATGAAAACTTCAGATCATGTGGGTGTCTTTGAAGAAAAGCAAACTATTGATTAGCAATTGACAAATGCAATAGAAATGTTATATGGGCCGAGAGAGATCCATACATAATTTATAGCTGTGCCAAATATGAGTGACAGCAAACAGCAGGAGGCTTGAGCACAATATTGATTACTTAAAAAAACTGAGAAAGGCACCGTGCTGAGGACTAGGAGGATAAAGAGGAGAGGCAACAAGCAGAGAAAACAGGAGCAAAGCCATTAAGGATGTTGTGCTACCAGACACTGCCAGACTAGGAAACTGAGGAGACAGTCAGGTGGAGAGCACTGCTCTCTCCTTTCCAATCAATAATACCATGTCAAAACATATAATGCATGCTTTTGCTCTTAAGTAAAATGTGTCTAAGATTTTTAAAAGCATTGATTCAGGATGGATCAATGAAAATCTAAGCGTATTTTCCTGTGCAAAAAGAGGGTAATAACACTTTGTAGATAATCACACAACAGAAGAGATTTCCAATGCTGGTTATAAATGTCCTATTTATATTACAATCTTTTTGTCAGTTAAGGTTAAGAATAGTAGGTCAAGGAGTCCTGAATTGTTGAAGGGGGGGCAGCAGACATGTAAATGTGGGAACACAGGATCTCTTTAAAAGATGAATGCTAAGAACAGGACTGAGCTTGAGCAGGAGGGGCTACAAGATGTGGATCCTCCTCAGTTTCACTTCCAAAGAGCTTCCAGGTGCTTTTTCTCTAAATTTCTTAGCAGCTTCAAAACACCAGACTCAAGAGCAACGCTGAGCTGAGAGGCAATGAATGAATGAGCTCTTCAGGGCCTGTTCCTACGGGTACTGGATTTTTTGCAGCAGCTGCTCAGCCATGAGGTCCTGGCAAGGCTGGGGCTGGTGTTGAAAAGGCTCCGCCACTGTAACTCTTCCAGCAAAATTTGTTCTAGGAATTCTCATATCCCAAAAGAATGTTTGGTGGTAGAGTATACAATGGTCCTCTAATTAAGCAAGCTATGTGAGGATAATTGCAGCTACAATTAGACTTTTGCCTAACAAGGTTTTGGCCAGCATAGAAATGGCACTAAAACTAAAATAGAAAACACATTTGTAACTGGCATCATCTTACCAGGATGGAGAAAGAAAGGCTTTCTTAAAAAGAGGAAAATGTGGATCGAGACTCCTAAATGCCCCCCTTCTCCTCCAGGGAGATCCCAGCTTTTGTTCTTGAGGAAGAGAGACAAATTGAAGAGAACAAGTTCTGTACTTCAAATGCTCAGAAGGAAACAGAAAAATGAGAACTGCACCTGCAGAGGGCAGCTGGGGATGGGAAAGGTACCTCAGAGATGGGACTCACTGCCCCTGGGAAGCAGCCCTACTCACTGCACAAAGTGGGGTGCCTGGGTGGCCCTCAGTGGCCAGGCAGGCGGCCACTCAGATAGCCACAGGGTCCCTGAGCACCCTTGAGCTGTCCTGAGTGCTCTCCTCAAAGGAAGCATTTGTGCTGCTGGTTGCAAAGCAAGCACTGGGCTTCTCAGCATCACACAGTTTGCACTGAGGGTTCCTTCTTGAACTCATCGGGAAACAGATTTTGGCTTCCGCGTATTAGATGTGAACACTGAAAAGGGGCACAGTGGCAAAGGAAAAGAAAACACTCCTCTTTCTTCACCAAATCAAAAAATTTTGGAATATTTTAGAGTATTTTTGGAATATTTAGAAAAACAGAAATTCCAGACAGTGACTTAAAGTGAATTTCACTCATTCTTCAAGTACAGACTGTTATTTAAAAAAAAAAAAATATAGGTGAAATATTTATTTTTTTTTTTTAGATTTCCCACAGATATAGGTGAATGTCATAAGAGGGAGGACAAGAATAATTGTCCACAACCCACTTGAGCAGTAGCATTTTTCCACATCACCCAGACTTTCAAAGAAATAACTTTCTTACAGCTTTCACTTTTTTTTTTCCTCTCTTATTCAAAGGCACTCTTTTTCCATAGCAATGCAATGTTTCACTGTCCTGAACATTTACATGCCCCTGAAGTTCTAACACTGATGCAATAATTCCTTGGCATCAATAAAATATATTCCCTTTGCGAACTCCCGCTGCTTCCCTCATCATCAGTAAAAACTGAAAAGCCTTACAAAAATAATTATTTTGCTGCACACTGTTTTTCATTTTTGATAGAATCTCAACTGCAGACTTCTCTGAATGCACATCTAAGAAAATCCTTGTCATTATTTCCACTGACCTGAGTAATTAGGTAGGAGCCAGAACCCCCTGCCTCCCGATTGGTGAGATGCTCTGCAGAAAGCAGACTCACCAAGTCTCCCCTCCAGCAGCCAAACAGCACAGGCTATGGAGAGCAGAGTGAGGGAGAAGCAGTTGGGAAAGAAAGGGGCAAAATCTAATGGATTGCAGCTAGAGAACCAGGGTGGGGACAAACAGCAGAGTGTGGACACTCTGGAGGCGACTGCCTCCAGCAGACCCAAAGTGCATCACCAGCACCAGTTCCTCCTGCATCCACTGCCTGCTGCTGGGCCCTCAGGCTTTCCTCCAAAAGGGGCAATTTCCCTCTTCAGGGAGGTGTCTGCCCACAGCATCCGTGCCCTGGAGCTGGGACTTTGGCCAGGGAGGACATTTGGCCTCTACTCCTCAATTTTTATGCAAGTGTTATGAACATGACATTTACCTGTTCCCATTGCAGGGCTGTGGAGATCGATCAGGCAGCTTACACATCCTGCTTTCTGTAATCCCCCAAACTAATTACCTCCCAGACAGACACCACACCAGCAGGGCCAGATTGCTCTGGCTTCACCAGGAAGAACAGCAGGTGGGAGAATAGCTCCACACCACGTTCCCTGCTTGGCCCTGTTCTAAACCTGCTTGTGACACTAATTGATCAGTGCCAGCAGTGCTGGGGGCTGAGACACACGCAGCCCACAGGGAACCTCTTCAAAGCCACAGTAATGAGTAACCTATTGCTGCTTGAAAGCCAGAGGATGGGCTTTCCATTCTGCTGGGATGACAGGGGACAGCCAGCCCTCTGTCCCCTCCCAGTGTAAAAGAGATGAATCGTATTTAACCTGCCTGAATTTTAAGCTAATGACCTCGGGAGAAAGGGAGGGAAAAAGGAGACAACTAACTTCAGACTACTTTGTGTGCAGTGGGACTTCAGAGAGAGCCAACCTGGGAGGAGGAATGATGGAGTCAGCACACAAAGGTGCTCCAGGTAATTGCCAGCAGGGGACCTGGAATTCCTGCTCTGCCAGCAGCCCGGCTCCCTGCACCAAAGCATCCCTGGCAGTGCTGAAACTCGGGGCATACACACAAGCTTCCGACGTTCTGGCAACATTAAGCCAAAAAAAAGCAGCCCCTCAGAAGGCTGCCCTGAAAGCACAAGACCCAGCAGCCCGGGGGCTACTCCAAATTGTGCTGAGGGTGGGCTCCCAGCTGCCCCCAGCATCAGGGGAGAGGATAAATGCCACCACTCTGCAGAACCCATCAGGAATTTCTAAATCAAAGCAGCGAATTAAAAAAGCTGAGGAAATCAAATCAAATGGAAAGAATATCACAGGTGCAGCTCTTGTCTGGTCACTACTGCTCATGATTTGCTTTTATGCTCAGAGCTGAGGCAGCTTTCAACACCAATATGTGGCTCTGTTGAATGATTTATGCAGTGTGTGTTGCAGCAGACATTGAAATTGTAAAAAAACTTCCCTGCAAACTAGCACAGTGATTAAAAATAGAAGCAAAACCATACAACTCCACAATCTAGAAATGATTCAACCTGCAAATAAATACACCTCCAGTGCTCTGGATACATCCAGATACCACCATAAAGTATCACCATTCCAGGAATTATTACAGTTGAGCAGGAGAGGTCTGTGATTCTGGGAAGCTTTGTGAGACCACATCATCACCAGAGCAGGACAGAAGTTGCTTTGGTTGCAGGAAAATTTCAGTGTCTCGGTTGCAGCAAATAACTCCACACAGAAAGCGGTCACATTTTTTCTTGCCCTGACTTGTCAAAAGTTCAGTGTTAAAACAGGTGCCAATTGTTGAAAATTTTCAATTTCCTTGAAATGACAGAGTCTACACTGAGTAGACTCACTACTCAGTGTACTACTATATCTACACTATACTGGTAGATAGGAGCTCTACTTCAAAAGCATCTTGATTTCTTGCAAGACTGAAATAAAGTGGTCACTTAATTATCCTACCAGTTAATACACAGAATTCACCCTCACTGCAATGAGCCAACTGCAGTCTTGCTTCAGCCTTGATGCACAGAGGAAGACAACTTCTGAGTTGTCTGAGTTCTGGCCAAGTTCTCAATCTAGAGAACCTGCATACAAAGTTGTTCCATGGTTTCCAAAGGCTGCAGATGTGTGCACACAGCCCAGCACAGCAACTTAGCGTGATGCTAAGGATGTTCAAGCCATGAAAGACCAAGCACCTTGTGGACACTGGAATGGGACATGGAGCTTCTGTCTCTGATGCAAAAAAACCTGGATATTCTTGTTCATTGCTGCAAGCATTCTTTATTCTTTGAATAGTTAAAACAGTGCCAGAGGCTTGAAAATGCACGCTGGAAGTTAGAAATTTGCAATCAGATGGTAGCTAGGAACAGATTTAGGTTTTGCATCAGTTAAACATTTACCTTAGGAATATTTAGGTGTCCTACCCATTCCGGGCACATTTAAAATGTTGACAAGACTCAAGCAAGTCTTTCAGATAATAAATACTGGTCGTTTTCTCCTGACAGGGCAGAAAAGACAGCAAAGCTCAACTCAGCCAGAGAACAATTGGGAAAGGAAGAGTGCACTGGATGCACTGGGCAGCAAGAAGTCTGGATCTTTTGGGTTTTTTTCCTGCCCAGTGGATGTTCTGCTGATAGCAAAGCAGTGGGCAGACACATTACCAGTCAGTGCTTCAGTTTCACCCTTTTTTGCCTTTTCCCCCTTTTAAATTAAGATTTTTCTTTCCTTTAGGAAAGGGACTCTCTCATTCTATGCCAAAGCTCAGTTCAGAGCTCCAAATCCCTTTGGGATCTTGCTGTACTACTGTAACACAAACCAGTCAGATTAGAAACAAAAAGTTTTGGGTTCTGAAAACACGTGTTTTTCAGAATTTAGACAGGAACTAACAGTAAAGCTGTCGAATAGTGTGCTAAAGACTCAGATGGAAAACAAACTTCTACAACCACAAGTGGTACAGGACAACACATATAGCCACTGGATGGAAAACCAGACTGTCTTTATCATGGTAATGATGACTTAGAACAGCAGATGTTCCAGAAGCCACCAAACATTTTACTGCTGCTTGTATTTCTTTGTACACAGCTTTAACAATGTCTTGATTATTTTTTGCCTCTTGTTCATTTCCTTTCCTATTACAGTCCTACTGCAGGTAGATTTCAGATTGGTACCTCTCCGATTAAACAGCTCTGGGTTTACTTCCTAGACAAGGAGCTTTAAGGAAAAAAGGAAAAAACAATCTTGTCTGGAAATTGCATCACAGCAGTGCTATCCGTAAGCATTTCCAGAATTATTCTGCCTGTTATTTAATTAGCTCAGACAAAGGTTGCAGAGTGCACAGAAATCTATCAAGGGATCTGCAGTAATATTTGGAGGTAATTTCTTTTACTGCTTAATCATTAAAATTTTATGTACTCTTGCAACTGATAGAAGCCATAAAACATTTCTGAAAAATATGGAAGAAGAAACAAAAAAGTAACATACATGAAATAAACTCATCTTAAATTCCACTAGTGGCATCACTTAACAGTTTGCAAGGTCTGGTGTACAGAATACACTTCACTGGGTCATGACAAACTACTTAGATCTAAATACATTCCCTCTATTTATCCCAGTTGGAAATTCTAAACACAAGTGTTAGAGTTAGAGTGAATGTATCACTGCTTCATTACAAAAACTGTGTTTTCCTGCTAATCTTAAGGTTCTCTGTACAGGGACCCAGGATATTACATAAAATAAATAAATTTTTTTCAGTAAGATAGATTGCAATTCAAGAAACAGTTACACTTGTGATTATGTATTAGGTAAAATTATCTGTTGAAATATCCCAGCATAACACACATTTCAAGTGACCTGAACAGAAATCTTGAGTGTGATGAAAAGCAAAGTTTGGTGTTTCTTAACTGGACTCCAACTCCAAGCCTTTCTGCAGGATCATTCTGCAAACTCCATATTCAAAGAAAACTGCAAGAAGCTGTAGCAGTAGCTCTCTCACTTCAAATGTGGTAGAGAACACCATGGCATCCAGCACTGGGGTAGTTAAAGGACTCATTTAATTTTAAAAATTAGTTACTTCAGGGAGGAGATTGGCACTGAGTGAATGAGAAGTGAATCTGATCAGAGGGATCTTTATTTCCAGTTTAGCACACCCCAGAGAAAGGCCAGCTTAGTTTTTAGTTCCTAGGCTGAGTTCACAGCTAGTAAAAGCCCATCAATCCTTTTTTACCCTTCCAATTAGATTTCATGTCATTAAAAGACTATAAAGCTAGAATCCAGCTTGGCTGTTTTAAGGAGACATATGTCTTGATTCATTTTATTTTTATGAATATAGTTGAGCAATGGTAGATGCTAAGCTCAGCATCATCAAATGACACACTGCTAAACTAGTCAGGAAACTTTTGCCAGTAACTATCCACAGTTTAAAAGTAGTTCTGTCAAATAGTAACATGAGATACAGTAGCCACAATGTACAAATGAGAGAATGAGCAAATTTTGTTGTCCTGGGAAGTCGAAAGAAATTCTACAGCTACAGCAGGAAAAGCAGGAAAACTTAGCAGTGCATTACCATAATTAAGTCAACTAATTGTATACATGTGAGCAGTGATGTTGCATCAGCAATGTCATGAGTTTGAAAGATAGTAGGGACACAATGAATCACTTGTCAGGACTTTTTAAACACAACCTATTTGACAATAATCAGTGAATTCCCAGCATCAACAATCAGCAGCCTCAGTAACATCCAAGACTTTCTCACGCTTATTGCAATGCCAAGTTACAGACTGGAGCCAGCATCCCCACTCACATCTGAACCAAACAAAGGCCAATATGTACATACACAGACTGAGCTCCCCCACCTTTGCCAGCAATTTTGCTTTTTTTTTTTTTCTTGCTTTTTTTTTTTTTTTTTTTTAACTAGAAGCCAGCTGCTGAAATCTGGACTCAATTAATCCAAAGTGTGAAAGATCATGTCAAGTGCAGGCAATGACTCACAGCAGGAAAAGGACACTGATTTCCCAGCTATCTGATCAACATGGTTTTAGCAAATGACTAATGTTAGATATTGGATTATGTATTTTTGAAAGTGTGCCATAACCAAGTCTAGAAAGAAATTAGGCACACAGCTGACTAAGGACATATAGAAAAGGTCTTTGTGCTTGTTCTTTCTAGAAAATCAGAGCTGAAGAACATGGAAGAAAGACAAGGCTTTTTCAGTGGAACCTCTTTGCATTTGGTAAAAAAACTTCGTAACACCCAGAAATGTAGTTTCTTAGTGCTTTTGACTTCTTTTTAGAAGCTGCTTCAAGGGAAGAACACAAATCCACGTGCAATAAATAGAGCAGGAAAAGGAGAATTTGCATTTTGGCTATAGCTGCCACCTCTGCCAGAGAATCCTGGTGATGGGGTCATGAGGAGGAGACCTGGGCTATTTTCCCATTTCATCACTTTCCTGCCCTGCACATTGCAACCTGCACACAAGTTTTGTGTAGGGCCTAAGGCAACTCCTCATGCTCCCCTGTGCCTTTACTGCCATCTATATCTTGAGAATGATAGCACTTCACTTGGTCACACAGATGGCACAAATCCATGCAAGACAGAGGTGAATTTGTTTACGGGAGCAATGGGTTTGCTCCAAGTATCAGAGAAGCAGCCAAAGAGATCCAGAGGGCTCCATGGACACACTGCCACTACAGTGGCTGCCACTTGCTTCAGGACTTTAGGACTTAATGGCTTCAGCACTGACAGAAAATGAGAACACAGATGAAGGGTATAGAAACCTTTTTTTTTTATTATTATTATTATTTTTACACTAATACCAGGGCTCTGGTATTCACTAATACCAGGAGGATAAAGTGAGCAGAGAGAGCCCAAAATAAAGCCAATAATGTGGCCAAAATTTCTTCAATTTTCTATGTGAAAAATATGTGGAAAAGAGGGTTTTCCTAACTCAAAATGTTACCGTTTATATCAAGAGACCACAACCAAACACAGGGCAATTGTCAAGGAGGGCAAAACATTTATCACTGGACAGTGTCAGCTCCTCGGAGTTCAGATTTTGTTGTGCTTTGATGAAGTATTTTAAGGTTCACACAATTCACAGCAAAAAAACCTGAACTGAGGCACTGCAGTCATAGAAGTTCCTGTTTCAAATTTGCAGGGAAGATAAATGAGCTCCCCTCAGTTTTCAGTTCATAAGCAGGGCCCAAAATAAAGCAGAACTAAGGAACCAACAAAAACATCAGTATAGGAAAGCAGCAGTAAGGAGTAAATAAAATAATCTTGATCTTGCATTTATCCTTTGTCTGTAACACTTCACGATTGTTGGAAAAAAATATGGGCTTTGTCCGGTTAATGGGACTGGTTTATCTCTGCTCCTAACCCTTCAATTTGTCATCTAGCCAGCATCCCCTTGGTGAGGATGTTTCTGGCACACCAAGGCTGCAGTTAACTTAATAAGGAATGTAAGCACAGTTAGATAAATTAATTTCAAGGTCAAGCACGCTGACAATGGAAAATGTATGCAAGTGGCAGGTAATAGAAGGAAATTCACATGCATACTGATACACTGTTAAAGGCAGATGTTACTGGATAATTTAATCTCAAATGTAACTGATGTTTTCAGTTGCCCTTTTCCATTAAAAGAATTGTAGCAGATGCAAAAATCAAAGATTATTCAAAGAATTAAGATATGAAAAGCATGTTAGATCACTAAACTCCAATTAGTTAAATTAAATTGTGTACCATTATCTACCTGTAGCTTTATTGGTAGCCAGCATTAGCACTCAGCTTGAGCAATAATAAAATTAGAGAATAACACTTTAATTGAATTGCACTTAAAAGGATCATGCTGACAAATGTGATTGTATCTGGCTGTAATGCACACCTTTTTCAACGATCATTAAATCCAATGAAATGAAAGTCACAGGATCTTGACAGCTCCCTGAAATAATCTGTGAACCATGCTGTATCTCCCAGTTCCTAATCAATTTAGAGAAGCCTCATTAAGGCTCTGCAGCTAAAGAACACTTAAAAATCAAAACAAATTACAACGTGTTATGGATAACTAGCTAATAATATCAATACAACAAGGATGTATTGTGTTGCAACAATTCATTTCCTTTGTAAGAAGTGTTTGCCACGGATGATGCAGGAATTGTTATTCATAACTGCCATCACCCAGCCCTAATGTCAGGTTTTTTTCATCTTTCCTCATAATAAACATTTCTTATGCTGTGTATACAACGGATTCTAGATCTAATACTGGACTCTATGATTGCATGCCTGTTAATTATTTGTGTGTCTGTGTATTTGTTTCTCTCCCGTGCTGCTTTTGCCTCTCTCCTGAGTATGCAGAAACAATGATGTGTGATTCTGGGAACAAATTAGACATTAGCAGATACCCATGTGAATATTTCTTGGCAATTTTTGTTCCCCGTGAGTAAGTACTTTGTTGCTGGATTATTTAACAGCCAATAAGTCACCCTCACTCTCTCCTACCTTCGGTGGCTGTTTCCTTTTTATATGGCAGCTAATACAAAATAGTGTACCTTGATGTAACACTTACACATAAGCAATTTGAGCTGGGTAATTTAGCAGATTAATGAGACCAGCAAACAGGCATTTAAAACTGAGGCATATCTGTGGCACTCATTCTTGATCTACTTAGTCAACATGGACTTGGCCAGTCACCTTTCCCAGTGGACTCTTCCCAATCACATGATAAATCATTCTTACTCAAACATTTCTTTTCAAAGATTCCCCCTCAGCCTTGTTTGATAAAAGTTCCAGGCATCAGACAGAGGGTGTGGAACCAGATACAAGCTCCTTTCCTCCAACAGGGACATTATGTGTAGCCACTTACTCTTGCTGTTGATTAATGTTCCTTTAGCTTTGAGCACTTGAGTTATTGTTATAGGATGACTTTTGCTCTCAACAAAGCATAAAATTGGATGTAACACTAAAGAGCCACTATATAATACCATCCTGGTTTCCATCCCTTGCACTGATTTGCATGGACTACTCCAGACAGACATGGGAACAGAGTTTAAAATGCAATAGTAGATTAAGTCAGAATATGATACTGATGTTAAATACAATTTATAAAGCAGAGGTTAAGCTATCTGAAGAAATATGGTTTTAATAAATACATTCTGTTTCTTCTGTTCTCCTTCTGCATGAAAAGCAGAGCAGGATTCCAGACAACATATGGATTCCTATATGCTATTTAAAACAGATTTTAATGCTTGACCAAGGAATACAAAGTGGCCATTACACACAGAACACACTGCTCAGCAAAGGCAACAGCAAGTCCATAACCAGTCAGAGGGGCTTAGAGATTTAAACATGAAGATAACAGATTCAATAACTGACCAGAGGTTTAAAACCAATTAAAACTAATATTATTGGCATCACGGTCGTAGCTAGGAGCTCAGTAACACCAGAACTGTTTTGTACATGTCAGAAAACAATAACAGAAGCTGATACACACTTCTCTCAAAATTCTTCTCCAGGTGTGCAAGGAGAGTCTGGGCCATCAAAACCCAAATGTCCTTAGTCCTAAGGGCCTGATCCAGCTCTGAGTGATCCAGCTCTGAGTGATTCCTGCTGCTGGAAACCCCTTCAGCAGAGGCTGCATACGTGCCCCCGTGCAACACAGAGAAGCCAAACCTTTTTAATAGGTTAACTTAGCAGCTGAGTGTTTCAGTTCATCTGGGATGCCCTTGAAAACCATTTCCCTGACATCCCCCCAGCCAGCCCCATGGTCAGTGTGCTGCATCTGCTCTGATTTCATTGCCTGCCCTCCCCTGGCACAATGCACTGTGCACACATTGCCATAAGCCAGCAGGTGTAGGGTTTTATCCTGCACTTACTCTGACCAGCAGGATGAATACTGTTAATGGCAACTGAATTACAGACATGGCACTGAGATCAGAGCCTGTAAGTCTCTGCACTGTCTTGGACAAGTTTAGCTGAAGGTTGGTGTACAGCAGAGGGCTGTGTCCTGCCACCTCCCACCTTCTGCTTGTGTAGAAGGTGCTTTGGGAACTGCCATCATTCCTAGTGCACAGACTTACACTTAATTTTCAGTTTTCTCAGGCATAAGTGACAGGCACTGGGTGCTAAGTGTATGCAGAACACACAATTTGAGTATGGGTCTGAGAAAGGAAAGCAATCCTAAAGGTGAAAAAAGATTCTGGGAGGCCAAAGAGTTGTACGCCACACAAACATCAGCAAGTCTCTCTTATTCTTTCAGGAGAAGCCTCCAACCTTATCCTCTTGTGAGGTATTAAAGGGCTACTGCTGTGGAAACAGATTTGTGTCTATAAACATCTGCACTCTACAGAAAACGAACTGGGATCAGGACTCACTGGGACAAGAAGCTACTTGAGACTGGGAAAAACTGGGGAGAGCTCAGGAGTGTAAAGGAAGAAACCCTGACCACTGTGTCAAACATCCCTCCCCATTTTGCTCTCTGAAGCACTCTTTCCATAACCCAGCAATTCATTAGAAACAACACACATTTGTGGTTCCCCTGGAGGCAGCTAAAACCAACTGAAGTACACATGCAGTGACTTTTTTCTTAGCAAGAAACTTCATTGGGCTATTTCTGGGTCACACAGAGCACAGTGCACAACAGATCTGGAAGTAGCAAGGCTGGATCCAGTACCAAATGGATTTTCATCATGGCTGTAAACAGGAATCCTGTCAGTATTTCAAGGCTTGTATTAGAGAATGAACAACAACCAGGTCTGCCAGAAAATATATTAAGAAAAAAAGCAGATGGACCCGTGGGATTTTCTATCATCCGAGTCCCTCTTATCACCAACCCAGTGCCCTGCATGCACCTCCCCCAGGGCCCCTCTCTGCAGGAATCTGAGGAGAGGAATTCCAGGTTTATTTGGCTCCAGGGGGGAGTCCACACCCGTGGGCAGCACGGGGCTGCCAAGAAGCAGCTATATAACACCTCCCTCCAAAGGAAAGCTGTCCCTACCAAAGGCTTCTCTGTCCTTTCCAGTTGTTTAGGTCCCTCAGAGTGAGCAGCTGCTCAGCAGACAGCCCTGTAAAATGTGGTGCAGGCAGAGCTCAGGAGATGCACACGCAGGGTATCTCTGGACACATCCAGTTTGGGTTCACAAAAGGCTGGGTACGAGGCCTGCCAGGCCCTGGCTGTTACACGATGCCAGTTCTAAGCACAAAATCCACATATAACTCAAAACATAGGTAATCAGTATTGCCAAACACAAATTATAAAAATACTTAGATAAAAATAAGCAAAAATAAAGGTAACTGACATTTATTTCTATATTCTCACTGTTTGCTTTTGCAAAAGCCCTTAGTGTTCAGCCTAACCACAGTCTGAAATCTCTTTCTGCAACCACAAGGTCTGAGCACTTTATTTTCTAAATGAGAGACTACTGCATTTTCACACATTTCCAGAAACAAAAGTACTAAGAAAACCACCAAATATTGACAGATTCCTGATCAGATCCCTGCAGCTGGCAGTGTTGAAAAATTAGGGTTGTGATATAAGCAGGACTTGGCTCTGGGCTTGGTTCTGGCTGACTTTGTAAGTTGACCTCTCAGCAAAACCAAACTAGGAGGAGGCATCCATAGCAGGAGGTGGGCTGAGTGCTCTCCACAGACCCCAGTGCAGGACACAGACAGTGTCATTTTAAGCTCAGATCCATTTGTAACACCCATAGCTTAGTACAGAACTGCTCTGAACTGTTTACAACTTTTCTCTGTTTAAAACCTTTCCTACAAAGGGGTTAAAAATGTCTGCCTGTGAAATACAATCATATACATCTTTCATTTTCCACAATTTCCTTCTCTCTCTCTCCCTCTGTCCCAGCTCATTTTCAACTTATTCCCTCTCATCTTCATCCTCAGCACCCAATCACCATCCCTCTGAAGCTATTTTCCTGCTGAAATGATGCTGGAATAGTGTTAACAAGATTATTTTTTGATTATCAGGTTACAGTTCACACATGAATCAAAATTGTGTTTAGGGTCTGATCCTGCCACCCTCAAAATCAATTGTGTTTTCATTCAGTGAAACCAAAAGGTCTTGCTCTCAGTGAGCCATAACTCCAGGTCTAGTGACCATTTATTATTCATCATCCCACTCAATTTCAGGAGGGGAAAGAACCAGAACTGACTGATTAATGGCTCCAGCAATCTCAAGTCTTGCTAACCTTACCTCTACAGACATAGGGAGCTGTCTGGTGGGTTTAATATTTCTATAACAAAGCAATTCTCTCTCTAATATGGATTGTTTCAGGATGCATTCACACTAGTTCAGAGGGGACTGTGGGAGCCATTATCTGGCATAGCATGTAAAATGGAGAGATGGATGTTTGGACCATCCAGCTTGCTGACAAAATGCAAGTGGAAACAATCTGGATGATAAACTCTGCACCAGTCAGGGTACCAACAGGCTTTGCCACAGGGGGATGGGCTCAAAGAGAATTCCTGTGGGAGGCTGAATTCAGTGGGAGGCTGTGTTAAAGCAGTAAGAAATGGTCAGATTGCTGGCTAGGATGCCAGAAGACCTGCTTAGAACTCACAAAGAAATAAGTAGCCTGAAATAACTGGATCATCCATACCTGAATTAGCCACTAAAAGCCTGGACCCAGAGCACACAGCTCTGCCTGGGTAGCCAGATGTTCTCAGTGAGACTGAGGGGAACAAAAAATATCCCAAAATTACTGGTGAGAGGGCATAACTCAAAAAGACATAAATGCAGAAGTCAATGACTATGAGAAGTCTCCTGGCACTCAAATAAGCTGCAAAGAAGGGATTACTAAATGGAGTATAAGAGGAGGAAAGCAAAGAGACAGCAGCTCTGTAGAGGACAGCAAAGCACTATTGTTGGGAGCATGCAAAAAGGAACAACAGCACTAAATGAAAAGTAGGAGCTCAAACACCCCATCAGATACTTGGCTGCAAGAGAAAGGCCATTATGATTTGGCATTTTCTGGGTAGTGCCACGTGGCAGTGTCAGCTTCAGCAGATGAAATGGTGTTCCAGCACAGCTCAGCTCAGCTGGGTGGCCACTGCCCTCCTTCTCCCCAGGGGCTGTGAGGTGGGTGGGTGTCTGTGGGGTGGGTGGGTGTCTGCAGGGAGGAGACAGCCTTTTCTCTCAACCCCTTCCTATTTGTTTTGCCTGTGTTCCCTGAAAAACTGGCTCTGAAAAGGGGAAGATAGTGCCTTCTCCTACAGGATGCTGTCCCAGTGGGGAGCTGGGAATGGCTGGTCCAGCTGCATATGGGATTTATTCCACGCTTGTTCCCTTCCTTCTCATCACTTGAGTAATGAGAGCAAAGCAGATAACAGCAGTGCCCTACTTCTGAGGAAGCTTTCCTTGGAAGCCATTTCATTACAAGAGCTCCATGAACCCAGCTCAGCCTTAGACATCCAAACAAAGCAGAAACATAAGATGCCAAATAGTGGGGGGGTTGCTCTGAACATCTGCAAGAGGCTGACAGGTACCAGAGTGAATCGGGCCCATTAGAGATGTAAGAAACAGGACACTAATGTCACAGGCTCCTGGGAAACCCTGCAAGAAGAAACTGCTCCTCTTCCTCCTGCAGGCAGATCCCTCTGGACACAAAGAGCTCTTTGCCCTCCAAGAGCTCCGTGCTGGACAGAGATCCAACACAACACAAGTTGTAACAAAGCAGGCCAGTTAAGAATTGCAGCAAACCTGGTCAAAATTAATAGTTCTGGGATTATGGCAGAGAAGCAGTGATAGTAAACTAAAGAGGAGAAGTAGAATAATAAAAACACAACATTCAGCAAAAATAAAAAAAACAAATGCACTTCTAAGTGATCTCAGCTGCAACAACTAATCCACACCAGCTGCTAAAAGGTGCAAACTGGAAGTCTTGGGCAGACAAATAACTTGACCAGTTCTATTCAATTATAAGCAGGACTGGACCTAAGATGTGTGCCAGTAGATGGTGTGTTTATTTTAACCAAATAGTTACCTGAGCCTGGCTAGAGCTCCCTTCAGCACTGCTGCTTTGTTTTGAACCCACACTGATTGCTGACCATGCTTTGATTTTACCCTCTGAAGTTTTCCCTCTTCCTATTTCATCCCCTTGTGAAATGTCACGAAGAGGATCACTGTGACCAACATAATACAAACATTTGGATCATTGAGTGTAACATGCTGTCCATATTTGCACTTCAAAGCATCCTGCTTTTGCAGTTAAATATAATCCTCTAACATCTTTTAGAAGATGAGCAATAGAAAGACCAGGATCTTTCCCTATATTCTGGCACTATACATCAGCTCCAGGTTTACCTCTGCTGGTTTTTCCAGGTCCTGATTTACCTTAGCAAATGTCCCTGCCCCTAAGAGCAAGCAAAAGTAGCTGGAAGCCTGTGGATTTCAGTGTCCCCTTGACATCCAGCACTGTTTCAGAAACATCTTGGCACAGGCTCCAGTTCTTGCTTGTTTTCACAGCAGATTTCAAGAATCTGTGAGACACTGTTTCATTTGCTTTTATCTTATGACAGCTTGTTCAGCCCCCTTCACAATCACACTCGGAGAGTTTACTGGCTTGAAGTGGCTGCATTTCTGTTGTTGTTTAAAGTAAGTCATGTGAAACATGAATGGGTTGCACCAACATCTCCAGAAGGCTTGGTGGATCCAGTTCAGGCACTCAGCACTGACACCACTGCTCTGCATGCTGTCTCCAGCCCAGACATCCACTGGGTGCCCCCGGCTCACCTACCACTTCTCCAGAGAGAGGGGGAAGCAAAAGGATTCTTTCCCAGAAAAATTGGCAGTTTATGGGAAGGAACAACAGAGAAGAACCAAGTACCAGCAATTCCAGATCTAATCCAGGAGTGCTGCCTGGCACATCTCCCAGCTCACAGTCATAATAGGTCCAAAACATTTCTCCTGACAAGCAAGGTACCAAATAATGAAGCTACTGACAAAATACCCACTTTATTCTCCTGCATCAGAAAAGAGCAGCCTACTTCCTTCTTTACATCAAGTAGCACATCTTAAAGCCCAGCTTTCAAAGCTGATTTGTGACCCATGAGAAAGAAGGTATGTGATTAATTCTGTATAATAGTTCATCAACTGATTGCATAAAATGCCCAAGAAGCAGCAGCAGCACTTCAACTTGAAAGCTGAGGAACATGCTCCTACAACACACATCCAGAACTTCAAAACACACACACTTGTTGGACTTAAAGGACCAACAACAAAATTACACACCAGAGCACTGAACTACTTGACTCACAAACAATTAAAGCATTCTTTCAGCATAAATTATGTTTTGTAGAGTTATTTTTCTAAGGCAGCATACACAGCAAAGTGGATATGCTCACAGAGGTTGTATTAAACTCTTAGATTTATTTCCCTGTTTTGGTCAGTTTCATTCCCTGAATGAAGGGATACATGGGCTGGATCCCCAGACTGAACTCAACTAGATCTGCCAAACTGATGCTGGAGACTTATTTTCTGAGGCTGTGGGGGTTGCATCTCATAAAACATGGCACTGGATTTTATGTCTTTGTGTTTCCTTCATTCAGCATGTGGTAATTCCCACTCATACCATTTTGGAGGGGAAAGAACATTGTCCATAGATGACAAACCCCCCTTTCATTTCAGACCTACCTCTCCTCCTCAGCCCTTTTGCAAGAGAGTTACAATCACTCTCATGTTTCAGGATCTGTGACACTCAGCTTCTGAACCAGTTTGAGTCCCATATTTAAGAGGCATTAAATCTATTGTGAATTTATAGCTAACTGAGCCTACTCTCAAACAGAACAGCACTCAGGGTTGGGACTAACAGCTCCACATCTTTTCCTTTGCTTCCAAATGCAATTCCATGTTATTTTTTCATAACATGGCATCCAACATGTCCTTAAACCTGCAACTCTCTTAGTGGCAAACACTCCAGACAGACTCAATCACCTGCACAGTCATGGGGCTCCACATTTCCCTGAAATGTGTTAAAGAAACAACTTTAAGGCTGCTCTATGGAGTAACAGTTCCAGCACGTGCAGGGACAGGGGACAGCAGTGGGATTGTATTGTCTTTACCTTACATCTCCTTTGGGTCCCAAAGGCAGCAAGGCTGGAAGGAGTTTGCTCACATCTGCATGCAACAGATCTTACAAACACGCCTGATGTGAGTCAGGATTAAAAAGGTATCTATCCTGGATCTTAAGTGTCTTCTTCAAGCAGGTTTCTCATTCTGTTTGTTTTCAAGCAACATTTTTCAATCAGATGTAGCAACAAGCAGAATAAAATAGCCTGGGGAGCTAGCCCTGGATGCCCAGCTCAGGCACACTGACACTCAGCTGCAATTATTTTCCTTTCCTAACTCGAGATACAAAGTGTCCTGCCTGCCAAGAACAGCCCAACACAGCTATGCCTGTCTTTGCTTGATGAAGAATGATTTTCCACTGTAGATTCATTATGTCATTGGATTCAGTCACGGGAACATTAACATTTTCACACATGTGGGAACTCATCTTGTGAATGCAAAGCTCATTTATTACAGTGATTTCTTCAGAGGCTGTAGTATGCTCATATTATAATGAGGTTTATAATAAGGACAGATTCTGAACTGGTGAAAACATGCAAATTTACCTGAAATCTGAAGTTTAAAGCCAAGACTTTATTGCTGGTAATTAGTGGGTTTATTTCTTTCTTTTTTTTTTTTTTTTTTTCTTTTTCCTGGTGCCTTGTGTAATTTAAAATATAATGCAACAAGGGAAGCTTAGGGACTTTGTAGCAAAGTGTCTTTTGATTGCTTACTCTGAACTCACTAATGACTCTGCTAAGGTGGAGCAATTTAAAGAGAAGGGACATCTCCTAAACCCCACTGCAAGCTGTATTAACACCTCTGAATGATGCTTGTACTATTGCACTAAAGCCTGAGGAAAGAACCAACTCCATTCTCTCTCCCAGAATAGCAGAAGGGAGCATAAGTCAGCCATAAATATTAACTTAATAATGCTCTGCAGTTATTGCTGCATCATAATTACAGCACTTTTAGAAAACCATAATATTAATATGCTTAAAAAATGCAAGCTGCTTAGTTTATGAGATGCTCACCCAGTCAATGCTGCAGCTGAGCACAGAAAAGTGTAAGGAGTTATAAGGTCAGATATTCACAGGTCTGTGCCTCAAGAGAAAATGAAAAGAAACCAGCTGCAGTTATCAACACATATTTGTAAATTCTTTTCCTTAAAACATCAACAACTAATTATCTGGGTCAGCAGAAGAGGGAGCTGCATTTTTATTAAAAAAGTGTAACAACACAGCAGCCCCTTTCACAGATGTCATAGCTATAAATGGTATTAAAATAAATAATAATAAAGAACTCGTTTTATTGAAGCAGTAAGAGATTGCCACCCTGGTGGCTGAAGAGAGAAACCCCAGTAAACTACTACTTCAGGGTTTCCTGGAAACGTGGAGGATTTAAAATTTCAAATAAAGCAAATATACCAATTCAAATAAATTGATCTTTTTCAGCAAGAGAGAGCAGGTATTAAAGATGCAATTCTCTCAAGTTTTATACCTATGCTGTCATTGATGTGACTGCAAAGCAATGCTACGTTTGACTTAATTCTTCTACATGAAAAAAACCTTGTGTACAGTTGAGCATCCGCTTAATTAGGACTATTTGAAACATTTTAATCTCACACTTATTTGCAAGAACAAAGCACTTGATTGCACATTTTAATTCCATTTTAAAGCTACGGGGCCAGGTTTCCTGCTCAGGGCAAGCTGTGCCTTTCCCCTGAAGAAGCTGCACATGGCTGAGCACAGCTCAGGAGTCAAGTTTAGCACCCAGCACAGAAAAGATGAATTGCTCAAAAGTTGTTTTCCATGCAGCACTCAGTCCCTGGGTCCTGCTGGTGACAAACACCAAGAAGTGCTCAGAGAAAGAAAGAAATCACAGCTGAAAAATGACCAGGCAGTAAGGACACGTAGACAGGTATCTAAGAGCCACCAGGGCTCTGACTGTGTGGTGGGTTACACCGCATGGCAAGAGAGGAGTAAACTACTCAGTGCCTACACCAGACAAGCACAGGGTAGGAGAGTGCATTTCTAGTTCACATGCACATGAGTTTGGGGGAGAGAAATGAGGATAAAGGCCTTTGAAGTCTAAACCAAATACAAGTACCAACAACAGCAACAAGAAATACCATTGTTGGCCCCATCATTGCAGAACAAAGATTTAAAAAGTGAAATGCAATCAACTTAATGGCTTGGAAGTTAAACACTGGAAATTCCTAATCTATCCAGACAGGCTTTTGCTGTTTTCAGGCAAATCTCATGATTTCTGCATGTCTGTGATTTACATGGCTGAAGTGGAAATAAGAAAAAAGGCCCTATAGTATGGATCTTCAGGCTTTTGAACACATAATAAAGGAAAAGCTGCAAATATGCATCAAGTATGTCCAGTGTTAAAAAATTGCATGCTGAAGGGTTGACCTGGCCCTGAAAATTATGTGTCCACCATCTTTCTGTGCACCCAGTGAGTGAAATTCAACCCAAATGAGTCAAGGGATCTATGCACAAGGGTCATATTTTCCTGTAAACTCCAGCAGATGAGCACACATCTGCAGAGGGCTCTGCCAGGGAGTGAAGCACTCTCCAAGCCTGCAGCCCAGATCCACAGATTAGGAGATAAATGCTGCTCAGTCAGAATATCTCACCTCTTTAGAAAAAAATGATATTATTTTTTTTTTTCTTTTTCTCAGTACACTCATCAACATGTGATCAGCACATTATCTGGGGCCAGATGATCTGGGCTGCAGGCAGAGGTTAATACAAGTACAGGCACCCCCACTGCCTGTGTGCAAAACACCTCTGTGGCCCTGCACAGGGGGTGCAATACCTGGGGTGCCTCTGGCCCTGTTTGCAAGAGGCTGTGAGACACGGGCACCGACCACACTGTCCACAACTCCAGTTTCAAGCTGGACTGGGGCATGCCTGGGGTGCTGCACCCAAGATAAGAGCCCTTTTGCAAGCAGCTGCAGCAGCACAAGCAGCAGCTGTATCGGTGTTCCCAGGGACTTTCCATTATCTGAAGTGTTCCAGCTTCACTTTACCTCATAAAACAAAGCTGGCTGTGTTGCTAACCCTCAGCACTGAAAAACCATAAAGCAAGAGTCACACACATCAATCACACTTAAATGCTTTCTGGGTTTTGAGCCTTTAAAGTTCATGTTTTCAGGCTCTTCTCCATAACCATAAGAACTAAAACCTCTCTTTTTACATGAAAATTAAGATACTTTCCTCACCATCGGAATCCACAAGCTAGGAATTTAAGCAAATCATGCAGACTGGAGCTGAACTCCTGGAGGTTAAGGACACTGTGCTGGCTGTGCACTGGGTTTTGGCAGTCTGTGGCAGACACCAGGTGTGAAGCCTCACCATGTTCTTTGAGGTCCCCTTTATGCTTGGGTTTTTGCACCGAAAGTGTGATGGTCTGAGCTCTGCATCTCCCCGGGACACCCATCACTACCCTGGAGGGTCTAATCTGGGGGTCAGCCAAGCTTTGACACAAACCCCTCTGGGAAACATTTTGCAGTAATTTTGTCCACCCTACGCTCACCTTGTTCCCACGTGGTTGAGCAAAACCCTCCCACTGTTCAGCTTTCCAAATGGCTCTGTAATGGGAAGGTCCAATTAGGAACTCCTCTTGTTGACCTGTGAAACCATCCCTTCACAAAGTCAAGAAACATATCCCACAACCTAGCAAATAGTCAGCTTTTGGGTTTGCATCTGGGTTGTCATATAGACCGAGCACAAGCAACAGGGGAGGCCAATGCCTTATTGTCTATGGAATACTTTCAGGCAAATATTTCAGCTGCAGATGGTAAATACAGCTTCAAAGCATAATGATATCTAACTGTGAAATAGCTGAGTCAGGTGCATTTACTAAAGTGTGGTGAGCCAAACACTAATTACAATGTGGTTGCACCAAGATTAGGGTTACATCTGACATTTTAAAAGTAGGCTCAAACCAGTGCCAAATGAATTTGATGAAGCTCCATGAGCTTCATCCATAGGGATGTTACTGTGGCTAAAGAAGAAAGTGGCAAGAGTTACAGAGCATGTTAGAAGATCTGCTTCACATTTCTGAGAATCAGCACCAAGTCTTCCTAGAGCTCTGACTAAGTGGCTGAAAAGTTTAGTCACTCACAGGTGTTTTGCTGCCATCTGTCAACAGCTGATTATTGCAAACCTGTTTACTCAGTCTTGAGCTGTGAGAGAGAACTTGCTATCTTTGCTCAATCTCTTTATACAGCTCCTGAGCATCTTTCCCCAGAACCAAACCACCCCAAGGGCTTTGGGAAATTGCAATCCACATCCCAGATGAGCTTCACAGCTGGCCCCTACCTCAGTGAAGTTCCCGAACTTTAGTTCTGGCTCAGAGTCCTGAATTTGGAGACTTAATTATAGCACTGTCATTCAGAGGAAAATCTTCACAGGCTGGGGTATTGCCATTACTTGCCAGATGCCTCCACACCCTGGTCCTGATTACATGCATTACTGACCTCAGCTGAACCATGAGAACAGTAAGGCCCTGGTCAGGAATCTTCCTGACAAAATGTGGTTTCACTAGAAGAGGCAGATGAGAATCTAACTTCTTTCACAGACACTTGCTGCACGCACCAAGCTCCAGACAAATCACCAGCAGGCTCTGCCTGTGCCAGCTGAGCCCTCCCTGCCAGCTGCCTGGCAGCTCTCAGGGGGTGCCCAAGAAACCTGAGCATCCAAGATCCATCAGCCCAGGGAAGAAGCCATGCTTGCCAGCTGCCTCAAGACAAGGCCCAACATGGAAGATAATTTCTGATTGAATTGGAAGAAGGCTTCAGCACACACCAAAGGGCTTGGTGGGACACAGGAGCAGGTCCAGAGCCATAATGTTGACAGAGCACAGGGTTCTGGATGGCCTCCTGCTGTCGTGGACAGCCTTGGACATTAAATGATTTGCTGCCACTTCCAGATACAGAAGAACTGAAAATTCTGAAGACTGCTAACCAGGCCATAAAGATGCAGTCTGCTGTTTCTGACCATCACCGCTGGGTTTTTCTAATGTGAACATGATTTCATTATATTCTGATACATTTATAAGCTTTTATTTATAAATATTTATAAATACCAATTTTTTGTGCAGGGTCACCTCTAACTACTAATAGTATCTTTTTATTCACAACCTTCAAACGGGGTGTTCAGCCTTTTCCTCCTAAGTACAGGCACCACAGGGTTTGTTTCAATCTGATTACATCTATTTAGGTAGAGAAATCCTAATCTTGCTCAACAAGCATTTGGCAGAGCGAATGGGGTGACACTCTGGCCATCAGTCTTGTCATGCTAAACCTCAAAGTTTCCAGGCTTTTGTTCTATCTGCCTCTCTGAATCACTTTCCTCACCGGCAGCGTTAAAGTTATCCATGAAGGAAGAAAAAGCAGGGAAAATGCTTGACATCAAATCATTACAGTGTTAGAAACCCAGGTGCAGCATGAGTGCACCTTCTCATACAGCAGTATCCCATTAGGAATGCTTTCATTTGATTAGCTTGATCCATTGGCTCCTAGTCCATATTACTTAACCCTCTAACCATTATGCCCTATTGAAAATAATTGGTAATGACAGTTTCAGGTTTAATATTTAATACCGTGGTTAAATGGAGTTGTACTGTTTGTGGTTATAGTTTCCATTGACTAATAAGCAAGTTGAGAGCAAAACACATTTTTCTTCAGCCGTTACATTAGCAGAAAGCTAAACACCACACTACTCATAATAGCCTTAAACATTTTCAGAGAAATGGCTCCCAAAGCCAAGTCAAATATTACATTGATTTGTGGTTTACTTATTTTCCTTTTCATTACTGGAGGAGTGTCTTTTTAGGAGCTCTAAGGAACGCTGCAAGGTGGATGGATGGACTGAAAGGCATTTCTTTGCACATCAGCCCAGCTTTCAAACCCAGGGGCTCCTCCCTGCCTGTGGAGCTCCAGGGCTCGGGTGCCAAGTCCCCCCTGCTCCTGCTGCCCATTTCCACAGCAGCTCCACTTGCCCCTAACCCTGCCTGCTCCATCTGGCTTTGCTGCATGCCAGTCACCCAGGCTGTGTCAGACAAGGAAACCTGCAAGGAAAAGGAGATGGGTCCTTCCTCATCCAAAGGTGACACACTGGGACACTGCCATGGCAGTGAAGCAGCCTTCTGCAGGTTGCTGCCTTTTCTGCACAGCAATGGAAGAGGAAGGAAGGTTGTGGAAGCAAAGGGCTGGGAGATATCTTAAAACAATGACAAACATATGGAGGTTTGTCCTGCAAGGGCTCACCCACCTGTACAAATTTTGGGTCAGGTTACCTGGTGTCTCGCCAGTAGCTTCAAAAGAGCTTTATTTATTTACTCTAGCCAAGAATTTGGCGCTCTATTTTTTTATCTGCCCACATCTTTCACCTCCTCCTGTAGCGCTTGTTCTCCCAGGGCTTTTTTTGCCATTAACACTCCCAGTTTTGGATGATTATTACATTAACAGGGATTCCAGCTGAGGGTGGGGCTCACTCCCAGCAAATTAGTCAGTGTGGATCTCCACTCCCCCATGGCTTGGTTCCCACCAGTATCTGAGCAGGCTTGTACCTACTGCAACTACTGCTGGGATTTACTGGAAAGAGACCCCTCATGTGTCATTCATTAGCTGAGCAGGTGAGACAGGAATGACACCCAAGGATCTGAATTACAGAAAGAAACCTGACATTCACTCAACACGATTGCTATTTTACCAGAGCCAGATGCTGCTTCTGCAAACCTTTCCTGCTTGCTCCTATGAGCCAAGCTTTTGTACAGCATCAGGAATGCTTAAAACTCTTAAAACTGGAGACGTGGTAAGAAGTACACACCAAGGATGAGATCCTTCAAAGAGCTGAATGACTCCCCAGATGTGCTAACTCCCTATCTCTATAATTTTCTTTAGGGCCCACAATTTACTCTGGATTCTTAGAAAAGGATTTGCCAGAACCAGCTGATTACTTTTGGCATTTGGTTTTACAAATTCCTCACCAGGCTGAGAGAGAGATGATTTGAGAAGGTGCAGAGCAGGATACATCCTTTCAGAGATGAAGCTCCTAATTCCGTAGCTCATCCTTGAACCGAATCTCAGATATATTGATAAATAACTCACACCACTTAAAACACAACTGTCCCTTACCCAAACTCTACCATAAGAGCACATCCAAACGAACTTCCTGAACTGGATGGTCAAGCAAGGTTAGCTTCACAGATCCCAAAGTGGGAAAGTGATTTTCTGCCCTTGAAACTTCTAAGGATGCACATTATAACAGAAAGATCAGTTTACCAAAAAGGGAAATAAGATTGCTGGGTGGACCCAATGCTTAAAATGGACTTAGCATTGTTTTTTAACTTATTTAGAAGCATGGCAGGGAAACACAGCTTTGTTTCCATTTATAAATGTCAAAAATGACAATTTGAATTTAGGACTTGACCAGTGCCAGGCTGACCTAATTGGTAACAGAAGGACCCTATTCCTAGCTGAAACTTAGGTACTCCTTGGCCAGCAGTCAGGCAACTTGCCCCAGCTGACTGCCAAGCTAGCTGGAGAAAACCAAGATGGAGAAATGACTTATTTTGACATATGACAATGTCCCTTTGGTGTTCATCTGGGACATGATTCTCCCATTATATTCTTGTATCTAATCAGTGATGTCCACAGACTCACATTAGAGCAGCATTTGGGATTTATTTCTCCTTGATGTTGAAAAATGGATTGCCTTAGAGTTCTCAAGAAGGAAAATTAGAAGTAGACATTTGAGACTATTTCTTCAGTATCAAGCATACTTGTTTTAGATTGAGATAGCTCAGTCAGCAATTCCCATTTAGATTTCTTCTAAATATCTTCTAGTGGGACACAGAGATGTGTAATTCCCTTGCAAGGTTTGAAAGGGAAAACACAATGTGAGAAGCCACGAGCATCTCTCTTTCTGAAGTGTTAAGACAGCAGTTGCAGTTTCCTCCTTTAATTTTGGTGGAAAATGAGGTTTTTCACTGTTAACTCCCCTGGGGTGTGTGTCATGCCCAAGGGAGCCTGGAATGGGGCTGAGGCTGCACTCCCCTAGATCAGCTGCAAGGAATCCAGGCCTTAGGTGGCAAACCCTTTCCCTGCTGTGCCCTGTTTGCTATCAGCACCTGTGATAACACAAGCATGGCCATGTCATGGTCCTCTTCAGCCAGCCTCAGTTTCTCCATGTTTGCTCCAGAGCTTCTGAAAACCGTATGCAGTAAGTGACTTGCTTCTTAAGAATTCCCTTAACACAAAACCATGTAAAATAGATCCAGTCAGGAACTGAAGTCATTACTAAGTATAAATTATTATAATATGTTTCTTTTTTACCTGTTCATGGAGGGAAATGCACTTTCTGCACCATACAAATCCAATTTAAGCTCTCAGAATAGGCTCTAAGTAGGGCTTAAGTAGTGCAGAGGCCGTTAGGCTGACCCTCTACACTGGGGTTAATTTCATCCAAAAGCTTTTCCTAGAGATAAGGAAACAATCTCATGCGCAAAGTGCTTGAGGAAACCAAGGAACAGCAAAAGAATCTGCCTGCTTTGAAAGCTTTGTATCTCACCTCTCCACTCAATAGAGAGATGTGTTGTGTTGACGTACCGTAGATTACACCTTAGCCAAACGGCGAAGTTAAAAGGAAACAGGATCCCTTGACACTGTCTTAGACAACCCATAAAATGGCACTATCATTAAAAGAAGTTTACAAAAGGCTTCTATTTACATGTCTGCAGAAAATAGAACAGGGCGTAGGATGCTGACTGCAGTGTAAACCTTAACTGAGGGACTGAATGGCAGCGGCCAGGGGTGCGGAAAATCCACGGCAAACAAAAAGAGGAGAAAAAGCTCTCAGTACCCAAAGCAGCCCTGCATCCCGAGAGCAGGCTGGCTCCTGGTGGAAACAGAGCAATCCCTGCTGCCAAACTGCTCAGGTGTGCTACAGGAATGGAGGGCAGGATTAACAGAAGATGCCTGGCAATTTAAAAGATAGCTGTGGATAGGCGGCTCAGTGCTGAAAGAAAGACAGGTTTAGGGACACCTCAGCCTCTCTGCTTCCAGAAAAGGTCCCTAGAATTGGTGGGCAGAAGTTAAAAGAAATAGCAATGCCCATCTGTTCCTTGGGAATGAAATGTTTTCATGGCAAAAACTTGCTCAAGCCTGGGCCTTTATATGTGTATCAAAGCCTACTGAGTTCACATCGGGAAGGTGGGACTTGAATATAGGAGAGTGAATCCATATCTGTTCTCTTCTGTAGTGGTTGGGAATGAGGCAGGGGGCAAGAAATGCCAATTCTAGACAGTTTTCTGGGTAAAGAAGAATAAAACACCTTTCAGCAAGAGACAGGAGAATTTAAATGCATATTAATTGTTTTTAACTTCAACAAAAAATGCAAAAGGACCAAAAGCTCAGAATAGTACTAGCAATGGGATATGACCAGCAAGGACCAAGAGACCAAGCTTATATTATTTACAGACCTGGGTTATTTTGGGCAGTGCTCTGTCCTTATTTTCTCTTCTGCAAACATTTCTAATGAGGCTGTGTATGAGGACCCTGGTAGAGGTGAATGCTGTTTGTAACCAACTGGTTTTACCCACACACTCAACCCTAAAACAACCTCCATTCATGACCAGTCTGGGGCTGACTGGAAAATGGTGCTTTTGAGGACAAATCTCTGCATTGCCCAGAAACAGCAAGTACCAACTCGTGCTTCCCCCCATGGCACTCAGTAGAGCCAGGACTCTTACAACCACTACAGTTCTTCCCCTGTTTATTATAAAGAAGTTTGTAATGCTGAGGTTTGTGCTTCACCCAGGATTTACCAGAATTCAACCCATTTGCAAGTTTAGACATCACTTTGAGAGGCCGAATTCAATGTTTTATTCTATCTTGTAGCTATTAAGGCCCAGCCCCACAAAGAGCAGCTGTAAACAGCTTTCCTCAGAGGAATACTGCCCTGGAAGGCCTTCCCATCTTAGATTTGCTGTGTCACACACGCTCCAGTATCGTGTGTACTCAACACATTGTCATTAACCACCCTTTAGTAGGTAATGGGGTGAAACATGTCAGTGAACCATAAACCCAGACTGATTCAGAAGATAAATTGTAATGGTCCAGAAGTAGCTGTTACAATCTTTCCTGTCAATACTTGACCTTTAAAAAAATTCCCTAAATACTTACTAATGCTATCAGATGTAATGGCTGTCAATAACTTTTACTTTAAATAGTCCCCAAACACATGACATAATCTGCATTTAAAAAAATCCACCTCGCCAATATTTGAAGGAGTTGCAGAGGAGCCTCCCTGTCACCTCTGGTAGGCTCCCGGGAGCAATTCTGCTCTTTGGTGTTCCACATTAACCCTTCCTCATCACCTGACCCACCCCTTGCTGAACTTTCTAGTGAGGGTAAGACACAAGAGGCAGAAATTTTGGGTGTAGCTGCACGATGCATCAGTTCCAGCGGCAGGGCTGGTGGCAGATGCTCCTGCTGCCAACCCTACAAACAGGGAGGATTTTCCAATGGCATCACCCTGGTGGTGTGGGCTGCAGTGTGGTCACCTCGATGAGCTAGGAAAGCAGGGTGGGAATGAATGAGATGTAGAATGAAGGAGCAGGGACACACTATAGCAGTTTCTTGGACCAGTGACTTGTGTTAGGTTACTGCAGGACACTGCAGGACAGCAGTGACCCTGCACGGGGGCTCTGTCCTTGCTTTGTGCCATCTCTCAGATCACAGTTTGGTGTTTTAAGTAACAGGACCACAGTACTGCCACACCAAGTGCCTGCTTGGCACGTTGACAGCTGGCTGATCCGGGCACGTAGGCAACCCCACACACACCTCCACCACTGAAGGTGACTGGTGGGTAGGAGGCTGAGACAGTGAGTGCGTGGCACACACTGCAATTACACAAAATAGGGATCATGGTAATTACTGGAGAGCTTCGAGAGGGAGGCAGGAGTTTTTCACATCTTAAATATTAACTGTCAGTGTTAATTATCAGTATTTATAGCTGCCACTTTTGGGATTAGGCAGGTAAGCGTGGTGTGATGAAGCAGGGCATCACTGCCCCAAGTGGAATCACGTTCCTCGGGGCAACAGTGGAGCCATGGGATAATCCAAAGTGTCACTCAGGTGCCATCCACCTCCCCTGCCTCTTTGGCAAAGAAACTCACTGCAGTACAGGATGTCAACAGCACTCAGCAGAAAACACTTTGGCTAAAACATCTGCAGCGTTCAGATTTCACTCAAGCAGGGCCACATACTCCGTAGCTTCCAAAGAAAAGGATGATCCTACATCCATGAAAAAAGCAGGCCTATCAATACAGAAGAAGCCATAGGCAGTCAGGATCTAGGCTTCTGCAGTGCCAGGGGCTAACGTAGCCATAGAGAGGGTGAAATCCTCTTTGCTGTATTAAGCAGTTGTTCCAAACTCATGCAGATGCAGTTCCACTTGTGTGGGAGAGCACAGCAACAACAAAATCCCACTGGTGCCCAGAGCCACCACGATACAAACCAGAGGCAACACTGACAGAAATACCACCCTTTACCAGGGTCATTGCTAAAGGAATCAAGAACCCAACTCTCAGGGAAGCCAGCGTTTCCAAAACCCTACAAGAAGCAATGAGGCACATTAAAAAAGGATGTGAAGGGTGAATTGCTGCACATCAACAACGCAGCTCCTGCAACAACAAGCAGGAGACACCAAAGTGTTTTTAGGAAAGGTGTGGAGGGGAGTTCTGGCTGTGACCAGGAGCTGCTGGTGAGGAACTGCACCCTTAGGGATGGGCTCTCTCGGATGCCATCTACTGGTACCTTATCTGCTCACTCGACTCAGGTACCCGGGCACCAAGTCCATGGGAAGGAGCCTTCTGATTTATCAACCCATACACACACAGTTAGAGATTAAATTGTGTACAACTCATTGTATTCACATGCAAGTTTACAGACCAAGGTCTATACGTGCTCCTTCTCTTCAGACCAAGGCTACAGGAGTGGATTCTTAAGGGCTGCTCTGAACCCTGGACACATCCTCCTGCAATCCCCAAGCTTCCAGCCAAAGGCCCTGGGGCTGCCACTTCACCTCTGATGTGTCTCCAGGTTGCTCAAGAGTTCAGGAATCTCTGTGCTGCATACACAGGTCTCAAGAAGAGAAAGATTAGAGACAGAACGGTGCCAAACATCCCCCCCAAACCAATTCAACAACAGAAGTTTTCTAACATCACAGGTAAATGCTGTATTTTCTATCTTATCTTCCTAATATACTTAAGTAACAGCAGGGCTGCACATGGTCCCAGTTCTGCAGTAAATGCCCAACACCAGTGACAGCTCTACTATACAGCCCAGGCATACAACCTACCACTGCTAGACTTGTTGGTTTGGTGGATCTTCTCGACTCATATTTTTGAAATGGGAGCATTTAAAATTGTATTTTGAGATATCCAAGTCATCCTGGCAGGGCATAGTCTGTAGGCAGAGGCACTATCTTTCATTACACTGACACAAGCCAAAAAACTCTAGGGCACAACAGGGAGCTCAGTGAAGCAGCAGCAGAACCTCCCATGGACTAGAATAGTACAAGACTATTAATTTGTACTGCATCTGCTGGAATATGATGAAATTATACCTCTTTCACCATAGGCAGCAACTATGAGTTTGAAAGATGCCTGCTTAAATATCACTAATATTAAGCTCTCAGTATAACAAAGGTCATACTTAGAAAGCCAAGATGACACCTCCTTCCTAATCTAGATCTAAAAACTCTCCGTTACTTTAATGGGTGAACTAATATTATCCTGAGTCTTCTGTTCTCCTTGTAAATCTTAGAAATTATGAGTGCTGTATGAACCAATCTCCTGCAAATGCACTGGTTGAACCAGCATTTCAGTGTCCCCTGGCATCAAGGCACTGATGGGAATGAGGGTGCATTTCTGAAACAGTTAAATAAAGAAGGGTCAATTATTACTGGAATGGTAACCAGAACTCTTTGGGGCAAGATAAATCAATAATAAATACAATCTTACTATGGTACTGTGTGTTATTTTCAGTTCAGTGTCCTGAAGAACACGTTGCTCTGTTAAATTAAGAATTGTAATAATATCATGCCATATAGTAGAAATAGCAGTAGGTGAAGTTTCCTCCATGAACCCAAGAAGTGATGCAATGGCAGCTTGTATGGATATAATTGTGTATTTTGCTAGAATAAAAAAGAAAGGTTTTAATGTATTATTAAATTCCTCACTCGGAGGCAGGAACTCGCACACCTACAATTATTTTAATTGCATGTTCCAGATTTTTTTGTTTTTCAGAATTTTATGACAGCAGCTGAAGTTAAAATGAATACCTCACAACATACTTTCCTGAGTTTCAGTAATAAGTTTTTCTCTTTGGGTAATGGAGTGGTTTGTTCGGTGTGTTGTATTTTTAGTTTTATGAAAAGGTTTTGGGAAACATTGTGCCAAAGAAAATATGTGTGGTAACCAGGATGCAAACTGCTGGAAATGAAGTCTGGAGAGCAGAAAAGAGCAAGTTTGGAAGCTGAAGACTGTGCTACAGTCCAGGAAGAGGTGACAGTGGAGTCACACACTGCAGCCTCTGCAGTTGTTTCAAAATTGTGCTTCTTAGACACAAGAGGGAAAAATGGGCTTTCTTTAGAAGAGTAGCTTTCATATTTGTATGTGAACTGAACCTTGGGAAAGATAAAATATCATATTTCTGTTTGGAAGAATGACCTTGTGATTATCTGAGAAGCTTCACAAAATAATAAAACAACACTGAGAAATTATGTTCTTGTGCTTGAACTGCAAGCAGGGGCTTGGCTGTTTCAGCTTGGTACCTCCTCCAGGCAGGCTAAAATCCAGGTCTGCAGCATGTTCCTACCCTGCAGTAACTTTTCATACATGTTACTGGTTAGGAGGATGTAGCTTAGCACACTGTCACAGCACGATGCTCATAGGAAGGACAAAATCCTTCTGCTCTGTGTGATCAGCATGGAGAATCTGATACAGCTCACACGTCCCACCTGAGCTCCTGGGAAAGTCTGGTGGAGGCTTCTACTAAGAATTGGCCTCAGTTCCTGATCCTGCCACTGACTGACTCCATGACCTGGATACAACCAGGCTTCCCTCCCTCCCCAAGCCCCAAGCTGGATGCCCCAGACTGATATTTTCCCAGATTTCACCAGCAGATACTGACTTGATCTCCTCTACATCTGCAGATCACAAGGACTTCCAAGACCAGTGCAATTCCACTGATGCTGGTAGTATTTCTCCTGATTTATAGCAAACTAAGTGGGATGGGAATGGGGTCAGAGCTCTGGGGGATCACACACATTACCATTTGTGACCCTTTCCCCTGGGGCAGACAGCTGGATAGCAAGTGCTCAGATTTTCATGGCAAAGGCACCTTCTCTAAGAAAAAAATATTCTATGTACACAAATTCTGACTTTCATTAAGCTTAATGCATTTGCAGCCAATCAAATTTAATAGAAAGCCTTCCCCAGGTAGCATTGAAGCTCATCAAGAACACTAATCAATGGTTGGTGGTTAAATGCATTCTTAACTTTTTATGTGCATTGCTCTTATGCCACGTGTGGTGATGTCTTTGTAACAGGATCATTAGGGAAAATCCCACAGTCTAATAAAAAAATATAAGGTGAATTGGACACAAGGGGTTCTACTAAGCATGACTGCAGACAAAAGAGGCTCTGCAGTATTTTGAGCTGTAATATTTAAGGGGAATTTTGCTATACTCTATTGTTTGTTGGCCTTTTTCTTAGTTTTTACTGCTTCAGTTGAGTGGAGCTGACGTCAAACAGGCTGGTCCCAGGGCAAGCCTGGAGTTGGGAGGAGAAAAAAAGCTCATGTTCCCAAACTGTCATGTTTATATTCTCTCTCCTGGAAAAAATATGAAGCCAGGACTTAAAATAAAAGACAGAAATTCTAGACAACCCCTTTGACTGTTTTTATCCAAAGGCAGGGTTTACAACTGAAAAATTCCATTGATCCATCACTATGTTTCTTAGGAGCAGGAAAGGAGACTGCATTTATTTCAGGAAGATGAGCTCTATTTAAAAACAAACTGTTCAGCTCCAGGCTGAGCTCCCCACACTGGCTCAGCCCAGTACAAGATGCAGAAGCTCAGCAACAGGCAATGGTCTCCAGCCACCCTTCCAGTCTCTGCTAGGTGGAGCCTTTGCAGGCAGCCTGGGGCAAGGCCCTGCATCTCCCCAGGACTCAGTTCCTCAGTTGGAAATGAGAAATGATGCCTCTGCCTTCTACCTCTTGCCTTTATTCAAAATCCTTCAACAGACTGTGTCTCTTGCCACATATTATGCACTGCATCTAACATAATAAGGCCAGGACTAGCTTGGAGACTGCAAACATCAATGTAAGTGCAATACTAATAACCCATCACAAGAGGCCAAGTAATAGAGACAGTCTGGGGACACAGGCGTGACTTGTGCCTCAGTCTGGAGTAGAGATTTAAGAATTAACTCTTCAAGCTCTATCATAAACTGTGGTTTCCCTTTTTTCTGCTCTTCACAGAAAATCCTCTACACCATCTCTTTGTTTTAGTGAAGTCTTAACTAGCCTGTTATAGTTCTGCTGACCAGGGAACAAGCTTCAGTGGTCTTTAAGGCACCCAATATTGACACAAAAATCTGTAATCACATCTTCACAGCTGTTAGAACCCACAATGCTGGGAGTCTGCATGGCTAGAACTGAGTTTGCTGTGTAACCCACGTTCTGTGCTGTTCACGCATGGTAATTACGTATAACAAAATCAACAAAGAAGGAAGCAGCTACCCAGAGTCTGCTTTTACAAGCTGAAGGCAAAGGCTTATTCCTACTATCCAAAGAAAACATCTTAAAAAGAAAATCGTTTCATACTTTTTTGATGACCAAAAAATGCTAAACCATCAGTGACCCCAAATTTCAAAATGCACTTTCTGAGCATCCTTGCTATTTCAGATGATCAACGATTAATCTCTCCCAGCCAGCAGATACAAAGTCCTGTGGAACAGCTGTTTTCTTTAAAGAGCAACTCTTTGACTACACTCATAACCCAACTAATGGACCTACATGTTGGGAAGATGATGGTATGGAGGTGCCAGAGTAGACACTGATCTCCATTTCTGGCTATGAGCATCCTGGCACCATTGGACATGCCCTCCCGAGTCATCTGCAGTCTAGAGAAGATCTCATTCTTATGCAGAGAAAAATAGATGACCAGCTTTCCAACTCAACAGAACTTATGAAGTACTTCTTTCATGGAAAATTTAGGCAAAACAAAATTGTCACTGTTATAGTTCCTACACCCCCACCCACCGCTGCCCCTCCTTTTCAGTATTTCATGGGAGTTGTAATTTGGGTGCCTAATTTAGTCCTGTGGTCAGCATCTCTTATAATGCATTACTTCTGAGACATCAAAAGCTGTGAAAAACACGTCCTGCCATAGCAAAGGCAACCAGACCACAGCCCCCAGCACAGGGAAGAGAATGGTTACAAGAAATAAGTGAATCAGAGTTTGCACAAGGCACTGAGAGCAGCCTTATAAAGTAAAAACCATAACTGAGTCAAACTGTGAGGCTCTGGAGCACAAGTTAGTGCTCCTAGCTCACAAAAACATCCAGACAAACCAATCCAAGAAAAACCCCACAACTGAACAACTAAATCAGCAGAAAAGCATCACAAATATTTTTTATATCACTAACAACCCAGTTAATGTCAGAAAAAAAATGAGATTGGAAAGTTTGGGCCAGCTTTGCCACAAATAACCTGCGACTAAACATAGCCCTGACACACAGAAGATGAGATGTTCACGGGAACTGCTTTATATTTAGGCCCTGAAAGAACCAACTCATCCTGATATGTTCAGCTGCATTTACTGCCCTGCTTCCAAGCTGTGCCTGGCTCCCCGATGCCTTCCCTGCCCACCTAAACACTGCACTCAGGGGTGAGGAAAAGAAAGAGCCATCAGGAGAGAAGTGGAGCATTCAGCAGGCGACAGCCCGGTTGCTCCTGCTTTTGAGGCTGCTCCTGGGATTCTGGCATTGCCCAACAGGAATATTTCTGCTTTGTTTAACACAGTGAAAAACATCAGCCGACACTGTAATGTTAAGAGTGGTGGATACAAGCATGACTGATAAACAAACACGTCTTTGTTTTAATAGTGGGGAGTGACTTATCATAGTTAATTATAGGAATTTACAGCTATTTATGTGAACTCAAGAAAGCAGAAAACATTCATTTGTTGGTAGTGTAACTGCTGGGTGGAGGCAGCCCAGATGCATGGAGATGAATGCTAGACTGTATCTTGTTTGTCTTGTTATGCACAACTTTACTATGTAAATTTGAACTTCAGTGAGTAGCTACTTGGCACATTAGAATGCATAATTATAGACACACAAAAAACCATGGAAAGTGACATTTAAACATTGTTTCTTTGTCACATATCAGTTAAATATAGAAAAAAACATATTTACTTTAATCCACAGTAGACGCTTGGTCTCGCACCTGCTGCTCACACGCAAAATATGTCATTATCACTCAGTGTCCATCCTCTTACACAGAGAAAACAAAGTCACTTTGGTTCAGTTTTGTCTCATTTCAAGCCTCAGAGGAGCTGCACTTACGGAGGAATGTTAAACAGAAAACAAAACCAAAATAGCACAACATCAACTACAGCTCATTTGCAGGGAAAAAAAAACCCCACGCCGCTCTTGTGTGCATTCAATAATTATCCCAAACAATTGTGATATGATGGCATGAACTCCAGAAACAGTTTTTTCTCCACTTTTCAAAGACCGTGCAATGCTACTGATACACCAGTGCCACAGAAAATGCTTGGCCAGTGGACAGGGGGCAGAGCCAAGGACAAGATGGCCCAGTGCACACTGCTGTTAGATAATGCTGGCATATCCTATGTATTTCTTCTGGACAGACATTATTGTGAACAATTATTTAAAATCCACCAACCCCCAGTTTCTAATGAGCACCAGAGCTCTTGCTAGGAAGGACCTAAAAGCATTCCTGGCTCTGCAAGGACAAGTTGCAGCTAGCAATCATCTACATCTAAACCCCTTAGATACATAAATAATTCTTCAGGAGTGCAGCAGCTATCTGCATCATACTCATCAATGCATTTAGCTTTAGAAGACCTCCTGGAAGGAGGGAAATTGATCTTTTTACAGAGGAAGGACAAAAGCAAAGGCACATTAAGGAAGGAGTTGACTACCTGAGGCACCACTGTTGCAGAACTCCCTGAGCTAGTACTGACCTAACCTCGTCCTCCACACCACGTGGTAACACACATAGAGCTGTGACAACTCTTGCTCACAGGGATGAGGCTGCCTGCTCAGGCTGGGCTGGTTTTGAGCTCAGCCTCTCAGCAGGGCCAGCAGGAAGAGGACAAGGTGCTGAGGAGCAGTGCTAGAGCCAGCTCCATCCCTTCTGTAGACACTGCCATGTCCCCTCTGACTTGCTGAGGGTTACAGCCAAGGAAGCTGTGCAAGGGAAAGAGCTGAACCAGAATTTGTAGGAAAGCACTGGATGACCTTTCCTCACCTAAAAACAACACTCGCTTTGTACCACACCTTGGAAATTTTCCATTTAAGGAAAGCCAAAGGACCCAGGACTTGGGATGTTGCAATCTTCATGTCGTGATCTAACATAATTTTGACTTAAATTTTCAAACAGCTCTTTTAAACAAACTTTTATACTCACTTTTCTCACAACTAATACACAAAATTAATTAACTGAGTAAGAACAAGTTCTCCACATTATCCTACTGATCATGGGACACGTCCATGAACTCAAACTCTCTACGCAGGCTGCAGTCACCCCTGGGGTGGAACAAGCCAACTGTGTGACTGTTGCATAGCAACAGTATTGACAAGCAAAAACCTGTGTTTAGTCAAAACTACAGCAGGGGGTTTATCAAGCACTGCTTTAGTGCTGAAGAATCAAAAATGCCAATAAAATTCCCATGCCTGTGTCTTTTTCTCATTCTCTTTTTCTATAGAACCAAAGACATGGAGTTGACTTTTTCCCCAACAGCCCTTGCCTAATGATATCTTGTCTTGTTTTCTTGTTAAAAAGCTTTCAGCCATGTATGTATTATACCCGAAAACTGCATGTTGTGCATTTCAGAAGGAAAAGAAAGCAGCATCTTCTGGACTACGTTCCCACATTTTTGATCCACTATTTGTTTTGCAGCTATAATGATTATTTGGAGTTAAGAGATCAATGGGAGTTCTAAACATATTCCTGTGACATCCGGCACAGAGCTTGCATTCAGTCACAAATGAAAACAACCACACCACAGGTGGGTGTCTGAACAGGTAACACAAACACCCAAAGCATAACAGGCCTGAGGAGATACCACAAGAAATACCAATTCAGCCCTAAAATGTCACATGGCATCATTATACTGCACGTAAGAAAAATAAGGGAGCAGAGTGGAAACGTTGCAAAGCTGCTTGTAAACAACACTACCAGGTGGGATGTTATTGGAGTCTCCTGAAATGGCAAGTGAAGCAAACTGCAGAAACCACAATTAGAGTGTCTAAAGCCAAGCACTCCCTCCCCTTCTGCCCCCAGTATCAACCAGTTGCAAGGAAAGATAAGAGGGAAGTAAAGGGAGGAAAGATGGAGAAATTATAAATATTCTTAAGAGATTTTATAGTTAGATGCATTATAAACCACAGACATTTGAAAAGTCTGCTTCATTCTACAATAGCACAGTGTATCACACAGGGTGCTTAAACCTTTGTGCTGTTTTTGATTTCTCCGTGTGCTTCATTTTTCATCCATTTATTCCTCTCAAGCCATTCTCACACAAACCTCCTACTTTAACGAACGTTTACAAAACTGCACTCTTTCTCAGGTCACACTTCAATCTGTGAAGAAAAATAATGTCTGATGTTTTCAGATCTCTCCTTTATAAAATAATACTTATTCCAAAAGGCTTTCTACTGGTCTGGTTAGCTTTTTGTTTTCCCTGTTTCTTTCCCAGGGCAAAAATTATAATTCATCCTGGTACTACTGAGCTCCTCTTTAGCAAGTGCTAAACAACAAGAAATACACTGGCTACTGGCTGAACTTCAAAAGCCTGGAGTGCAGTCCCAGCATGGAGGCTGCATATACATGTTGGAGGGAGCTGGATGCATTATACATTTGCCTGACTTGAGTATTCACAGCTGAGGAAATCAGGTTGATTGGTTCTAGGTCTTTTGTGAGCTCTGACAGATCCTGACCCACATTTGTCATCCTACTCATTTTATTTCAACCATAAAGGCAACTTTATTTCCACTCCTTACCTGCTCACTGGGAGGCAGGAGACTGGTTTATTAGGAAACAAAGTAGGCACTAATCAAGTTGTTTGCATGACAGAGATGGCTTTGTCTGGTATTGCATATGTTGGCCTATACCCATGTTTCAACTCAAATATATCCAGTATCCAAACACAAGCACAGCCTGAACTAGGCACCTAAAGGAAAAGCACAAGAAAGCCTCACCTTGCTTTACCTCTCAGCACTGGCCAAATGGGTGCCCACATGCTGTAGCAATGGGGCAGCCTGGGTGAGGGCTCCCAGACAGATTGCTGTCATCTCTCTCAGTCACCCACTAGCCCTTTGCTGCCTTCAGCGTGTTTGCTGGTGAGTGCACACAGATGAAAGATTTTCCCCATATTCCCACCTGCCTGCCTTCTGCAGATGTGGACAGGATTCCCTTTGCACTCACACAGCTCCTTACTTTCCTTTCTGCAGCCATAATTTTTCCTACAATTTGGCAGAATAATAGGTCACCTTTCGTGTCTTCCTGATATGCTTGCACAAATCTGAAACTTCCCTTTTCTGGATAAACTGAGTTGTTTGTTTGTTTTTACAATGTTACCTTCCTGTGCCAGTCTATGACATTTTAAGAGGTGACAGGACCCACTTAGTTCACCCCCAGACTGGACTGTTATTATTTTTTTTTCACAATGTAAGCTGAGGAAACATGTCCTGCTCGTTTTCTGTCTGTATCCAGATTCCTTCTCTCCCAAGAACAGGGAGCTTCCTGATTTCTGACACTGAGTCAGAAGCAACTAAATCGCTCAACAATTTGCCTTTGAACAAGAGGGACAGGAATTGATCCCTGCTAAGCAAAGCTGTCAGACTACAGTTTACAAAGACAAAGTCTTCTGCATCACCCAACACCTTATAGTGTTTTGAAATTTGCAGACATGCTATCGATTACCATTCCTTGAACGTGGCAGAGAGGATTTCCCTACTGAGTGGCTAAGTGGTGTGTGTGTTGAAACAAATCTAATTGAACGTAAGTATGTTATTGGTAATTTTATTCAGAATTCCCACATGAGACAAAACACACCCATTACTGAGAAGTACAGCTCCTGGAAGGGGGCCCAAACCTGTATCTGAAGTTAAAGGCATTGGAAAAATATAGGGTGAGGGGGTGGAAGAAAAACTGTTAATTGCTCAAGAGTATTGCAGGGACATAAGAAAGGGATTCTTCTCATATAACTTAAACCACTTGAAAATTGGGTGTCTAGACTTCTTTTCTTTATACAGATGGAAACCTATTTTAGATAACTATCTGAAGATGGAATAAACCAGCCAATGAAGGCAAAGCTCAAGGAAAAATTAGAATAAATCCCTTTCAATATGGAAAGATGATTCTTTTCTGTACATGAGTACAGAGATATCCATTATTTTTCTTCAATCTCACAAAATATTTCAGAAGAATAGTAAAATAGGTACAGTGTCACAGGGGCTGGGATTAGGTAACTGATGCATGCAGGTATGGTCTGTGATGCAACAGTTTGGCTGTTTTGATGAAAGAGATACAGCAGCCTGAAACATGAATATTTACAAAGCACCAGCTCCTAATTTTGCAGAGGTCTCTGAGTGTGAGGAAAACACCAGCAAACTCCCAGGAACACAGTAGAATCTAGAAGACAGCTAATACAGCCCACCCTTCACTCAGCATCCAAATGTCACTGACATTAACAGAAACTGCACACACACATTTACAAGTGAGTTGAGTTTGCAGTGCCTACAAATCAATATCAGGGTTGAAAACACTATTCCAAAGAAATACACAAGCTATTAATTCGAATCCTGCTTCACCTGACAACCACTGAGTTTCCAGTTGTTGAAATGCCATGTTCAACATGCAAGAGAGAAGAGAGATGCACGTTGTGAAACTGAATTTATGACCAAAGCAAATCCTCTGACTGCTTACCAGTGGTGTAAAGCAGCATGCAGGGCTGCTTCAACTTCCCTCTGCATGGAGTAATATCACATGACAGAACCTCTACTGCACGAAATGGCAAGCTGGGGAAAATAGATAAGGAAAGCACTGGTATTGAAATACACAAAGAACAGCAGATACTCTTTATTGTGTAACGCATTAAATTATAGGAGATGGTGTAAGGAATCCGGGAGCGTCACTCAAGTATATGAAAAAAAAAAAAAAGCCCTTAAAGGAAAAAGTTTGCAAAATTCATGAAACCTTTCTTCCCCCAGTTTCTGAATCCCCCCTTTTGAGATATCCTCAGGGTACAGATGAGAACATGCCGATTTTTAAAGTCAGAGTATGCACATTTCACAAGCCCAGTAAAATCACACAGTATGCTACAAAATACAGACATCAAAATGGCAGGAAACAAAGACAAGATGCAAACTGACACTGAAGATGTGGCCCCACTTCTTTTCTCCCCACTCAACCAAAAGAGAAGCCCTTTTGGTTCACAGGGTGACACCTGGAATCCCACTGGTGCACCTGACTCCTCGGATTGAGTGCAGAGCTTGCTGGTGCTTGGCAATACCACCCAGCTTCACAAAAGCCTCAAAAAACACCAGGCAAGGGACTTCCATGAGAATTATATGGCAGACAAACTCTGCTAAATACCACTGGCTGAAAATTATTAACAGCAGTTAAGGGTAGAGACCCTTTCCTGGGAATTTTTCCACACCTGATTTCCTCAGAAAACAAAGAAATGCTGTAACAATAGGAACGCCTCTGGAGTTACCCAAGGTCACTTCAAATCAACAAAGAAACCCACTTATTTCCAGCAAATTTAATGTATTAAAGTTTTCAAAGGTCCAGTAGATGATTCACATTTTTGTTCACCTCCAAGTTGGAGATAAATACATCACAGGAGGGTTGTTCTGTACTCAGATGCAGACATATCCCTTCAGTAAGGACGTATCAACAGATATTTTCAGCTTGCAGATAAAAATCTCTAAAATTTAAGTCTAAAGCATTTATCATGCTGTATGAAAGGATAATGCAATCTCAGCTTGCTTGCACTTGGCATAGTGGAGAAGCCCACTGAATGCCCAGCTCTTGTACCTTTCCTCCAAACAACATGATTCTGGTAACAACCTTTCCTTTGAGCCTTCAGTAAGCTGAGAGCTGAGCGCTTAAATACAACACCTTAGGTCTTAAAGAAAGAATCAGATGAACAGGATCTGCTGAGCCTCCACAGATGTTTGCATTTACTCCTTACACAGCTGCTTAGCAGAGGTTTCCATGCTTTGAGCTATGGGCCTCAGAAGACAGAGTCAGTATCTGCTGACAGCCACAGTCTGCTCAGGGTGAGAGGCCATGAGCTATGGCACAGGCTCCTGAGCAGGAGCTGATATCCAGGTTCATGTTGGTGGCCTTGGCTAAGCACTCAGCCCAGCTGCTGTGTCACCCAACGTTCATCAGTTGTGTTCAGACACAGCAGCAGACTTCTGTCAAAATCCCTGGCTCTCTTGCTGAGAGCTGGCAGGTCCCCCACATCTCACTACACATCTCAGCTGGTCTGAAATAACTTGAATGTTTCAACATTAATTTCATGTTGAAAGAAGGCCAAATATTTAGCACATCACTCAGCAGCTGACTGGGGGACCTGCACACTCCTCGTTTGATTTCTGCTGGGGTGGTCAAGAGGTCTGGGTCGGGTGGGATGCCTGGCACAGGGTGGGCAGCTGGGGAGGAAGGAGCTCCTGAGCCTGACCAGAGATCCCAGAGAGTCACATCAGCATTTCTGAAGATCATGCTGTGGCTCTCCTGATAACACTGGGGCTTTTAGCCCAACTTAACAGAGCTGCCCTGAGAATGCCTGTGACTTCCTCATCCTGCTCCCCACAGACTTGACTGTGTCAACCTTAGTGTCACCAGCTATGCAAGCCAAGGGAGCCCACAGGCAGTTTTTGCTTGCTTGGCCAGCATCAGACTTCAGCTTTCATTGACCTTGACAGCCATGCACAGAAACTGCTCTCACATGAATGAACCGTTCTTGAATAATTTCACCAAATATTTTAAGAACCCAGACACTTGCATTGAAACACTAACCTGTATCTACCCTCCTTTTATCTTCCCAAACCAGTAAGAGGAATCCTCTCTAGGCAGTCACCTGCTTAGCTCATGGTCAGTTCCTCTACAGGTTCCTTGTAACATTTCAGTGCACTGCATGCCTCTCACTAAGCATCAAGGTGAACAAGCTTGAGTGGCTGCCTGGAGTGAGCTTCAGGAGGACTCAAACCCTCCAGAGGACAAAATTATAAAAAGAACATGGGCACCTACAGTGAAATCACTTCAGCACAAGGGAGGAGTATTTCATTTTGGGTTAGCTGGTTTCTTTTGAAGTTGTAACCTCTCAACACTGAAACCTAAAAGATGTATCTTTCATGTTTTTTGCAGTTCTCCCCACACCATTCTGTCAAGTAACTGCCTTGGTGTCTTCTTAGGCTGTCCTGGACACATTGGACTTTCACATGTTTGGTTTTTTTCCTGAACTTAAATTTGCATCAGATTTTTTTCCCCTTGTCCAACTCATGAATTAGTTTTTTCTTGATCAAAGCTACTCCTGAATGTCCTTCATCCTTACATTTTGCATACATTCTGGCTACTCTGATGGATAAGCACAACATTACATCTCTGCCCTTGGATCCCATCTGGAGTTTGGATTCCTAACCTAACATCCCCCTGCAAAAACACTCAAGTGACAGCTTCTCACCTATTTTCTATGGCAGAATCATGACCATGACTCTGCCTAAACTATTATCAATCCCCAAAGCAGCTTTATAATTCCAGTACCATCCATTTGCATGAGTTCTGTGAACTCTTCTTGCAAACAGCCCAGTGAGCAAGACTGCTGGCAAGGAACAGGCTGCATGGCAAGAGCTGCAGAAAGTGATCTCTGGGTGTGCAGTGGTGCCACACTCCCAGCTTGTGATGCAGCTCCCCAAGCCAAACCTACTGAACTTGGCATTTTCAGCCAGGAATAACCAACCCCTCAGTACCTGCTTTTGAATAAGTTGCAGGACAGTAGGAAAATCAAGCAAAAAGCCTGTTTTTGCTGCTTTTGACCTTGGCAGGGACACTCAGCTTTTCACTGTGCCACATCCTTTCCACTACAGGAGGGATGAAGAGTGCCTGAAATGCAACCCCTTTGAAACAACCAGAAGGTAGAAGCTGTAAAAAGTTAATTTCCTCTGGTGGTCCTCAGTTACCTATGAAGATGAGGACTATCCAGAACTATATAAAAAAACCTGGAAAGAAACATCAAATTGGATCAAACTTGCAGCTACATCACCAGTGACCACCTTGGCCCAAGACTACTTCAGAGCCTGGAAGAGTGAGTGTGGGGCCCCATGGCCAATGACCTGAACACCCAGTGGCAGGAGCAGTCTTTCCTTTCACTAATTTACACTATTACACTCTCCATTTATTATCTGAATTAGGATAAACTTCTTTAGATTTGTTTGTGGGCTGCAGCTGGAGCTTTTTTGGTTTTGTTTTGCATTTGGGATTTTTTGTTTGTTTTCAGTTTTGGGTTTTTTTGTTTGTTTGTTTTCTCCTGAAAAGAAAGCATAATGATAAATAGAAGAACAAGGACCCTTGGTCTTATTTCTCTTCATTCTCCAGACTCTTTGTTTCTGACTGCATTTGGTGCAGGCAACAAGGTCAGGACAAAAATTTTCTTGGCATCAGAGTTGGGTTAATGTAGAGGGAGCTGGAATCAGGTTCCAAATAGTTTGAGTTTCTCCCTCTGCTTTGTTAAGTCCAAGCTACAAGCACGTTGGGCAGGAGCATCTCTAGTTCTTCCTACAAACATGAGACCAGAGGGAGGTGGTGATTGCACCACTGTGTTTCACACGTGTGCTGGTGAGCACAAACACGAGTCCTCCACTGGCTTAATGGAAGACAGAGTTACCAAATATGCTGCAGCCCAGTGGCTGGGAAATGCAATGAGATGTCCACTTGGAACATAAAATATTATCCATTTTGTTTGCTGAGCTAGCCAGATGGTTCCCTGGAGAAAACAAGGCACTAGAGGAAAGCCTTAAAGCTTTTCACACTTTCACGGATGCCCAGATCCACATTATTTTACTCAGCCTGAGCTGTTGCTCACAGGCTTTCCTGGTAGGCATCTTCACCCACTGAGCCCCTTCACCAGTTAATGACTTAAGAAAGCCCCACTCCACAGTAGATGTCATAGGGTGCAAATAGCCAGGCCTCCTAGGAGGAATTTCACCAGAAATGCCCACTGGTTTTGTTGCACAGACTGAGTCACATTACAAACTATCCTATCAGATTTCAAATAAAATTCAATGCATGGCAGTCTCTGAGTCTGGAGCCCTCATCTATCTGTTCCAAAGGCAGGGCTGAGTTACCAGCAGCCAGACAGCAAATCCTGAACATGCAACCACTTGTTCAGTACCTCTGCCATGAGAAACCTGGTCCCAGTAAGACCAGTCACCTAAACCTTTACTACATGGAGTTGGAAACTTGACCCAGCGTCTGCATCTGCACATACCTGATGCCAAATAGCTTTAAAAAGTCCACTTTGGGTCTAGGGTTTTGTTTGCAATAACTTCTACTCAGTTGACAGAAAAAGCTAAAATCCCACTTATGGAGATGTTCTCTTACACAATGCCACCAGGTATTTCAGGCTTCAGAGGGTAAGATTTTACAGAACCCAGAGCTGAGTCTTGGAAACTGTGTGGAAATCCCCCTTGGTGAAGTGCACACATGGTGCACTTTTTGCCTACAACACCAAAATACAAACTCATAAACAGTAATTTCTTAGGATATTAGAAAAAGGATGATCAAAACTGCCTAAGACCCACATGGAGTTCTGCATTGCTCTTACATGAACCTGCCAGACAACTTCAAACACCTCTGGGGCCCATAACAAACCTTGCCTTCAGAACCATCTCTGGTTTCCATTTTTGCAATAAACATTTCATTTAAGGAAAGTTAAGAAAGGTTTAAACATTATTTTTGGCTACAGGAATTGCAATGCATAAAAAATCAGCAGCATCAAGAACAACCTTTTAAGAGGTATTATAATTAAGAGAGTGCCTGAGGTGCTCTTGCTGCAGAGTAGGCTCTACCTGGACAAATCCTAATTCACATCTGTCATCTTTAACATCCTTTTGAACAAAAGGATGTGTCCAGAGCACAGTTATTCAGAGATATTGGGTTTTAATTTCATACCCTCCCTAAATAATAAAATTAACTTGAAAACATAGACAACTCTTTGTCAAATTCAGGCTGCTCTGGGCCTGCAGTCTTAGAGCCAGATTTGCACTGTACCTATAAGCAAGCAGTAAAACACAGGAACAACAGCAGGGGAACTGGTGTTTTTCTGGTGAACACCAACAGGACCAGATCTTACTCATACTGTCTGAACCAAAGCCCAGCAAAAAGGGCCTTGGATCAGGCTCACAAATATTTGCAGAAAGCCAATTTAAACTCTCCAAAGTGCTTCTGGATAGGAAAAGTGCCAAGCTGGACTGCTGACATTATCCTGTCTGCAATGCAAGGATCCCTTACCTTGAGCCCCAGATGCTGCTCTACCTGGGGACCTACAAACCAGGTGCAGGTGCACAGTGGGTTCCCCTTATCTCCCCAGCTGTTATCTGCTTTCCTCTTAGATGTGGATATCACCAATCAAAGGCAGTGAGTACATTACAACACATAACCTGGGACACCTCCAGTTCCTGACTGAGCATTCCCATACAGCCCTCCAGGCACCCACCCAGGGAAGACTTCACTGCTGGGAGCCCATGGAAGGAGAAGGCATAAAGCCACCAAGAGAGTCTCAGAGGACTCACTCAGTGACTGCTTCAGTCTCCACCTGAATGTGAAAGTCCTTCTCACCTGAATGTGAAAATAAGTGACACCAGAAGTCCTAAAGACACTGCTGGTTTGCTGCTCACTGCAGCTTCATGGGCTGTGCTCAGGCTATGGCTGAGGACTTCTGAAAATGCCCTTCTCAGAGCCCAGCTGTGCCTGTTCATCTCCTGCTTCCTGGGCATTTCAGTCTGATGGGCAGGGGGCATGGACCTTCATGAGTACTAGGAATGTTATGTAAAGAGAAATCTCACTCTTTGCACTGTGAAATTTTGCCTCAGGCAACTTCTGGATGTTCCAGGGAAGATATTTACCATTTTCAGCAAAACAGCTGACACGTCCATCTGCTGCTCGTGGTGAGACTGGGTGCAATTTTCAAGTGTCTCAAGAACATAAGCTCCTATAGTTCCAGAGAAAAGCCAAGTTCCCCCCACGACAGTTGCAAAGAAGAGGGAAACAATAAACTTGTGTTGTCAGGTTTTAAATGTTAAGGGTAAATTATGTTTTAAATATCCCAACACTGATGAGTGGGAAGTTTGGAGGAACTGGTTTTATACAATTACAGTGAATTTCCCAAGATACTCAAGAGGAAAATTTCAGGACCACTTAGTTTAATTATTTTACTTTAGAGAACTTAGCAATTATTTTACCCAGAAAAATATCCCGAGTTTTAACTGCCCTACAATTACAATGTGGAAACATTTCATATCTTGTATTTTTTCAACAAAGAGAATGTAGATTCAGATTCATTGCAATAATCTACAAAAGCCATGGTGATAACATTTTTAGGCTGGGTTTTTTAAATGAAAAAGTAAAAAAGCTTCTTTTGATACTAAAAACTGAAACATCCCCATCTGAAATGTATTTCCACTTCACTAAAACCAGATTTGAAAATAAAATTTGTGACATAGTTTAGCTGAATCCAAAATAAATTTCTTCCTTTAGATTGTGATCAGTCAAAGAAATTTTTCTTGTTTTGAAACATTTTCCCCTTAATTTTTCAGTTCAATTCTGAACTAAAAATGAGTCATTTACACACGTGTAACTAAAAAGTTATGGGTCAGGGAAATTTTCATTCTGCTCTAAACATGTGGAACAGAGGGACTTCAGTCTGGCTTTATGGAACAGCTCATGCATTGTAGCTGTAGAGGCATGAACATCATAATTGCAGGCACAATCAATAGGAAGTTAGGGGTTGGAAGGGACCTCAAAAGATGAAGTCCAAATCCCCCTGCCAGAGCAGGGTCAAATCATGCACACAGTGAGCTGCCAGCAGCTTCAGCTGCCAAACATCCTGCAGATGATGTCTGAGGGACACAGCCTACATTTGACCAGGGGAGAACACTTCTGTAAGGGAGGCCCAAAACTGGCAACCTTGTGCCAGGTTAACACAACAAATACTGACAGCATTTGTTTCATCTTGGTTACAGCTATTTTGCTCCTTTTGGCCTATGTCAGTGAGCAGAGTCTAGGAAACTGCTGCATCCAATGGTGTCTTCTTGTGCAACTCAGTCATCAAGAGACAAAAGAAAGGAAATAGCTCACCAAAACTCACATTTGGCAGCTGCCATCCTCTCCTGAACTGCCACGGCAGCTTTCATCTGTGTTATGAAAGCACATGTTATGTGTAGATGCTGCATGGCTGCTGGGGGAAGAGCTGGTGGCAGAGTAACAACCCCAAAATTACAGAGGCACAAGTGTATTCAGTGGTGCCAGAACTGACTCTCCCCGTGCTGGTTAAAAAGGCAAAGTTTCTCAGGCTTCCCTGTAAGGTCACAGCTGGTACTTCTATGAATCTTCTTATTCCATGGGAATGAGGCAGAGGCTCAGAGAGAGAGAGACAGATGGTGAGGAGCAATCTTATTTATCCTAATGTGATGTGAGACCAAGAGCTTTCTGGCACACCTCTCCGTTTTCACCGATCCCCACTGAGCCTTTGTTCCCCTCCACATTTTTATTCTTCCCCCCAGCAAGTCCGACCCTACTTGTCTGCAGTGTTTACATGAATCACAGTAGATGTTTTCCAGAGATTGGAGCTCTGATGAGCAAAGGGAGCAAAAACAGAGGCAACAAACAAAGGAGCCAAGCCAAGCTTGCCCACTGCCACGCGTTTGCATTCAGGTGGGCCCCCGCTCCACCTGCCAGACCACGGGAGTGGGAATGGGCAGCCCTGAGGACAGGGATTCAGGATTTGTGTTGTAGGAATAATCACACTGAAAATACAAATTGTGGCTAGGATTTGCAGGTGGGAAGGGCGAGGGATCTTTTCATGCTGGTAGGAAAAGGGGATATTTATTGTGGCTCGAGCCAGGACTTCAACTGTGGGAATGAGCAGGGGGGAAAGAGAAAGTAAAGAGGTGGTTTGCATATTGGTTGAAGTGCAGCTTCAAATAGGAGGGAAGGGTAGACTTTGATCTCTGTGGTATAAAGCTATCGCCGGGAGAACCTCACTCATTCCAGCTGAATTATTCTTGGTTTTCAGAGCAACGGAGATGAGAATCAGCTCCTCTGAGCCCAACTGCCTTGTCCTGCTGCAAATGGAAACATCCACATAGCACTTGCACTGCTGTCACAGTGGAAATGCATCTGGAGTTAGTGCTGAAATCATGTGAGCAGGACCTTCCAGGAAAGACCTTGAAGAATTTCCAGGAGAAGATAAGACAACATATGTCTCCATCACATGGTAATTGCTCTTTCAGACCACCTGCCAAGGATGCAAGCTCTTCATTCAGGCAAGTAACTATTTATAACCAGGCTGGCTCTGGGGAAACCCATTCTACCTCCTGGAAACACGATAGCCAAAAATGAAGAGAACTCCTCAAATAGGCACTCAGACATTGGGAGGGGGAGGAGCTAGACTGGGAATTGGCAAGCTGAAGCAAGAAGACGAAGGGAATTGCTTGTTCAAGAGTATTTTTAGTTTGTGGCTCTGTAGGCAGCAAGGCAAATGGAAAGGCAGATCATGATTTGCAGCTTATGCAGGACTTAGAGCAACTCCTAACGTACTCTACAGTGAAGAGAGAGAAGGCAAAACAAAAGGACAGATCTTTTTCTTTGCTCCTTTTTTTTTTTTTTTTTTCTTTTTTCTTTTTTTAAAATACCTCTAGGAGAGTCCCACTTCAGTTCCTCACCAGAGTAGATGATACCACATTCACTTTAACACCAATTAAACGTAACCAGGTTTTACTTAGAAGTAACTGGAGAGCTTTCTTCCAAGCAAACCAAACAAGATTTAACGTGTTGGGAATGTGACAAGACTGAGAGCACAGCAACTTAAAAGCCTACAGCAACAAAGAGGTCACCATCAACCCTGTACAAGCTCTACTAATGCACACACATTTATCTATGTATTGAGAACCCCATGTTGATTTTTCACCAGTGTAAGTTTTCATAACTCCAGGAAGGGGCTGAATCTCAGGTTTTATGGCACGCCAGCCCCTGACAGATCATTCTGCCTGCAGCCCATGTCTCACAGGTAATCCCTCCAGTTCTTCCTGAATAGAAGAATCCCATCACCCATGCTCAGCTGCAGTGGTGCTGTCTTCCTGACATGAGAAATTGAGGAATGAGGTTCTTCCTGAAGCCAGGGTTATGCAAACTCATTGACACTGATGAGCTTCTACCAACCTAGAGACAGCAGTCTGGTAATAACTTCAGATTAGTCAATAACATTGCACCAAGGCCTGGCTATATGGCAACCCCACAGACATCAATGTCCCTGGGAATGGCAATTAAAGGGAGAAAAAGCAGCACACGCCTGCATCCACTTCCGTTCAACAAACACTGCAAACGTTTGACAAACTTCTGTGTTGACTGTTTAGTTGAGATTTTTGTAGCAACCACTGAGAAGGAGGAAAACAAAAGTTTCTTTTGGCATCATTTTGGTTTCCTTCATGTTTGTCAGCAGCTCCCACTGTCTCCACTACAAAAGGCAACATCACTTCTGGATGTCCCACAGCACTGCCCTGGCCCCTTTCCAGCTCCCACCACCAAACCTGGGAGGCTCCCTATTGACTCCAGTGAGGAACACAAGCAATCAGCACCTCAGAAACCTGATTAACTTCCATGAATCATTTGAGCTTTGGCCTAAGCTGGCTTGTCCAGCACCAGGAGCAGAAGTCCCCTGGCTATAGAATTCAAAACACCTTTTCTGCCTCGATAGAATTCCAACTCAGAGCTGCTGCAGTCGAGCACTGCAGGACTGGAGAAATGCTGCAGTTTAAGGGGCTGCTAAGAGGTTTACAAGTTATTGTTTCTTCAGCATCCTGCTGGAATGGGTTCCAGGTTCTGCTCCAGTAAACCAGGGCACTGGATTGATAGTAGCACAGCAGCCCTACAGAGCCCAGACCAGCTGTAAGGCAGGACATGCAGTGCTCTGAGCTATCAGATACAGAAATTCTCTGCACAGAACCATGCTGGGGGGGAGGACCCAAAGATTCAGACTTTTCAGATGCACAACAGTCCAGCTGCAGCCCTAGATCCAGTCAGGATCTCAGGTAGAGCAACTTTGTGAGCACATCTCAGCTCCACTGCTCCTGCTAAGAGGCAGCTGTGCCTTGCCAGGAATGTGCTGCACACCTAATGCAGGAAGCAGGGCTGCACTGCCCCAGCCCCACCAGCCCCAGGATAACTTCTGCTGCAGGTACCACTCTTTACACACATGTGTAAAGGACGTGGACAAAGGATGACAGGAAATAAGTTAAATAGAGTTTGTTTCCCTCGACAACTAAGATGGTGTTTGCAGGAAATGCTGGTGTTGCTTGTAAATGCTGCTTTATCTTATGCCTCCATCAGCAGTGCCAATCGCTTCATATTTACATACCTAATTAAGAGAACATTTTCACCAGATAATTTTAAGAAAGGCTGAATTTAGAGGCCAAGTATGCCTAATATTCCAACATGCCTCATGCTTCTGCCAAGTATTTCCTAACCTGCATGGAACAGGGACGCTGCATTTCTAGTAAAAATATTCAGACTCGCGCCTTCATTTGCACCTCTTTTACCAGATTTAATAACAACAACACTAGCAAGAAAACTCTTTTAATATACTCCTAACTTAATAAGTGTAAGAAAAAAAACCCCACAGTGAGCTGAACTGGCATTCATTATTCCAGTTGTTTCATATCTTTAAATGATTCTGGTAAATCGATAAAGCTCTGCAAAGTGGCTGTTGTCTGCTGATTTCTAACTCCAGTCAGTGGCATCCAGTCTTTAGTGCACCACACACTTGCTGTGTAGCCATTAGATGAAAGCACTATCACCTGTCAAACAAACTGCTAGAACTGTGATAAATTAATGATCAAATAGTACAGTCTGATGTACAGTAGCAGTGCTGAGGCTAGTTACAACCAGGCCTCATGCTTTAAAAATGTAGCTGACATTAAAAAAAAATCAGCCATTAAAGAAAAATGTCACACAGCTTTTCAAAAAAATATCTATTTAAAAAATGACCACATACTGATATTCCAGGATTTGGGGGTTTACTGTTAAAAAAAAAAAAAAAAAAAAAAAAAAGAAAAAAAGAAAAGAAAGAAAGAAAAGGAAAAAAAAAAAGAAAAAGTAGCAAATGTTACAGTAAAACCTTTCTGTGTAGTATGAATTTTCAAGGCAAGCAACAACAGGCAGCTAAGCAGAGAGGATGTTTGTATTTTTTTGGTAAGTAGTGCTGTGTACAAATCTGTACCTCAGAGGAATCCTCTGGTGTGTCACGGACAGAACTCTTGTTTGCAAGGGAAATGTCCCGAGTTCTTTTTTTCCACATAATGCTTTTGATTTTTGACATCATGGGTGAAATATTTCAAGGGAGCTCCATATCACTTCTAAATATAAACAATACAAAATAAGCCTTTGCTTTTGAAGCACTTGACATCCTTTGAGCTTTGAATTTCAACTCCTAATAACTCTTGATGCTCTCTGCATTAATGTATAAAGTCCTTTTTGTGAGCTAGAAATGGTTCCTCATGTCCCTCCTGCCATTGGCTTTATGAGCTTAATTTATTCTTTTTAATATAAAATCTCATTACCTGAACATGACACCACCACTTCCATTTTATCTTTGATATAAGAACAGAGAGAAACCAAAATCAAACCCTTAAATAAAGTCTGTAATCATCCCCTCACTTTCTCTTGCTTTTCAAATTTCTAAACAAAATTAAGTAAAAATACCTTCCAGGGCACACTAAGAAATGTAAAGAGTGTGGGGGGAAAAAAGGAAAGTTCCTTTATAGTGAACTAACAAGGGAGATAATTACTTACACAAGCTGCATATTTCCTTCTTGATGATATTTCTTCATGTTTATTTTGCTGTATTTGTGGAAGATGAGTAGTGCCTGGTAAGAATGGATAATGCTGGAAAACTTGATCTATTGAAATAAGTCCTGAACAAACACTTGCTTAACCTAAGGCAAAATATTAATTTTTCTAAAGTTTACTTTTCGTCTAAGACACCTAATGGACTTTAAATACATATTAATGCCTCTCTAAAATTCTTTCAGAAATTGAAATAATTAAGAAAAATCCACCTCTGAGATAATTCACAGAGACTGAGGATTAAGTTAGGACTTCTTGAGTCCTGATTTTAGCAGGAAATTGGAGTGATCAGAGTATTAGCACATGAAAGCATCAGTTCCATGCACTAATGGCAGTTCCTTTATGTTGTTGTTGTTAGAGATGTGACTTAAGCATTGACTTAAATTATGAATTTGGCAGGGATCAAACTCCCTGATCTAATTATGTCTTATGGCTCTCACCGAGTCTTTTGAGATAGGTGGCTGTAAAGATAAGGGCTGTTTCACAAGAAACATTCTTTTCATCAGAACCTGCATCCCACATCCTGCAGGATCTTTATATTCTGTCCACCTGTGTGGACAAATCAAGGCTTCCATCCCTGCAAAACTATATTTTAACTGTGAATTGTCAGCTACTTCCTCAGAGAGCCGAAGACTTGTAAATATTTTAACTTCTGAGCTGTGCTTTTTCCTCTGATACCAGCAATAATCAGGACTGTGTTCATCTGAGGCTACCATGCTGCATCTATTTCTGGGAGGATCAATTAGAATGAGGGAGAAAAACGACCATTCTGTCTGTGCTGCTGAAGCTTCATTGCAGATGGCCTATGACAATCCCATTTCCTACCTGAGCATCACTCAATGCTTGGGGAATAAAGTGTGTTTTAAAACCATCAAGCTTAAACCAGTTTATATATCAGCAATAGGAAGCTGGAGAATGCTCTCATGTGAAAGATTTCTCCCTGAAAATCAGTGCAAATGGATTGGTGAGAATTAGGCCCCATGAACTCGCTATCAGTTGCATTGGGAAAAGAAGAAAGCTTGCTAAGGGGGATGAGAAATTGATATGCTGTTGAATATAGATTGGATCCATTGATTCTGATGTACAGGCACAGACTGAAATAATTACAAGCAAGGGTGCAGTGCTTATGAATTAAACCATCTTGGATGACTTGAGTTCATTTTGTTGTTTACCCTTTGTTTACTTTTCCAATGTTACTAAGTACTCTTACATTTAATTAAACATTCTCATAACAGTCCTTCAATTATATAAATAATGCAGATACTTCCTCTGTCATGTAAGGATGGAAAAATCCAGATAATGCAATATTTATTTTTATTCTCGTTCTCTGTCAGACACTTTCCACTGAAACCCATGCAGGTCTATCAGTGGTATTTCTAATCTACATAGATACTAAGAGAAGTAAATGTCTCATTATCTGCTTAATTATGATAATCTGTTTGTGTCAAAATTTTTGGCAGACCAGGTAGTGGTAAATGGAAAGCAGGTTCAGAAAAATGTCTTATTAACAGACTCTACAGTGATGAAATGCTTCAAGATAAATACCACAGATAGTAAAAGCGAGCTTAAACCACTGATTTGAAACTCTTACAGAAGGTTGATGGGTTTTTAAATAAGTAGCAATTAGGCTGAAGTAATCCATTTATCTCCTCTGCAAGGACTGAAATATAGAGAAATTAGATAAAACTACATGCAGAGAAACAACTAAGTGATAACAGGAATGTGATCAGATAGTACTGAACAAAAATAATAAAGGCAGGGCAATAATACACAGTTCATTTGCTTACTGGAGGCTTTGATTCATTCCCCGTGGTAATTGTAAAATTTAATAATATCTGTATACTTACAGTGTTCTGAAAAAAGCACTACCATTACACATTGTTATCCCTGTAGGTTGGGTGACAAATGCCTGGGGCAATACTGCCATCAAAGCATCTGACATACCCAACATGGATCTTCTAATCTTCACAGGGAAGACAACTGTCATTTTTAAAGTGCATGGCAAATGAAGAGGGCATAAGAAAGGAAACTTCTCATTTTGGGGGGATGCTGGTGGTAGGGACTGCTTAACTCTACACCGCATTTTAAAATTGCAGTAGCAAAACCCCAGTAATTCACTTGAACAGTTGTATAGATTTCTTAATGCTTAAAAAGTGCTGTCCAGGCTGGGAATAACCATCTGTTCCTTGGAGAACGCATACTCTCTTAGCTAATATATACAGCAAATACTCTGTATAGCTTATCTGTGAAAAATAGATCAATGACTGCCAAAGGAAGACATGCACCGGCCCAGAAAACAGCTCTGCTTAAAACTTTGAGCTGTTTTTTCTGATGGTACCTTAATGCTTTTTAAGCTCTGCAAATGAAACAGTGAATCAGTCGTGCCTTGATTTCTATTTACATTTTTTTTGGATAATATAATTTTAAGTCCTGGCCCTTGTCTAGTTCTTTTCCTTTCCCTGTGCTACAGACCGTGGCACAGAGTGTGAATCAGGCACCCCAGCAGCCCGAATGGGATTCTCACTTTAATGCTCAACATGGAGTATCCCTATTTTTTCTCATTAGAGCAAGACTCAGTACTGTGAGACACCTTTTGTTATGTATATATGAACAAAAGCAGGCAGAACAAATTTCATACACTGGGCCAGGGAATTAGGAGCTAACAACAGTTAATAGACAAGATACTGTGAGCTAGATTTAATATTCTCTCAAATTTTTCCTTCCTGGGACTGCATTAAACACTGGTCAGACAGATCAGTGTCATATGCTTGCAGATGAAAAAGCTAATGCAGAATCTAGACCAAAAAACTCAACAAAGATCCACTGACACCCCCCCCCCCCAAACACACCATGATTTTAAGGCACGTTTTATTCTACAAGCTCATAAAATAATCAGCTGGCATTTTCCTGTGGCAGCTATAGGTGTGTAAATAGATTTCACACAGTCTTTAAGCCATTTTTTCTGTGACTAGCACAGCAAAACCTTAGTCCAGGAAAGAGGATGCCAGACTAATGAAATCAGAATGGCTAATGACACCTGAAAACACAGCCCATTTCAGCTCTGTCAAGTGGCACTAGAATCACTATAGTCAAATCTATACATCCAGCAACCTTTCCCTATCTCTTCCACTAAAATTAGTGGGCTTGTTACATCTACTTAGATTCCCCCCCACTGGTTTCAGTAAGATGATGACCAGACCAACTGTCAGTGTGGAACAGCAGATGGGATTAAACATTAAATGGTTTTGTTTTACCTGCACAAAAAAAGTAAGAGTGAGAAAAGAAACTATATTGCATGGAAACTTCCTTTCTGCTACCTCAGCACAAGATTTCTCCTCTTTGAGAGAACAATCCAGACCACAAGACATGACAGAATCTTTCTCATTTTAAATCATGCCTGAAATTCTCAGGAAGAATTGGTTGGTAATTTCTTGAAATGGGACATGGTCCTGAGACATGGGACAGAAACTCAGATCTGTCCTCAGAGGCTGAGATGTGCAAAATGTCAGGAACCCACTAAGGCAGGGATGGCTTTTTCTGTCTTTGTTCATCACAACTTGCACAATGGGCTCCCATTTCCAAGCACAGCCTTTGAATTCTCCAGTAACAAAAATAGTAAATAATAATAAAAAATAAAGATACTGACGCTGAATTTTCTAAATACATAAGTGGAATATAATGTATTCTGCATTTCATTAGTTTTAAGCCAGATTGGACTCACTTGAATAAAATGAGTAGATACAACCATTTTAGAGTGAAGTGCCTGAAAACAGCTAAAAAAATCCACTTCAACTCTCTCATCATAGAAAACTCATGTTTTTAAGCTGATCTATCATTTCAAAGAAGTCTCATGTGAAGATGCCAGCTGCACTGATGTGGAGGTTTGGGCTGTTGTTTAGGAGTAGGCTAACAAAGCAGTGAAATAGTTAAGCCCAGGCACTCTGAATGACGCTGGACTTGAGCAGAATGTCACCAGCCAGCACTCACCAACCTGAGGAGACAAATTCCCAGGGTGGAGGGAATGAACAGGCTTTTCCAAGTAAACATTCTTGGGGAAAGCTGCAGCACAGGGAGTGTTGGATGGGATGCAGAGTCAACAGTCCATAGCCCTCACTGTCCAGGTATCCACACACCCTGAATATGCCCTGCAAGGCAGGACAGGTCCCAGGACAGGGACTTCTGGCAGGGAAAACAGAAGTAGACTAGAAAGACACTTTTCTTCTTTATTCTACTCCCTACACTGACCTACTGCTGCTCACTGTCTGACCCGCAGTGTATGCATGGGGGAATGTAGACACATATTTAATATATGTGTGTGTTCATTAATGATGCCTCAGTATATAACTTATGGAAACAAGGCACCCATGTTCTTGGTTTAATTGACCAAAGTCTGCAGAACCCCCTGCCATGAGCTGTGCCACTTCCAGAAGCAGACTTCAAGCACACCTGGATTTCAGTCTATTTAACTGCCTGCAGTCAGCTTTGCTTGACCACATCCATGTGAACCAGACACGGTCCTGCTCTGCCAGTGATTGCACTACAGACCATTAAAAGGAACTGAGAGGGAAGCCTTGTATTTGACCCAGAGGGCTGTGAACTGTCAAAATTTTGTTTCAAATCTTACAACACTGAATGCTCTTATTTAAAGCCCAGCTTCTTAAATAACCGAGATCAGAGTAGAAACTTTCATATGGGTTTCTGGCCTAACGTTTACGCAAAAGCCTAAAAAATTGCCAAAATACCCAAAAAGTACATTCAAATAAATTAAACTTCAATAAAAACATAGTTGAGAATGTTATGGAAAGCTGCCCAGAAAACAACACTTCCTGAAATATCTTTGTCAGGATCTGCAATTTGATTTTGTAGTGCAGTGAAATAATTACAAAATGTAAACTTTTCAGAGTTTACAAAAGCAAACCTAGCTTTCTATTCTTGTATCAGTCAATCCATCTTCAATTCTAGGAATGTTTTGACAAAACATTGCAAGAAGAATGTCCATCTTGAAGTAAGAGTCTTGTTTTATAAGCACATTTACTCAGTCCTACCCTGTGCTGTGCTCCCAAGTTCTGATTTTTAAATGCTTGGGTTATCTTAATGTTCACTGGGGGACACTGCTGAAGGTAAATTCAAATATCAACAGGCTTTTTCTCCAAACAAATCTGGGATTTCAAGTCACTGTCCATGAGTTTCCTCCAAAGCCTTTTCTTCCCCAGCCTCAAGTTTTGTGCTAGTCACTGTGGTGCTCAGGTTTTACACTGTTTTTATATTAGAAAAAATATCTTTAGAAGCTGCTTCGGTAAACTGACAGAAATGTCTGAGCTGCTTCATCGGGGAGTGAAATAAATACTCCCACTTTTACCTTATACAAAAAGACAAATCAAATTTTTTGGTGTTAATTTGCCTTTTCACAGATCAAGCTGCCAGGATATAGATTTTCTGCTATTTCCCCCTTTTTAAAAATAATCCTGAAGTGAACTCAGCATGGAGTTGATAACCCTGCAGATGCCTGTATGGTTCTCACTTAGTGGAGTATTCGATAGAGCATCTGAAGATTTAGCCCTAAACTCTGACCAGAGGAAAACAAAACCCCATCCAAAACTATGAAACAGAATTTGATCTGGTGTGTGCAGAACTCACAGCTGAGCAGGAGCCTTTGACAGCCACGTTACAAAGATCTCAATGATTTATGCTTGCACTTTTGCAAGCATGATTTATGCAGTCTGCTGCTCTCTCAGACATGAAATCCTTAATTACTATGAACTTACTTTTTGTGTCCCAGTTTACTACTTATCAAGGAGCCAATGTGAAGAGGCAACAGCAATGTATTGTTTGCTTCCCTAATCTCCAGCACTGCGTTCTGCCCAGATGTAAAAAGGTAACTTGATCCCAATTAATGAAAGTGACTGGGTCAGCCTGTCACCTCCCATGCTCTTTATGTGCTGTTCAGACATCTATAGGCTTATTAAAACCTCAGGCACTCTACATAAGCTCTGCCTTGAAACCAGTTGCCAGAGGCATCACTGCTCAGAACCTGTCTACAGGTTTCTTGGTTTCAAATCTGACATCATATAAACCTCTCTTATCCTCCTTGGCAGCACAGATCAGATGAAAAGCAGCCCCATCCTCACAGAATAATGCTCTCAAAAAGGATGGAGGTGCACAATAATAAACATTTCACTGCTGCTGTTCCTCACACATGTACCTTACTGCTAACACCCTCCAAGGTCTGAAAATGCCTACAATACTACACAAACCTCCCTTATTACTTCCATCAGATTCAGAGCAGGGAACATGTTCCTGGAAGCTTTTTTCCCAAACTAATTGTGTCTATAAGCGTTTAAGGAAAAGCTGGAGCATGTGAAGTAACAATAAATGATTTCTGGAAACATTTTCACTTCTGAATAATTTTTGTCCTGTAGATCATTGGGTGATTACCAAGAGTTCCCCCCTTGGTTCACACAGCATAGGTTTTGCTCTAGAACAGGATGGGTAACTCTCATCACCACAGGCTGTGGGTGCTGCCAATTAAAACCCAAACCTGGAAGGCCAGGAAGAGTGAGGTGACTTTGATAGAATAAAGTGCTTGGAGGCATCTGCCTTACATTTGCACCCTTCATTTGGACTGGGAGCTACCCAGTGTCCAAATAAACACCCATAGCAGGGCAAGGTTCCTTGTCTTCCTTCATCTGTCTGTCCTGCAAGAAGCTCTTCAACAGCCCCGTGCCTGCACACTCATCTCTCCAGCAACAACACAAGAAAATCCTTCAATTTCACAAAGAAACTCCCTGAAAATGCACTTGTAACCTGCTCCTGCTGCTCCCAACCCCAGGACTTAGAACAACAGCCAGTCCATCTTCAAGAGATTAAGCTCTTTTCTTTTTATTTATATGGCACAGTGTAACATTCAGGTTAGCCACATAAGAAGTGGTCTCTTAAAAAGGCTTTGAACTTTATTTCTTCTTCAAAGCAGCTTGGCTCTTGGAGGAAGTTGTTTAATTACTACATTTGCCAGCACAAACAGGAAATGGTGTTTCCTATGTGCATCCTGGCACCAAAACTAGATTGCAGTAGGAAGAGTTTCTGATTTCCTTCAAGAAACTCAGTGGGCTGGGAAGAGCAGAGCAATGCCTTGGAAATGAGTTAACTCTTTGGATCTTCAGCTGCTGATTCAGAGAAAGACCAAATTTATGGTAAAAATCCAAGGGAGGAGAGCCTTTATCAGCACGGAGGAACAGGGATGGCTGCAGTTCTCCAGCTTTAACAAGAACCAGTGTTTATCATTATCAGAATTTCCTCTTCTTTTGCAGGCTCATTCACAGCCTGGCTAATGGGTTTCCATAAATACTACCAAGTGCTGCCTTAAGGCTTCCTTGTGCTGCACAACATTAAGCAACAACAATAGGGAACAGCTGCTCCTGCATAGCTGTGCAGTTAATGACACAATTTACCTCCAGAATCTCTTTGTGCCCTGGGTCCAGAGAGCTCTTGCACATGTCCAGTCCATAGAAGGAGGGAAGATATTCAAGACAGTGCAAGACATTCCAAGCCAGACAAATGGGAACCAGACTCAGACACTCACACTGCCCTTGCTTCAGGAACATGCAAAGCAAACCAAATGAATATTACAGCAATAATGTTATCATTGCACCAAAATAAGCTTGCAGGATTTTTTTTTTTTTTTTTCATTTGCGTTTGTATCTCTAAAATAAATATTATACGGCCTAACATCTGGTTTGTCAAAGAAGTTTGTCAGGTATTTTGCAGATGTGTAATACTTTTATTTTTACAATCTGGAGTAATCATGGTCTGGCATACAAGGAAATAGCTTTTATAATCACGTTCCTCACCCAAATACATCCCCATCTCCAAGATATGCACATGAAACATTTAAATTAAGAAATAACTCCAGGATGATAAAACCTATACCTATAAGTGGTTTATATTACAATTTATAACAGGCACATTTGCTCATATCTTGGCTTTCTTTGATATCTTTTCAATTCTTAGGCCCAGCTGGAAGCCTAAAAATAGGCAACAGAAAATTGGCATGTTTTGTTCAAGGTAATTGGAAGGATACCATGTTCATCTTACCAGGGCCAAGTTAAAGCAGTTTTGCAAGACTGCAGAAGAAAAAAAAATGTACACCACTTACAACATACATGTTGACAACAAATGCAGCCATTTGATGTGGGATTTAAAATGAAAAATTCATCTCAAATGTCTTCTGTTCTCAAGCTCAGTCAAGATTACCAATGTTTCTTTCAAATATCCACCTCAGCCTGGTCTCTGCCCCTGCCCTGGTCTTGTTACCGTTCCTCCACTAGAATATCTTTTAAGACAACTGAATCAGAGCCATCCAAAGGCAAAGAGAAGAACACCAGGAAGCTGGAGAAGCAATAATGGCAATCCCTGGCACAAGGCTAGGCTGGCCAGAAGTTTGTTCTAGCCCAACATTTTCAAAGCTTCACTATGCAAAGCCAGGAAAGTCATTTCACCTGCATGGGCACTGGGTTTTACACACCTGTGATGGTGTTGATATTTGCCTTCAAAAAGATATTTACCATAACACTTTCTTTTTAATATGCAGTGGTACCGTATTGCAGGAGAATACAGAAAAATAAAAATAAAAGGCCACAGTTTATTTAACATAAGGAGATAGAAATAATCTGTTACAGAGCCATTCCTTTGAAACCTGAACTGTGAGAGAATTCCTTTACTACCAGTCAGTAATTTTAAACACTTGTCCTGTTTTCTCAAAATTAGTTAAAATAAAAGCACAAATATTTACAAGTTGACACTAGGTGAAACAAGTAGTCCCTAGTTGGTGTGCAGTGATCAGAGCCAAACTGAGGGCTTACAGATGTAGAAAAACATTGTCCCCTTACTTGTGCCATAAAAATATTGCCATAACACCCTAATATCTGGGCCAAGCATCCCTGACTATGCTACCGTAATGGAATCAAGTGTAGCAACTCTGCTCAGGAAGGAACTCCTGCTATTAAGCAGTAATTTAATTTTTTTTAAATTACAAAATACTCTTTTGAGTAGAACAGAACTCTGCCAGGGGTAGGGTGCCTGGCCCCAGGCAGTGCATGCCAAGGGGATGTGTGAGCTGCAGCTCCATTAGCACAGCCTGTCATTATGGTTACACTGCAGGTCCTGCTGAGCCACACTCCCCTGACAGACCTTGGGAGAGGTGAATCAGCTGCTGCTGGTATTTGCAGCAGTAGCTGAGTTCATGAACTTTCCCCTGACCTCTCTTCTAATTCGAGGCTTTGTGGTTTTTCAATGATTTAAAATTTTAGCTCGAATGTGTATATGTGTGCACACAGACATATATATACACACAATCTCTCCTGTGTTAAAATTAGGTTCTCCACAACTAAAAGGACCAAAAGACAAGAGTAGCTCTCATTTTAGTGACTGCTAGAAGCCAAAAAGCAATCCTCCCCCCGCTCAGCATTACTGTAGCAGCTTTGTGTAGCCAGGACAGATGTGTTGGTACAACTGTCTCAGCACATCTGCATTGCTCAGCTCCTGATGTGAACTCATGGCTTCTGGGGGCTGCACCAGCTGATTCAGAGCTGGCCCTGGTGTCCCTGCAGTGCTCCCCATGCACTCTGCATGGCAGTCCATCCACCTGCAGCACCCTCGGCTGTAGACAGGGGCATGGAAAGAGTGGGGATAAATCACTCTTGGGCAGGATTTGCATCCCTCTGTCTCAGCCGGAATTCCCTTTGCTCAGGAAACCCAAATTTTCACTTTCTACAAGACCTGTGCTGCACCCATATTGGCACAGAAGAGAGCCTTTACTCAGTGCTTGTGCTGAAACCCTAACCGGGAGTTTTTCCTGAGGACAGCACTGATGTGTCCTCCAGCACCCCAGGACAGACAGCACCCCAGGACACCTCAGCACTTATAACCAGACACCGTGGCTATAAACCCTGTACAGACAAGTAGGAAAAAACACAGAGACATGAAATGAAAACCTTATATACAGAAAAGTGAACCTCTCCTGTAACTGACTAAGGAACGAGGCTCCCCAGGTGACACAGCTGCCTGCCACTCATCTTTCTTTTGACTGTCCCACAAAGCAGAAACTGAAACTAGAAGGGAGATCTTCCTTCCTCTCTGCACCTGGGCTGGTGGTCAGATACAGCATAAAGTACTAGAAATACCCATAACCCCAGTCTGACAGAGAATGAAACAAGACATCTTTTTCCTGGTTCCCTGGGATAAGCTGAGGAACTGACACACGACTTATGAAACAGTGATTTTGAAAAGAAAGTTGGAGCAGTTAAAAAAGGCTCCATCAGTGTCCTACAAGAGCAGCCAAACACCCCACAACATTTACTCTGTCTGCTGCTAGCACATGTTGGCAAAGAGAGAAGCCCAAAATATGCAGAGGAGTTTCATCATCTGCACTGCACAGCTTCCCTCTGTGAAAACCAACAGTAACTGTAAAAGTTTCCAGACCAAGTTTGGTGATTGAACTTTCCTGATTCATAAAAAGTCAACATTTTAACTGTGTGTGCCCTCTGAGCTCCCATGCATTTCCATGCAGGCAAGTCAGGATTTCTTACTGTCACACCTTAGTATTTACCCAGGGCTGGAATTCCAAATATGCTTATTTTCTTTCATTAGGCTCAGGTCCTCTGGTTACAAAGCTGAATCATGCCATCGTTTTTCCAAAGACAGACTGGACCTACTGAAGGCTGCAAACAAAAACCTCCTCACACTTCAAACACCAGACCATATAAAATTAGCATGCGAGACTTGTTGCCCAAGGATATTGTAGAGGCCAAGAGTATTAACAGGTTCAAAGTAGGATTAGACAAATCCATGCAGGATAAAGGTCCATCAGTGGATGATCACTAACCTCTATTATCTGAAACCCACAGAACATGTTAGGAGAAGCACTGCTGTGTACATGTCCTGTGTCTTGGCCTCTTCCTGCAGCCTGACTGCCAGACACAGCCAAAAGCAAGATGCTGCTTCTTGTAGTAAGCAGAAACCAGAACCTGATCATCAAACTGTGAACCAGAAAGTCAATACTGACAGCAGTGAAGGTTAAGAAGCAAAACTAAGTTTCTTTTTACAGTACAACTGGATTGATGTAGACAAAACACTGACTATAAAAGCATCCCATCACCCTTCTGCCCCTTCTTTATTCCCCTTGGTCCTTGCTCCAGCAGGTTTGAGGAAAGCCACTCTGAGCCTTTGTCTCCTTCCAAGCCTCTGAAGATGATCCCTCCAAATCACCGACCACCCTGGCCCCCAGCCCAGTGCTGCTTCAGTTTTCAGACATCCAAACCTCAAGTCTACTTCCACAGCAAATGATCCATCTAACAGAAGGAGACTGTTCCTTGCCTAATGGAATGAGACTGGGATATTTTCTCATTAGTTCTTTTAATATGGTTTTCTCCTTTACCTGCTACCACAGGCATTTAGAAGTGCTTTAATTTTGCAAACATGTTTTCTTTAGTGAATGAAAAATGTGCTTTTGAAGTATTTCTGCTTGGAAACATTTTCAGAAGATAAAGAATACCTAAAGAGCAATTCTGTACCAATGCAACATTTTCATTTAAGGTACACGAACAACAAAGTGATTTGGGGGTTGTTTGTGCCATAGTTACAGGCAACATTTTTGTGGAAAAAAAATAAATTCTGCCTGGGTAGTTAAACAAATATGCAAAAATAAGACTCAGCTCTCAGAGTAAGAGATTTAAAGGTACATACACTTCCTGCTAGGAAGTCTGAAATGTAACTATGCTGGGGTGATATTAAAGCAATTTGAAGGCTGTGGTTTGGGGAATCAAATTGCTGTGCCAGTGATCAGGGTCAACCTGCATCAGTTACATGAGCTCATTTGTCTGTGAAGAATCAAGAGACCTTCTACTTTTACTTGTCTAAAAATGAAGCATTTGCCACAAATATCCAGATATTGTGGATCCAACAAAATATTTCATCTGCTGCCTTAATTCTATCTATAATAAATTTATACTTATTTTTGTAAAGCAGAGGTGTCATTTAAAATATTTTAGGTAGCAATAATAGTGAAGGAAAAACACCATTGCATTATGCCATTTTGAAGAAATGAAAATGTTTCATTTGGGAGGAAGGCAACGGTGTTCAGTTTTTCTTCCCTCTGAAAATGTTTATTAAGATCAACAGAATTCAAGAAATGTTTCAGCTGACTTGAACAGAATTACTTCAGGAAGGGGAGGAGGAATTACCAGTCAAAATATTTAGTCTTATTCTGTATGCTTTTAAGGTAAGACTTTCTTTATACTAAATTCTTTATTCTTATATCCTATTTTTTATTGCTCTTTAAATCACAGAGCTTCAATGCCTGGCTGGTATTCTTCTCCAGCTACTCATGATGCAAAATTAGACATATTCTTTTGAATACATCCCTTGAGGGGTTGTGGGTGGATCTTGCCACTGGATGCTACAAAATATCCCCAAATCAAGAGCTTTCTGTGTTAAACAATTCAAATCTCAGGAGGCCATCCAGCCAATTTATCAAGTATAAATATAGTCCCTCTGCCATTCACACTGAGCACAGTGAATTCCATGCAAAATCCCAGGGGAACTAGAAGAAATATTTTAATGTTCAGGAGTAGTCTTTAATTTTGCACTGAAATTATGTCACTGAGCACTTTTCTCTTTGGCCAATGCCTTCCTCAGAAGGCAGGTTTGAGGACAGATACCTCACAGCCCTTTTCCAAAACACATATCCTCACCCTGGGGTTGCCCTGTTCATTGGTTTATTACCAGGTAGTGGATTTTTTCCTAACATATAACCAGCAACATGAGCAGCAAAATACCTATGGATAAGGTGCATCCCCAAGGGAAGCAGGGCTCTACGCCTGCTCTTAAGATTGCCCAGCAGTTCCCAGTAAAAGATCTTTCCAGTTCCTTACAGCTTTGCTAAATAAACTGGCCTGAAGTCTTCCATAAGGAGGCTCTGCCCCAGGCCGTGTGTTTTGGAAGCTGCTGGTGTTACTTAAAAGGCAATAATCCATAGTGCAGATCCATTAGTAGTCAAAATGGTTCACAAAATCTGTAATTATAAAAAGAAAAGTTTCTTGTGCTGACATATCAAAACAGACCTCTCAGACCACAACAGGGAATAGCCACAATAAAGGATTCTCTGCTCCATTAGCAGTAAGGAAAGTGAATAGGAGTTTGGCCTGAATAAAACATACTGTGGAAGGAAGAAATATTAGAATCAAATGCTCATATAAAAGCTTTGCTGCAACATCAATAATCTTCAAAGTACTTAACTGGGGAGGTAGGCACTGAGATGCCTCTCTGGCAGGTGGGAAGGTGGAGGACAGAAGGATTCGTGCAGCAGCAACCTAAGCCTCAGAGAGTGCCCTGGGGCACAGACAAAAAAGGGGCCCAGAAAGAGATGCTCAAAATTCCCCCTCGCCTCTGAGATTTATTTTACTGCCACTGCAATCAGAAACAGAAGCTGTCCAGTGCCTCACTAGGACTGAAGGGCTTTCTTCTGGGGAGCACAGCAAATTTCTCAGCAGGAAGGGCAACAATTGTTATCTCTGGGATATACAAATTTCATCAAGTGATCAAATATATTGAAGTGTGAAAATCAAAAGGTATTCTACTGAGCAATTTTTAATTTATTTGTTTGGTGGGGAAGCAATACTAAAAACTCACACAGAAATTATATCAATACTGTAGTTGAGAACACATTACCAAAAAGCCAGAGCCTCTTACTGGGAAGGATTTAACTAAAGATTAACTAGGGATTTAACTCTGCAGGCTTTTTTTTTTTTTTTTTTTTTTTGGGGTTTTGGTAATACCCACCTATAGACCAAGCCCTGCCATAGGGGAGAAGTAAATGCCCTGGAGGTTGGGACATGTGAGCCAAGAGTGTGACAACTCCTGGAGGGCAAGTTGGACACTGGGATGGTCCTGGTGGTGATAAGGGGGGGTGAAGGTGTCCCCTGCAGCATCGTGGGGCAGAGCAGAGGGAAGAGGCAGGGGCTGAGCTGGGCTGGCACACACAGCTATTTCCAAGCAGATGGTCACTTCCTCTCCTGCCCAAAATGAACCTCATCCCACGCAAAGTTTCCAAGGCTTTCATTAGTGGTCGTGTCAGTGTATAATGGCTATAATGAGAAGGTCATAAAAATCCAAAGTTAGCTGAGGGTCCTTAACCGTTTTAAATATGGCTTTCTTTCCAGGTTTTTATTTAAACTTTAATGACTACCACATAAGATCAGGCAACAAGGAACAACATTTGTATTACAGCTATATTATTTGATTCCCATTAGCTGAAAATGCCAGACTACTGGCCAGTAGCTCAGGAAAATAAGTGGTGACAGGTAAAAGAAAAATACTGTTCCTGTACCTCCTTAAGTCACTTTAAAGCCTGAGGCCCTGTAATGTCATTTACACCTAATGAAACCTAGTGTCAGGCCACACTATTTAGCCAAATGTTATCCACTCAGAAAAAAATGGACCTTGCTACTTATAAGGACATGGTGCTCTATGTGGCCATAATTTTTACTGTCTAATTAAGCCATGATATAACTGATGCTTTTAGATTTGCTATTGATTTATTTACTCCTGCTTTGGAAGGTGCACTTAATGCCACCTTATATATTGGGGGTTCTAGGTGCTTGAAAGCCATAATTTACTCTCTGGCTTAATGAGAGCAATGGTTTTATTGGACAGCCTAAAATGTTTGGAGTAAAAATCACAGTCTGCACTTGACTATCCCTTTTAGTTCTGCAACAAGCACAAAAGGAGGAGAACATACATCTCACTGCAAACTGAAGCACTTTAAAGGTCTGCTTTCACCTCTAATGGCTGGACTATCACTTCTCAGTTTATTTTGGAATGGTTTTGGTAACCTACATAACACAGCAAGATGAGCAACAGAGATTTGATGCTTTCCATCATGTATGCAGGTTTCTTACAGTTTTCAGGAAACTCCTGGAAGTAAACTTAGAGGAGTGCAAATTCATATTGATCTGCCTGGCTTCTGGAAAAACAGAGTTTCTTTCAATGTCAATTAAAGTTAACAAAGTGAGATTTCAATCAGTTACTTAGGTAAAAGGTCACAAGAAGGGGTTAAGGCTAGATAAATCACATGCACACCCATCACTTTCTTAGAGAAATACACTATGTGTTCAAACAAACCAAAGCAGTATATGAAATTTCAAAGATGAGCTGTCATCTATTCATCAAACTCCTTCACCTTTAGTAACTTTCTTATTTGCTCATTCATTAAGCATGTGAGGTGTATTACAAAAAGAAAAAAACAACCAAACCAAACAAACAAAAAACAAATCCCTTTAGGAGTTTCAATACAGATTTTGCAAACTAGAACTTTGTGCCCAAACCAGTCCTATTGATTATAAGGGATTAAAATGACTTCTTAAGATAGAACTAGTCTGGCCTTAAGCAAAATCACACTAAAAACTCAGAATATAAATTAAGAAAAGCAGTCAATTAACTGAATATTCATGCTCTGTGACAGCATCAAAGAAATGCTGGCTGGAAATGACCTCTGGAGGTCTCAAGTCCCACCTCTCACTCCAAGAGGTGCTGGATGAGATCAGCCATGGTTTTGTCTCCTTGCTGCACTACCCTGTTAGAGACATATTTTTTTCCTAACACCCCCTCAGAACCTCCTAACTGCAGTATTGCCCCTTACTATGTTTCCTGCCATTGCTGAGAAGACACTGACTGTGTTGCCTTTCTAACTACCATTTATGTAGCTGCAAGTTACTATTGGGTATCCTTTAGCCTTCTACCTAGAAGAAAACACGACAGCTCCCTCAGCTGCTGCTTCCAGGGCAGGTACTCTGGGCCCTGCACCATCACGGTGTCCTCTACAGTTTCCTCACATCACTCCTGAGCAAAGATGGGATGAGGGGACAGAGCAAGGATGTAGCTGGAGTTACTATTCCAGGTTCAGCCTCCTCAGCACAAGGTAGAGGAGGGCAAAATCTCAGCTTCATCTGGAACATGATGTCTGTGTCTTTTGGGAATACAACTACCTGCCCTTTACTAAGCTCTTCACAGAACATGGTTTGGATAAACCCACCACAGGAAATGGCACAGAATGAGCAGTTTTATCCCATTTATGCAGGCAAACTCAGATCCAAGTGCCAGAGGTTTTGGCTCTCATGCTGTAGTTTGACAGTAGGGCCCAATAAACACAAGCAAACGTGATTTTTAATGACTTAATGGATGACACTGTGTAGCATGGGAGGAACCATTTGCTTTTACAGATCCTTATTTCACAAATTTCACTTGGAGGAAACTAAAGTATGGTACAAAATGAGCAGCTTTCCTTGTAGGACTGGAAAAAGAAGTGAAGATGATTTTGTACACACTTTTTGAGAGCAGTCAGGCACACCTAACTCGTGTAGTCAGCTACCAGGGTCAGACACACAAATCTAAAAGGCTTTACACAGTCATGTATTTGTAAGTCTTCTGATATGCAAAAAAATTTAAGAATGTACGATTAGGGCATTGAATTTACACAACTGGCCCAGTCTTCTTTATGCCAGATATTCCTAAGAATAGGATCCCTAAATATTTTCTAAGGACAGTGAGATCTCTCAATGAGGGATGCTTCGGAATTTAAAATAAACATCCTATAACTATATATTTGGAGTCTATCTGCAAAATGACAGGATTCTTGTGGTTAAAGCAGCAACTGAGGACTTGGAACTTGGGTTCAATTCTTGGACTTGCCACAAATATCCTCTGAGACCTGGGATGTTAAGTCTTCCTGGAGCTCTCCTCCCCAACCACAAAGGCAGAGAGTCATGTTCCCTTCCACTTCCTATTGCACTTGTAATTAAAGGAGATTAACAGACAAATTTTTCACATTATGATTAAAAAATGCCTGTCAGCCATAACAAGGCCCTTTCCTCTACCTTGTGCTGCCCCCACCAACCACCTTCCTGCCCTATATTTCCCCACATGGAACGGAGAGTAGTTCCTGGGAACAGTGCCAAAGGGGCTGGTACTGTCCTGGGTGGAGACAGCATTTTGGGTTTAGAAAGAGGCTCAGAGTTATTATGAGCTAATGGGACCGGACGTGAAGCTGCTCTAAATGCAGGATGGTTACAGAGCTATGCAACCTGACCACACACAGTGGGAACATCTGCCACAAGGAGCAGTCTCAGGCAGAGAGAGAAGAGGAAGATGGGCTAAGACCTTGCTTGTCTTCCAGCTACTCTGTGCTAAATAAGTCTGGTCCTTCTGCAGGACCTCCCCAGCCACACTTTGCTGCTTTAAGTGAAATGCTTCTGGGCTTGATTCAGTCAACTACAACTTGTAGAAAATGCTGTCAAGTGTGCAAGGACTCTTCATCTGGACTTCATGCCAGGCCTGCTTTCCTTCTTCTCTTTTCCTCTTTCTTCTCCTCAAGCTCAGTCCCTATTTCTTTCCATTTATCTCTCCTTAACCTCCTCAGTAAAACCTTCTACCTCCCTAAGAAACAGGAGCTTCTCATGACAGCTCTATCATACTGCTCACTTTGCTTGCCAATTTTCTCTCCATTTATTTCCACCAGAATGTACCTTCACTGGCTCACAGCCTTCTCAGAAAGCCTAACTAAAAGGGTACATCACAGTAAAAAAACAAAACCAAAACTGTTTTAGCTGTCTGAAACTTGGATAAAAGCTTGGTGCGACATACTGGACCTTAGGCAATTATAGCAGTCCACTCACAATACTGATTAAGCCATGAACTCACTTTGGAGTCAGAATACCAGCAAATCAAACAACAAACCCAGCAGTACTTTAATTTGCTTGGTTTATTCCCCTTGCCCATGTAGAGGTGCACAACATTAGTGTAATAATTCTGAATTCTTTCTGCAGGGAATAAAAAAGAATCCTTTCTCAAACATGTGATTTGCATTGTTAAATCCAGTGTATTCCCTTGGATTAGAATAGTAGGGGCCATAATTTTTTTTATAGTTTCCTAACAATCATAATAATAAGTTGCCCCATCCTGAATACATTTCAAGTTTGTACTCTGTGTTAAGAACTAAGTGTTTCAAATTTCTTAGCATAATTATACATTAAAAGGAAACAAGTGCAAAATAGATCCAAATACAGAAAAAAAAAACCAAACAAACCAAACAAACCACTGGCTGCTCTACTACAAGAAATCCTATTTTGGTGTGAAATAAACCCATATAGCACTTATAGGTGTCACTGACTTGTAGATGTCAGTGAAGACTGGATGTAAATTTCAAGTACATAACAGTCTACAAGAATATTTAAAATCTTCAAATTCTATCCTGAGACCTTTACGTCACTTTTTTTTTTTAAAAAAAAAGGAGAACCTGATTAATCAACATCAGGGGAAATGGCAGCACTTTTAGGTAACTGATAAATCTTAAAGTGTGTTTTATGAATGAGAACACTGGTAATTACAAAGTCAAATACTGCAAGTCTTCCCTGCATGGTCAATGGGATTTGGTTCAAATCCAGCTAAAGGAATCAAGGATGAAATAATGCACCGAATGCACAACACTGACAGGAATTACTAGGAAAAAGTGACCAGTTCTGGCTTCCAATCTTCAAGAGGAACATTAATGTACCTTAGTGATACATGGTTAATACTGCTATTAACGTATCACAAGTTCTGGGTTTCGACCCATCCAAATAATCCCAAGCTCTGCGGAGCTGCTGCCAAGAGGGCTCAGTCAGCTCCTCACCCTGGAACGGAGCCCCCTGTTCCCTGGTTCAGATCATTTCCCTACCTTGGTGTTACAATCTTGTCCTTCAGATTCCTCCCCAAACCCACTTTATACAAATACTCAAAGTCTGCAGGAGTTCCTCACTCCTGCCAGTGGATAATTTCAGTGTGTTTCAGTGAACCCCTGCAAGGAAAACAATGCTCTGAATTCAATCCATTCCCTGGGAAGCTTAAATTCCATAGATCTTCTTGAACAGTAACTTGTTTCTTGGTGGAGTGGATGAGATTTTTGCACTAGTTTTAGTAGACCAGGATACCACGTTATGTTAACATTTACATATACATCCCAGTGTATGTTTATATAAGGAGTTTCATCAAATCCATCATAGGATTATGTAGATGGTTGCAATTAAGCAATGCAGTTTGTAAGTGTTTATAGGATTAGACCCAGAAATGTGAAGAATATGAAAAGCAAGTTCTGTCTGGAATCACTTTGTGAAAAATGAAGAGTTGAATGCAGGAATATTACCAGCAACCTCACCCTGGAGTTTTGGCAAGCACAAGGACTGGGGCTACAAGACCCAGCTTTGAGGGGCAAAAATTACAGAGCAAAGTTTAAGAATTCAGGAGTCGCAGGAGGACAAATGAGACATTTTTGCAGTGGCTGCAAATCCTTGAATATTTCAGGTTCGTGGCACACATTGCTGAAAAGAAAACCTCAATAGTTCCCCACTGCTTTACACACAAGCAGTGCCTGATGTTTGCTTCACCATTCACCGAGTCCGAGAATGACAGGAAGGATGTTGACATTTTGTGCCACATATACAGAAGAGATCATCTGTCTCTGAAAGGTGCTTGATTTTAAGTGAGAAAAGACAAAACTCTGAGCTCCACATCAAATAAATCATACAATAAGAACATTATTTTTAAAGGGAATAAGTATTTTTCATATTAATATTAGATGACATCTGAGCAGCAGATACAGAAATTATAATATTCAGTATCTCACAGAGAGCTGACACAGAATAGAGAGTTCTGGTAGCCAAGCTGCCTTAAATCTACAGCCTCATGGAAAAAAACCTTCATCAAAATTTAATATTAATGCAATAGGGAGTCTTTCATTGTTATGAAAACTTATTAGGGCAAATCATAAAATCCTGGGTGCTTCATTTATTCCCTTCCCCCACCAGAAAAGGAGGTGTGTGTGTGTGTGTAATCAACCCAATTTTAAAAAACCCCAGCAAACATTTTCCTGGCAACATTTCAGGGGAGCAACTATTTTGCATTTGGTAAGGATGCAGCCCTCACCAGTCAACACACAAGTCCTTGGAAGGAAACAGAAAGGACATTAGTAATTCAAATAAGGGGCAAAAAGAGACAGAATAAAATTAAAATGCGCACAATTATTTTCCAGCAAAGCAGCAACAGCATAAAACCTACTAGGAAAGAGGGAAGAGAAGGCTGATCATTTTTTTTGTAAAGATGTGGACAAGGCTTTTTTTAAAGAAGTCACGGAGCTAAAATAACCATATTGTTAGTCAGTGACTCATGGGAACAAAGAGGACAATGCTATCTAGGATCGCTATACTGGTGCCTTTTAATCATAATGTTGGTACAGTTTTCCCTCACTCTGACCTAGTTTAACTAGTTCAGGCAGCTTAATAGGCATTGCTTCTTACAGCACTGTTAGGAAGACCTGAATATATACAACAAGTTCTTTTGTGAATGAAAATTACTGATTCATGGCCCGTTACACTTCATGAATCCAGAGAGACAACAGTGAAGTTAACTCACTGAAGTTTCACACAAATGAATCTGAATTTCCTCCTGCACTTTCAAAACATTCCTGCTGGCAATCCACGACAGCATCACCAGCACAGCATGTCCTAGAACAGCCACCCCTATCACCACACTCTCAATAACAGCACAGCACATCTTACCTACAAGTGAAATACAAGTAAAAATCCTTAATTTAAAAACCACAAAGTCCAACACAAAAAGTTTTTTATTCTCACAGAAGATATTAATGAGAGCGACGCTTCCACAAAGGTTTCTGTGTAACACTTTTTGTGCTTTAACTGACAGGCTGGAAATCAGGAGTTTTCATCTTGGGGTTTTCAGTGAAAACAAAAAAGTTGCCAGTAACCACCATTTTCAGCAGAAACATCTTTTTGGCAAGAAACGATCTCTTTGTTCATTTTCTTATTGGAAAACATTGATCCGTTCCAGTGATTGATGTCAACCATAGGACACAACTCTATTTTCTGGGGGATAACTGATGTATTTGCTTTTCATGTTAACCAGATTAATGCCTGCTATCATCTGCAAGTTTACAGCCTACCAAAATATAGAAGCCACTTTTCTGAACCTCTGGCTCTGAGGTCACATATGTTACCAACAGATCCTGCTTGAACTTGTGCTCAAAGTAATTAAGTTGCTGGCTGTATTCCTGTGAGCTACACTGGTCATCACTCTTTATTTGCAGGGTGAATTTTTCTCCCACTGTAAGCCCGGGCAAAGCCATCTGAATCATTAAAGGGCTCTGCTTGGATGCAGCCATAACAGCCCCACAAGGGACATCCTGCCCTTCCTCTGCTACTTAGGCTGGATCTGCTCCGTGATCCCACAGAGACCGGCACAAAGGACAGTGATGAAAATGAACCATAAAAGGAACTCATGGGGTCGAGGCTGTGCGTGTGTTTACCCCACTCCAGTGACTGGGTTGGGAAAGGCAGCACCTAACTTTTGTATTCTGACTTGGAAAAATAAAGCTATCTTTCCGGAATTATCGACCAACAAACCTATTTCAGTAGACTGCTCACAACTGGGATATTTTTTTCTCCTATCTGTACCTTTGGCTCCTGAGAGATATTCTCAATTGTACAGAGAAAACAGACTCTTTGATTCCTCCACCTGTCTCAGTCCCAGGCATAGGAAAATGTCTTAGCTGGGATTTTCAGAAGCACTGGCTGGATCCCTCTTCCACTAAAACCACTGAAAAAAGCAGCCAGCAATCTGAAGCGGGAAGAAAGGACAAGGGTGCTAAAGACTTTCAAAAACCTTAAAGCTGACACACACGTGCACGAACTAGTTTAGACAAAAGTGCTCTTCTGAGTATCAGACAGATTCTGTTTTCTCCAACTGAATAAAAAACAAAAAAAAAAACTAGCAAAAAATTCTTTGTGAAGAGGGCTTTCTTAAGGCAAACCAAGGGAAAGGATTTTTAGGTAGCATATTGAAAAAAAAAACAACCCCAAACAAACCACAAGCCAGAGAAGACCACCAAGCAGCTTGGAAGAGTTAAAGTTTACTTTGTGAAACCAAACATTGCAACTTTCAGTTTGTTAACATGAGAGTATCCTCTAATTTTATCTGCAGCTACCACCTTCTCCAAGTTGGAGCTGCCAAAAAAGGTCAAAATATCTTAACGTTACATTCCACCGAGTCGCTTAATGGAACAGAAGTCATATTACTGTAATTTATAATTCAGAACTCAAATTTCAAAAGACAACATCAGAAATGTCATTTTAACCACACTAATTCCTTCACAGTTAACATGAGTGGGTGTTGGTGCAATCCAAGCTGAAAAAAGCAATCTAATTTCAGCAAGTATACCACAAGCCAATTTGGCAGCTCTCCACGTGCATCAGACAAATGTCTGCTCTGTTGAAGCTGAAGGCACACACTGATCATTATCACAGCTGATACTGCAGCACTGGTAATGACAGTGTGGTTTGTAAATGGGGACCAAACCAGGGTTCTCTTGTTCACAAACAGGAACCTGGTATTACTTTGGGAACCCACCATCAACCTTATGGATCTCAATGTGGCCCTTGATCCAAAGCAAGGAACGTTTTTCTGTGACTGGGAAGTCATTCACTGGCTTCAGGGTACATTTAATTACTTCTTTGGGTGGGTGGTGGTAGAAGCTGGACAATCACACCATGTGACAGTTTTATGACAATCACACCCAGCAGAAGGGAGAAGCAGCCAGCACTACCACCCTTACTGAAAAAGGAGATGCTGTGACCATTTTTCACTTTGGTAAATACCTTGCTGTTGGGGTCAGGTACCTCACCAGGAAGGAGTAAGGTCCTTCCAGAATAATTAAGCACGCTCAATTAAAGTCTCCTTGGGCACTCAGCCAGTAAGAAAAACCTTCAGGAGTCGTCTCAAATTAAGAAAGCAAGGAAAGAGAGGAAGTATACTCTCTCATTAATTTAATTCAACAGCAGAACAAATGAAAATGGCAGAAATAAGTATGTATTATCCAGCTCAAAATTGCAGCCACCTGGCAAGCTATGCTGGATGCCTAAACTTTGATTCCTGCACTGTGTCTCCAGTGACAGTCAGGACCAGAAGTGGCCAGCAGAGAAGAGCATTTCTGCAGAGGTTTTGGGCTTATGAAGCCCCTCTGCCACACCACAAAGCACTGGTTGTGTGCAGGGAGCCACTGGCTCTGAAGGCCTCACAGGTGTCCAAGCATCCCTCCAAACCAATGGGAGGACCTGGCATGTCCTCACCAAAAAGCCAACAGATAAAAAATAGCTGAAAATCCCTCTTCTGTGGGACCTTAGCATATAACAGAGTTTTTCCCAAAGCATTTCAGATTTATTTACACACCATGCCTTGCTTTCACTGCACAATGAGAATGCTCCTCCACTACTATAGCAATTAATACTTATAAAGGACACAGAAATGTTCATGAAAGGTGAGCCTGGAATACAATGCAACCATTATCAAGAATTTTATCTTCCAGTTAACAAAAAGCATCCAGTCATTAGGAAAGGCTCCCAATATACAGATACTGGCTTGGATAAAAATGCTCTTGAAAACCAAGTCCTCCACTGGAAAAAACCCAAGATCAATGGAACATTTTCAATTACTTCAAAATAATGTAGAAATGCAACAGCTATTTCCTATGTTTAATTTTCCCCCTCCCTGTTTTATGCTCTCTCTAAAATGCAAACAATCACTTAGAACCATGTGTTTTCACTTTCCCTCCATCTCTTAAGGTCACCACCAGACCATCTTTCTCCATTACAAAAGTCTTGAGCTCTTTTGCTCACCAAAAAGCTTATGCAGGGACAGAGGAGAGCCAAACAAAACTTGACATTTCCTCTAGTGCTGTGGCTTTTAATTTTTCATCTGCTGGTCTTGCCAGCACAGGATCCATCTCCTCTCCTATCACAATCCTCCCATCTTGGTGCACATACAGGATTACCTGCAAAACGGCCAATTTATTCCAGAGACTGGACTGGGGCTTCCCTGCTCCCTTCTCATTCAGTTGCTTTTTTGCTAGAGAACACTGGGGGAGCAGCCAATGCACTCCTAATCATGGGCACTTTGTTAATCTGTAAAAGCACAGAGCCATAACTGAATTGTCAGGTGGCTGTCAGCATCCACAATAAGAAAAATAACAACTATTAGAAATCTTTATTGCTAGTCCTCAGAAGAAACAAATTAAATGGAATTGATTTGTTTATCTGGGGATGGAAGGTATCTGCATATGAAAACTGACTGGATTTTAACCCGAGACCAATTTTACATTTACGTCAGACTGTATGAAGCTAAAAATCTTTAGTGGGTCCACATCTCTTAGAAATATTATATCCTTAACTCATCAGTCCCCTCTTTGATGCCAGTTTTACTACTTTAGTTCATTAATTGTCTGGCAAGTCAGTTTTCTAAGGGTAAAGGGAAAGCGAGAGGAATTTGCTGGAAAACAAACTCTGAACAGGACAGAGTGGAATGGGCTGCTCTGTCACTGCTAATGGAGCTGAGTTCTATTACCTCTGACAAACCCCTCTGGTATGTAAAATACTCAGTGTGCTGCATTATCATTTTTAGTAATAAAACTGAAGGGGGACCTGTTTTGTACCCCACCTCACACAGACTGCCAACACCCACGGGGTTTGTGCGGGCTCCAAAATCAGCCAACAACTGCTAAACAAAGCAGTTCTCTCATCCTTTCCCCAGTTCATCTCTGGAGTGGTCTATGCTCAGGCTTGCACCACATAAAAAGAGCTTTAAATTCAAGGTAGATTAGACCACATTGAGTTCTGAGCACATCTAAACTGCTTTGGGTCCTGCAGGTTACCTTCCCAGCACATCAGCAAGAGCCAAAGCTGTATCCCTTTTGCTCTCCTCTCACAAGAACAGGTAAGACAGCAGATGTATTTTTAAGGCCCACACACATGGTTTCTCCCTTACAGCCATAACTCCAGATTGAAATGCAATCTTGCTTTCATTAGGAAAGAGATAGCTTCTAACTGAAGTTGCTGTATCTGGAATGAAAACTCATGTATCATATGGCAGCCTCATTTTATTTCATTCACACCATGCTGTAGAGCTACCTCTTCCTCCTCCTCCTCCATCAAATGTAAAAGAGAGTTGTTGTTTGTGTATAGCATGCACATTAGCACAGATAAACTGCTCACTGAGTGTAATGATTAATGATTGAATAGTGCAGTTGTTGCAAAAATAAGTCATGCAGTGAAGAGAGATCTGAAGATTATATCTAACACCGGGGGATGGCTTATTAATCTTACTTCTTGAAGAATTCGTGAGTAAATCATTCTCCTTTATTAATGATATTTCACTTTGCTCTGCGAGACATCTTTTATACATCCAGAAGGGCAATTATCTGTTTAGGCCAGGAAACAATATTAGTTACAGACAGTGCTTGAATGTTTGATCTAAGTCACTTAAATAAAAGAAGGAAAAAAGAGTGAAGCACACTCCAAAGACCTACCCCAAACAGGACTGCATTTACAGATGCTTTGTTTTGGTTCCCTTCTATCTGGAAATGACAAATTACCTGTGTTTTCAAGTATCAATTAATGTGGAGCTTGCATACTCAACTGATGATATAACAACTCAAGAAAAATCACAATTTTATGTCTTCTGAGTCTGAAGGAATTCTATTATACGTGAGGTGGTTAAACACATCAGATGGTTTATTAATATAAGCCTTTCAAAGGGAAATCTTAAATTCTTGATCACAAAAGAGATATTGAAGACAGAAAGAGTTTATAATTTTTAAAAATATCCTTTTTCTAGGCTCAGAACTCTCTTTTTTTTCCCAGCTGCCAATCAGCAGCTATCCACCAAAACATTGGAGGACTTAAGGAGGGAACAAAGGCACTTATTTAATAGTATTATTCTAAGAACTAGAGCATTGATCTAAATATAAAACTATAAATCATCTCCGAAGGAGTTTCATTAAGTAGTTTATACATCCTGAATATGGAAATTGTAAACTTAAATTATAGAAATTGAAAGAGATAATATGAGTTAATCCCAGAGGAGATTTGCAGATTAACAAAACTTTGACAAAGATCTTACCATAAGTTTCAAAATATCACTAAGCTGAACCACAGTTGTCCTTTAGATTAATAGATCAGTTAAAGTGCAGCAGTTTATTGGCAATGTAATTCATGAACAAAAGGCAGCATGATCTAATGAACAGGAACATGAGGAGCCCCAGGAAAAAGGAAATTTCTACGTTATTTTTCCAGTAGAGATTAAGGCTAAGGACAACCTTTCCCTCTGCAGAGATGCACTTGCACGAGAGGGCATTTCACAAGGATGCTGCAGCCTGTGAGAGCTGATACTTGATCTCCAGACACCTGGCTTGCCAAGCATTTGTGTGGAGATTTGCACTCTCCCCAGTTGCCTCTGTGTGCAATTGGTGCATATGGATGGGCTGAATCAGAGCTGCTTCGTTGGGTGTCATCAGTGTTCTGCTGCTGCCAGGGACTTCTCAGCTCAGAGAGGTAAAATGGCATTTAGAGCAAAGGAACTGGAGCTCTGCCCTGTAAAGAAATGAGGAGTGAACCTGTACTAAGGGATCAATTCAGGCTTTGGAAACATGAAAAGGCTTCCAGGCTGTGTTCAATACCTTCTCATTAAACTTTTTTATTTAAAAATATTAATTTATCGTAATATTAAATTATGGTAGAAAAATACTATTTTAATAAGGTCCCTATGCTGAGAGGAGGAAAAAAGCATTCAGAGGTGTAATGTTCCCTTTTCCAGAATGAACCAGTGCCAGTAGCTATGGCAATGTTCTGACAGAAAGAGTCTGCCTATCAGCAAGTCCATTTTTATCATGAAAAATGCTTTTGCCTAGAATCTGAAGTTGCTTTAAGCTTTTGGTTTTAAGTCACTTGTTGCAACAAGGGAGAAGTCATAAAAGAAACAACCTATTTTTAAGAATTGCTCAAGGACTTTCACTTGCATACCATCTAGAGATTTCTGACATTCATTTGCTTGGTACTTTTCCTTTGGCTCAAGATAACAGTGTGTATCCCAGCCACGTTTCAAAGCTGAAAACATACAAGCCAAAACATCAGTGCCCTTTGCATCAGAGCCTGGGTATGACTGCAATGTATTTTCTGCACCCAGCTTCAGGTCACATTCATTTTATTTGTGTTTCGAGCACATTTGACCAAAATGACACAAGAACCCTTTACCCCTAAATACCAAGGGCTTATCAAAGTTATATGTCATTGGTTCATTTCAAATCCCAATTTTACATTACCTGATAACCACTGCACTCCTAATCCCTAAGCCATACCTGACTGCCCACATAGCATTCAAAAATCAGGGAAATGAGTTGTTAGAATCAATCCTTTTACATTCCTGGGCCTAAAAATATACACTGGACCTTGGGGGCTGCTAGAAGACAATCCCACTGAAGTTTGTAAAATAAAGGTTTGGCCTACAATGCAGTTACCTGGCACAAAGAAACCACAGTCTGTTACCTGAACTTGATCTTTACCACCACTCAGTCTCACATCACAGGTTCAGCATCTGCCCCTTATGCAGAAAAGCCTCAACAGCAAAGTCACAATACAAACCCACCTTTCTGAAACACCAGGATTCATGCAAGTTCTAGAATATTGCCCTGGATTTGCTGCCAGTATTTTTAAAGAATAAAGGGAAATACTGGAGCAGGATATTTGAAAATAGCTTTCTGTTTTCATCAGAACTACCTCAAGCCCCACGCAGGCTTCAGTGACTAGAAAGCAGGGGCTCAAAGTGATTTGAAGAGAATAAATGTTATTAATATTGATTCCTGTTTTCTCCAAGGATTCCCTGCAGGCCTGCTCCTGGAACCAAGGTTGTGAACAGCAGCAAAACCCCAGCTTTTCCAGCAGGTGCCTGGGTAATATTCAGAGAAGCAAGCAAATACGTGATCCCTTTAGGGACAAGCATATACCCCATCTGCTGCATGAACCCTCATCTCATCCTGCTCGTCTGGACTGTTAGCAGATATGTTCAGATTCCTAAGCCTGACCTGCTTCCAGGAAGAGCATTATTCAAATAAGTTACACTAAAATAATCAGCAGTTAGAAATGAACATCAGTTGATAGTGACTCTATCAGCATTTTTTCTCTTGCTGGATTTTTTTTTTTCCTTAAGTAATTAAAAAGTGTCTCTGGAAGAGCAGTATGTACAGTATGTCATAAAGTCTCTCTGAACTACCTATATTTACCCCTGAAAGTGAATTCTTTATAAGACCTAGGATATCAAAGAAACGAGGGATCAAAGTAGTTTTAATAAGCAACCCAGTGTTTGTAGAACCTGCACTTTCATGTATCATGTTTTGTTCAAGTTCTTAATTTCGGTTCCTCACCACAGAAGGCACTTAAGATAACTATCTATAACCATATTGTCATGTTGAATCCTTTGATTATTTAACATGTACACCTTAGTGAAACAAAAATGTCTTTTTTTTCCCCATAATATTTGGACTTCATTGTATTTTCTCACATGAAACATAGATTTGATTTGTTTGATACTTGAAATATACAGTAGCATCATTTTCTTTAGTATTTCTACTTATATATTAATAGAATTGAATGCAGTTTTATCAACTCTCATACAATTATGTGATCTATAAAAACTTGATCTACAAAAACTTTAAATAATGACATAGCCAAGGTCAGTAAATTCTGCAGAATGAAAAGTTAACTGGGCCTTAAAAGAGAAACTGGAGGTTCCACAGTAAACATCAGTATGTTCTTTAACATAGTCAAGTTAATTTCTCACCTTCTTCTCTGAAATCAGAGCTCTGCCATGTTTACAAATTGTTTTGTGGTAAAAACAAACTTCTTTAAAAAAAACCCAAACTCCCATATATACTTGATCTACAGTCATAATAAAATTCTCAGTAAAGACTGAGAATTATTGCACTCTGAGTTAGAAGCACAGATAGAAAAATGAAGGAATCATAAGACCAGATTGTGCACAAAAAGCAATAATGACAAATGGATCTGGTAGCTGTTCCAGCTACACATCTGGATATAAAACTTTTTATTTTGCTCTCAAAATTACCACACTGTCAGTTTGGAATCTGAATGAGCAATGATTTAAAAACCTTAACAGAAGTGTACTGAAATTTATGCAAAGTAGACAGCTTTTTTTTTTTTTTTGCCTATTTTTTTTAATGTGGTCAGGAAGCAGAAGAATGCTGTCTCGTTATATCTTAAACTTGGTAGCCAGAAATACCCAAAATGCACATGGGACTTCTTTTGTAACTGGTTTTGAAAATTCAAGAATAAAAAACCCTACACAGTAAAATGAAGATCTTATAATACACTGAAGGACAGCAGTTGTCTACTACTGTTTATATTAAATGCACTTCTAAATATTCATCTTTATGCAGGTGAAGAAAAAAACATTACTAGATCATGGAATTTTATATTTTACCAAAAAGAACTTCAAATCCATGTATGGTCGAGCTGAAAATTTTTTATGTTACATTTTTATCATTAAATTTCACAAGTAAACAGTATTTTTTGATATTATATAGAAAAATTTTGTTTCTTGTGTGCAATTCATATAGTTACTTATTTGAGAAAGCAATGTTGGATACTTGGTGTAGTTTCAGATGTCTATCTGCAATCTGCAGAACAAAACAAGGAAAGACACCATTGTATTTTTAGCCAAACCAATGCCACATCTATATGAAGCATTCTGACAAATCCTTGTAAAACTTTCAGGAGGATCAACAGACCTAAAGGGAGGAGACTGTTCCATAGAAGGTATACAAGAGGAATTCCAGCCCTGATGGGAACAAAGCTTATGTATAAATACCCAGATGACAGTCCCTTAGACCAGTCCCTCCTACAAGCTAAGGAGCAAGATATCTCAAGAAAATTTTGTTACTAGAAATAAAAGCATAGCATTTGGTGTCATTAAAAAATCAGATGTCATCTCACACTTATTTCGTAACAGCAGTTGACTTCATAGTTTGTTTTATCACCTCCAGTGCTCACCTGACTCAGATCCCAGACTGTGGATCTTCTTAAATACAATGGGATCAAACCTAGTAGAGCCTTCAAGATGAAACAAGAGTTCTTACCCAAATGAAAATCAATGCCAACCAACAGGACCAGCCTCAGATTCCCTTTCCATAAATCAGCTGGCACAGATGTAATAGCCAAACTCTTCAGCCTCTCTGCAATTCCAGGGTGCTACAGAGGGGTGAGGATGCTGCATGAAAGAGGGGAAAGAGGCAGAACAGCTCCCTTGGCTTCTGGGTGTACAAAACAACTTCATGGAAAAGTTCTTAAAGAGGATTTTAATTCCCTGACAATCCAAGTGAGAGATGTCCCTGTGTTTCTTATCTTCTAGACCAGACCTAAATCAGGCTGTCATGTAATCAATGGACTATGATAGGCTGATTATCATGTAGGATAAGTGATATCTATTAGAAAAAATTGATCCTGACATAACTCAGAAAAGGTAGCAGCTTAAAGCTAGAGGCCATAGGCCCTGGACTGGCCTTTGTACATATTTAATGGCTGTCATTTTCCTGGAGGTGCCTGAAAACAGCAAAACTCTCAGGGCAAATCTATATTGATTGAATAATCCTTGTCATCTGTTAGGACTAACAAAGCTGTCACAGTACAGCCACAAGCAAACAGATTTCATTTGATAACTTTCTTTCCATTTCACTGTCGAAGCACGAGTGCCAGAGTTTCAAGGGAGCCCCTTCATGTTTGGTCTGTTTTCACTCAGGTAATTCCCCAGTGGAGACCCCTGTTTTCAGGGGCTGATTAACTGCCATGTACTTAATTAAACCTGCAGCATCAGAATTACAGTTTATGAAGGAATCAGAAGCTGGCTGCCAGCAAACCCCTGCTTCTGCAGGGCTTGTGCTATATTAGGAGCAGAGCCTGAGTGATTATGGCTGGGAGCTTGATAAATACTGTAGGGGTGGGTGTGCTTGAGACTGTCCCTTGTGACAGCATCTCCCTTTATGAATACAGAAAATTTCATCAAACAGAAATCATTAAATGGAGCAGATGGGGTTTTCTGTGTGGCTGAGACGTAAAGTGCCTGGAGATGATGAGCATTACACAAGGCAGGTGGGTAGATCAAAACAGCCCCATCAAGGTGGACGGCACAAGACCCTTTGCTATTTTTGTCCTCTCCATGCAAACCTCACTTTTGTAGGAAGCAGAAATGGTGCTCCCTCCACTCACACTCCCCTGCAATCCCAAACCTCTCACGCTTCCCATTTGTACTTGCCTCCTGACATCCCAGTAAAATGATTGGAAAAATCAGTGCTGGGAAGAAGCAAAACTCCCCAGCCCCTGGGTTCCATCATTCCATACTCTAATGGCATTTAATACAACATGAAAATTGGGTTTTTTATATTGACTCTTTTTTTACATAGGCCCAACTTCTCTTCTGTTTGTTTTTAGAAGCTAGAAATGACTTTGCTTCCTGTGAGATTCATTTGCCACAACCTCAACACAGAACTGTATACAGACAGATTTGAGCTGTGTTTTATTTGGAGAGGCTCAATATTCAACACGTTTTGAAATGCAAGCACAAACCCAGGTATCCCAGCATCCCCAGACAGGTCATGACACAGACCTTGTCCTGCCTCCAGGGCTAAATTTCACCCACAAAGATTTCAGAGATGCTTTACTTTATTGCAATACAAAATTCTGCCTGCTAAGGCTGCAGATAGCACCTCAGTGCAAAATTGCATTTATTCACTTGATGAACAAATGGTACAGTTGCACCATCTCCTTTTCACCTATCATTTCATGGTGTACATTCCCACCCTCCACTCAAAGTGCATGGAAGAAAATTATTTAACAGGGAACAAATGGCAAATTTGGAGTGCCAAAAGGAACAACAGACAAAGATAATTTTTTGTTTCACTGGGAGAGTGAAATGCTGATTGTTTTAACCTTACCTACAAGTAGCAGATGTTTCCATTTTGCTTCATCTTCACCTACCAGATCACCTCTTAAATTCAAAAGGTTAGTAATTTTGTTTTATATTTCATCTTTATAGGTAGCCATAAAATCTATCAGTCTTAATGATCCTATTAATTGTCTTTGATTTTTAGCACCATTTTCACTGATTTCTTTTCAGAAGTATACATATGGTCTTGCAGAGCAATCATCTTACAAACACTATTTATAGAAAGCTGACCCATCACTGAAATACTGCCACTCAGGAGTCTGGGAAGCTACCTTGACAATTATCAGCACTACCAGAAAGAAAAAAAAAAAAAGCCAAATGAAAATCAGAGTTAAAAGGTTAAGTAATATAAAGTAAATAGCCCTATAGAAATTTTCCGCAGAAAAAGGCTCTGTAGATCCTGCATACTCTTAAAAACACTCAGGGTTTTTAAAGGGTTTTGTTAATGGTTAAAAGCCATCAAGGAGGAATCTGAATTTTCTTTTTTAAATAATTACTTCACCTGAGAAGACAGTAATTCACAATACAGCATTCCCCACTGTAACTCATTCCACAGGGTAAGGTACAAAGCAACAAAAAGTGCTCATGATGCCATTGCTTCTTCCTTTCCTGTATAAAATACATCTCTCCTTAGGGATGCACGGGTTAACTGATCTCAGGTTAGTGCAAATTGGGAGCAACTCCTGTGATCTCAACCAATGTAAATAATGGGGGAATCCTGCTGCTGCACCCCTGTTCCTGTATGTCAGCATCCCATAGTAACTGACCTCCTCCTTGGGTCCCTAAGTTGACAGCTCAGCATATACCCCACACTGTACAGTCTTCACTTGCAGTTTACTAAGCTTCTAAACATTAATTAAATGAAAAGAAAAACAAAATAGAAAAAAATACCACAAACTCTACTCTGCGACCTTGCTCTTCACATTTACCATGGGTAGCAGGCAGCCCCTATCCACATCTTAACAGAGCCCATTTACTCAACAAGTGTTTCATGGGGAGATTTTCAGACAACCAAAGCAGCAGAGCTTGGTTCTCTCCTAAGGAAAAGAAGTTTGACATGCTTGGGCATTAACTCTGTGTGGATCTCATTTGAACCACCTTCAGATCAAAGCACAGGTTTTTCCTGGTTATGCTTAAAAAAAAAAAAAACCACTTACTTTCTGGTTTCAAAAGGAAAAGATCTGCTGACTTAAACATCAATAGCTAGCTTAAAACTCTGTGAATAGCACTATTAACATTTTTATTTTTTACTGGGCCTCTTGCTCCACTCCACATCCAAATGCTTGGAGCTCTCTGTAAGCAGCCAGAACAGAGGAAATGCAGGGAACCCCCCCCACATCACAGAAATGCCCCATTCAGACACTGCTGCTGTACAAAACAACTCAGGCTCCTACTCCTGTTCATTTGGGTCGACAACAGTGCCAAATTTTTTTTAGATTCTCAACTGCCAAAAGGGAATGGTCCTACCAGAGCTGCCTCTCTACGAGCTCTCTGTTTCTCCAGTCTCCTGAGTGAGTGTTAATGTACCCTGCCTGCAGCAGAATTAAGCCTAGATTGCATACAAACTGGTTTATATGAACGTGAGATACAGGGAGATAAGTAAAAGAAAACAGCAATTACCTGACACAACAGTTTTTTTAACACAGAGAATTATTTACATTCCTCTTAAAACAAAACAACAAAAGAAGGAAAAATGTTCTTCCTTTTTTAACTACTGCTGCCCCAACCTCTTTCTGAGCTTTCAAAGTATGTACTTTTTTTTGTAAATATGCCAAAGTCAAGGCCTGTACAGCATGTGATCTATAATAAACTTCAAAAGAACACCTTTGACATTTTAGATAACTTGCAAATGATGATGCAGAAAGATCTTTTGCCACTACAAAGAAAGAACAAAAGAACCAACATGAAAGAGAAATCAATAAACATATGGCAATTAATAAAACATTTTCTATGAATACCCTACAAAGAGTTTTACAACAGTATAAAAATCCAACAGTTGTTTCAATGTGGATTTAAAAAGTATCAGCTGTTATATTAAGATATTCTTTTTAAGCAACAAAATGTACGTAAAATAACGGATATGGATTTTGTCGTAAATCCATCAGTTGCAGCATTATGGATCAACTGGGAGGTTTTTTTAAGGTGACCCAACAAATTCTGTAATGAAATCATCCATTTTTCAGAGAATAAAAACAATAGTTGGAATCGGGAGCATTTGTTTGTGGAACGTATGGTTCAACTCAGCAAGTTTGGCCAGTTTTAGTGGCTTTAAAAAAAAACCAGGCATGTCTTGATTTTTTTAAAACACATCTATTGATTTTCTTTATAAGTAACATTACACTAACCATTAGGATGGACATTACAATATCTTCATTGTAACCTACATGCTGTAATTTTTCAGCATCATAAAGATGTTTCTACTTGCACGTTGTTAACCTACCTTCTCCCTTTTCAGCAGCGAGCAGTTCCAGTTCCATAAATATTGTCAATAAACCTTGTAAACTCTGAGCAACCCCCCAGGACAGCTCATATTTTCATGTGCTCCCCATACTTTCATGAAGAACCTGCTGGCCTGCTCAGTCTGCCCACTCTGGTCTCCACAAAGCATTCAAATATTCTCATGCTGTATTATGACAATGATGACCAAAGACACATTTTGAACTTAAGTATTAAAACTAGAGATTTTCTCTTTTTAGATGTTAGAAGGTCCAGATTGTTTCTTTTTGTTGTAAAACTCAAAAATTGAAGAAAACTGCTTATGTGTGGGCTCTGCCTTGCTTCTAGAAGGAGAGTAAGAAGTTCATTTTTGAAGCAGGCAGATAATTAATTTCATTGTTGCCTCTTCAAAGCTTGTGGCTGGAAAAGCCCAGAGAGATTTGATTTAATGACAAGGTTCTTAATGGGGCTTTCTACCAACATTAGAAAATAAATTCCTGAAATTGCAAAATAATGTGCATGCAAAAAATTCACATTGCCATAAAGGAAAGGCCCTGAATGTCTTTCATGTAATCTCCACATTGCCTGCCATGCAAAGATCCCCCAGTACAGGAGATGAGTAGCCTTGTTTAGTATTTTTGTCAAGGCCATTGGAGATCATGGTTGTATTTTCAGAGCAGCACAAAGCCACTGTTTTGAAGAGCTGGGCAGGACTAAAAAGACAGGACACAGGTTCCAGTTCCTGCACTAGGCTGAAGACAAACTATTTTTCCTAACTCTCATGATTTGAGACCTTCTCCTGAGTGAGCACTTACACGTGTTCAACTGTACCTTCCATGAAATTACGTGGTTATCTCCTTTAGATTTGTCAAGTTACTTTTAGAGCACATTTTGGTTTCTGTGACTCTTTTATCTTCATTTTCAGAGCACTGACAACTGGGTGGAGCCCAGCCCAACAGACTCTATCAGCCTGAAATTTAGAGTTAAATCCTCATCAGAGGGACCCAAGCAGGATCAACAGTGGCCCGAAGAACTTCTGGAAAACTGACAAACTAATCATGCATATAATTGCTTCCTGACTTTTGCTCCTGCTGTGGCAGGACTTAATAATAACCTCAAAGGTTAGTGTTGGAACACACACATCATTTAAATGACTCCAGGATGACACATTGCAGCACCATTATTAATTCTTGCAGGCCCTCTCCTCAGTGCTTCCAAAAGACTCAAAAGAAAATGGCTTAAAAGGCAGTGAGAGGACGTGTGTGGCAGGTTAGTTTCACTAATTAGAACTTGGGGCTCATTGTAACAGAGCTACAAAACTGTCTGATAGCTCCTTGAAGGCAGAAGATTCAAATAAATACCTGAGCCAGTTTCTAGTGCTTCTTTCATGTCAAATTATTTAGCAGTTCTATCAAATTGGAGTCAGGAGTGGAAAGCATCTACATTTTGGTTCATTTTGATAATTAAAGACAAATTGAGATTTAAAGACAATGGATTGCAGACAATTATCTCTCTGCATTCTGCCTGAAAAAGCAACTGGCACTGAGCACCACATCATGACTCTAGTCCAAAGCACTGATGTCAATGGGAAGTGCCTTGCAGGAAGGCAATGTTTTGGATAAAGCCATGTCAGAAAATTATTTAAATGGAAAATGCTTCAGGTCTCTAGAATGATTCAGTGTTCAGAAAACCAACCACACTTACTAACTACAACATAAACTGTTTCATTAGTCTCAAATGCAAGAGATTATCTGGCAACACCCCTGCTGATGGGACTCTTAGGTTCCTTATCATAAAATACTTAATAAAGTAAGATCACTATTGGATTCTTTGCTGTTGTTAGACACTTTTCTTTTCACAGCAGAAATACAGTTTTAACAGCTTACATACAACTTTAAATTAGACATAAAGTTGAACAACTTTATAAACTAACAGATGAAAAAAAAACAAAAAAAAAAATAAAAGAAATTATGAAGTTTTGGGGAAGACAGAAGACAAAATTACTACTGGTTTAGTGAAATGCAGTGAATGGTATGATCCCACAGGTAAATGAGGGAAGAAAGCAGATTTAACAAATATTAAAGTAGCTGGCACTGAAATAAAAATTTGACAGTTCTGAGGTAGCTTGTTCTCATTTAAGCACAGGTCTAAATTAAAAGTAAAATTTAAACAAGAGCCATGTAACTCCCCAAAAGAAGTAAAATGCTTTCCTCTGAATAAACCAAAATGCCCAGCTTGACCTTAACTATAGTTTTAACTTTAAAAAGAATCCTTCAGTGACATTATGAGCCATGGGACCAAGGAGGTGTTGTCCAGGCTCAGGCAGCTGTGTGCAGCCCACTCACTACAGCAGCAACGGGGTCTTTGCTTTTAAAAAAAGCAACACTAGAAGTGTCAGCAAAGTAAAGAACCTGTGCCTCCCAAAAAGAACACAGATACCTTTATTTGCCAACAGAAAATATTCTTTCCAAAGCAGTAAAAAATGGACATCCTTAGCTGGCAGAAGATTATTTTGTTTTCCTCTTATTTTATTGATTCTTCACTCATGTATCTCAGTTCAGAACTTTCAGCTTTAGTGACAGTTATCAGATTAAGCTGGGGATTTTATCAAAATTATCCAATTCCCTCCTCTTTGAAGTGAAACAGGAGTTAAATCCCGTTGCAGGAGAGCTTTACATGGATGCATAAGATATACATATGTATAGATATACCTATATGTATCTATAGCTTAAGAAGGCCTTTGCCCTTTGTAAGATGGTCAGGAAAACCCCACATTTCTGAAAACCAACAGGGAAAAATATTGTGTTCACCCCAAAAGTTTCTAACTGTATTCATCCAGCAAGTTCTCAGTATTTCAAGCATACTGAACAGCACTGGTATTCAGAAAAAGAAGTTAATATTATCACTTTTCTGCTGCCTAAGAAAGCCACCTAGTTGTTAAGAGCAAATTAATTTTCTGTATGAAATTCAGCTTACGCAAATTATTAAGCATAAAGCAGTCCTTCTTCTTTGCTTTTCAAGACATGCTTTAACTTCTTTTCTGAATTAAACATCAATAAAAAGGCATGTCATTAGTGTTTATTCTGAATGGTATTTTTTTCCATATAATTTCATCAACTTTCAACTAAGTCCAAATTCTAATATGATTTCCATCCCTCTGTCATGTTAATTTCTCCAGTGCAGTCCACCTAAGACATTATATAACAGTATTATAAATAATCTTCTCCCATCCACTCTTCAGCTCTTTAATTGACAGTACTCACCAGAGCACATTATGCAGGTGTTCATTTTTTTTTTTTTTTTAAAGGATAAAATGAAACATTTTAAACAAGTTTCATCTTTTCTTTATCAGGCTTCAGCATAACCAAGGCTTACACTGCTACCTTCTCTCCATAATGCCCCAAAGCCAGAAAATATCTACTGGCAACATTCAACTAAATCAGGAGGCAGTATATACTCCTAGACAAAAGTGCATATGATAGCAGAGACCTGATGCTGTAAGGAACAGGGTTTTTACAAACTTTTTAATGTATAAAATACCTTTGGTGAAGTTCTTTTGGTCTACTGTTTAATGAAAAAAGCAACAGGAAAAACATCCTGCTGCTGCCTAAATCCTAACACTATATACATAGTGTTAGGTAACATAGGTATACATAGGATGGTAATTTAAAATTCTTAATATTGAACATACAGGGCAAAACACACACCCAAACTACTTGCCTGGTTTGTGTGAGCCTGACCTATCTACGAGTATCACTGGCACATTGAAATAGAGGGCTTTTTTGGAACAACTTTTCTTTGACTTATGCAATAGAGAAGGAGCATCTCCTAAGTTTAGAAAAAAAACCCCAATGCCACTTATGTAAATTTCCCAAGTCTGGATTCTGATTCTATGCAAACTTTACTAAGTGATTTAAAGCAAGGCTGAAACCTCCTGCTGCCATGGCAAGCTCTGAATAAAAAGCTGGAAAGTAGAAGCTGTATTTATGCTGCCCCACGTACAGAAACTTTATCAACTTCAGTTTCCAACTGAAATTGTCAGTTGTCCACCTGAAATATTTAGGCAGCCCCAGAGCAGTACATCCTCTGGCTCATCTTACCCTTTTCATTGACCTTATGCTGTTCAGCAATCTGTAACTTGTAAGAACTGAAGTTTTATTACGAAAACTACATGCAAATTTCTAAAACTTGGACCCATCCATTAAATGCATAATGAAGCAGCTATGTGACACAACCTCCTGGCTGCTGGCAAGCAGGTACCAGCAAAATATGTGTGACTGAGGTACACCAGAGTGAAGTTTCTGTTGCTTCACAGCTGCACCAACACCCTTCAGTTGGCTGTAGTGTGTCCTGCACTATTTAAAATACCTAAAAGAAGCTGCCAGCTCTGTAGCTACAGCTACTTCACCTCTCCCTCTCCCTTCATCTCAATCAATAAAGTTTCTCATGTCAATTCACCCCTCTCCTACAGACTACACAAAGCACTGGAGTGAAGCCTTCTCACAGCTCCCTGGATTGGGCATTTACCTTACAAAATACTTTTACTTGCTGTTTCAGCTTTGTTTTTACCAAGTTGAAGCCCCTTGTCCACACCTTGCAAGCTCTGCTGTGTAACACTTTTCCCCCTACATTATGACCATTTGCAGCCTTCCCAGAACTCTTTTGAATTCCAGCATTTCCTACCTTGTGCACCCCCAGTCTTATTGTAGACCTCTGATTTTCAGTGCTGTGCCAATCAATTCCTAGCTGGCCTGGTAGCCCTCTAGCTCAGGGAAAATCCTACATTGGCACAAGGGGACACTTGGTTCATGAGCAAAGGGAGCTGGGAAGGAGATGAGGTTCAGAGCTGACTGAAGAGAAAAGCTGGGGGGCTGGGAGGCAAGGAGCCAGGTTTGGCTGCAGCCTTTACTGAGGCAGGGGCAGATTGATATTGATTTGCCTGGAGAGCAGGAAATCAGAGATTGGGAAGCCTGACCTGAGCAATTCTCTCTATTACAGATGAAAGGATGTACCATGGGATGGGAATAAACAGGCGTGAGGGGACTGAGTGGGGAGGAGGTGTGGGGAGGGAGAGCCCACCTTGGTACCCAGAACCAGACTTCCCATCCTTGGAGCTGGTGTGTGTGCTGCTTGTCTGTGACTGCTGTTCACAGCAGCTCTGCTAGTAAAGCAACTCTGTTCCTTATCAGGCCACACGTTTATTCAAATTCTCTCAGCCCAGACACTGGAAGACTTGGTGCTTGGAAAACTGAGAGCATTTGCTTCCAGTTACTGGAATATGAAAGTTTCTAAACAGGCAGTGGGACACTGGGGCATTCAGCAAGATCCAATCTTCCCCTGAGTTGGGTCCTCCCTTTTTTCTCTTCATCACACTCTCTTACTACAAAAAGAAAGTTTTCAGCCATAGTCAGACTGAAAGCTGAGGCCCACCACTGCTCCTAAAGGTAGTAACACAAAGTCAGCCCTGGCGAAGGTTCTCACAAGTGGGTTTGTTCACAGGCTTGGTCTTCAAAGAGCAAAGAAAGGAGAGGTGGTTTCCTACAGCTTCAGACTACCTCAAGCTCCTCAGCAGTTTGTTTCCATCCTTCATGAAACCATATCACTCATAAAGAAGGCAGCACTGCTGTATTTACATATAAATCCAATTTTAAGAGAATAACTTTTAAACAAAGAACAACATTTAAACCATGCATCTCTGGTCAGGAAAAGCCCTTTATAAACCATCTATCTCCCTGGGAATATGGAATAGATATATTCTGGAGTCATGTCATTAAAACAGCCCCAAGAATGTTATGCACTGGCCTCTGTGGGTGTCAGCAGGATTTGTCCATTTTTTTTCCACTGTATCAGAGCATCAGTGTAGTAAACCTGAAATTCTGCTAGGGCAGAAAAAACCTCCAACTTCAAAGGAAAATTAGTGTTTTGATTGATTTGGTTTGCTCTGTAAGTCACAGACATTATCTATGTTCAAATAACCTAAATGTTATAAACCAGACATAAAAACCCAGAGTCCAGAATGAAGAATTCTGCTTTTCTTTCTTTTCTTTATACTGAAGATCAGCTTTAACTCTTTTTCTCCCATTTCAGCTCAGATGCTTAAAATTATCAAAACATAAAGTTCCTACCATTTTCATAAGCAGATTTTCAGCTTTTAGCTTGCAGTTCTGATTAAAAGAAGCTCTTACAAAGTTTTAAGTCACTAAATTAAAGCTAAATACTTGAGATCTTGACACTTCTGTGACAATTATTCTCCAAGATCCTTTTTTCCCCCCTTAATTGCTAACATACTAATGTTGCAAAATGATATTTCACAGGCACATTACTTCTGAAGTTACTTATTAATGCCAGGATTTTCCCACAACACTAAACCTAGGCTGCAGTTGTCTCCTTCTTCTTAGTTCTGGCATGACTTTGACCGGTTGAATCCCCAAATATGTATCAGTAATCAAAAGGTATATTTCAGTACAGGAGAACCTGTTTGGAAGAATTCTTCTCATTTCTTCTCTGCTTGTTTTATCTTTGCTTGAGATGTGAATAATTCATAGGCCTCTGTCTGCTTTACAGTCAAACGCATTCTGTCCACCCAAGCCTGTTCGACTTTGTGATTTATTATTTAATAATTTGCAGGGCTGCGCTGTTGTAAGGTGAGCATTGTGACTGCTTGCAGAACTGTTACAATCTGGTCTAGTTAGCTGTCCTTTCTTTCCCTCTCTCCAAACAGCAGCAGTTATTGATTTTTTTTACAAACCTCTGCCATGTAATCCCACAGCTGCTGATCTCAAAGCTGTTACTATAAAGTAAAAGTTGGCCCTTCTTCTTGAAAACAAGAAGTCATGTTTTGATTCACTTCTTCCTTTTTTTTTTTTTTTTTCTTTTTTTTTTTTTATCAATTGTTTCTTTTTTCTCCTTCTTTTGTGCCTTAGTCAATGACAATACCCAGGAAGTGCCACTGGCTTCTCTGAAGGATAAAAATGAAAAATGAAAGCCTTTGGGGGAAATACATGCTGATCCTTTCATTACACCTACAAAAAATGCCTGTCTGAAACTTTTCAACCTTTGAAACTTTTCCGATGGAAGTTGAGCTATTTCATCTACTATCTTGGCAACAATTACACATAGTGTTGTCTCCCAATAATATGATACTGGTGTTTAAATCCCACTGCAAGTTATCAGTCACACATAATGGTGAAAAGAACTACTCCAAAAAACACAGTGACTCCTAATTCTTAAAGATTTACTATGCTGCCAAGCCCAGTGGTACTAATCAGTGTGCAATTAGGGGCTGATCGATTGGCTTCAACTGACTTTGGATCAGGACTGTAACAGGCACTGAGGGCACAGGCACAGGAATTGTAGTCCCTAGGGAATTAACTTCTGCACAGCCTATTTTCTACCTGCCAATTAATTACAGGATTTTTAGCCTTTGAAGACTAAAGATGTTGGAGGACAAACCTCAAATTATTTCTCTTGCTGCTATGAGCCCTTAATAACACATCTGTGGCAATATCCCTGTACTGTCCTCTTCCTCTCTAGGCCCCATGTTAATCACACACTTGCACTAAAACATCTGTGTTTATGCCTAAACTGGGAAACAAACCTTTCTGGGCCAATGTGAGCACTTCAATACCATCCTGACTTCATTTCAGCATGAGATTGATGTAAAAAATCTTGTGGACTCATCCTACATTGGGAGGAAAACATAATCCCTTGAACGAGACTGGAGCTGACCATTCCCTGGCTACATACCCTGAGACTTGGAGAGAGGCCTTGGGACCAGGATTCCTGGATACTGATGGCAGGCATCTGAAAGTTTAACTTCAACTCAAGATTCATACAGACCCGAAATGAAATCTATTTCTTACCCCTACCTACAGTTTTAGCACTCCACTACCTTGCACTCTGGTTTCTATTTTGGTTACAATGCCTTATCTTTTGTAATGATTTTTCTTCCTCCAGTAGAAAGACTTTTGTACCAAGATAAATCTTGCAGAACTTTCTGCAGATATAGACTTGACTCAGCTGTGTACCTTAAATCAGGTAATTCAAGAGAAGCTCATGAATACAAAATCCCTTACTCTTGATTTACTTCAGTTTGAGAAGATACCATGAGATAAATCACAGCTGTTGCATTTATATCTTGGTTGGCCATGAATGGAATGGCCTGAAAATAAACTCCAACCTATCGAGAGTTCTTGTAAAAATTTCTGTTGGGATCTTTCCCACAGCAGAGCTGGGTTGCTGCCTTGTGTGCTAGCTGAAGTTTCTGAATTACTATCAGCTCTGGAGGCATGCTGAAGGAAGAAAACACACAGCTCTGCAAAGACTGGAAGAACTTATTTCCCTTTTCTACTGATTCCTCTCTTCCATTATTTATTCCAGCCGGGGAGTAAAAAGTAGGATTTTGGCAATGCCTAAAGTTGTACATTAGAAGTACCAGAAAATCTTTATAATAGTAGATACTCACATTGCTGGAATAGTTGCACTCTTTATATTGCTACTCTACTAGATTTTCAAAATTCAAATAGACAATAAAAGAAAATATTGCCATAAAACACAGCAAACCTTTCAGACCACAACGAGGTGGGTAATTCAACTGTATTGCAAAGTAAAGCCCTAGGAGTTTGCACCTTCTTCCCTTGAACACAAAACCCACACACACTTAGCAGTTTTTTCTGCCTAAACTATACACTGCCTTCCACTCTCACCCTTTCTCTCAAGCCCAGCCCACTGCCTTGATTTTACACCTGGGAAAACCACTACTCAGAAGCTCTTCCCTTAGACCTCCGAGTTTGAAAGGTCTAATAGCTCAGATAAAGAAGAGTACTTAAACTTGCATAATACCTTTAATGACCCCCTAGAGGAAGCTGCTGCACAATTTATTTAACTCTTTGTACAAGGACTATCATCCTGGGTGCTTATATGTTAATGACCTCTAATGTGCAAGCCATTAGCACCTTTCACCATAATCTCCTCCCAATGTCCATTTAGATTACAATAATGGCCACTGGTAATGTAAAGTAACAGCTACCAGCAATGATATCATCATAATGACTTCACTGAGCTTGCTCCACAAGTCTCCTGATCTATGGTAATCACATATCCTTGTATATACCCCCCCAACACAGGGACTCCATGCACCTTCTCCAGAATCTCCACTTCCCATCTTTTCTAGATAGAGACCTTCACTTTGATGTGGCTACTTCCATGAACACAATCTTATAGACAAAAAATGAAATAGTTTAGCCTGTAGCAGGTACTTAAAATCTGTTTGCTTGCTTCTGCTTTTTTTTTTCAGAGAGGAGAAACAGTGCCCTAAAGGTTTGGGATAGGTCTGATGGCAAAGTAACATAACTGAAAAGAAGGAAGTTCTGGAGAAGAATCAGGCCCTTAGAATTGAGTAGCAGGGCAGTGACATTAACAGTTTGTTCTGCATACAAGTAGAGAAGTGTATTGCAGCCAAGTGCTTCTCACCTTGCACAAATTCTCTTACCAATTAAGATAGTAAGAATCACCAATATGGTTGGGTTTTTTGTTCAATTATTGGTCCAAAGATCTACACAGTACTATAAGGATTTCCCTGCTAATCAGACACTTCTCAGCTGAAGAGCTGAGAGTTGGCCAATTTTCAGCATCACACCTTTCCCACCTCCCTTTGTTATACACACAGCTTAACTTTGGAAAATTCCAAACACAGTTTGAAGTGGTTTTTTTCCCCATCACAAGCAGGGGGAAATAGTCAACACTAGCACTGGTGATACCATTTTGCAGAAACGGGGACAGAGCCAATTATACAGAATATTCAAGGATGTGCCTTCATGTAAGGATCTTGATTGTTTTCTTTACTGCAGAGGAGCAGGTGTGTACTTTAAGTATGGACTCCTGTGAGATGCTGAGTGCTCTGAAGGTTTAATGTCTGCAGTGTTCAACATGTAACCAGACGAGACCTCTGAGAAAAAGCCAAATCTGACAGTTTCACCCCCAACCTAATTTCACTTTATTATGTGAGAACAGCATGGAGATTGTGGGCTGGATAGACAGCAAAGAGATATCTCAGGCTATTAGGCAGCTCTGGAACTTGATCACTCTACACAGAAGCCAACAGTTTAAAATGGGCTGAGCTGCTGAAGGGGAATGACAGAGGGAGTGGAGCTTTCCCTCCTTTCTCTTCCATTTGTAAAGTCTAAATATGTTCATATATCTGAAGCTTCTCTTCATCTTTAGGTCTGGCAGGTAAATCCCAGTCCTTGGTACAGCAGGAGCTAGTACCTTAGTAACCACTGAGAGACAGATGAATAATTAATAATAGAAATAAATAACTGATCACTAAACAAGTAAATGTTTTCTTCTGTAACAGATAATGCAAACAGTTTCCAAGTTATATTCTGCTTTCCAGTGAAGGCTTCCAAATATTACCTTCAGTACAGACCAAAGCATCTCAGATAGTTCTTTCATACAGAATGGTAAATTATGTTATTGCTTTTGTACACTATTCTTAATGCATATTCCATATTCACCTGTATACATCTAGTGCAACATTATTATCTTGGTTTGATTTTCTTTCTTCCTCCACCCATACCTCCTGTCAACAGTTGGGGAAGCTGCTAATACTGTATTGTATATTCATTATCCTAGCTTTTTCTTTACAAATATCATTATAACATCCTGCATTTGTAAAGTAAATAATTAAACATTCTAGAAAGTCTTATAGGACACAGTAATCTAACAGATGAAAGACATCAGAAACGTGAAAATCAAATGGAAGCACATGTAATATGTATCTTTTAAAAGAGTTTTCATAAAATAGGGTTAATGTGTTAATCAACCATGTTTAAAATGCTAATTAATCACTGGCTTAGAGTCTATTCATAAATAATTGAATGTCCTATTTATGCAGAATTTCTCCTACTTGGAAATGTGTGGCATTCATTCTGGTTTTGCAGGATGCAGCACAGCATTAACACTCCTGGAGCTTTCTTAGCTCTGAATTTGGACAGTGCCATCCCAACAGCCTGCTTGGCAGCTCCATTTGCCACTCACATTCCTGCAATTCACCTGAACTCTCCCCAGTGCTAAAATGCTGCATTAACCATCTCATTTTGCCAGCACCACAAACACACAAGTGAGAGGCACAGAAGGTAATTTTTTTGGAGGATGGAAGCCAGTTGTAGATAATCTATTTTTTCCAGGCATTTCCCCTTTCTCCTTTGAAGGGCAGTCATGGCCCTAGCTGTGGGGTAGGAGTCCACACTCAGACAGCACTGGGGTTAGCATCAGGTTTCCAGGGTTATGTAGCAGTCCTTATGTTCACACCCATGAGCAGTGATCCTGGCTGCTATGGGAGATCTACACATACATGTAAAGGTAAAATGGGGCAGGAAAACATCGTATCTTTAATTTCCAGCTAACCTCAGACTCCTCTGGAGAGCATGAAAGAGATGATCTCTGATAAAGACTGTGTGCAAGGTTCTCATAAAAGTAGTTGAAAATGTCTCCATAAAAATTTCTTAACTCTTCATGGTTTTGATGCAATTCTTAAATGTGAATTCTTTTCAAGCTTCACAGTTACTTAAAACAAGTGTGAAGACACTTCCAAATAAAGGGGAAAAAGCAATGAGGGGTACTGTAAATTTTCATGCTAATAAAATGCTAGCTCTTAAAATTGCAGTAGCAAAGGAATTACCTGAATTCTCAACACATGTCCTAAGTGAGATTTTTATTTTTTTTTCCTGGATTCTCTCTACTTTGGTATGAAGAGGTAAATTAGTCCTTGCCTGATGTGATTTAGAGGCTAGGCTGGCAATGTAACTTGTCGTTAAAGAATGAGAATAAGAATAGATCCCTCCTTCTAATCCTTTCTGACAGCCTAACAGAATCCCAATTTACCACTTGATGAAGGCTTCAGGATATTGTGAAAACTCTGCAGGGACTTTAGGCTTCTGTATGGAAAGAGATGAAGATGAGAAGCAGCCAAAGTTGGTGGGGAAAAAACAGCTCTGGAACAGGAGCTGCTCTATTAAGGGCCAGTTGGAAGCCAAGTTGTCCTTTAACATGTGGACACTCCAGCTAAGAAAATGGAAAGTAAAGGAGCTGATGGACTTTGTGGGGAATCATTCAGCATTAGAAGAGAAAGAGAGCACTGCTTCAAGAGACAGAGCTTTCCATAGAAAGCTTGGGTTGACTCTTGCCTGTCAGCATGCTTGGGAATATTTCCTAGGGTTATGTTTCCATGGCACAGAGGTGTCAGTATCACTATTAAATGGTACATCTTTGCCTTTAAGACCCTCTTAGAAAAGGCCTCATAATTCAGACACATGACTCCAAACCAGACAAACACTTTTTTCCTTTTCCATACTGGGTAGGTACCTGCATAGCTAAAGCTGGCAACAGGCAATGCCAAGTTCAGTAACTGCCTTTCCCCCAAGGAACAGCCTCTGTGCTAGTAGAAGCAAGTAAACAGAAGTCTAGAAAAGAGCTAGTTCTGAAATATTGTGCTTTTATCACGTTATCCCAGAATTTCTGTTCAACACTGAAGTGGAAATCCAGCATCCAAACTCTTTGGAGTTCTCACTTTAGAAGAGTTCTGTGGCAGTACCCCATTTCCCATTCTGTTGCTATTTCCAGGGAAAAGGCACCTATTTTTGAAATGCAGCTTATTACCACCTCTCACTTCAAGAAATTTTTCAATCCTCTTTCCTTAAGAACCTAATTTAAGACATTGCACTTAATGAGCACTGCTTATAACACAGCAATGTGATATTTTCAGCAAAAAGGCAAAAAGGAAACGTGGTTGGTGATCCAGATACCTCTTTTCTGGAAGCTCTGTAACACTGACAGCCCAAGCAGCAGCAATTTGAGTGGAAATGATCCTTAGTCAATATGGAGGTTTCAGTAGCTAGGAAAAAGGCAAGGTTCTCCTGCAGTCATGCTGCCTTCTGCCAATCATGCATGATGTGCTTAAGCTGTTGATGATGTATCTCTAACATATTGAGTTGGTGTTTGTGTCTATTCGCTTCCCTCTACTGGACAAAATCAGAGCTGTTCAAGTGTTTATGATATCCTGTCACTGTAAGTGGTTGGCCCAAGAGAGGGATACGTGCCCTGTGACAATGAGCAACTACTAATGGAGATTCTCCTTTAGCTCAAGTGATAGAAGCTTTTGCTGCTGGAGCAGAAGGTCACGAGTGTAATTCTTCCTGTTAAGTTATGCTATTAAGCTGATAACCAGGATGGCTGCATGCCAGCAGTGAGCAGATACACCTCCACCCTTTGTGTTCTGGGTTAGCACTGTTCAACCTCCTTTAAACTGCCTTTTCTCCTGTTGCCAAGCTGCTTTTTCAACCAGAGATGAAAGGAAAAGAAAGGAAAAGAGAGAAGTCTGAGAGAAGCTCACTCAAAAAACCCCAGAAGAAACCCTCCTGTGCTGGAGGGCCAGCATAGCTTCCCTCTCCCCAGAAACCAGCCTGGAGTGGTTATGCCAGAAATGCAAAGTGTTACTCTAGATGTTAGCTGGGAGTTTGCTTGTCCCAGAACAGTGGAAAAACCAGAGCCTTTTCTATAGCTCAGAGGGTTGCAATGGTGTTAGATGCAGTTTAAAAAGAGACCTTCCCATCTTTCTACTGAAAACAGGACTTGTGTGGCATCCCTCCCCCTGCAAGTCAGTGCTAAGGATTGAGGCTGCACAGTGCTCATGGTTACTGTGCCCTTGTTCTCTTTTGCTCCATTTTTTGTCTCCCAAGAGACAAATGGTGGGAGTGAAAATTGAATTTGTCTCCCAAGAGACAAGGTGGGAGTGAAAATTGACTTCCTCAGTGAGCTTTGGTAGTAAGAACCTAATACATTGCATCCCAAGTACTAGTGTGGTAATAGGGGGTATTTCAGTCCCAACCCATCTCTATTTCAAAGTCATACTTTAATCTGGAATGCCAGATAGAACATGAAACAATATTAATCTATGCTACATAAATAATTTCCTTCAATTATCAGGAAAGAGCAGCAAGACATGAATTTTCAGGTTGATTGAGTTTTAATCTCTAAGTTAGAAATTAATAATTTAGGTGAGTTGTGGGTTTTTGTTTGGTTTGTTTTGGCTTTTTTTAAAAAAAATCAACAGAAAATTAAAGGTTTGATACTTCCCTCCCTAGAGGGGAAAAAACCAAAAAAAAGAAAAAAAGATATTTTGGATCCAAAGGTCAGGGAACATTCACAGGTTAGAAATGTGACAATTATGAAATTATTCACAGAAGAAAATACTTAGCATTCAATGCAAGACACCCAGATCCATCACAAGGCACAAGAGATTGACAATCTATTATGAATGCCTCACATCACAGATAAATATTTCAATGCAAATAAATAAAGGATGTTGAGTGTTTCTCTTCTGAATGACTTTTCACAGCTCACTGAACACAATAGTTCTGGGACTCCTCCATGTCCCAGACTCCTGTCCAAACTTTGGCATCCCCAAAGGCTTCCTGTGCTGAGCACGACCAGGTTACACTGCGATTTCAATTTGGAGTTACAAAGAACCAATTAATCAGTTTCCCTCTAACAGAATGTAAAAACATCCTTTGGTGCATTTGGACTTTTTCAGGGACATTGTGAAACTGGCCTAGTTTTGTTTTGTGCACCCTGGTAATTACTATGAAATGTACCATTCTTGTCAAACCTAATAACTTTACTTTTCGGTGCAGGGAACTAAAAAACCAGAAAAGCCAATGATGTCTGCGAGCATATGGCTGCTTTACTCTGCAGACAGATCCAAGAGTAAACTAAGATGTAGGGCTGGTGAATTGTGCTCAATAAAGCTTTCCTGTTACCACTTTCTTACCTGCCATTGGGATTATTCTTCCTGATCTGTGTCATCTGCCAGAATCCCAAGAGAATAAAAATATTCTGTAGTAAGACTGTTTTTCCCTTGTTTCCAAGCCAATGTTTTAAGAGGATACTTTCAAAAGAAAGGGTTTTTCTTTTTCTAAATAGGGGCTTGCTCTGGACCCTTAACTGTTTTCATCTGTTAAAAGTAATTGTATTATTTTAACCACCAGCAGGAAATTCCATGCTGCGTATTGCTTCATATGAAGCCATTTGTAACTTTACAGCTTTTTAATTTTGCAACAGCTGCATAGAAAATGAAAATGACAATGTAAAATTACATCACTCGTGGCTGCTTCTCCAGTAAAACAATCTAACACAAAAATGTTTGCTTGTTGACAATAAATGCTGAAGAGTACATTTGAGTGAAGAGAAAGAAACATTTTCAGGACTTGCAAAAATTCCCTGCTGGTTTAGAAGGCTTTGCATCTAAGACTCTGGCAAATAACAGCTAATCAGTTACTCACTTGAACTTTAATAAAATGTAATTCTTTTAAAGAAGAGGGCAGCTAAACTCAGGAAATCCAAGGTTCCTCTCTTTATAACTGCACAGAAAGACTCGTATGGAAAATTTGCTCTAATTAATTGATATCAACATACGGGAGTGAAACATCCACAGTGGATGCTGGAATATGAATAAAATTAGTATTTCACAATCAGATTAAAAGCATATTCTAAAATTTTCAAAGGCAACTACTCAGCCACATTTATTCTGCAACCCAAAGATCTGTCCTTGATATAAACCTGATTTGCACAGCATGAAGGTTATGCACTAAATAAAGACCATGCTTCTTACAAGCCTAGGGTATCACTATATTATTAGTCTCTTCTGAAAACACTGGGTACTACAGACACATCAAAGAACATTTGTGACCAACTGGTAATTCTGGAGAGTGCTTTGCTGCTCAAATACTTTCTGAATTGTGACTGGTGTCATCTAGGCTGGAGAGGATGCAGGAAGAGGGGAAAGTAGAAAGGGAAGTGTGTTCCCTTGAAAGACAATATTGGATCCAGATGGGCAGTATTTATAATACATGTACAGACTTGTGATGCACAGCAAATAAGAAAACATCCTCATAAAATATTTCAATGTGAATCATGTAAAATATCCAAATGCTGCAACATAATCAATATAAATCAATGTAAATATCAATGTAAATACACATGTGCACACTGGTGACAGAAAACTACAAGTTCACGTGTCCAGCCTAGCTCTGAGCTGTTTTCAAGTATAGTTGGAATACAGAAATATCTCTGAGAATTAAATCCTACCACACATAACTTTCTCAGGTCCTGCAGAAAGATAACATGCAGAACTAGGTTTCTTCCCAACAAATTCAGATTTTTCACGAAGCGAGTTTTGCTTTTATGGAATTACTTCATAACTTGATTTTCAAAGCATGTATGTTTTTGCCCAGTTCCTCTTATTTGCATAATTTTTTCTGCAAACCCTCTGTTGCCTAGACAAGATCTGTCCACACTATCCCCTCTCTGGAGCAAAGACACTGGTAGGCTCTTTCCCCACTGCTGGGACACCTATTTTCATGAAACACAATCTTACAGACTTTACTTTTTTGCCAAGTGTAATGACCAACGTGCTTCAAAAATTATTAGTGGAAAACACTCAGACACAGAAGCATATAATTTCCCCAGGAAACTGGATTTAAAAGAATATCACAAGCTTTGAAAAGTATAAGTAGATTTATGATAGATTTATGATCTGAATCACCTGAAAGAAAATTTTGCAGTGGCCTTCAGCCTCCAGAGCACAGCAAAGCCCAACCTAGAGCATGAGTTGGCTTAGATGTAGGTCTTGAACAGAGGCTCTGCTTCAGAAAATACCAAATATCTTTGTAAAACAAAATTTAAGCCATACAGAATATTTCACAGGCTCTGTGATTATCTTTTGAAACAAGCATTGGCAAGTGCCTATGGCAGAAGGTGACAGTGGCAGGAACTGTGACACACTGCAATAATTTGGTAGCTCAGGCCAGGTCCCCAGGAGAGCCAGAACACAACACAGATCAGGAGGTTCCAGCAGGAGAGCAGTCAGTGAGCAGCAAGTTCCTTCCATGGCCTGTGCTCTGCTTGGATGAAGGACTAAGATTTATTATCCATAAATAAAAAAAATGGGAAAGCATATAGGGAAACAGCTTTTCACAAATGTCCAGTAATGCCTTTATGTGTCATTAATATTGATTGCTACTGATTCATCAATTTCCCACCCAACTGTTGTTAACATGACAAAATTACTGCATGTCAATGGCATTTCTATGTCCCAGGTATGATCCTCCAGGATTCTGCTCTGATAGTCAAACTCAGTCATCAGACATAAAAGTTAGATTCCTATTTGATCCCTTCATCTTAATCCTAAAATATCCATTTGAAATCAATTCTCTCTGTTCAGCATCACAGGAAATTACATATATCCCAGAACTGATTCAGGTATCACTTTACTCAAATTACATTTTCTAATGCACTGAAATACATGTTTTGGTAATGACACCAAGGAATAACTGAAAACAAGATGAAAACAAGACACATTTATCCCTGATATGCAAGAAAGATGTGTTTTTTTCTACTTAAAGTGAAGCTTTACATTGATTTTTGATATGAGAAAACTCTATCAAGTTCTCATTCTAAGCATGTGTAATAAACTTCTAAAATATAAAAAACCTTCTTTATATTTTCAGTCCAGCATAATTTCTCTCATGCCTCCACACAATTCTGTGTTGATTAAAAGCATTCACAGCTTTCCTAAGTGTAAATTTTACAAAGTATTTCCAGAGCTCCTGAGCTCTAACTCAGTATAGGAAAATAAGGACAGTATTTTGAGTATGAGCTTTTAAATATTAAAAAAATGCCAGTATGAGCAGCATTACTTTTAAAACACACACACAAAAATCACTGTAAAAAGTTACATTTCTTAATTTCAAGATGAACCCTTTCCACCTCTGCCAACGAGTGGAACCTCTAGAAGTGCTCCTTTATTCAGATGAAGCATTTCTGCACATTCCCAAGCCCATCCATATGCAGGATGCTTAGCACTGTGTAACACTTCTGCTCTGTCAGCATTAACAGCACAGAACCACATGTGCAAGTCATGTCCTAAACAGGGACAGCTTTCCTAGCTGGGCCAGACACAGACTATTGCTAAAAACTTCTGAAAATCCCCTGTGACATTCCTAGAGGATGCATTTCTTCTCCATTTCTCTTCTCTCATCCCAGGTTTCTGGGCTGTATCATGTATCTAGCCTAACATCCACCTGATCCACCTTTTAGATAGCTGCTTCCCGTGCTCTCTGTCACAGAAAAACTTTTTTCACCCCTGCAGCATTTCATGTATTATTGTTTCACATAAATGGTTACAGTTCCTGATTTTCCTGTATTTTGAATAATCTTCCAAATCAAATGGGAAGAAGCAATATTTGCTCCTTTTTTTTTTTTTTTTTTTTTTTTTTCCTGAAGAAGAAACAAACACAGCAATGTTTTCATGCTGCACTACTTCCTGGATTTACCATCATCTTTGTTACTCAGAGCACAAAACTTAACATTTAAATTCTTTTTTGTTTAAACTTTTCAAAATAGTTTGTTGGGAAAACCCAACAGTTCCCTATCTGTGTATCTGATGCTGACACAGGACCATTCTTCCACCCTTCACAGTAGCTGAACAACAAGCATTCACTGTAAAAGAACCCAAATTCCAAAAGCCTCTGAAGTACACGCTGCCCTTACTGAAACCTTCACAGTTCTTTCAAACAGAACCCTGAATGTCACTGCTGGTCCAAATTCAGTTCCTACTGATTACTATTCAGTTCCTCTCATTATTATTTTCAGTTAATCAATATTTTAATATTTTAACTGAAAATTAATGTTTTCAGTTAATCAGTATTAGGACATGAATCATAAAAACATTACAGGTTTGATTCTAAGGACAAGTTACTACAAAGTAAGCTAAAGTGTGGAGTCATAAGCTTATCAGCCACCCTGCAGTGCCTTCCTTGCATGTGGATACATCCTTGCATCTTTATTCCACAGCAATCATGAAACTGCATCAATCCCCACCTTCACCCAGGGGTAGCACCACCTCACTTCTGTTGGGAACAGGACATGGACAATTTTTACAGAGTGGTTATTGGTGCAAACCTCCCAGGCTGCCAGAGGTCAGCTGGTGCTTGTAGCCTTTCCAAACACTAATCCTCCTCCCTCATCAGCTGCAGTTGGGCACCAGGTATTTGCAAGCAGCCAAACAAACTCCAAAGTGTGCACATTTCATCAGGGACTCACACTGCTGCTGAGCAAATGCGTGCACTCTGCAATCAAGCCTAAGGATGTAGGTTTTCAAAGAAGCCATCAATATTTTTTAGTTCATTAAGGCTGCATCCTAAGCGATGGATTTTAATTTTTAAGTTAGCTGCTTACTGGACAAACACTGAACTGGAAACAACTGTGCAGCAGTCAGGTCAAATAATGAGGTCCTCCCAGAAGTAGTTGGCTGCTCTCCAAATCCATGCACACACTGAAGCTTTCAGAATTACTCAGTCAACACCTGGAGATGAGTCTTGTTGATGTTGTTGCACAGTACTGTACACACCGGACAGAATTAAAAATGCCAATAGTGCACAGATGCATAAAACAGCAAATAAAAAATAACTGGCTTGAAAAGCTAGATGCAATGTTAAATAAGGAATAACCATCAGACCACACTGGAAATTTCCTAATGCCCACTCTTTAGACTCAGAGTGTGCTTCTGATGCTGACTCCCAACTCCCCTGACATTCACTGTTCCATAATAGATCTTCCTGGATGCATGCATTAGCTCCAATGGCAGTCAGACCTCCACTGCTACACATAGTCCATGTGTTTTTCTTAAAAAAAGCTCATTTTGTGAAGACATTATTAGTTACTGCCTGGCATCTTGCAATGTGGACCACTGTACCCCGTGATGTAAGTGGGGAAAGAATGATGGCAGTGAAGAGATGTAATTATATGTAGAACCAGTGACACGCCACATACAATCCAGAAAGTACAACACAATCAGAGTGTCAATTATTTAAACCATAATTAACATAGCACTGCATGCCTTTCCAGGGCTCTCACAGAACATAGAGCATTGTTATAGTGGAAGAAAAGAGAAAATAAAATATTAATGGAGGACTGCTTTGTTCTCAGCACAGTGAGATCGAGGTGGTTGTAAAAACCGGATTCCTGCAGTTGCTACTGCTTTAATTAGGAAGGTCGCTGGCTTCCCAGACTTCCTTGGATTCCTTTAATTTCCACAGAGGAAAAACGGCTTCTGAATTTTATTGAACGCAGTTGAATTTTTATTTTCAAAAATCAAAACAGAAACATTTCTTGGCATCTGTTATGAGCACTGGGTGTTATTTGCTCTTTAGAGATAAAGCTGTTTTTATACAGGGATATAGCTTGTGGGGAAAAAAAAAGAAGGGCCAAATATATTCGTACTGGGAAAGCTGCTCAACAGGGATATCACAGTCAGCAGAAAATATCTAGCCAACCTAATTCATCCCATGCTAGAATCCACTTAAGGCCAAGGAAATACAATAGATAATATATCACAACACTGATCCAAACGCTGCCTTTAACTCATTCGTTCCTGGAACCTAACAACTTGTTTTCTGGAAAAACAGACCAACTCAAACAGGCACCAGAGCTTCAGCATCTCTTCACAACAAAGTGGAGATGCAGTGGTGGAAAACTCTTGTGTACTGTGACTGAACAAAAGTACAGCTATTCTTGAGCTGACTTACCAGATGGAATCACTGGCACAACAAACTAACACTGAAGTGTGCCCTGGAAGCAGAAAAATGACTAAAGAGAATTTCTTAGAAATTCTACATTAAAGATATTTAGGGATTCAATTCTATATTTAGCATAAAATTAGAAAATACTGCCCATGTAGACAGACTGATATATTTTGATTACTTCAGTTTGATATATCTTTATAAACCTCTGCTTACAGAGCTAATTTTGGAAAGGAAAAAAAAAGTAGAAGAGCAAAACATATCTTGCTTTTGAATTTTAATAATTTTTTGCTTGCCCATTTAAGCACGGTATGTATTCATGGGTGCTAATAGTTATTCTGTTCAGAACAAATTAATGTACCACAGTCTACACAGCACTTGGAAATTATTTACCTTTTTTCCCAGAACGTTCTCCCATTATGATCTTTCCAATTATGAAATACACAGATGGACTTCCAAGTTACATCCAATGCCAATACAAAAAGGACAAGGTGGGCTAAAATGTATAGAGGGTGTTTCCACAAAAGAAAAAAGAAAAAGTTCATACTTGGACATTGCTTGAGTCAAAGTTCTTTTCTAAGTATGAAAGATAAGATCATGAGGAGTGGTTATTCATGTGCTTTTTGGGGTAGCTCCAACTCTAATGTCTCCTTTGGTTTAATAAAAAGTTTCCCAACTCTTAGCCTGCAAATAGCATTGCTTTTCTGTTGAGATCTGTCATTGGATGTGTGAATTAATTCAAGTAAATATGATTAATCTGCATTTACTCATATAACTGAATACAAAATTACCTTTCATGAATTGGAAATGTCTAGATTGGATTAAAATGGCAGATGCTTTGGAAGGTAGCAACCAGTGACACTTCACAAATCATTTATTTAGTTACAGTTTCCATATTGTGACTTGTAACTGCACAGAACTTCATATTTTCCACAGAGTTATGTAAATGGTGCTCAAGAGCTATTTAGAAGACTTAAAAGATTCATTGCTCTCGTGATGCTTCTGCATTTGAGTGAATTTAATTCAACTATCCTTAGTTGACCTTATTAACAGACCCCAAACACTTCTGCTTTACCATTTTTACTCAACACTCCTCGTTAACAAATACACTTTAAAAGGAAATCAGCAGAGAGCTCATCCTTTGAACTATCACCACGAAGCAATTCCCATAGGAAGAAATGGCTCCAGCAAACAGGATTTACAAGAGCACATCTGTACCCCTGAACAGCAACCTGCCCAGGGGCTTCCTGCCACCCAGAGAGGCAGGAGGGGGATGGATAAAGACCCTGCATGCCCTAAGCATTGGTTTAGTTACAGGCCTTGACAAGTTTCAAGTGTCTTCCAAAACTTGGATGCCCAAAGGTCTGCATGCCAGGCAGGCACTCACAGCCCTGCCACCTTCCCTCAGGATTGATGTCACTTCTCCTGCCTTGCTGTCAGTTTGTTCATCCTGCTGTAAGAGAGCACTGAAACCTCATCTCCAGATGTTTTTCCTGCCTTCCATGAGGCAGGTCTGGGAATAGCAACACAGGCTGGTGAGGCTGCAGGTAAGAGATGGAGGGAGGGAAGTGTGGCTCAGGCTCAGTGGGCACCTGAGCAGCAGAGGCAGAGAAGAACTCCTGAGCCTTTGTCAATATTGATCCATTCAGGATGTCACAAATCAGAGCAATGATCTCATTTTTATGAGCTTCAGGTTCAACCCTGTCCCCACTATAATTATAAAATAAACTTCAACTGATTTTAGAAAAAGCACAAACACCTCTCTTCTCTTCCTGGAGTTGCTCTGGATTGATTTTTTAGTTACTTTATAGCTGTGTAGCTCTGGCTGACAAGAATTTTGCCACTGACTGCTATGGAATGAGCTACTACTTGTACACAATTTCAGGAAATACAGAACAAGGAGTTTTTCAATTAGTGACCTCAGATAATTTCTATAATGTCTTTCAAATGTTTTTTCTAAAAAAGCTCAACAACTCAATGTAGGAAATAGGTGCTTTAGGAAAGAGACTGACAGAAAAAAAAAAAAAAAAAAAAAGAAAAAAAAAAGAATGTAAGCAGAACAAAATGAGACATCTGAAAATAGTTTCCACAAATTAATGTTCAAGTTCTAAAACTCTAGCAATTTCTTACAGGAAGTAAAAAACAAGAACAAAGGATTTGTAACAAGATAACTCAGTGGCCTACACATGGATGCTTACTAAATAATGACACTGTAAGGTGACATGAGGAATAAGGGTTGCTTATCAGGAAAAATGGCAAGCAGCTTATCCAGCCTATGATTTCCTGCATTTTTGTTTCACGTGCAGTGAAAAACATTTTTGAAGCTCTTGGAAAGTTTTATTTTACTCCTTAATTTTTTTTTCATCAAAGAGAAACAAATCCTTTTTGTAAAATGTGAAAATTCCATTTTAAATTTTAAATTTACTAAGAACAAAAAAGGCAATTTAGAAGAAAAAGAAAAAAAAGCAAGAGGAATTGTTCCAAGAACTGGAAGACCTGACACTGGCTCACAGTTTAAGCACAGGGAGATGCCCTGCTCTGTGTCCTAATTTGGGGACAAAGAAAGCCACTATGCATGTGCAATGCAAACAGATATTATACATTACTGTACTGATACAGATAAAGTTCAGCACCACCTTGTAAGCAAAAAAATAATAGACCAGGCTGGATAAAGTTAAAGTTTAGGAGGAATAATTGTAAAATCCCACTGTTTCTCCCCCACTCTTAAGAGCACAGACCCACCCAGGTCCTGAGCACCAGAGCAGGGGCACTGCTGAGCAGGCAGGCAGGAGAAATCTCTGACTGATGCTTTTTCATGGAAATTTCAGGTTGCTTTTTGCTTCAGAGCCCAGTGCTGAGCAGGAATCCTCAAGGCTCCTGCAGAGGAGATTTTCAGCTGGCAGAACCAGTCGTGCTTTTCACTGGAACACAGCTTGGTCCTGATGGGACTGTCACCTTTTGGGTCACCTGCAGGGAAGGGACCTCCCATTGCCTCCTGCAGGGGCACAGCCCAGCTGGAACCCTGGGGAGCTGAGCTGTGGGAGAGAATAAGGCTACACATGCAAGTGATTTTCAAAGAGAATAATAGAGATTTCATAGTAGAAAACTATAAAACCAGACTGCATGTGTTTTGGACACATTTAGATACATATTTCCAGAGAACAGCTATTGATAAGAAGTGTTAATTTCACCAGACCTATATGGTGACTTCACAAGCAAAGAACATGATCAATTCACAGGAGCTGAGACCCTGTGTTATGCTCAGAGCAAGCAAATGTTTTTGTTGGGTTTTTTTTTCTTCATTTAAAAATTCTGCAAAGCTGGAGAGAAGCTAATTAAACCAACAAAGAATTTGGAACTGAGAAAAGAACAAGACATGAAGAAAACCACTAATTTTTAAAAGTAAAACTTTTCTTCACTAGAGGTAATAATTTTACAGCTTACGAAAAGTTCAGGGAAAAACTAAAGTCTTGTGCTGCTGGAAGACAGTGATTTGATGAAGCAATGTCCAAAGCAAATGTCACCAGGAGAGCAGACAGAGGAATGGGACATGAGAATACTAATTACAGTACTCATGGCCTCATAAAAAGCTAAACCCAGACAAGATAAATCAAAAATAGAAGCTGCTCTGGCAAAACTAACTCGACCACATCATTCTGCAGATACATGGTGTGTGTTACTAATGAGTAACAAGGCAGCATCACTTATAAATAACAAAGAGCTAGAAATACTATAGTTGAGAAACAAGGCCAGGGTCACTTAACTGGAAAGGTTTAAGAGTTGCAATACAGAAGTTTCCGAAATGCCAATCTTGCAAGTTAAATATTGTGTCAACATTTGCTTCTTTGTTATCTTAAGAAATGAAGTTACAGAAGAAAATGGTGACAGGCATCTATTTGTCTTTTCAGTGTTATCAAAAGAGAGTAATCTAACTGCAGGACTAAAAAGGACCAGGATAAAAATCTGGAAAAATTATACTTCCCTGAAATAAAGAGGGGGAAATAACACTGCTGTTCTGAGAGAGCAAAGGAAGAACAGCTTGTCCACCAAATTGCTTTTATCGATACTGGAGAGGGAATGATCTGGGACTATCTGTAACACAGACTCTTTCACCTCTTTGGTTTTGATTAGTGCCAAAAACTGTACTAAAGAAGCTGAAAAGGACTCTGTGAAGGTTTGACTTCTGAAAATAGATGGAAGAGCCTGAACAGGCAAAATAGCTCCCCAAAACTACGGACTAGGTGTGAAAAAGAGAGCAAGGAATCAGCTCAGAGAGATGGATTATGCAAAAGTTTCTTTATCTCATCAAGTAATGTGCCCCAGTGCTAACAAAAAGGCAGAAAAGTCGTGAAAAATAAGAGCACTCTCAGTATGGCTGCTGGCCCATGTCCCACAGCAGTCAGTAAAGGGGGGGGGGGGGGGGGAGGGTTTCAAAGCAGGGTTTAAGTCAGAAAAGGCAGCAAAAAATTAAAAGCATTAATAGTGAAGAGAGCAGTGGTGTGAGGTGCCACAGGTAAAAGGGATTCCTGTGGTTTGGGTCAGGACTGAACTGAAGGGCAAGTGGAAGAGGGAGCCACAGGGCAGGGGCAGCACACAAAAACACTGAAAAGGGACCAGGTTTTGACCCAGAAGTCCAGGGAGCCTATGGATATGCTGTACATCAGAGAATGTGACTATTTGCAGAGGAGGAGAAAAAGAGCATCTGACTACACACAAAGGAAGCTGCACTAAGGCCACTGGGATTGCCATCCAAAGCCCAAGGTCTGGTAGTGCAGTGGCATCTCCAGAACAGGAAGGGGGGCTGATTAGGGGTCTAATCACCCCTAAAATGAATGATGGTTTAGATACAATCCTGGTTCAAATTTCTTGAGATACCTTAAGCAGCACTTCAGAAAATTACTGAAATAGCTATAAATGAGCCCAGATACTATCAGGGTGTTTTACCACCCTGCATACCCATTGCTGCATAGTCCATTTGAGAGGTACTATCAATGCCACTCTTTTCCAACCCAGAATTCATTTATGCTGTTTTGCTATCTAGCAGACAACCAGTGCCACTATGCTGATAAGAGAGGCTTTTTAATTTCTTCTTGTCACTTTGTTTAATTTTATATTTACTTTTATCTCAAAGGGTTTTTTTTCTGCCTGGTAAACTGTCCATAATAAGAAAGTTAAGCAAAAAGGCAAAGTCAACAATCATTTCCTAACTGAGCTTTCCCTAGGTATCTTTTCATTCCAAGGACAAGTGTGCTAAATTCAGATGTCACCATGTGGTCAGGCCTGACAAATGTTGACTATTTCTTAGAATAATACTCATATTGTAGCTGTCCTATGTGGTCCTGTGGGGTTTTGTTTGCTGGTATGTTAGCAAAACAGAGATCTAAACATGAAACCTTTTTTTCCTCGATGTGGGTGTTCAGGAAGTTACATGCCTGTGAAATCCATAGGATATAATTGAAACAGTTTCACAACCTAATGAGAGGGAACTCAAAATAGGGCCCTTTGTGGTATTTGCACATGGAAAACAATTGGGAGTTTTGCCTGAAAAATAGCCAAGGACTGAACCCCCAGAGCAGTATTTTCCACTGCACAAAGTCTACACCAGCACACCATCAATCTCCCTTTGGTCTCAAAAATAAAGCTTAAAAGGACACAAGCAGTGCATACGCCTTGGGCTGAGCCTCAGCCCAAGAGGAAATTTCTCCCAAAGGTAATTTTGTGTTGCTTTCATCATCACTGGTAAAGATACCACTTACAAACACTATAAACTGCTTTCCAGTCTGAGCCCAATGGCAAGCAGTCCCTCTCCCAACTTGAACCAAGCAAAAGTAACACAAAAACACAGTCTGTACCCATGCAGGCTGTACCATCCCTCACTGCTGGAGAACAGGAACAGGATGTCTGCACAGTAATGGTAGCTTTTCCAGAATAGAATTAAACTAGATCCAGAACAGGAACCAGTTTCTAACCACACAATAAAATTCAGCTAGAAGTTGAAAAATGCAATTCAGTTAGGGAACAGTTAAGAGAGTTAAGACACAAGAAGTGTCTTAACTCTTGTTGTTTCATCTCTCCTGCTGCTCAGTTCCTGAGCCCTGCAGAGCCTTTGGTGCTCCACAGGGAGTTAAACAGGGTCCTTGCTCAGAGGCCTCTGAAAGCTCCTTATCTACAGATCTGAGCACCTTCTTTGGTAACACTGCTCTATGTTTGTTTCTCTGTTAATCTCAGCAGAGTCTTGTATTCTTTTAGCTTTTTGCCCTTTCATGGGAGGGATTAACACTGTCACTTACAGGCTTTAGTTGAGACCTGTGTGTAGCTTGGGTAAGGCTGCTGGCCCTGCCACTATGGCACTGAGCTTTTGCAGGGCCTTCTTAAATAATAAAGCACCCCAAGGCCCCCCAGAATTTAAATGTGCACTGACATTTGGGTGGCACTGCAAAGGCAACCGATGGGTACAGGTGGCAGAGGACAGACAGCACAGAAATCCCTACAGGATGGTGGCAACCAGAGTGAAGACAGAGGCACGTTCCCCCAGCCAAAAGGTGTGGGCAAAGGAGCGGTGTAGGTCACAGCAGCAGCAGCAGCCTCATGCTGCAGGCACCAGCAGGAAAAGATTCATGCTGTACATGGCAGGAGGAGCAGGTGACATTGTAGGTGACAGTGGGACTCGGTGAAGGAGAAGAGAGCTGTCTGAAAGGAGGTACCCACACACAAGGTGGAAGAGGGATGCTGGCAGTGCCAGGGCAGCAGCAGCAGAATGCTGGAGGAGATGAAGGTGTTTGGGTATCAGAACATTACAGGTTTCAGGCACTGGTGTTAAGCAGCCTGCTGTGCACCACGGGCTGGAAAAAAACCAAACCAAACCAAAAAAACCAACCCACTCCTCTTGTGATGAACTAAAAGGAAGAGGGATGCAATTATAAATGTATTTATTAACCCCTGCACAGTTTCAAATGCTGGGACTACAGTGCAAGAATCATTGCAGGAACTGGATCCAAAACAGCCACAACAAGGTGTTACTGTAGCTTTACCATGATATCACATGTGCCATAACTATATTGAGAGGAACAGCATACCAGGAGTGTTTCGTGTAGAATTTTCACTCTTATTTTCTATCTAGAAGGAAAGAAAGGCTGCTTTCAAGTAAGCATGAAGTCTTGTTCATGAAAGTTTATTTAATCTCTAGTTTTACCATAAGCCCTTTTCCTTGAAATATGCTTGGTCAGGAAAGCCAAAATACTAATTTCTGTTGCAGGGCATGCCATTCCCCCAGATAAGCATGCTGGAATAGCACAGATTATTTGCCACGGGGTGGGTAGAATTGCCAGCTTTTAAACCTGTGCATTTTCATTTCTCTCTGGCTATTAGGAAATTAGAAACTGAAATTTAAACCCAAATTCTTTTAAGCCAGTTCCCTTGTCCATTTTTTCTTTAATATTTTTACAGTACAATCTGAACCTATTTGTTATTTCAAGTGTTGGCCTATTTTCAGCTGTGATTACGATGGTTCCACAATGTGCAACTTGACATCTCCTCCTCTCCTCTCATTCAAAGTCTCCTAGGGCCCAGCCATTTCACACAGGCTTGCTTTAGGCATTTATTAAATATGCACCTTCCAGTAGGGTTTAAAAACACCAACTAATCTCATCAGAGGCCAGAGACCTCCAGATATGTAAATCTACATCTGTTCCTCTTCAAAGGAAAGATTCTCCTGGATTACTCCAGGAGAAATGCATCCCACCCGGATATAGCCACTGAACCAGAGAAAAAGAACTCCCATGGCAAACGTGCCACCTCAAACTCACCAAGATCCAACGACAATGAAATTACACTTAATGTAATTCACTGTTAGCTTTAAGAAGCAATTAAGTAAAAGGCAGTGCAGCACTTGCCGTAGGCTGTTGGTTCCAACAGGGGCCAGTGGAAAGAAGCATATAATGTTAAAATTGGTAATGTTAGTATTAACATAAGGATGAACTGTAGGTGGCTGCTTGACTACAGAGCTGTAAAATAGCTGAGTCCATTAACAAAAGTAGCAATCCCACCCTTTTTTCTTTTCCCCTTTTTTAAAGTGCTGTAGATGTTTGCCAGTGAAAGCACAAGGCAATATAATTAAGTATTAGCTTTTAATAAAAAAAAACAGGGTTCCCTTTTGCCCTCCTGAATGCCCCACCCATAGTTTTGCCTTCCTATACATCAAACATTTTTATGAAAAATATTTCAAAGCTATTAGAGAGGAAACTACACATCTTGCTGTAGTAGAGCAGTCTCACACCCAGCACACATCCCTCCCAAGAAGGAGCGAGCCCTTATTTAGATTTTTAAACCTCATTTTGTATAAAATCATTTTAAGGGTGAGCACAAGGGATTTTTCTCAGCACCAAGCCATGTTCTGTATATGTATGATGAGTTTCACAGTGGAACTAGAGATGCTTCACTTGTAACTAAAGTATAGCCTTAAAAGACATAAATTTGTTAGCCAGAAATTATGATTAAATGCATTTTTCATTCACTTGTATCCCTGTGGTTTTATTGACTACAAATCAGATTCAGAATTTGACCACCACCAAAAATATTCTGAGTTTTCTGTTGCCTCCTATTTCCACATTTTTATTTGGAATATCCTTGGTTAGCTGCAGACTTTTTGGCTGAATCAAATAAATATGAGTCTGCCTCCTTTGGGAATAAGGTATGCAATTGTAAGTGTAAACATTATTTTAAAATAGTGCTGAAATACAGCAGGTAATGCTGTGATTAAATAACTTACTCAAGTTTTAACTACTTGAAAAACATTTACATATAGTTCTCAGATTCTAAAAAACTTCTTGGCTGATGCCATAGTCTCAGAGAATTATGAGCTTCACACAGCTAAAAGAGGCTGACGCAATAATTTCAATCTCCTTAAGGTTTATAAAAGTGTAACACAATAATTAAAGGGTTTGAAGATTTTTATTTATTCATTGAAAAGGCAAAATGTAGCAACTACAAAGATGCAGGGGAGATCTCCCTTGAGAAGGACAGAAAAGGGGTGAAAACTTGTTTTCAAGAGTGTGAAAGATATTTAAAATGACTTAAAATAAAAGTTGTCTAATGAAGCCATTGCATAAAAAGTGAAACTTGTGTGCTCAATTAGGGCTTATATTTTTCTCACAGATAAGATCTGAACCAACTCTTTAAAAGTCAACATTATCTGTCATAACAGCAGTTCTACCTCTTGCATTGCAAACAAACTACACAAAAAGGAGGGAAAGATGAAACAAGGGATATGGGCAGTGTGAATGAAGCCTAAATCTTTTAATTAACACCCTCTGAAAAGCACACTCTTTTTCCACCAAACTAATAAAAAGTGTGAGTGTGGGGTCTTTGTTGTTGTTCAAGCCTTGCCTGCACTCTAAGGAACTGAGAAAAGGCTAATCAGGGTTATTTAAAACCACTTTCTACTTGCCAGGCTCCAATATCTCATTAATTCACTCTGAGTTGGCATCATTGTCTGATAGTGTTTGAAAATCACCAAAGAAACAAGGATTTCCCCTAATCCTGTCCATCAGAGGTAACTCTCTGGAAGAGAGTACCACTCCATACCCTGCAGGACATGGGCCAGAAGGATGTGCACAGGGAAATACCCTCCTTGCATTGCAAACTCCACCATTCTCTGCATCTCAACATACTGCTGACAAATCTAAAGAGAACATGCCTGTTGCAGCCTGAACTTCACAAAAATGGAACAGACACGATGATGAGAGCTTGATGGAATTACCCTGAATAATTGGTCCCTGCTTGAAGCTGTTTCCTGGCTTCTTTAACCATGCTGGTGAGAGCTTAACACAGAAAAAAATAATAACTGTCCTTATGTGTATTGGACTTGTGAAAACAAAACAAAAAAAAAAAGGAGATTTTGATCACAGCCACAAGCCAGAAAAGCAATTGCTTCAATGACTTTGTTGTCATAAGCTACAGCATTCAGCTGAAGGAGATGACTGCTATGTTGGGATATTTTTATACAACATTTAACTTCAGTGACTGGAGAAAAACATGGATTATACCAGCATGAATACCTTCAGCTCAGCAGTCATCTTTGCCATGTCCAGAGACAGCTGTACTGAGCTGTAGTTCCCTTTCCAAGAAGTTTTGCCTTTGCAGAAGCCACCCTTTTATTGCCCACTCAGACTAAAACCAACCCATGAATCCAAATATTCTAGAGCAACAGCATGTAACTGAGTGCTGTTCTTGTAGCCTCACTTTCTCTTTCCTGTAAAATGAACAAATTAAGATTTCCTTACAAGCCAAGTACAGGCCAGAAGAACCACTGCTGTCAGTCTGGTATCAAAAGCACTTTCAAAATACAATACTTTTAGATAAAGTTTTTGTCTCATGATGCTTTTGTACTATATATCCTTGCCTTCTAATTTCTTTTTCAATTAGGTAAAAATAAAAATTCAAAAGGATAATGTAAAATTTACCTTTTGGAGCTGTATCCCAGCATGCCCAGTTGCCATGGCCATACCTATCCTTTTGTGAACACTGATGATGGACAGAAGCAGAAAAGATTCAAAGATTCAAACTCTTCTAAGGAAATGCAGTCCACAAATTACCTTGACCATTTCCCAATACCTGAATCTCTCTTTATTGTTGCCTTTTAGAATCAGACAAAAATTCCAGAAGGCTGACTGTACTACCTGTCCTGTAAACACAGGTGAACCATGGTAGCAGGAATATTCCTGTAATATTCTTCACATCCCAGTTCAGATGCATTGTAACAGGATTTGTTACTGGCCTCAGAGCTCTCAATGCCCTTAATTGTATGCTTGTTCATTGTTTAAGGTTCATGGAAAACACCTGTGAAATTGTGTTCCTCCTGCAGTTGTTTCCTGCCTCAGAATAAGAACATTTGCCACTGACTTCAACTTCTCCTGTCTCTAAATACATTTTCTTCTGCACTGCCCACAGTCCAGACTTCTAGAGTTAATGGCAGACAAAGGAACCAATTTCTTCAGTAGCAATTAATGGCCAACAAGCAGGACAGTGGAACAACTGCTTGGTGCTGTTACCACAATGCTCTGATACTTTCTGACACTCTTTGCTTTTTCCTCTGTATCACAGACAACAGCCACAAACTCAGAACTCTTCCTTCAATTTTTCACATTTCTAAGTGCAGTTTCAATTTTAGTCTGTAGCTTTAGAAAGAGCTTACTTTGTCTAACACATTTAATATACCCTTTAGTAAAGAAGAAAAATATAAGTATTGATCCTGGACTAGCTAAGCTTACAGAATCACAAAGACATATGCTCAAACTGCAACACAAATTGTATTCCATGGAGCAAATAAGTGGAAAAGGACTGCAGCACCAATTGCTTCTGAGTCCCTATAAAACACAGTGTTATATAAACCACAAGTGAGAGAAAAACCCTTACATCAAGCAGCATACAACCTAAAAAATACAATTTTTCCTGCATCAGATTAAATCAAGACCCAAATAAGAAGAGTACATCACAAAATTTGTAATTACGTTAACAGGCAAGTCATGCACAGCCACAGTGTGTGAGCCACAAAATTCTGCCTAAAAAGGTAGAGGTTTGAAACTTTAAATATTGGGAATATTTTGATAAATCTTCTTAAGGCTCATGGCTTCATTAAAAGATCAGTCAGTATTTACATCACACCCAAGGAATGCAGACTATAAAATAAGGTTTAACACTTCCAAATCTGTACCACTTCCAAATCTCCCAGTCAGCTAACTCCAAAGATATTTCAGAAGTTAAAAAGAGTAGATTTGTATGTGTTTGTGACATAATAAAAATAGATATATCAATTCCCCATATAAAATGAGAACCCACTCATAGACTAACATAAATCAATGGAGGCTTTCAATTCTGGTGGACACTTCACCTTACTTTATATCACAATGCTACTTTATTGCCACTGCTGTGGTTGTGAAATGTCACCAGTTCTGTGGCTAATTAAAAGATGGGCAGCAGATTGCCATTAATGAGATTTGGCTTCCACAAAATAAGGGTCTCTTGGTGTGTGGCTGCGTAAGTCAGCAAAGAGAATCAGACCTCCCCTTAGATGAAGGGAATCTGCACAGATCACATCCAAGTAAATCTTAAAGTAATCCGCTGCATAAAGGAATGAGCTTTTTGCAATTGTATTTCTGAGTGTATGCAGGGGTCCCCCCCTTAGGGTTTTGCAGCCACAAAGATATCACTCACTTGAGCTGGGACCTTGGAAGAAATACATAGCCAGGAGAAAAACAAAGATTTAGCTTTCGGGTCTGCTCCCGAGTCTATGACTACAGAAAAAAGCCCAAACGTAACTAAAGCTATTCTTCTCCATGCTTGAGTTGTACAACAATGGTAGGGGGGAAAAAAGGGATAGTAACATTAAAAATTGCCACTAAAGAACTTCTCTTAAGACTTTTATCCCCAGTAAGACCTTTACTCTTCTGACCTTTTTCAAGATCAAAAAAGATCAAGAGTGTGAAAGAGCTTGATCCCTTGTGTGATAATGACCCTATTTTACCAACCTACTAAGCCCATTAAAAAAAAAAAATCAGCTTTTTTAAGAATTGATACCTAGAAAGACAAAATCATGCAGGTTCAGACCAAAGTCTGCTGCTTCCAGTGATATTACACCTAGTCCACTGCAGCTTGAACAAAGGGGCTGTAACATCTTTTCCTGCTAGAAACACACCGATGTTGAAGATTTCTGAAGAGGAAGCCCCATCTCTCAAACGCCCCCAAAAAGCAGCCAGCTTGACCCAATTCACTGGTGACTCTTTCTGCATGCCAGGACAGGGATTTAACCTTGTGTGTTCTCCTGTCCATTACCAGAAACCTGCACTCGCAGGAGTCTACCCAAGAAAGCCCCAGGGGTGATCCATAAAATGTGAAGATTTCCATACCAAAGCTGAAAAAATTTCAGTTGATGTTGCACAGAGGTTTGTTGGAGGGCATATATACCTCGTGAATATATAATAAAGGTGGTATTAATCTCTGGAAGAGATCTTTCCTAGTCAAGTTACAACTGGGATGAATTCAGCTCAAGACCCTGGGAGTTATTTTCTGTTATCAAAGCTTTAAGTAACTCCCAGCAAGACAAACACATGCACGGGATATCAATCCACATGCCTCAGGATGTAGGCCAGCAACTGCCTCCATGGGGTTAGAAAAATCTCCTGCATCATCCTGTAATTACTTCATTTTCAATTAAGTGAGATAAACACTTGTGGATCATCAGATAGCGGCTGCTCTTTGAAACAGGACATCTGCCTACACAGGCCATCAGCCTGAGCCCAGAGAACAGTTCTTATTTCCCTCATCTCTGCTATATTTAATTATATATATAATTTCTTATATAAAAGACACTCCTTTCACATATATCCGACATAATATGTACATGACAAAGACACATAAAATTCCAATAAAGACCCTAGCAACTGATAAATACAGGCTGCCATCCCAAACCTCACCACAACACCTTTTCAACCTGCCTTTGTGCAGTTGTGTTTGACAACAGTCTAAGCTGCAATTTGAGGGACTTGCAAGTTCAAAGCCATGTCACAGCTTCAGTTCCCTCTTTCTTTCTCCCACTTGTTTGCATCGTCTCTGCTTTTTTGTTTTGTTTTTTAGAAGTGTTGTGTTTTTAGCAGCTAGCTCAGGGGACTGAATCAAGTTCTGTTCCCAAATCTGTAGATAAGATACTAAAAACAATTTTGTCTTGCTTCCCTCATACATAAAATAAGAACTGAAGTCACTCGGTTGAGAAATAATGGATCTTTTGAAGTACTTTGATGTCCATCAGTTCCATTTCTGCCATATTTTAATAGTTTAAAAATACACACTAAACTAGAGAAATAAAACATATTCAAAGAACTATTTTAATTAAAGGCACTTTGGTGTTCAGACTCAGGATACTGAAATTCCTTGGAGACTGCTGATTTGATACACAGTGTATATATATGACAGATGGAAGGATCAATAAATACATGTTTTTTTCCTACCATATAAACCTTTTGTTTCCTCTCCCCCAATGCACTTTGAGAACTTTTTTCTACCAGAATAGCTGATCTCAAAATGACACCAGCATAAAAACTGAAGCTTTTCCTTACGGCTTGTCCGTCATTGAACAATATTTCCAAGTTTTAATTTAAAAGTGCAAAAGGAAATACTGGCCACAAAGGATCTGGTTTTCATTTAAGAAATCTTCCATTTAATAGAAAAGCTTAATTAAAACATCACTCAAAATTCCCCAATATTAACTTAATGGTGAGAATCTAGAGAATTGTTCTATTTTTTTTTTTCATCTGAAAAATTAACATTAGTGACTTTTACCAAATGTCTTAAACAGTTGCTGTTATTCAGAAAATGTTTGAAAACTTAAAGCCAGGTTGTAATTACGACAATTTTAGAAGTGGCAGCTCAGCCTTGTTGGACTCTTACCAAATACTATCCAAAACATATTCATGTATTTGCACAAATTTTTGATATATATTAAAAATCCTTTTATTTCCCCACAAATGTCTGACCTTTGACCACTCTTTAGTGAAGCTGAATTTTCTACAGTGTATTCTTGGAGAACAAAGTACAACAGCAACTGGCAAAGTTTTTGAAAATACTACTGGGGGGAGGCTGAAGGAGCCAAAATCATTATTTTTGTATGGAGTGTTTCATACCAAACACAAACACTGGGGGGTCTCGACTGAACTCCTTTGCCCTCCTGCCGTTTATGCCTATGATATTGGGCAATTACACAGCTTTGGCTGAAACAGTACCCTGGCTAGGAAATTTCTCACTTATTGGGGGGTTTGTGTTACACTTGTCAACAAAAATGAGACCATTTAGCAAACCTGATGAATTTAAGGGGCAAATCATCTCGCTTCTCTCCGCCTTGCATCTCTGCATCTGCTTTTTCCTTCCTTCAAATAGAATTCAGTTTTCTCCACGCATTTTGAAATTTAAAGGAAACCCAAGTCCCAAATTAATGTAAAACTACACCACAAATAAGAGTTCTATGGCTGAACAAGTCTGCGGGAGCTGCAGTTAATGAGAGTTGGCAGTGGGTTTTGCCAGCATGCTTACACTGCTGCTGAAACACACACACACCACTGAGCCTTCCACGTTGCAAGGGAACTAGAAAGGAGAGGTTCCATTGATCAAACTACTTTTCTTTTACCCAATATTTACTCCAAATACATTTGCATATTACAAAGATTTCCAAGGATGAAAGTGCTTTGTGTAACCTTTGAAAGGTCTTTAAGGAAAAGTTTGGGGTTACTACTTTTTTCTCTTTTGTTTTCACTCGTAGAGGAGAACACCCCAGCTGAAATTTCATGACTTCTCCTGAGATTTCTGTATCATTTCCACTCTGCACTGTAGCCTTTGTTCTAATATACACAGATAGCTTTAAACAGTAATCCATACATAGCTATAAACTCTATATACTTTGCTCCTACCTGTATTTCCACTGTTATTAAGACAACAGATGTTTAAGTCTCCTTGCCTTTATCTGGTTTAGCTTCCAAACCAGAAGACTGGTTAAGAATGATCAAACCCCTCACACTGCAGTTGTTCCCCCTCTTTATCAGGATGTGCTTTAGGTATCAGTAAAGCAAATGTGAGGCACTCCACAGTTTCTGTCATGGGGTTAAAAAAAATGCCACTCCTCTTAAGGCCAATGCTATTGATTTCACTAGTAGTAGCACTGACCACAGATACCACCAAAAAGTTCCTTAAAGTCCACAACAGATGCTCATTCAATACCATGTAATTGGTCCAGCAGAAGGCAAAAGATCTAAAGCTGTCAGTGGCAGTGAGGAAGACTTTCATATCACACTTTTTCCGAAGAAAAGCAACCTGAGGAAAAGAGGGTTTGTGCTCTCCACTAACTGATCTCCAGGCATGCTCTCTCCAGAAAGCTGACCAGAGCAAGTAGCTACAGAGACAATTCCCACCAGTAACTTTGCCACTCTGCACTATGGAATGACAAAGATTCCCATGAACTCCAAGGGGAGCCTCCAAGCCCCTGCTGCTTTCCTTCACACCCAGCAGCAGCAGCAGCAGCAGGTGAGCTGTGTGTCCCACTGCACTCCTCACCTTCTTTCTCCAAACACATCCTCCTGCAGAGCACCCAATTAGAGAGAAATTTGTTTTCTGGAGGTTGTTGGGCCCTGTTTCCCTCTGCTACTACCCAAGGCAGCAAACGTTCCTCATTGGGACAGGCAGTGCCTGAACAGCCTGGGAGGGGGTGAATGCTCACGAAGGCCACGGATGCTCAGGCCATCACCTTTGCCTCCCCTTGAGCAGAATAATCAGCACAACAGCAGTGCCAGGTGCTTTCTGCCAAGCCAGAGTTCAGCAACACACTGACCAATGCCCTGGGACCAAACTGTTCTTTTCAAAAGCACAATTAAAAATACTCAGCATATCAGCAGTGCTATAATTGCTCATTTAGGAGAAGGGTCAGCAAGACCATAGATGACTTACCTGTTATCTCATTGTTCCCTTTTAATAATACTCAGCTGCCCAATGAAACTACTCCCTAAGAACATAGACTGAAATCAATCTCACTTTGTTAGTAGGTCTGAGTGCTGGCTCTGTGCCCTGTGGAAGAAACAGTTACTAGTCTGCAAGCAAGGTGTTTTAACACCTCTGGGTACCTCCTTCAAAGGCAGCAGTTTCTGTCATTGCCAATTATCTCTTCAGAAAAAAAGTGGAGGGTTATTTGCAGCTATAATATTCAGCAACCATTTTTCTCCAAGTGTGAGAAATTATACTTTTCCTTTCTACTGTCCTTTTTCTTAGTTATGCAATGGTAAAGCAAATAAAGAGCTACACCAGCTTATAAACCAGCAATGTTCTTCTAAATGGGTTACCCATTCTGCTCATATAATGGCCTAAGTCTTGTATGAAGTACTTCAGAAGTGTTAAACTATCAACATCCACAGGCTGTTGGTTTAAAATCCACTAGAAAAATAAATGATCTCTTCCATGCCTGTAAACCAGATAAACACTGCTACAGCTTTATGAAGTGAATACAAAGATAAACTGAAGATAACTAGATGACTTTTTTGTTTGTTTTGTTTTTTCAGGCTTAATTCTTTGAAGTATGGCTCTTTTCTTGTTGTGCTGATTAACTGTGCAGTGGACATTCAAAACTATTTTAGACACAGTTCAAAAACCCTTTAACCCCTTTCCCACCTCAAACAGTTAAATTTTCTGCAATGACATTTCTATGGAGTAAGCAGTAACTAGGACAAGCAGAAATGCCACAGAACACACATCCATTGTGCACTCAGCACTGGAGTATTTGGACACCAATATGGTCTGTGTATTGCCAACCATATCCAGTCCTCTTGAATTTGGTGCCAAACCAGTTGTAATGAGAAAAAAGGACTCCCATTTATGGCTTCATCCTTTTTTGCTATCCAAAACAAAGTTTTGGGGTTTATAAATGCAACAAACTATTAAATTCTCCCATATTTTATATAGAGTATTCAAGGAGGCAATTTGCAAGTAGAGCAAATATTTGCAGTATTCAAGTCACCAGCTACAAATGGTTTGTAAATATTTTACCTTTTAAAACCCACAGATTTTGTTGACACTGTTCTATTGCTCTGCCAAATTATTATTTTTCTTTAAAAAAAAATCAATGGGGAGATGCAGGGTAAGATCCCAACATAGCTCCATGCCAGTCTGAATGGCAGTGAAAGATCTACACCTAATGAGCATCAAAACCACCAGCGTTACTTCAGGACACGTCATAGAGGTTTCAGCAGATTTACCTTCTCTTCTTTGCTTTGGTATAGTATTTAATTTAGAAAGCAGGCAAAAAGGCAAAGAAAAGCAGCCCCAGAGGTACTTGACACTCCTCAAGCTAAGCATGAGGAACTTATTAGGATTAATCTGTCCAACATCACCAGACCACAGACAACAGATACAGAGAAACTCGGGTAAAAACTGCAACTGGCTTTTAGATTATTTTACTCAGTGGCAAATTTTTGTATGCTAGAACTAGACTGAAACTGAATTCAAAAGGAAGAAAAACAGCCATCTTAGTCCATGAAACTGTTAGAACATCTGGTGCTTGTAGCTGCCAGGAACCCATTCTAACCAATGGCTGAGAAGGAACTGTTGGGGATGAAAGTTTTGCTGCTGTTTGAACTTGTGACATCCACTTAAACCAACTTCATGTTGCCAATGAAAAAGATGCATATCATGACCAGCTGAAATTTTTAATGTCCAGAATATTCATCAGATTGCTTTTAAGGACTAAATTACTTAGCCTTCATGTGTTTCTCCTTTGTCCCAGCAGCAGGATCCCCTCTGCTTGCAAAGGAAGAGTGGCTTACTGGGAGCACTTGAGAGGAAAGGAAAAGCTGGAGTGGTTCACCCTGGGGGCCTCCCCCTTCCCTGAACTCAGAACTGCTGCTCAGACACAGGCAGCTCCTGGGGGACAAAACTGAACACATTATGAAGCAGTGAGCAAGGCAATGGCTCAGAATAGGCCCCACAAATAATTCCTGATGTAACTTCAGTGATTTCAGTGGCACTGAACCTGGGTGGCTTTTGGCACAACCTGTCTAGCAGTGCAGAGAGGGTTTTCATTTCAAGATCCTGATGTTGCTGCCTCCTGCACACAACGGGGCAATTCATGGAGCAGAAGGAATAGCAGCTGCAGCAAGAGGGGGCTCTTGATGAGGACAGGAATGGGATGAGGGATCAAACAGGAGCTAAAGAATGCCTTGTTTTTACTGGTGCATTAAAAATAAATAGAACAGGCAGCCTATAGCTTACAATCATGTAGAACTGCTGCCTACCTTAAAGTCTTTGTGGTGTGCTTTAGGAGTATTCATGTTATCACCTGATCTTCCCTACTTACCATAATAATTAATGTACAAGCAGTGCTCAGAGGGACCAGCTCCAAGGCCACAGAGGGGAAGAAGAAAGAGCACATTTCAAGAGGATTCCTTCTTTCAAATAAACAGAGAGGTGCTTGGAAACCATATCAAATATCTAAAGCTGAATTTAATAACCACTTTTTACAAAGCTTTTTTGTTTTCTGTTGAATTATGCAATATTATCTGAAAAAGTAGTATCTATAATTAACTGACAACGGGGCTGGAATTAAGTAGCACTGGATGGTGGTAAAAAGCATGTTCTTTGTCCCCCCAAATTTAGTGAGTTTGTACTTAAATTGAAGCTTAGTGGGGAGGGGGAATACAGCAGTAAAAAATTCCCAGCCCAACTTTTAAATACGTACACCACCTGTATTTTTTCTTTCCTGCTATTCTAACATACTGTGCACGTGGGAGATTTCACTCAGATGCACAGAAGCCAGAAAGAGCAAATTTAGCATAAAAGTGCCAGTTTTTTGTTGCTTTGCCCCATTGTCTGCAGTGGCATTACCCTAACCAGACTCCCCTCACTGTGACCTTGGGTATGCAGTGCAGAGCTCTGCTGTGCCCTTCCTCCTCCTCACAGCATCTGCTCTCAAGTGTCAGCCTCACCATTGCCCAGCAAACTCCAGTGAGCACAGCAACCCCAGCTCTGGTGCAACCAGAGAGCTGCCTTCTTCTCACTGACACAGGGATCTGCAATAGGCAGTAGCAGGCTCCTGAGCACCCAGGAGGAATTCCTGGTGAGAGGACATCACCCCTGAAAAATGCCCCGCAGAAGAAAGTCTCTTCCATAACCAGTAATCTGGTGTTGCTGAGCCCCTTCCTTCCCAAAGTTCTGCTTTTATAAGCAAGCATCTTCTTTGATGATGGGAGAGTCAGAATAATTTGTACCATTTAAGGGAATCAGTGCTTACCAAATCACACAAAATTCCATAATGTAGCACAGACTCAAGAGGAAAAGGACAGACACATATATTTTAATCCAAAGGAAACTGCACAAAGTGATTAAACTTTACTAAATGTTTTTGTGAAGCTGTAGCAAAGGTTTCAGCCCTCTGACTCCTACAGCTTCGTCAGTCTTTTCTTTCTCACTCCTTCCTTCCACAGAAGGGGCCAGCACACAGCACCTCCAAATTACTTAGTGCAAAGACTACAGATCACTTACCCAAACTTTTCTAGTGATTAGCAGTACAGGTTGCCATAAAAAGCAGACAGCTTCTCATACAGTGAGCTCATTATGTGGTTACCAGAAAACGATGGAAAGACAAAGTAATGATGGTGGTGTAGGCATTACTGCTAACATGCTATCTCTTATCTTGATAACATTGCAGGTAATTAGCTCATGGCACTACACTGGTATTTTACTGTGTGCACAGTTTTGCACCTCAAAAAAGGTAGAAAAGTTCCATGATTAACAGCTACTCCCCAAAGTTTATAAAAGACCCAACTGCTCAAGAGACAAAAGACCACAGAAGCTTCAGCTGCCCAAGAGATCAAGTACCAGCAACAAATGCACTCTGTGATGGAAAACCTGATTAAAATTTCTCAAAGAAATCATTATGGGTGAGAAACTAATTGAAAGACCTCCCTCCTGCCAGAGCTTTGCTAGGAAGAGAAGACATCAAAGGCATGGAGGGAGAGCTAATGTTTTCACACTTAAAACTGAAAAAAGGCAATCTTCATGTTTGTGTTTGTTCAGTACACACTTCTCAAATGTTGCCCCCTCACAATCTAAATCTGCCGGGTGGAAGATCTAAACCTTGAATATACAATGCTCTTTAGCTTGGGTGTATGGTGCTATTCTTCCATGCTGTGTGCCTGTCTATTCATGTGCTTTTATTCTTTATTCTTCAGACTGATATATAGTAAACAATATGGCCAGCCACTTAAAATTCTCTAGGTTATTAAAATGTGAGCAGCATTTTTTTTCCTCTTTCCTGGATTTCATCTGGAACCACTACCTAATTAATATCCAGAACCCAGCAGGAATCTGAATAATAATAATAATAAAAAAAAAACTTTTTGTTGTTCCTTGAATAAATCTGTGTAATTTAAACCATAATCATGGGGATTTCATCAAAAGTAACTCAGCTCTTCCAAGTCCCACATCATCATTACAAACAACTTTGTAGTGCAATTTCCAAGGCAAGATATCTCCTCACTTTCATATTTTAAATGAAACATTTCTAATGATGCCAAGGATGTATTTTTCATGTAAAAAGCTAGGATCTCAATGGTTAGAACACAGGGAAAGCCCCGTATCCTCTGCTGATACACACACCTTACTGTAAAGGATCAGTTCATACAAATCCTTCCTTCTCTCTCAGACACATTGTCTTATCGGCCGGGAGCTAAGGTGCAGTGGGGTATAATGCAAGCCCATTTCTCACAAGCTTAGAGCTTAAGCACTTTGTTATTGGTTATTAGGGCTGGACTCCTAGAGATAAACCTACAACTACTGTACACCAGTGAAGGGCAAATAAGCAAAATCCCTGACAGAAGTCTGTTGTAAAATGATGAATAAGCCTCCTAAATTGCCATAAGGCGTTAGTCACAATGGAATTGTATTTGTCAGACATGCATTGTAACCCTAAGGTTATCAGAGTGGGCCAGCAGATACAGGAGGAGTGCTTAACACTATCACCCCCTAATCATATCTCCTACAGGCTAAAAACTCTGCAGGGAGCATTACCACTTAAAGAGGTGCTGGTGTTTCTGTGGACTGAATGGAGACAGCGCTGGGTGGAAAGGAAAAACCTACAGAAAAGGCTGACAGATATATTCACGCAGCCTGCTCACAAGTACACCCTGAATTGAGATATAAAAAATCCTTGCAAATCATATCCCCAAGGCTGGGGTTCTAAATAATAAAATACTGTAGATTACTACTTTATTAGTTTCTTAAAAAAACTTACGAAAAATTATCTTTTGCCTGTGGGAAGACATTTTATCTGAAATTATGGCAATTCCAACAGTTTTAAAATATCAAATTTAGAAACTAAGCAGCTGTAGGAAATAGATTATATTATACCCTACTCTTGCAAATTAAATTCTCAAGTTCTAGTTTCCCTATAAGTTATTTCATTTTATTTATCTTAAGCTTGACTATCACTGATGTACACTGGAAGCCACGACAAGCTAATATTAATTGTATATATTATTAGATGTGGCCAAAAACATGACAAAACTGCCCTTTCCCCACTGCAAAATTCTAACTCCTGAGGAAATGTTTGCTGCCATAACCTTCTGACTGGAAGTGATTCCCAATTATCAGACATACAGGAGAGTGAAAGCAGTTCCAAAATAGTCCTAAGCCTAGTGATTAGCCTTAGTGATTTCTCTTTAAGAAATTCAGACATCCTCACATGATTCAGAGGAAGGAACTGAGCCTGGGTTTCCCTGCAGCCCAGATGACTGTTCTGGTCACTGGGCTATATCATCATTTTGCTCACTTGCTCTGTTCCCCACCTCCCTCCCTCCATGGCCAGTTGAACATTCAATTATTTATATGAAGTGGAACAACTCCAGCAGGAGAGACTGAGATGCAGGGCATGCACCTGCTCCTGCAATCAGATTTTGCATCATAATAAAAGTTTTGGAAGCTTGACTCTTTTAGGGCAAAGGATCATCTTCTGGACAGTCATATTCATTATGTGAATGGTCACAGCATTTGTAATAGTGCATTTCAGCTTCTTCATAGTTGTTTGTAACTGCATGCACTTACATGTAAAATATAGTAAATCTTGTGAATGAAGAAAAATCAAAATTAAACATTTCTGAACATCCTAATGCATGTAAAAAAAAAAAAAAAAAAAAAAAAAAAAAAAAAAAAAAAAAAAAAAGCCCTTATTTCCCCTGACTGAGCACTAGGTAATTCCCATTCTCATTTCAAGAATTATCATCCCAATAGTAGTATTCTAAGTACTAGACATAGTTTTAAGTGTAGCAGAAATACTGAAATATAAAAACATTTGCTGAAACACACATAAAAATACCCTCAAAAGAAGGGGAAGGACTGCTGCCTTAGTGCAGTTTTAAAGCCCAATTATACATGACAATAAACAACAAAAGGTAGAGCTATGCATTACAATTCTTCTGCAGTCTTAGTGATGATTCAGAAAGCCTTGTGGATTCATTTATGTTGAGGTAAAAGAGAAGCTTAAATATCAGCAGCTCTGCAGTGATACAGCAGCATGGCATCAATGCTGTTTTGCTGAAAATATGAAGGCATAAGCAAACGCTCAGTTTCTGGGTGTTCTTTAAATTCTGTCTTTAGGCTACCTTGAGGTCATCCACATGAATCTCCAGTGCTTTATACTGTTGGATTTCTTGCCTTTCATGTGAAAAGAAAATCAACTTCCTTCATCCAAAACATGGAACAAATAACCAATTACACAAACTGTGTTTTAAAAGGAGAAACTGGGTTTCAATATTTGTGAAATTAAAATAACACAGAAAAAATGAGGTGGTCTTACACAATATTAAACAACAGATTTGGATGCAGGTATAAAGTTTCCTGGACTTAGCAAGGAGAATATTCTATTAGGCCATGACAGGACAAACAAGCAGAGCTGCACTGTTCCTTATAGCTATTTTCTCTCACCCCATGTGCAACTGGGTCCACTGCAATTTAATATGATGAAGATCTACACCTCTGGAGCCTGGAGCAATGCCTTTCAGGAAAGTGAGCCCACCTTTTGGCTTTTCAAGCCAAGAACTCAATTTCATTGATTGCTTGATTTATGGTGCAAAACCACTTATTGCAATTTACACACTCACTGCTCTCACTCTTCCCTCGTCGAAAAAAAACATTAAGTAATGGTGACAGTGGGATTTTGCCATGGAAATTAGTATATTGCTCTTCCCCATTTAAAAGCAAAAGCTAAAGCTATCAAGATGAGTAAAAGAACAAGACAAAGAATTCAGAACTGTCTATTCTTAAAAGAGCACACTTGTGAGTGTCCAAAATTTTTCTGCATTAAATTTCTACTCTGAGACAAACTGAAACCAAGCACTTTCTAGCATGCTGCAATCCCACATGTATGCAGATATTTAGTGTGATGTGCATCGTGAACCCCAAAACCATTCTTCTTTATTACTGTATAAAATATTCTTTTTCCTTTTAGTGAAAGAACCAATAAAACCTCACACAAGATGAACCTCCCCACACCCCACCCCTTCTTTTTTTTTTTTTAAGCTGCACTTGACAAGCAGCCAGTTTAAGCAGTTAAAGTCCTTGCTCAAGTGGCAGGCAAGCAGATAAAAGCTCCCTGTTTGGAAAAGCTGGGAAAGATTTTACAAGGTGCTGCAAGTTGTTGGCATTGCAGTTTCATTATAGAGAGACTAAGGACAGTATTGCAAAAAGTGGGGTATGGATTAGTGAGGAAAGGATTAGGATCTTTCCCCATGTGATAAAAAAAACAATTCAATAATCCACAATACAACTATTTCCAGTTTAGGAATACACATCCTGAGGTGTACACCTTATAGCAGAGTAGCTTGTTCTGCACTGCAGATATGTGAATAGCAACAATTGAAGTAACCTTTGAGGCTCTCACCTTTGGGACCAGTAATGCTATACTGTATTTTCTTTTCTATTCAACCCTGAATTTCAAAAAAATCTCTCGGGCCCTTCCACCAGCATCGAGGCCCAACACACACACTTGCAAGTTACCCAACCTCACTGCAAGTCAACTTCTACAGGAAAACAGATGGAAGCACAACCACTGACATCACTGGCAGCTGCCTGTAACAAATTATCATGGATGATGAGAATGCCATTTTGTGCAGGGCATCAGCTTTCCCACACCTACAGAGGAATTATTTGTTGGAGCTTTCTCACATCCCCCACCTTCAAGGTGGTGCAGCCTTTGCATCCCAGTGCAGAAGCTCAAGGCTGGCAAACATGAAGTCCAGCATCTGACCCCAAACTCCAACCCCGACAACAGCAACTAAAGCATTTCAAACAAATGGAGAATTTTATAGGTAAGAAGCAGCAGATGGCACTCTCCGCTCTGCCTTAGCTCCGAGCAGGAGCTCAGCAGGGGGCACTCTGTAATTAGAGGGAACTTCGGGTCCAGAATAAACCCAAACGTCGGCCACTTACAGCCATACATGGCCTTGTGATGTTTTTCTACAAAGAAAAATACTTATCTCCACGTTGTAACCACGTACAGCATCATAGCCATAATTTCCAGGGACTGCTCACGTGCTAGGTACAAATCATTTGCAGTCCTTGGAGAATAACTGCTCCATCCCCCAGAGGAAGCTGCACTGGAGGGATAAGTGACCCCTGCACAACAAGCAGCTCTGCTGCTTTGTGTACAGCAAGATGTGGGTGGCCACCTAGAGAGATGGATCATTTTTCCATATCAGAACTGGATGCTAACTGGAAGAAGATCAAAAGTAGAAGGAAGTACAAGAGAAAACAATAGGAAATTGATTGTCTAGGAAGGCTGGAGCAAGTGTTACTTCAACAAAATCAAACAGAGAGACAGATTGGCCAATTTTGTGGTATCTCTGTTTATTTTGTCTTGTGACATGAAAGCAGACTATGGGAAAGTGGTGCACACTTCCTCAGCAGATCTGCTTCCCACGTCGAGTCCCTATGGAAGTTGAAGGAAGTTCTTCATGTCCTCATTCAGGGATCACATTCCATCATTTTTGCTACAGAAAAATTATTTTCACTGTAAGGTACTAAACCACACTAAAAGGGATTTTATGTAAATCTGTGAAATGTATATGTGTATACACGCAAATCTTTCTCATGAAACAACAGCCTGGATTCACACTGAAAAAAACCAATGCCACCTAACTTGCAAAGCAGTCCAAAACTACAGCTCCAGGGTCTATTGTCCCCATTTTGCTTGATCCCCACCCAGAAGACCACTACAGTTCAAATCCCACACTCCCCAGACTGCATTCTTGCTTCCAGCAGTGTTGATTCAAATGCATAAGATTCCCAGAAGGCTGAGGGATGTCAGGAGTCTGGGGCAGGGACACAGCAGCACAGAGATTGAGTAAGAAGGGCTGAGCAGGTCAGGTGTTTCCATTCATCTCAGTTCTGGTATAAACTCAGGTCTCCTGGGTAACCTGGTCTGAGGGCTTTATAAATCATAATGATAGTTCCTCAGAAATTTTCCTGTGAAACATGTTTCTGGGAGAAAACACCAATTTATCACTACTAAAATGTACATTAATTTTGAAAAAATGGTGAAGGAGCCCCACTGACCTACAGACTTCCAATGGAAATCTCAGTTGCCCACCAGCTTTCCTGCCTGCAACCCACATTTCTGTGTGATTGCTCCATGGCACTCCTGCTTCTGAGACTCTTTCAGGGCTTGGATTTAAGGCCTGCCTGCACCCACGAGGTGCCTGAGCTGTTGCACACCTCATAAAAGTACCCAGCTCCTCCTTACCTGCACTAGAGCAGGGTCCTGTACAGCTCAGAGGGACTTGTGAAGACTCAAAGAACAAAGAAAGGGAAAACAGTATTTCAGACATTGTAAGAAAACTAAATCTGAGGGAAATGGGGGGTTCCTGTTCTCAGAGAGCTCCTGGGTGGTGGGAAAACACATATTGATGGATAAGAAGAGGTGTGTCAGATCACCAAGGTGTTGCTTTTAGGAAGATCAGCTTTATCAAATAGTCAGAAGAAAAAAATAAATCTAATTATTTTAGACTAGCACGAAGTTCAGTTTTTCCTAGTATTCACCAGAAAAGTGGCTAAGACAATTTTCGAAGTGCGGGTTGTTTTTTTCAAATAAAAACAAAGAACAAAAATATCAGACTTAACACTTCAAATGCCTGGGTGGGGAATTACCATTGTAGATTTACCATACTGAAAAAATAATATCCCAAAGCATCAGAAATGCTACAATCAAACCTTTGGCTGCATAGTTTGAAATTAAAAATAATAAATAAAACCAACAACAAACAAATAAAACTCCAAACAACCCAACACTAACATTTTCAAATGCCAATGCAGAAGTCAGGAACAGAACTGTCCCTGACAAACCCACTCAGTGAGTCAAAAGGTTTCTGATATGACCCCATAGCCACTTCCTGCCAAGGAATTGCTCAGAGAATGAAATCTGCTAAAGCAAGGATGGTGAAGGGAACTGCTGGGCTCCTCAGGGTACCTCACACCATTTGGAGGAATCCTTAGATCAAGAGAAAATGCAGCAAGCGCAAAATTATTGAATAAAATGTTCTAAAGAGACACAAAACCCACAAATGGTACGAGGACAAGTTTTCAAAATAAAGTGAGATTTCTTCATGCATGTGTTTGATTACTAAATGAGTGCCTTGGAGAAACAGAGTCTTCTTCCTCCCTTCCTGGCTTTCCTTTGCAAAAGCAAACTCAGAGCTATTGTTATGCTGTCAAGTGTGCTCTATTTATACCCAGGACAAAAGCCCTTCTCTGTACTGGTGTCTTTTCACTTGCTCAAAATAAATCTACCTCCTCATGAGGAGGTACATTAGTTACTATTATGAGAGGTCTAAAACTGAAAACTGTATATTACAAGCTGAACTGTTCCCACACAGACACCAAAACAAATCCAGTGATTTACTGAAGTCACTTTGGAATCATGAGAGGGTAAATCTGGCTCCAGAGCACTTACAGTAATGTTTTCAATGTTGACAAAACATAGAAAGTTGGAAGTCTAAATTAGCATGAAATCAGACTGAAAAGTCTGAATTCTGAGTGAGAAGTGTAAGACAAACCTGCATTATGTAAACATATATATGATCTGGGGCTTCATTTTTCCAGCTTGCAAAAGAAATACTCATGAAATTATGCTCAAGTTTCTTCACTCCTAGGGAGAAACAATAACATCTTCTACAGTCTCAAATCAGACACACTATACAAAGCTTTCCTCCTGCTTATATCCATTTATAAGATTCCTTTCTTCTCCAAAAAGCTCAAATCTTAAATAACTACAGTGAATTTGGAAGCACAATAAGTTAAGGAGTTTATATTGATACCCAACTACCATGTAGGGTTTGGTGTTTTGTTTTTTTTTTTAAGGTGAGCTGCTCCTATTTGCACTCATTTGAGGTGTGATACATCCTGGAGACACTGGGCATCTTTTCATCAGTTTCAATGGGTTTTGTATCAAGCTCCTAGTAAAGACAGTTATTTGCCATTGTTCTGACTTAAATGGAAAGAAAGCAAGGAGTTTGGCAACTAAATCCTCTGAAACCAATGTCCACCACCTATTTCTGTTACATTTACTTTCATTTTTGAAGCTGTGATGAAGAAGGAAGAGGTGGGGAATAAGCAGGGTGCCTTACTGCTATGGTGTGGTTTCCTTCTTCTCAGAGGGGGAGCAATAAGCAAATTGTCCTTTGGCATGGGAAGGGGGAAAATACCATTTCCCTCCTAGCTCTGCATAAATTAATAGGAAAATGGGGGGAGAGAGTTCTAGAAGAGATTCTCAGAGGCCCTAGAAGTGATGGGGGAACCAAACATGCTTAATGTACTCCTGTGTCCCATTTTGTAAATTTAAATACAGGGCTTGAAGGAACCACTGTAATAAACCACCCTGACCTCCTTGTGCAGCAGAGACCACAAGTCCTGCCTGAAATAATTCCTGTTTGATTTAGAGCTTTTTTTTCCTAAGGGGAGAGGCAGGAGGAGGACTCTACAGTGGAATCCTTCCACCCCTTCAGCTTCTCTGTGAAGCACTGGATCCCACAGCTTTCACCAGCTCTTGTTATGTCTCTGAAGTATGTTTTAACACAAACAGGTAAAAAACTGGGCCTTTAAACAGCAAAAGAGAGGTCAGCCCTTGCCTTTTCCATTGCCTGGAGTGGTATGCCATTGACTGACTCTAGTGTGTTAGTTTATTTTTTTAAGCAAGCTGAGCAGGGCTCAGTCCACAGTTTCCACTCTCGCTGCAGCTAGACCATTGCTTTTGGACCACTGTGGTCTGAACTACTTTCAAAGCCTTTAACCCAGTTCTAATTTTGCTGTGAGAGTACCTTTAAAAAGAAAAATTGTTCTGATGACAGCTAAAGAAAGCTGAAGTCACTGGAGCCAGCATCATGTGTTCACATCAGGAAACTGACCACTGTTGTTAAAAAGTAAATGTTTGACATGAACTAAAGTCACAGAAAAATATGATTCAGTGTTTGAGCAAGCACTGTTTATGAAAGCTTGAAAGAGCTGAAAACCCAAAATGATTTATATCCTGGGAGCTGGTATGCAGCTTTAAACATGTTCTTTTTTCAAGTTCATCTTGTCATCCATAGATAAATATAGATTAGGAGAAACCAAAATAAATGGGTGGGTACTAAAATCCACAAAACAACTAACCATAATGGAAATGCTTGTCCTTCTAGTCAATAGCAAAACCAGCTTATACTTGGTTTAAATAGCTGGTTGGGGTAAAATGAATATTACTGCACAGGAACACTTAGCCAGTATGATCCAAACAAGTCAAAAAATAGCCAGAGTACAACCACATAAAATAAAGCACTGACCAGATTTAAGTATAATTGGTCACCCTCCCATGTTTTCGGATTCCTGTTATTATAGCTTAGGAGGCTCTGTAATGTACCTTTGGAAAAAGTCAAAACGGTTTCACTGGGTTTCTAACCTTTGCACTTCAGTAAGATCATCCACTGAGAATATTACTGTATGAGACAAAAAAAAAAAAAAAAAAGATTTAAAAAAAAAAATAGAGCCCACTTTACTCAGAGGTGGCAGCTGACCTTTATGTGCTCATCACCACCACTGTCTCCAGTCCTGTTTGCTTACCATATCCCTATTATGAAGGCAACACGTGGGCAATGCTAAGTTTACATGTTCCACTATAACAAGCTATCCTATTTTCAGCATAAAAATATAATCTAAATAAATATTTTTACTGTGTCATAGGGAAATAAAGGTCAGACAGCATCCTACTGTGTTTTCCAAGATGAGCAAATCCAGTGATTAGACCACAAGTCCCCAGAACACTTGCTGGGGACAGCGAGGAGGATTATTTAGCAGCATTACATAACAACAGGCTATAAATGGGTGCTTTGTGTAAGGAAACAAATCCAGTCCTATTTCCTTCACTTGAATTTTCTTTCGTTACCCTTTTTCTAACAATTTTGGGCTGTGTTGTTGTGAGCCTCTGATGATACACACCTGAGTTCCACCCACAATATTTCTTCTTCCCAAAGTCCTAAACCCCCAGGACACCTCTCCTCATGCCAGGAAGGTTGGGTGCCCTGCAGCCTTAGGAAGATGAGGAGGACATCAGTGCAGAGCTGGCACATGGCACTGCTGCGTCCAGCCACAGCCTGGCTGACTGGGTGAGCTCTCACAAGCATCTGCATGGTGGAAGAAACAGGGCTTGTAACACACTGGTGAGGTTTCCTAACACAATCTTTACAAAATGGTTACGTGTATATTTACAGAGAAGCCCTACAAGACTTAGCAAAGATCCAGAATCTTTCAGAACTAAAGAGCACAAGACACAGCAGGAAGGACTCAGAGTTACTCTCTGCACACACATTCAACAATTTGCTCCTGAGACTACTTGTGTTTTGAAGAGGGAAAAAAAATGACATTTGATTATCTCCATTGCTTTTCCCTGGTCCTTAACCTCTGCTTACCTCCTTTTCCCTCCTTCTCACAGCTTGTAAGATCTGCTAGGAAGGTTTCCCTCTTCTTCAATTGGTTAGAAAAAGCCTAACAAATTACAGCCACTAAATAAGCATATATTAAATGGCATCCCAATTTCAAACCCAAGGGACTGGGAGGTGCAATTCAAACAGCTGCTTTTTTCATTTATGCATCTCCAAAGGTCAACCATGAGCTTGAATGAATAATCTATAATCTGACTCTGCTTATCAAAGGAGAGGTCCAATCTTCAGCTATTTTAGGGAGGAAAGAAACACCTAGGAAGATGCCAAGTGGCAAGTAAAACTAGTGTCAGAAGCAATGTGGGTGATGGTCAGTTCTTTATCTAATATTTATGATAGCTGAATCACTTGATGCTTAGATTTTAAATTCTCAAGCAACAAGCAATATCAAATCTTTGACTTCAGGAAAAAAGACTTGAAATGAATCATAGTTTCCTTAGACAAGTGACTGAAATATTTTGAAGTGCAGAATCTCACCATTAAACATAAAAGCCATGAAAAGCCAATTTTAAGACATTTTATAATGCATTTTTTTTTTCAGTTTAAATAATGAGCTTGTAAATCATTAAGAATAAGATGAAGATATTTTAAAAATTTGAATGAAATATTCATAACAAAATTTTAAATATGCTGTTTACTTGTAAAGCATAAACATATTAATACTGCATTTATGAACGCACACATGAATCCATATATTTAACACAATAGATTTGATTTTGGTTTTAAAGTTTTAGATCCCACAGAAACAGATGAGAAATTGCAAATTAAAAGAATTCATGCTCTATCTGAAAGAGGAATGTAGTATATTCTCTGTACAGAATGAAATATGTAATTCACAGCCATTTTAATGTGGCATGAACAATTTACAGAAAAATGTAGTCCTAGAAAATGTATCATTAAGAGTACAAACAGACAGATCAGTAGTGTGGCAAAATACATGCTGTGTAATGCACTATGGATATTTAAATCAAAACTTTGTAAACCTTTAAAAAATTACCCTTTGCAAACAGATTTGAATGGGGGAAACCACGTTGCTCATGGAAAAAATTACACACCCTTTTATCAAATCAACAAATCTCTGCAATCTAGCTCCAGTAGTGACCTGGTCACTACTGTCCACTTATTTTTTCTTTCATCAAACAAAGGCTTATGCACTACTGACACTGCCTCCTTTCCTAAGCAACATTTTTATTCTATCCACCTTGTCAATCTCAGAAAGGACAGGAAGAGTAACCAATCCACAGATTCCATTCTCTCTAATACATAAGGTATAATGAAAGGAGTTGCTGGTCAAATACTGTAACTGTTTGTAGTGAGTGGATAAGGAAGACATTTGACTTACTGGCATGGAATGACAAATTTCTGAACCAAAAACATCTAACAATGCCATTGTTTCTCAGTAAGTTGATACCTTGCTTATATTTTGGTGTTTCAGCTGTTTGACAACTGGTTTAATATAAAAAAAAATTTCCATATCACTTAAGCAGCTTAGTGAACAAATTGTGGGAATTAAAAAACACAGTTCTCTTCCTGGCTTTAGATGTTACAGTAGCTGGGGTGATGTTATCTGGACTGGAGTTTACCTTGAAGGTCACAGCCTGATGTTGATGTCTTTGCAGAGCTGTCAGAACTACTGATGACACCCAAACCCAAAGTTCAAGGACACAGACTGACCTCATTGTGTTTTTATGAAGTGGCAGGTTTGGTTGGTAAAATGATGCATTAACACACTTGCTTGTAGCTTTAATAAATAAGAAAACTGCAGCAAGTATTCTGAGAAAGTCATGCCACACGAGTTGTGATTGCTAAGGATTAAGGAGATGGAACATGAGGAACATGAAGTTAATAAAAGCTATAACTCAAGAAAAGGAAAAGAAAGATTTAGAGGGAAAACATAAAACCAGATTAGTGCAATTTACCCATTGAAGGAATGTGAAACACACTGGGGATTGATTCAATTTTTGGACAAAGATTTCCTAGGTTACAATGCCTGTAAAAATACCACTGGATCACATTTTAGCTCTGTCCTTGATATGCATATTTTCTTTCTTAAAGAGCACATTTGCCTAGGGGGAAGACCCTTGCACAGCCAAAGAACACACTTATCCAGACTGATAACACCATCTCTCCTTCAGCTGGACAACACTGTCACAGTTTGCCTTGAACAAATGGCACATTAACAGTTTGCTCCACATGTAAAAGTGCTGCCAGATCCCAAACCTGAAACCTGCAGAGAACAACACAGAGATGCTTAATAGATTGCTTGAAGATGCCAAGGGATGTTTGGGGTGTATGAATTCAACTCTGACCTATGCTATATGAAGAACACTATATTGGTGCCTAAAGAAGAAATTACTTCTACTGACTCTATCAGGCTGAAAAAGGAAACTCCAGTCCATTTGGGGAAGAAATGGTGTGAATCCTACTGATGGCTGCACCTTAAGTGCTGATCTCAGAGCTCAAGCAGGGGTTCTGTTGAGCACTGCACTATGCACAGAAGAATCTGTCTTCCAGCTAACAAAATGACACACTAATAAATCCATAGGAAAAAAAAACAACATGAAAGCTACTACATAAATAACTCAACCATATTGCTTGGCTTTAAACACAAAGTCCTACTATTGCATATACATGAGAGTTCAACTTTTAAAAGAAAATTGTTTTTCTAATCTTTTCCATTAAAAAAAACATGAGAAGAACAGTTTTACTCTATTTAATAATTATTCCTTATCAAAAACTTCCAATCAATCTCATGCAGAGCTGCACTATGGACCAGTTTTAATTCTGTACTTTCATACAGAGCTTTGCCATTGATAAAGTTTTTGTTATCTGATACTGTTCAGGTGAGGCCTTTATATTTTTAAATATTTATACTTTATATATTAAGTTCATATATTAAAGTATTAAAGTATATATATTAAAGAATTAAATATATATTAAGTATAGATTATTTATCTTACTGGGTGGGGGGGATGTTCATGGTTGGACAACCATGACAATCTTATGATTTCCTGCCACTGCAATTAAGAACAAATCTATGATCAGCAATGAAAATTAGAGTAAAGATTTGGGGCTTTGATTATTTTCTCCTTAATCATGTCTTCAAATTAATTTGTTGAGTACTGTATCAAGGACAATAATTTCTTAATTCAATTAGATGCTATTTTTCAACTTCCTTTTAAATTTGAAACAACATATTTAAACCCAATCAAAAATCCAAGAGCCTAAGAAACTTCTATTAATGCAAACTCACATTTTATAAGCAGCAGACATTGCAGCTGGCTCACTTCTGTCATGCATGTGACTAAAAATGCCATCAGTAAAGCTGGTATGTTGAGTATTAGCAACAAAGCACTGGGAAGTCTCACTGGTTAGTAGCACTATGAAGTGAGACTCACAAAGTGAGGTCAGAAATATCTCCTGACAATTGGGTATTCTAAGGTTATTGGCAGGAAATGGGTATTCATAACTGCTAGCTAAATTATTTTTAAATTTAATGTGTTGGACAGAGTGGGCAATTGGCCAAACTCTTCTCTCAGGAACATAAATGTAATTCTGAAGTGACTCCATTGACCCGAGCACTGAAGTAGAAATGTGAATCTATTTCTGTCTGAAATGTATTGCAGCTTGTTGCGTTTGTTCTGTGATCCTGGCAGATCCTACAGGTAAACAGGGTCAAGGTGTGCCAATAGGCAGATGGGCTATTGTCAAACATCCTCCCAATGTGTGAAGGAAGAGGTGCTGGTACCTACATAACTCTCACCTCCTGAACATCTTTTAGGGTCTATCCCTGTGTGCTGTCCCCTTACCTCAAGCTATGGTGCAAGAAACCCCAGGAGACATTTTCCCTCCTGAAGGGTAAGGCACATGATTTCTTCCACACAACCATTCTGATGGCCCTGAAGTCTTCTTTAGGTGATGCTTCTGAAGCCTGCTGTTCTCCCACATACATAGCTGCTAAGCTGCTCTCTAGTTCTTGCCCTATTTCTTTTTCATCAGGATGAGGTTTCCCACCTGTTTTCTGCATTACTGAAAATCAGCAAACATCCTTGGGACTGAAACGTTGTAGGAAATGAATCCACCAGTAAATCTGCTACCAGATTTAAAGCAGAGTAACCACAGGGAGGCAGAGGCCTCTTCAGTGGCATCCCAGACGGAATGCCAGTCCTTGCTGGGCACTTGGATGTCTGTGGCAAGGGAGGGAAGGAAGACTCACAGGTCTCTGCAGTGAGATGATCTAAGTCTCATTTTGAAACAATTTAATAACCCTCAGGGCTCCCTTTCTCACAGGATTGCCTCTATCCAAATGGTTTGCTCGGTTCTAGCCCTTGCAAAAGCAGCCCTGACCTAGGATCTCCACCAGATATGTTTAAATACTTTGGATAGACAGTCTAAAATATGGGAAAATGTCCTGACTGAATCTGTGAAAAGGAACCAAATGTATGCTTTCTGTGATGTTAGGTGGCAGTGTGCTGCTACGTTAAAGATCTGATATAACTTCCAGTGCTCTCGGAACATTTGGGGTATTAACCCTGAAGCTTCAGTCAGATTACAAATTTCCATTCTACATTATTGCTGCACTCTCAGTGCTTGCAGTCGTCTTTGGTTTTATCCCAAGCTTCTGTCTTTCTGAACAGACAACCTGAGCAACTTCATTACAGGGTAGTGATCTGAAAGTACTTCATTAAGTTTATAAAAAAGCACTTCACAATTCTTTCAGCTAAGTGAAAATATAAGTCAGATACCACGAGTCAAGGAAGATATTTAAAAGATAAAAAAGAAGAAAAGCCAGAAAATTACCTTAAATCTCAAGTAGGTTTTGTTCAGGTTAATAGCACAATTTGAAAGAAAATAACCTGTTTTGTTCCTGATCTATTAAGTAAACAACTGCACCGTAGCACAAAATCCATCAATACTGAGATCTGTTCTATTTACAAGTGATGAATGCTTCACTTCTTCACACTACATTGAACACACACATGAAACAACTTAAATTTTGCTCAGTCCCTGCCTTGCAATAGAGCTTCAGGATTTTAATTACCACTGGCTGTTTATATATGTGACAACAGAATCACACTTTAGAAGCTGAATTCTCCTTCATTTCTGCTTCCTAAAAGTCACTGAACTCTGAATGAACAAACAGCAGGATCAATTCTGCTGTGCTCTAATTTTAACACCCGGAAATAGCAATCATCAACACAGCTGAACAATCTGTTATTTTTAATTAAAAATCAAACAAAATCTTCTATCATTGGAAAGCCCCTTTGCTAAAAGAAAGGTACAAAAATGGATTTGTTAAGCTTGGGAGTTTATAAATAGGTGTAGGGATATAAAAACTTCTCGATGCTAGTTTCAACAGGAACTTTCCAATAGCTGACCCGTTGTTAACAGCATAAACATCAGCAGTCTTCACTAAATCTCCTGATAAACTGGCCATTAGATTTCTGTATTTTATAAATAGATGTATGGTAAGGAAACTTTTACATAGCATAACAAATAACAAAAAATAGTCAGATTTCCTTATCTACATGTTTGATTTGCTCATAGAATATCTGTAAGCAGTTGCAAGATCCTTTCATTAAACACATCAATAGATTCTTTACAATATATTTGAAGATTTCTGAAATTTAGCTACTGAATATTAAAAAGTGAACTTTGCTAGAAAGTATTTTTTCCCACAGATATTAACCAAAATGATTTTAACTTCATTGGCTTCTCATGGAAAAATAAGCATACACCCATGTTTTTCAGCAACTTTGTATAAAAAATATAATAATTTAAGAAAAATACCGTTTCCTCTTTTTTGTTTTTTTTGTTTTTTTTTTTTTTTAATATATATATGTATAAAAGCAGTGACTTAGCTCTCTAATAAACACTGGGTTCCCAATAAGGATTTCTAATGAGAGTATTTCAGATTTGAAAAATATTTCCTAAACCTGTGATTAATCAATACAGTAAAGCAGCCTTCAAGACTTCTGGTACCAGATAAAAATTGCTGCAGCCACACGATGTGAAGTGCTCATCTGCTATAATCTCACTCTGTCAGTTCAGGTTTGATCAAAAATTTTTGATGGGATAATTTTTTACCTCCAGAGCACACACCGGGTCAGGTATCATCTGTCTGTCCCACTCAGAGTTTACACCAGATAAAGTACAGTGTGTCCTTCTATAGCCACCACAGAAGCATAAAGCTAGACAAAGCCTGTGTAATGTGGTTTCAGTAATTCAACAGAAATGTCATCTTGCCAAATCCAGTCCAAATTACACCTGCTGGGGGATGCAACACCCAGGCCTAGTGCTAATGATTGCCAAAATGGCCCAGTAACCAGTCAAAAACCACCAGAAAATTATTTTTCCACCTTAACTCACAGAACGCTTCTCGCAGTAACGTGCACATATGTGAAATCATTACTTTGGTTTAAAAACCAGTTTTGGGTATTTCTGGGATTGCCTTTCTCTAAACAAGTGCAAGGTAGAACTTGACTACGAACATGCTCTAGATCAACAAAATGGAAAGGAAAGAAAAGTGGAAAAGAAAATATTCAAATCTAGCAAGATGTGTGCAGTTTGGTTGATTTTCCTAAGAAACCATTCTTTAGGATTCAATCAACCAGTAACAGTCAGAACTCATCAAATTACCAAAACCTCGGGGCCATGTTCAGGGATGCAATACAGTCAAACCCCACCGAGGGTCCTGACTGAGTGTCCACACTCCCTGCTGTGGCTCCACAACTCCCTGGCTGCATCTGAGCACCAGCAAACCTCAGTCACCCGGCCAGCTACCAAAAACTTGGCTATGTGATAAAAGTTACTTCAGTCCCCTCTGAAATACTGCTTGTCATTGCTGTGCTTGCTCTGAAGCCATCATATTTGCCAGCCCCTGGGCAGCACCTCTGCAGCAGCAGCCTGAGAAGGACCAGCAGAGGCAGAGCTCTACACCACATGCACAGCTCTCTGGTGAGAACAGGACAAACTCCAACCAAAAACCGTGTCTTTTCTTGTTGGTGTCTTTTACCCACATGAAATGCCCACTATGTGGGAATGCTGAGGCTGTGAAACTGCAGAAAATTACATGTTAGCTATCTCCATTATAACAGGCTGTCATCTTTCAGTGCAGAGCAGCCATTAATCATCCAACAATCATTCATCCATCCTTTCGCTGAAGCATTAAACTGTGGCCCTTTCTGCCTGTCTCTGGTGATCATCCAGGTGGAAATTAGAAATCCCAGAGTGCTTTTCAAAAGGAACAGGGGCTGACCTGGGTGACCCTCAATAATAAAAGAGAAAGCCTGTTTCCATTGTCCACATCTGTGTGCAAGCTATCGCCGAGTACATAATAGGCACCACATTTACCTACACAGTCACCACTTCACAGCATTTAACTCATTCATTTGTAGAGTGGTTTGGGACACCTTGAGTATGAAATATGCTTTGTGAAATCAAATTCCATTACTCCTCACAGTGCTCCAATGAGCATTTTCAACCAAAAATTTCACAGTGCTCCCGTGATTTAGTCTTGAGTCACCTTCTGGGGTAACCATTTGCAGTAGTGCTTCAGTTTCACGTGGAAAAGTGCTCAATGCACCATAAAACATGGGCTAATAATGGGGGGCAACAGTCACCACGGATAAATGTTTGCTGTTGATTTTCCTTTCTTTTTTCTTACATTGATTTTCTATTTCATTAAGATGATGATGCTCCTATTCTCTAGAGAGTGCATGAAGATTTCTTCCTTTAGAGTTTCTAGATGAAAGACACTCAGGGACTTGGGTAACCACCTTAACTTGCTTAGATTTCATTTTGAGGTAATTTTCATGCATCAGCTTAAAAGAATTACAACACTATATTATCAAATTCTGTTAACATTGAAAAATTGCTCTTACACTGAGCAAGTAATATTTTTTAACATTTTATTCACTAAATCCCAATTCTAAAAACATTTTAAGCGCATCAATTTTTTCAGTGCAATGATGATACTTAAAACCAGAAAAAATAACAGCAATGTAAGGAGTTAAGTGTTTAAGTCTCATTAAGAGGGAGAAATCAAGCATCTGACTCCCTGAATACTTTTACTGTTCCTTGCTGAGAGCATATAAATATATACTAAACATTAACCAGGTCCAGAAGAAGGGGTTGTGCCCTCCACAGGTCCCCCCTTATCCTGTGCTGTTCTGTGATCCTGTGTGCTCCCCTACCTGCTTGTTTGAGGGAATGTGCAGTACACAGGTTTGTTTACAGGGCTACAGTGAATTTTGTGCCATGCTCATTATGATGTTACCCAAGAGCCAAAGAAGCAAACAGAGAATCAATCAATGGTTTTCTTACTTATGCTGCAAAATTAATTTTTATCAGTTATATTACATAGGTAGAAGGCACAGCCACACAGAATAAAAAAAAATACTGGCATAGGGGACACACTGTTCTGTATGCTTTGGACCATATCTCTGAAAATTCTCATAACTATGGTTAGATTGAGAGAAAAATGTGTTGTTATTCTCTCTCAGTTTTTTCAGATTATGTGGACCAAATTGTTTTCTAATGGTTCCCTCATGTGCACTGGAAGGCAAGATGCTCATCCCAGAAGGTTCCACAATTGTGTGAATTTGTGCACGAGCATGTGCTTAATTTCAGACAACTGACATAATGTGGGGGAAAAAAAAAAGTCATTAAGCTCTACCTAAACTGTGTGCAAAGTTGCTGAAATTAAGCCTGTGCATTTATGGGGGAGGCATATGTAGTTAAACAGCAACTGAAGAATGAGATGAATGTGGGGTGCAAATATTTAATTAATTTAGTAATACTGATTCCACAGGCACCAAGCTTTCAAGTGTGTTCTGCAATAAGGGAGTACTTAGAACATGTGCTGGGCAATTGCACATTTCTTTTTGTTACATCCTCAGCTAAAAAAGAAAACCAAAAACAACAAAAAAATAGGACAAATGGTCCCCAAATGCAAAACTACACAAAGCAACATTTAAAATAGCACAAAAGAAACATGAATGAACAACAAATTGCATGAAGTCATACAGAAGGCCAAGGTGAAGTCAGCACAGAGACAGATGTGCACTAAACCACACGGGCTCTTGGTATCAAAACTGAAATGTCCTGCCTGCAAAAAGCAAAAGCAAAAGGCCTGCAACTCCCCCTGCTTGATACATGGCTGGTTACTTGACCAATGATTTATATCAGGTGCCTAAGGTATCCACTCTCAATTTTTCTGCAATTAAGGAGGGCAGGGCAGGCCAGTGACAAACGGTTTTCCTACAACGCTTTTGGCTTTAGCTATTATCCCTTAGATATCTTTAAACTAATTCATCCCTCTCTAGAATCCCAGGTTTGGGTTGATAAATCAAGTGAGACCTGTGTGTGCTGGGAGCTGATTACAGGGTCATTCCTCAGCAGAAATGTTTGACCATAGTTTCCCAACTTCATATTTTATCTAGCAGCTGGTGATGTATCATCACTAATCCAAATGCAAAGTATCAGGAAATAAAAGGAGGCGGCACTGTTTATAATAAATCACTGACAGGGGAAGCTTGACCTTTTCATTTCCTACAAGGTATTTCATTGTTAGACCACAGACAAACAGAATTTTTCATCTGGTGCTTAATATGCATCAGAAGAGAACAAAGGTTTATAAGAGAAGCAGAGGAGGGTACTACCTCCACTAGAGAATACTTATCTTTCCATAGGTCAAAAAGACAATGGTGTTAATAGCACCTTTTTCTTAAAAATATTTGATTCTTCTTATTAGATCATAATTTAATGATAAAATGCACTCCTGTACTTTTAATTCTGAAGGGAGATTCAGAGACTCTGTTAACTTTAAAATAATTTATTTTTAAGGAAACTGCTTATATTTAAAAGCACATAAAAGTGACTGAAGCTGTAAGGAAGTATAAACAAAATTATGACATTCCTGTTATTAATGCTCAAGCCTGAAACATATCTACCATACATTATTACTGGTATAACAATTTTGGCTGTTGGTGAGAACACTGTTAAGACTGGATGCAGCACAAACACCTAATAAAAGGCTTCCTCCATGAGGAGCTTCTGTTTCACCTCCACACACACAGGAAGGGAAACAGAGGTACAAACCAGACATGAAAAAATTTCAATTCTCTTGAGAAAAATAAAAGAATCTGTTCAACTGAGGTATCTTCTCAGTCTCTCTCCCCTAACCCTCCATCAGGTGACATGGTACCCAGCTGCAAGAATCAGGTGCTGCCAAATAGAGCAGCCACAGCATCTTGTGAAAAACCTGGAGGCTGTTGAGATGTGCATCCCCTTTCCTTCTTCCAACAGCATGACCCACTGTCAGAAAGAGACACCTCTGCAGCCTGGAAGGGTTCAAGCCTTGGCTCTGCATGCCTCAGCATCAAGAGCCTCCTAAATGCTCCTTCAAACACACCTGCAACTACAACCATACAGCACCAGGTAAGGATTACAGTAGCAAGTCCATCCCTTTTCCTGCAGAAGAGGAGTTAATGCTTATAGGCCAGAAGCTGGCTTCACTCCCCTTGAAAGCTGATGAATTTCTGAGATTCTTTCTAAAAGTGTTCAAACAGGAGCTTGGAAAACACATCAGTGCTTCAGGTGTTACCTGGCAGAATACACACATTCAGTTTGCACAGCAAAGCATCTGCTTCCAAATTATCTCAACATATGCCCAACAATAGTGCTGGGATTCTTTGGGGTTCCTCCCCTCCCCATTCTCCTACCTCCCCAGCAATCATACCAGAAAAGTTTTATTTAAGCCTCTAACAGCCCTTTCCTTCTTGGATTCTCAGTGGGTGCTTCAATGTTCACCTGAATTAGTACAGCAAAAAGCATTAACAGAGATGTTTTACTGTGGCCTGCTTACAGTTTTTCTTGCAATCTGGACACAGACTGCTGACTGCTGGTTTCTCCAATGGTACCAGCATCCTCAAGAGCAAGTAGAGCAGTGGCTTTGTTCCTACTAGCAAGTCAGAGGGTATTCTCAGCCTGAGGAGGCACCAGCCCAGTTTGCTCAACAATAAAAATGAAATTGCAGCAAAGCCTATGGGTGTTTCTGCTGTATTGGTAGCCTCCAACCTCACCCTCGCAGGGAGCTGTCACATCACTACTGCTAAGCTCCAAGTGGCTTTTTTAATGTGCCAGCATCTTAATGTATTTTACTATCATTAGCTGATACTTCTCCTCTCACACTAAACAGGTTTATAAAATCTATTTTACTAAGAGCTAGTATATCTAATTTGTATGAATTTACTAAAGCTTGTCAGTCACACTAAAGCATTTAATCATGTGTGACATTAAAATAAAACACTTCAAAACCTTTGGCACAGTGTGTTCCTGTTCAGAAAGTACTGTAATAGTATTCACTCTGCTGGCAACACAGAAAAGACCAGCAAAGAAATTAACTTGAACAAAATACATTCTCACAAAACTTCCACACTGGTCAAAGTTGGAATATCTTGGATGTTCTCTCAAAGAACAGCTTAGTCCCATTGTAATGATTTGAGATGTTTCAGCAGCCATGTTGGCAGGGGGAAGCTATTATAAATTCAATATTATAGTGTTTGAGTGTAATTAGAACCCCTCATTGCCCAGGGGGAAGGAAAAAAAAAAAAAAGGTAGGAAACTTTCTCTCTGCCTTTATATTACTACTAAGAAAAAAATCTGAATACTTAAATCGGAAGAGCTATTGCAGGGAGAATATCTTTTTGCCCTCCTATGCCAAATCTTCACTGGAGTTAGGATAGCTAGAAACTGTCATTTAACTTCATTCCTCTCCCCTTGCCTTCCCTTCCCTTTAAAACAAAAATAAATTGCAATTGTCACATTTATTTCACTCTGAGATCCAGTCTCAAGGAACTGAATAATAATGAGACTCTGCATTAGATAAGAATTAGCCAACCTGAGCCTCATAATGTGTTATGTAGTGCTAGGGGTGCAGCACTCCCCCAGCCCACAGCAGGCAGCTCTCGTGGTCCCCCAAACCATAGCAGAAGGGACAGGACCTGTGTGCCCACAAATCCACAAGGGACTGCATCAGCCTTGGGGCTTCCTGCAAGATTAACACCTCTCTTCAGTGAGGTCACCTCTGAGTTACAAAACTGACAGTAGTGTGACATGGTGTCTGTGTAGGTAAAGAAACATAAGCTAAACAGGAGGAGTAAACTGCTATAATTTCAGATGCATAAAAATGCACCCTACTAAACATACTGCAAGGGTTGCACATTTGCCTATAGAATGCTATGAATCCTATGTAAATACATGGAAAACAAGATTGCTATTTTATTTACTGCTCTGATTTTCTTATTTCATGTGCAGTTTCCTTTGCTGTTGATGGGAATTCTGCTTATACATTACCAAGGAAATAAATGCCTTAATTTTCTCCTACTTTCCATGAACTAGAATCTCCCCTCCTAATTTAATTTGCCTCTCTGAGACTGTCCCCAGTAGAAGGGGAATCACATCATGAAAGGCACCTCTGCATGACTGCTACAAGGAAGTCTCCTTTCTCTTTAAGCATTCAACACGTACATAAAAGAAAATGTATTCAAGAATCACAGTCAGTAAGCCGAAAGGAAATGCCTGGAAATTTGCCAGATTCTAAGTTAGTTTAATTTGGGTATTATTGTCCAAAGGCCAAGATTAGGACTTCGAATATTTAATTTAAAAATAAATGGCAACTGTTTACATTTCCACTGATCTCAAGTCTCAAGCAAGGGTGTCAAGGTGACAGCTGCAGCAGGGACTGAGTTGAACCTTATACACTTCTGAGAAAGTGACATGGACATTTGAGGGATCTGGTTTTTCCCTCTGATTTCCAAAGGGCTCAGGATGAATTACCTCATAGTTAACTGGACAAGAGTCAAGATGAAACAGAAGCATCTTTATGGAAAATCCTTCCTTTCTCAGAGCTTTACATTTTCCATGCCAAAACATCTACTTTCTCCCCACTCAGTTTTCAGTTCTACTTCTTTAAAAGACAAGGATCAGCCTTCCACTGAGAAGGGTGCTTGGCAGCATGAGGAAAAGAGGTGGTGGTCAGACTGAAGAGGGACTGAGCACCTGTGGGTCCTGCCAGCCCATGAGCCAGGGACACCAAATGCAATGAGCACAGTCACAGTCACCAAGAGGGACACCCCTCATGCAGCACCCAGTTAAGCCACACAACTCCCTGTGGCAGAACAGGATGGATGTTAATGGCTTCCATTACTTCAAAAAGCAAAAGGATGAAATCTTAGAAGAAAAAAAAAAAAAAGTGCACCCAGGGCTATTAAATTGAGAATTACTCAAAAAACTCATGAAACAAACTCCTGAAAGGGGTTGAGCATCCTGAGGAAGTATTACTGTAGGCTCCCTCTGTTCTTAACCTCTCCCCATGATATTCATGACAGACCACTCTCAGAAACTGATACTGGGAAGACAAATCTCTTGTCTAACCAGGCAGAGCAATTCTTACACAGGGCTGATTGAGCTGACTGCCTACCTGGGAGGCTAAACAGAAGAGGATTTGGGATACTGACTTCATCTGTTTCTCCTATTCTCATTTCCAGCCTGCTGAAGATGAAAACCTACTGAGAGTCCCAAGGTGTAAATCTGGGAGAGGTGGAACAGCTCTGCCACTGCCAGAGCTGGGAGAGGAGAACAAGCCCCATGTCTCTCTACTCACTGCCCTGGAATAGTCTACTTCTTTTCCAGCCTGGAAGCAAAATCAATCAATATTAGGGCTGCCTACACAGCACTCATAAAACCTTGCTGGTAATTGATTTAAGGGCTTCTAGAGAAAAGGTTTATGATTTTAATTTTTTTTTTTCAAGCCTGAGTTTTTTTGGATTTTTTTTCCTCACCCCTTTCTCATCACAAAGAGAAAAGGTTTCTCTTTCCCTGCCAGGGAGAGGCAGAAAATACTCAATATCCAACAGTTTCTTCCCAGCCCTTGGAGATTCTGTTACAGCAGCATCCTTGGTGCCTGTGGCTCTCCCTTCTCTCCAGGATCTTGTAAGGGGAATTCCTCCACTCTGAAATGTTTTTCTGAAGTTATGAATAATAAATACCTGGACTTTTTCAGCTCTACTGCTACCTTGTCTGCCGTGGTCCAAAGCCAAACAAAGCAAAGCATGAGGACAAGTGTGAAATATTATATTGGACTAATATAGTTGGAATATAGACAAGTTCTTTAGTGCAGAAATCTCCCTTTAGACGAGCTTGTGTGTCCAAAGTTTGTGTTTCTTCCTGACAGCTGTTCTAATAGACTTCTCTTTTGGGAGTTTCTTTGTTTTAATTTGACAAACATTTCAGCAAGCTTGTCAAGAATTAATTAGGTGGCTCAGGCAAAAAAAAAATAACAGTCTCCTACCTCTGTTTACAACAGGCCCATACCAGCCTAGCTACACCTATATTTCTGCTGCAATTCATAACATCTGGATTAATCTGCAGATTGCCTTTCTTCACAAAACCTCAACAGCTCTCAGCCTCTTCTGCTTTTCTCTTTGGCAAAACAGAACAGGGAAGAAAGAAAATTATATGGCAATTAAATTCTCTCTGTGTTTTAAAGGGACAAGCAGTCTTTCTGTACTAATCTGCTCCTTGCAAATTCAAGACAAATACAAGGGAATTAATATCATACAGTTCTGCTAACGTACTAATTATAAATTGCTGGCTACTAAATGAAAAGTAGGAACAATGATACACAAGATATTATAAAAAACATTTACAGTAACAGAAAGTTAACAACTTCTATCAAGAGAATTCTTCTATAGCAGATGAGATTATACTGCAAAAATAAAAACTACATTATAATTCTCCAATTCTTTCTTCATCAGTCCTTCCAAGATGAAAGTTTTAAGTCATGGTAATTTGGAAGGGGAGGGATCCATACCTGTGGGTGCTGTCAGTACCAAGTAAACCCCAGAATTGTCCATATATAAACAGTGAGACTTAATTAAGAGGTCTGAGGGATTTTTTTTAGCACCTGTTTCCATATGCTCAGAAGGAATATTTATAGCAATATTTGACAGAGCACCACTTCTGCCTACAGGATGAACACAGTAAATTAAATAAACTGATTTTATTCTAAACACAGTTGTCTCTTCTCCATACGCTGATATTTCTGCGGATTTTTTTTTTTTTTTTTTTTTCTTTTTTCTCCCCTGCAAAATGCATCATAGCTATGCAGAAAAGATGAAGGATTTGTATTTTTTTCAACTTTGATAAAATGGAGTATTATCTAGAATGTATGATTGCTTGGAATACAAAGAGGACTGATGGCTGGATAGAGAATGATATTTGATGTATCCCACCAGAAATATTTTTAGCTTAACATATCTGGTATACAATTAATCCCAAGGGAAGATTACTGGGTTTGTAGTGTGAAACTCATGATTTGGGGTAAATCACCTCATCCTGTCTCTAGGATTCAGCTCTAGTACCTTTAGACTCTCCATCTCATTAGAAGTGCAACCACCCTACACAGGTTTCTTTTGTTTGGGGTTTTTTTTATATTTTAAAAAAATCTTTTTATAAAAAAACCAAAATCAATACAGTTGAAAGTCTGCTTTTTAAAAATCTAGTTACAACTGGTCTAGAAAATTTCTTGACTAATCAGCACTTATCTAGATCTTTATGTGTGTAAATAATGCTCCTGCTACAAGCCAAACAGGCAGGTTTCTGTCTCTCTTACTGTGACTGCCAAATCAAGATCTCTTCCAGCCAGCACATAAAATAAAGACCTGTGGCATTAAATTCAGTGTGTAAAACCAGGAAAGAGTAAACTCAAATTAATTATGCAAACTTTAAAAAACACATTTAGGGCTATGATTTGTTCAGATAGGTATGTTTTGCACACTACCTGAATCTAGCTGAGAAAACACATAAAACATTCATTTCGTTTTCTGCTATGTGCTCATTTAGTACAATACACTCAGCCATAATGATGTAGCTAACAATTTTATGGTCTTGTATGATTCATGCTGCAAAGGATACCATGCCACACTGAAACCTTTTTATTATCAATCACTGGGAAACACAACCTTGAATACTGGCATTAATTAAGAGGGTAAGGATTTACAAATTCTCCTGCTTCATTCTCCAAGTATAAATATTCATGAGGGTATCTATGGATCACTTCTTGATGTAAAAAATTAATATTGGAAAATAAGTTGTAAGGGAAATAGAAACATAATTATGAAAGACAGCCTTCAAATCTTTCAATTGGAATACATTATAGTAATTCTCCCTTTTTTGTAAGAAAACATAGGAATAATTATGGAAATATAACAAAGGTGACCACAAATTTAGATTCCTTATTAAAATCAGTTTTAAAAATTAAAAAAGCTGACATTTCTATTAATTTCCTTTTCTTTACTAATAGTTTTTTCCCTGTGGATTCTTTGTAGTGTGTTTCTCAGTCCAGCAGACCTCTCAGATGTGCAGTACCATAGGTACTTTTACATCCCCATTAGCTTGGGTTCATATCACGTTGCCATCACTCCCACTATCTGTACATGGTCCTGAATAAATCTTTTCAGTTTCCTTCTAGGTTTAGTCCCAAGCTGGGCATTAGCCTTAACTAAAGTAGTTGCTTTTAATTTGTGTTTCTATTCCTAATCATCTTTTGCAAGTAATTATGGCAAATGCATTCCTATTAAGCACAAATTAAAGTGAACACACGAAACTCAACGTGGTACCTGCTTCAAAACCCATTTTCATTTTCAGCATCCCAAAGCACACTAAGTAATATATACATTAATAAGTGGCATACATAATAATTGTAAACATAGCAGAATTATTTCCACCACACCTAAGATATAGATAAATAATTATTTTCTTAAAAACAGATTTGAGGACTGCAAATAAAAAGGTGGGCAGCAATTAGTGATGCTCACAGTAAGGAACACTTCCCTGCAAAGCATCTATAACCTCATCAGCCTGAGTTAGGACAAACACTTTGCCAACTACAGACCTGAAGGAAGCACAGAAATTTAATTTTTCCTAGCTTTATCCACAAAAATAAAACTAGGTGTCAACTACATGGTTTTCTGGGTCATCAAGAAACAGATGTATTTTCATCTAACATTTCCATAAGTAAATAAAACTGGTTCTGGTGATAAATATTGAGTCAAAATGACTGAAAATATTATCTACACAACTATCCTGAAGATAAGTAAACAAGCTGAACTTGCCCACACTTGATTTCTCCAAGCTTAAAATCTGCCCACTAACACTTGGCAGAGAACACTGATAAAAATCAAACCACTGATGATTTAGTTTCTTTTTTTTTCCTCTTTTACTGGTGCAGACAAGATTAATAGTTGATGCAAAAATATCTTTGTCTCTTCAAACCTTGTGTTGATCCATTTTGTCTTTATTATTTTGCTCTGACAAACGTGCCCCAGCTTCTGGAAGTCATCAGCCTAAAACATCAACTAGGATTTTCTATTCTCAGACCATCTCTTATTAACCTGAAACATTCAGTGAAAAATGTCTGTGCATGTACAGTGTGTGATTAAATAAAACTATAAGGCTTTCACATATGAATTCTGCTTGGGAGAAAAATTGCCATGCTGCTGGACAGCACATTTGAATTCTCTTCCCTATCACAATTATTTATTATTTCTATTAGCTAATGTTGTTTTACTCCTAATTATGGGTAATTAGATGATGAGCTGTCAGCACAATCCATTCACTTAAAGCTTCTACATTTAATTAACTCAAGATGGTTTTGAACATTTAAATGTCAAAACAACATTTAGAAAACAGAACATTAAACATGTTGTTCATTGAACTGTACATTATAGAATGTGACTTAAAGAACCAAAGGTTTCGGTGTGATGACAGCTCTCAAATTCTGCTTGCAGAGAGTCCAAATTTGCTGTAGATTTTGACAGCTTTACTACAATGGCTTCAGGCTTAGCAGGTCACCTGTTACAGAGCTTTAGGGCTGATCTGAGAATACCAACTACTGTGGGGCTTGGTGGAAAAGGGAAAACATCCTTTCCCAAGCCAGTATTTAGGAAACTTCCAGCCTCAGTCTCCATCTGTTTTAACAGGTTCAGCATGGGGATGGTTCCTCTCAACAGCAAGTGGGAATGACTCAAACCCATCATCAGCTGAAGAAGGGCTCTAAAACAGTGGACTAAAACTATCATCTCTGGACTATGAGATATAAGAGATCTCATGATCCCATTTCTGTCTGTTTTAACCCAGCCCCACAATTAATCCCAGCTCCCAGTTCAGAGCTAGTCAGGAGAAGACTGATGGGAAGTTTCAAGAGAAAAAAAGAATCTGCCATGTACACAGCTTTCTATTTAAAGTTACTACTGATGGAAAGAAAAGCAGCTCTGAATGAAAGCCTAACAAACTGCTCATTTAGCCAACTGGGAAGAAAGTTTAGGGATCTTCTTAATTCTTAAGTTATCTTAAAGCATCATATGTCTGTTACAAGAAGGGATATAAAGTCTCTGCTAACAGAAAACAATTTTGGTGAAAACAATGAAGCCAGCAGAGTGGTGAATCAGAACATAACAATTATGTCTGGTGAGGAGTTATCTTTCCCTCTTATCAGCAGGAAATTTGGAAAAGGAGGCTTATGAGCTTCATGCCTTACCCACAGTCAGCTAGATCACTGGACAAGGCAGATTCTTGCATTGTGAGCTTCCAGGCTACACTTTAGCAAATGATAGCTTTAAAGATGCCCTTTGCCCTGACTGAAATGATCATTGCATGAGGGCTCTGCTAAAGATTCAGATTGGGATCCATCCTGCTCTATCAAAGTTTCGTACGTGTCTCCAGGGTCAGAGCTCATGGTATTGGGAAGGGCTTACTATGCAGAATCTAATCTATGGTCATCTTTCAGCTGATACATTCATTTGCTTAAATTTCTCAAAAAAGCCCCATGGCCACTTAAACACAGCTTTACAATTTTGAACAAAGCAGCAAAACCAGAAAACAAGTCACCACGTATATTTCCAGCACCAAGTCAAGTCACACATTATTTAAATTCATATGGTATTTGCTCTTTCACATCTCCAAAACTTTCTCTACTTTTCCCTGATGAGATGTCATTGTTTCTAGTAACACATTTTTGTTGCATTTTTAAATTACTTTCATTACATCCTGTATCAGAAGAACTGCTTTCTGTAGTACATATCCCAAATATCCAGGTGAAAGACTGCTGCCTGCCTGCTTTAGTACCAAAGCTAGAACTTGAGACTCAGTAAAAATGACAATAGAAAAAAAAGAAATTACAGAGAATTTGGGGTGTCTCATTCCAAGCAGAGTAACTTTAAGGCCTATAAAATCAACACAATTTCCTTCTGTTGTACAGTAGGCATTATTCATTACCAGTATGGTTTTGTAGTGGCTGAGCTGTGTTTTGGTGCTGAACATCAACAACATGACAGAAATGTTTCAGCATTTCTCTTCTCTTTCTAACAGTAAACCCACATGACAGGTACTCCCACAAAAACTGGGATTCAATCAGTCAGGCACAGTGTGAACAGCATGGTGCCCAGCTGAAGCTGCCTAAGCCAGCACCTATTAGCTGCTTCTTTTGATTCCCCTGCTACTGCTCAGACACAGGGTAGGATGTTGCAAAGGATAAGCAGCACTAAAAACTGACAAAAAATATATTATCCCAAACAAAGGTCAATAAGGTGTTCTGAAGGCTTTTTCTGTTTCACTTTCTGTTTTGAAAAACAAACTGTCCTGCCGAGGTCTCAATGGTTTTCCCATGCTGGAAAGATAATTCAACATCTCTGTATAGTTTGAGAAAGTTTTAAAAAAACACCACATGTGGTGTAGCATTTTGGAGCCTCTTGTAACAGACTGACAAGTGAAGAAGCAAAGGAATAATGATGAACGCCTTTTCCTGCTCTTATTTATTAAAATTCTAATTCTTTTTCTCTCTCTTCCTAAATTCCTTTCCATTACCAGCCATAAGAAAGAATTTTCAAAGCTAACTTGACTTCACAAGGCTACTTCTACGACTGGAGTTGCTACTTCTGCCTTTCCCCAAACCAGCAAATCTTTACAGTCTTTTCAGCTCCTGAAATGTCCAGAATAAGCTGAGGCAGTGACACAGATCAGTTTGCAGCTGTTATGTTCATGACTGTGCATTTCTTCATGATCATTTTGCTTCAGATTCCTAGATGCAAACCCATTATTTTTCAAATGAATTAATTTAGGAAGTTAAAGAGCACATCCTCAGGCTGTAAGTTAATTTGTACACATATAAGAAGAACACATATAAAGGAAGTCTTTGGCAACTCAGTGTAAGTTTCTGGCTGTGTGCTCTTTGAAGCTCTGTGCTGTAGACAAGCCAAAAGTTGAACCTTCAGTAAGACTGAAATTTTTTTAAAAATACAGAAATTCTCAGCATCTTGGAGGGCCTCAAATGGCCAATGAATTTCAACTTGCACACTCACTATGAAATAATTGTATGGCTAAGAACTTTTATTAGTTGATTGCTCCCTTCCCTGCCCATTTTTAAGGCATCACAAGCCTGTTCCTGCTTGCATGGAAGCCAAGGGCTCTGTTCCCACTGCTGCTCCTGGCACATGGGGCAGGACCACAACCCACAGCACCAGCTGCAAGTAGAGGAAAGGCCTGTGGAGAAAGGGCTCCTGCTGCTCCCACTGACAAATCCTCACCTAAAATATTCCTTGTTTCCATCCAGGATGTCCTGGATGCTAATGTACTTCCTCAGTGAGTTTTCTGGTAACTGTGCATAGAGAACTACAAAGGGATTTCTCAAACAACAAAAAAACTTAACCTAAGTCTGAGCTGGCTGCAATGCTGCAAGTTTGACAGAGTCAGGATAATGTGGAAAATCCCCTTCAATTCTGAGGAACAGTTAGACAGCATGGACTGTATTTCTCTGACACCAATATATTTGGCTGAAATAATCCTTCAGGCAGGCACCAATTCCCTCTCCATTAGAGAGACATGGAGTTCTGATCTTGACTAAAATATTTTTATTCTTTCAGAATATAGCCACATGCATAAGTTATAGCTGGGGACGTGTTTTAGCAGTCCCCCCCATCTCAGTGAAGTACATATAAGTGGCATCAAAATATTGGATATTGTTGCTCTGCAATACTGATGTAAATCATTACTATTTTGGACACAGTTCTTTATGCTAGCATGAACATTTGTGGCTTGCAAAATGCATTTTTCTATGCTTATACTTGGCATTCCTACCAGAATTGTAATAGTGAGAAATCATCACAGCCATCTAAAGGGGATTGTGCATGAAGTTCCTGCTGCCTTAAACACTGTTTAAGCCTGAATGACTAATGATCTTTTTCAAGGATGACTAGATTTATGCATCTCCCCTGTGAACTCAATGCTCCCATGAAACCAAGAAACCTTTTATTAAAATACTAACAATATAATTACGTTTTTCCTCTCAAACCTTTGATTTCTACAGAGTAGAACACTTCGCAGATCAAATTGCACAAATGGTAAACCAGAAACGACTGAGAATCATACTCATCTCACAGAGAACTGGCACCGCATTTCCAAAAAAAAAAAAAAAAAAAAAATATAATTCCAGCTCCAAACCTACCCTTTTCCTTCTCACAATCAAACACAGGTGCAGCTGTACAACCCCAATCAATGGCAGATACCCACAGATGTGCAACTATCTGATTTGCAAACAAAGCAAGCACATGTCAGTAGCATGGACAACCACGTCTTCACTTCAAAGAGTTCAGTACTGAACTTTGGCAGGCAAAACCATACATGTGTTTGGGAGGCTCAACAGTGCAAGAAACGATCATACGCTCACTAATCAAAATCCAGCTGAGGACTTCTTTGAAAATTTGGCCCTAAATATTAAGCAGTGCCTGGGGGCTGATTAAAACTGATCTCTCCAGGGTATAGATCATGCAACACTAAGAAAACAAGCTGAAGAAACAGAAGCAAAGACCTCTGTTCTCTGCATCTTTATTGGTATGAAAACTCTCAAGACGCCAAACAAGGGGGGTGCTCGGGGGGAGATGTTAATATTGGAGGGGAGAGATCAAAAGCAGTAAATGTTCCTGGCCCTGCCTTGTGGCATGTGTATCTTTATACTTTTAAACTTCCAGATAAAAAAAAAAAAAATGGAAAAAGAAACATTTCTTTGTTAAATCAAATATTGCCACATGTTACTCATTTTAAGTTTGCTGTCCTAAGATCCAACTTAATTTAGTCTGCACTGAACATTTCTGATCTGAACATTTAATGTGGCAATGTTTTGTTCTGCCAGGAATATTATCTGAATGTTAAACATGAACTCAATTTATTCATCAGAACATGGCAAGCATGATACCAAAGGTCATTTTGTTTATATTGTCCTCTAACTCCATAACTTATGGCCTGTTTCTTTCATCTTTAAACCTCAGAACACTCAACAATATTGGATGTTACAGAGTGGGTAAGAGAATTGGATTCACTTTTTTTTTTTTTTTTTTTTTTTTGGCTTTTTTATTTGGAACTGGGGAGAGGCAAGACCTTGTTCAGCAGCAAGGAAAAAACAGAAAACATGCAACACATTTGCTACATTATGAGCTAGTAACAGATATGTAAGATAAGCTTGCTCTGGTAAGGATTGTGAAAAAGCTGTACACATTACACCTTAATATTCACAATGCAATTATAGCTTTTTGATTCTTTTAGTAGGTGCTGATATCAGGCACGTCAGTACAAAATCATGACACAGACATAAACAATCTTCATGCAAAACGTGGCCACAAAGTCTTCACAAAACCCATGAGACAAATTCTGATATTAATTATATGAGCAGAACTTTACAGTAGGATCACATGTGTATGCAGCCCCACTGTTCAAAACTCTACTTATAGCAGCAGTATTAGCTTGGAAACTGGTAGCTATTCTTTAGAAAACATCATATTCTGCTCCCACTATTAGTTAAAATGATTCCACCACTGAAAATGCTTCTCCCTCCTCTCAACACCTAAAAAGGCAGTTTGAACCAAAAAGAATAGAACCAGGCAACAGGAGAAAGAAAAGTGAGCAGGAACATCTATTTCAACACAGGCAAAATCATTCTCTGAAGTGCCAGAAACACACTTCCATTCTTTACTATTTCTCATTACTTCTAAAGAATTACTACAGAGGAATTCACACCACCTGCTCATAACTCAGTGTTAGTTTGCTCAGATGTGAAATTTTCTTTTGCTTTATTCAAGAGCCATTTCCCTGCTAGTATATTGAATTGCTGGCATTTTCACACACTTTCACATCAGGTATCACAAAAGAAATATCTATCTGCTAATGCACCATCAATAAAACAAAACTGATTATTGGTGCTTAGGCTTTTCAAACCCAGTCCATAGCAGCATTCAATGTTATTGATACTTCCCATCAAGACATTGCTCTATGCACCACAAATAGGAGAAAAAACAAAAGTCTCAAACTTTACCAGAAGGAGCACCTTTACAGAAAACCCAAAGCAAAGGGAGCCACAGCCAGAAACACTGCAATGAGACTCAGAAGTGATGCAACATTTTAGTTCAAGACCAAACCTGGGGCAAGGCCCTTCCCAGAAGTCCCAGCATCCTATCTCAGCGTGGGCTGATTAGGAAGGCACTGCCCTGACAGTGGCACTTTCTAAAGCTTGCAGCAATGGCCTCACCAGGGTTTGATGGCAAAGCTGTCAAAAGCATTAGGCTCACATCAACTCTGCTTTCACTGAAGTCAAATGTAATCTGTAAGATCTGATTTCAGTGGTGGCAGATTCAAGCCCTAATCCTCCCCAAAGTGTACAACTATAATGACAATTCAGAGCATTAAGGCTGTGTTTTCACTGTAGGTATTAGTGGATCCCAGTTATATTTCTCCTCAATCATATATATTTTATGCAAGTAGTTAGTGACCTCAGCAGTAAATTATATTCAATCAAAGGCTTCCATTTTCTAAATTTTACAGATACAGCCACCTAAAGTCTAATCATTTCAAAGATTTTTTGTGCCAGACAGACATACACAAATGTGTTAATTGACAGAGTATCTTACTTACCTTCATAATGCATTCTTATGTTTTATATACAGGTAAGCTTCAAGAGTGCATTTCTTAATCCAATGAAATATTTATCAGATCTGAGATCTAAAGTGTACATATTCAATTTTTTATGCACACCTTTACATGATTCATGAAATTCACCCATAATGTGAGTTCTTTTCATTAAATTTTGTTTTTATGTATCATTGTTACCCTTTTTTTACAACCAGATTTATATTGAACTGACAAATATCATTCAAATATCTTTGAACAAAGTCGTTCTTACCTTTTGATAGAAATCATGGAGCTCTGGCACCTGCAGTAGGCTTATCTGTAAACAAACAAGAAAGAAATAAATTCAAGATAATGCTAAATTTGGAGTGAAGCACAGTGTGTTACATTGCATGAGTTAGTTTATCAAGAATTTCCTTATGAGTATGTTTCAGAGACAATCAGTGCTACATGGGGTAACACGTTAAAAAAATATTATGAATATATAAAAAAATGCACTGTTCCACTTAATCCAAATTTTTTTGGATTGAAGATTTGGATAGGTTTCTGAATCAAATTTGTGTTCTCACACATCTCACACACTCCTATAAAACCAAAGCTTAGGCTTGCATTACAGGTACAAAGGAGGATAATTTACTGGTGAGCAGTTGTTTCACTACTGAGATTTACATCTGCTGGGCTTTTTGTTTGTTTGGGGGTTTTGTGATTGTTTTTATTTGCAGCTCTGCTGCAATGGAGGTAAGCCACAGGCTTTTGTCATCATTTCACAGGATACAGCATGGATGGTGGGCACCCAGGAGCTGCCTCATTGACAGCCTGGAGGACTGGGAGCTCTGTAACTCAAGCAGCAGTAACTGGCCCAAAGCTCCAGTGCCACCTCCTGCCATGCTGCTCAGCACCTCCCAGCAGCACTCACTGAGGTTGCTGTGAAGTGCCCCCAAGTGTTCAACAAATACCCAACTACCCAACACTTCATTTTCCAAACCCTCCAAAGACTGCTGATATTACATTAGAGTGTCACAAAACCATAGGGAAATTGCTGTAGCTTTCTAAACCATTCAAGGCACCAAACAGCACTACTGACTACACATTATATTTATTAAGACAAGGAATAACTTTTAAGTACTGACCCCAGCTACTGACCCTTTACATGAACTAATTCTTCAATTAACATTTGACTCACTTCCCCCCACCGGTCCTTAATTTCAATGGGAGGAAAAGAAAATCCAAAAAGTATCCCTCTTGATAGTTAAGATCAACATTTAGTCAAGTGCAAGTTTTAGGCAGAAGGCAGAATGTCTCTATTGTGAAAATGAGTCAAGAAAAAAATCTCTTATGCTGGAATTTTAACTGAAGTTCAAAACAAGCAAAAGAATTTTGACTTCTAATACTAATTCCTATACAAAAAAAATGCATATTGTACACATATGTGTATAAACAGCATGTATGACTTCACATTTTATATGTATGTTTTACTTTAAATAGTGAACTGATTGAGATCAAGATTTTATTTTTCCTTGAAATAGTTATTGTCACAAATACTAGAAAATATTCCTGTGATAATTCCAGTGTCAGGACTACATGTGTAGTCAGCAATTTGAGCTCTCTTTATGGAAAATATTTAGCAACTAAAAGGCAATTAAAAAAGGTAAGTTTTATGGCTGAAACCACTGTAAACACTAAGGACAGCTATGTGAAAGAACAGAAAGAACTGCAGCACGAGCTTTCCCTCAAGTTTTTCTCTAGAACCTCATAGTCTGGCATGTTCAGCAATTTATTCAACTTTGAGAAAGGGCTCCAAACCTCCAGACTTTTCAGATTTGGAACATCACTAAACCTTCAGAAACACAATCCAATACTACCTTTAGTTACTTTGTTAAGCTAGCCACAGCTCCTAGAGACACTTTGAAAACAATAATTACCTAATTGTTCTCTGGTTTCCTCTCCCACTTGGTCAGGATTTCCCAAACTTGGCCAAAACCTTCTTATTATCTCTAGCAACTGGCCATAAGCTTGCTGGCTTTCAACAGCTCAAGGATTACTCAGGAACAAGAAATATGATTTGAACATCAAGATTATCCTGCAACTTGACTCAAAGAGAAGAGGACTACACCAGGATGGAAAAAAGCCCCTCTGAAACTGAGCGTGCATGCCTGTGGCTGAATTAAACCTTTGTTTCACTCTTGTGGAACTCTCCACAATTAAGTAAGATCAGTGGTGATAGCTCAGTCTGCAGGAAATTGTCATAATGCCATCAGAGAAAACTGACATTGATTCCCTCTTGCAGCTCTCATTAGTGAGGCCAAAGGTGGGAGAGGCACTTTTTCAAAGGAGAGGATCACCCCAGAGGTGTCCTTCAGGTGAGGACACAGAGTTACCAGCCTGGTGCACCAGACATGTTTCAGATTTATTTAGAAAAATGAACAAAATCAACAAGAGATGCTGCCACTCTTGTTAGTTCAAAGAAAAAAAGCACTTAAACAATTCATAGTTTGTAACAAGGCAGATCACAAAGAATAAAAGAAAATAAATGTTACATAAATCATGTAATCTCTTTCCCAATGCATTTCATTAAGAGCTTCAAAAATAAATCAAAATAACATTGCCAAAAAAAAAAAAAAAAAAAAAAAAAAAAAAAAAAAAAAAGCTGAGATAATTAGATTTGTACAGTCAACAGCATTCCAAGCTGCCTTGAAAAGCACACCAACAAATTTTTGGCTAAAAGCATTACTGGAAAGCCTCCTTCCCCTTTGCAAAATGGCTTGGTGCACAAGTAGCTCATCCAGAGCAGCCAAAAACTGCTCCATCCTACTTTTTCTCTTTCCTGATTTTGAAAGCAAACACATGAACATTTAAATAAGTATTCAGGGTAACAAAACAGAAGTTTTGAACACCTGAAATGAGCAGGGTGCAAACCTGTGGGCAATCTACATTCCTTCCACAGCAGCCCTGGAAGGCAGAAGAGAAGAGATTTTATGCTTTTGCTTATCCTAGGGAAGGGAAACAGGCAGGGTGTGAAACCTGCTGGACTTGACACTTACTCATAGCCCTGGAGACTATGGATCTGCTTTGGGTTCTTTGTACTTTAAAGCCATAGAAGATTCTTACAAGTTCAGCAGAGCTGTGAGGAAGAGAAGCTTAGACATGCCTCAGTGAGAACTACATACTTTAATAAGTTGCTACATCCTGTACACTATATAATATTTATACATCTTAGCATCTTTTAACTTCCCAGAAATTTCTACCAATGAAAATTTTAGCAATTTGCTTGTACCCGCCCAAAGCTTCTTTTGGCTGCAAAAAGATTTTCTTTTTTTTCTAAATAGGTACTAGCATGATCTATAAAAAGCAGTATTTTTTTTTACTAGGCCTGACAAATCATGAGCGTTTCCTAATGTCCAAGCCCCTCTTCTAGGTTACTAACAAAAGACAGGGGACAACACAAGGAATGTGAGTGGAGCTGAGAGATGTGTCAAGTATCCCAAAATGTATGTTGTGATTTTTCTACATGACAACTGAAATATCTTTCAATCCACGTCAAATACTTAAATTTTTATGAAGTGAAGATCCTGAGGCCACTAGACTAAATCCTAGCTTCATATAAGATTTTGTATGCCTAAAATAAAAGCTGGTAAAGACTGCAGTAGTTCACCTTGAAATTTAATTTCCCACTTCAGAGATAATTTCCAAGGACAAAGAAATGCAGTACAGTGATGATGCTGATGGTCATGAGGATCTGAATTAAAAAACTAAATAAAACCCAAACAAACTGGTCCCAGGATATGAACCAGCCTTACACAAATCATCCCACCACCAGCTCAGTTTTCAAATGCTGGAGAGAATGGTAGGAACAGGAATCTGGACTCATATGTCAATGACTCAAGTTCAGAAACTTCTCTGGGACCACTGGAAAATCCCTCATGCTTTTGTCTACCTTGTCTGTAAGGTGAGGTGATACTACTGCTATTTCACAAGACTAAATGCTGAAATATCACAAGAATGGGGCATCTGGTAATAGAACTGAAACTAGAAACTAGGAAAGGCATCAGCAAGTTCTCTTTAGAGAGGGAGACTATAAACATAGACAACACAAGACTTTCTTTGCAGAAAAAGCAGCAGATACGCAAATAAAAATTAAATGTGTTTATCAAATCCAAAATAACATTAAAAAGACTTGAGCAAGTTAAGGATGCAAAGTCCTCAATTTTAACCTATTAATGGTTCTATTGAGTCTCCAAAACCACAACCCAGGTGTAGCCATTTGTGTAGCATTACCTGGAACAAGCTATGTCACAGTTCAAGAGTATGGTGATTAAAAAAACCCTACTCAGTCATACAGTCCTGGAGCATGCAAGAAATTAGAGTTTCTGATATTGTTCTAGAAATGAAAAATGAAGGCAAGACCCAGCAGAGCAGGTTAGCTTATGTTCTGCCTGGATGTATTTGGCCTTATGCCATGCTCATTGCCTTCATACATTACAAAATGAGTAACTAGAGCTGTTCTTTGCTATGATAAAATAAGTGAATTTGTACTCTTCAGATATTAAGCACTACAGAGTAAATCTGACATGCAAGCTAGACAAATAATACAAGAAGCCATTAATCAATTTTAAGCACAAGACTTGCAAGAGTTGTCAAAGGATTGTGTAATGCATTGCTCACAAGTATTCAGTGGACTGCATCTGCCTCTGAAAGCATTTGCTAACTGAAAATTGTTGTTTGGGTAGTAATTATTAGTCTCTTGGGTTTTAATCTAACCAATAAGCAGAAAAAATACCATGTGATTTAGATAACCAACCATTTACGTGCAAGAACTACCCATTAAATGATATTTATAGTCATTCATCAATACTCTACAGGCTGAACTTTGCACTCTAATTACATTGCAGATACTTACACGACCATGAATACAACTGTAGAAATCAGAATGATGCATGAAGAAGGAAAAATGCTAAATACATCAAATAAATCACACACGTTACATAAATTGACTTGCATTAAGTACAGCCCTATATTTAGCCATTAAAACTACTGCTTTTAACTTGGTTTGTACTTCTGTCTTATGAAAAACAACAGCATCTTGCAATACTTTTGCACATTTCTTAGTTTTATATACTGAAGCTGAGACATATGATACAATTTCCTCAAGCAAAACACAACAGTGGAGCCAGAGACAAACCCAGACATCTCAATTTTCAACACAGGAATTATTCCCGACTTCATTCTTTCATTCAGTGCTGAAGATAGATGTTACAAAAATAATTTACATTGCTTTAGGTTTATTTTTTGGATTTCAGTGGAATGATCTTTTTTCTTTGGTAAGTGAAATGAACACAATGCAGTCCTTGAAATAAATCCTGCCATCAAAATGATGCTTGGAAAAAGGAACCCTAACCTGTTATTTGCACATACTATGAACTCAAATTTGAAAATCACAAAATACAATGGAAGAGTCCAACCTGTCAATCATTCTGCTTCAAAGAGCAGTTTTTGAACCACTGACTTTCCTCCAAGTATGCAGAAGGAAGATGTTTTCAAGAATACCATTGCCCATTTCAGGTGTACAAATATTTAGGGTTTTTTTAATAAAAGTTTAGGCAGAAAAGTTAAAGAAGTTCTGTCCAGTCAACTTCAAAAATGCAAAGGGGAATAAAAAACAAAGTCACATCAGGAACTCAGAAAAAAAAAAAAAATAAAAAAAGGAGAGAGATTTCACAAATTTATGGATACGTTTAAAACTATGATTTCTACCCAGTGCATGGGTTATTGGATAGAAATGCACAGGAACAGGCACACAGTCACACTGAGGTGCTGCCACAGGGACAACAGGAGCAAACCTGAGGAGGGAGGCAGGAGCTGGTAGGAGATTCAAGAAGTTGTCACAAGAAGCAGATCTTCTGAAGCAACTCCAAGGTTGCTTGCGCTTCCACTCTCCTGACTCTTTGGGGACAGCAAAGCATCTGGTCCTTCAAAGCACCCTGCCACCTTGCTGCTGAGCCAAACCAAATTCTAGGTCTACAATTCAAGCTTATTCCCCACTTTAAAAGGCTTTTTGTGGTTAGAGGAGATATATAACCAGGGTGACAATCCACAAGACAGCACGAATTCACAAGACAGAATTACTGAGCCAGGGCAAGAAAACATCTTTTGGAATTGCCTTACATTCTGATATTTTTCCTCAATAACTTTTCCAAGCAATAACAGAGAAAAAACAAACCACAGTCTGGTTTCTGGGTGGCTAAAATGGTTACATCCCAGGCATAAAATAGCAAACAAAACTATCTTTTAATAAAAAAACCTTCCTTCAAACGTAAAATTGATACTTTTTTCTGGTTTATGGATAATTTAGCTTGATTACAATAATTGTCAGAAAAAACGCTGAAATATAATTCTCCTCTTCTTTAAACAAAGATTGTCTTACATGCTTGGGATCAATCCATTGACTCTCTTGCATTGGTGGAATACTGTGAAGTGCAAAGTTTAAAGAGACACAGAAATCTGCCTGTCCAGAGACACTCCACAGAGCTGAAGCAGCACGACATTCCCATGGCTGCTTACCCCAGAAAAAGTAAAATCAGCAAGAAGCCAACAGCACCCAGAGCAGTGCCCAGCTAAGGGAGCCAGGCACACAGTGCCAGACCCTGCTGTGGGTGGAGAAGAACCACATGTGACTTTCTGGAGGTGCATGGAGTGCATTGCCCCCAGCCAGCCAGAGGCTGACTGCCTAAGTCAAAATGCCTGAAGCCAGCTCCACTCCACTGCTCCCTTGCTCACAACCCCCAAGCATGGCTAATACACTGCAAGGTACAATTTAACCTGCATGGTTGCTTCCCAGAGAAAGTTAACTCCCTGGATGGATCCTTGGAAACACATGCAAGACCCTGAGACAGACAATATTGACACAAATTCAGCCTCATGATGTAAACTTCAGCAACTTAATAGTTCCCATTAAAACACTGACAGCATTAAATGTTGTACTCTGACAAACGAATCCTTCACTGAAATTGTATCTAGTAAGAAACACAGATTGTGCATATTCACTCATAAGTTTCTGGACTTACCATCCCTTTCTAACTAAAAGCAAAGTCTCTTTTGCTCTCTGATGTATTGGGAAAAAGTTTTTCTCCACTGCAAACTCCTCCCCTCTAAGTAATGGGATAGTGTCATTTTTAAACTGTTGCAATAAGTCACTGTATGAAGCAGCTTGCCTACGCCTGGTTATTTCAAACTCTGATACTGAGATGCCAGCTTCAGCTTTTTTTATTGTTAGTTTTAACGGGCTCAAAGCTGACCTCTGAAGCCACAACACTGCCACAGGATGCTGTTCCTTCATTGAGCATCAACTAATTGTTCACACATTTCAAAGCCTATCACAGTCTTCCCCCAATTTCTCAGTACCAAGTAAGAGATGTCATCACCTACCAGCTTAGCAAACAGCACCTTTAGCTAAATGAAGCATGGGAAAAGTTAAATTAATTTCTGAAGCTTTCATCTATCCAGTTTACTTTATGTAGACACAAGGTCAGAGCTTCAGCAGTAAGGGAAGTAGAGATGGGAAACAACAGAGCTGAAACTGGTGTGTGCTGTGTGTGTTTGTGTGGGTGGGCTATTTAACTTCAAGTTAAAATTTAAGGCCAAAATGAGCCTGACAATTTCTTGTTGAAAAGCTACTGAGAAATTAGCAAGAAAAAGTCTGAACAGCCCTGGCATCTGTTTACTTACAGACTCCCAAGCCATTGCTTTCTGCATTAAAATGTTCTCTGTGAGCTCTCCTTTAGGGTCATCCTTCACACAATAGCCAAGTCAGAGAGCAACTAAAAAGTTGCTGCAAATATTTAAACCAGAACATTTCTTGGGTTTACTGATATAGTCCTTTATCACATGCTAAAAATCCTTTGAGGGGTATTCCTTGCTGTTTGAGTGCATATGTGTTTTTAAACTTCATGTTCTATTTAAATAGCCAGGTCAAAGCTGGAATTTTGCAGCATATGTTTTGCATACCCTCATTCATCTGTTCACTCTAACAGCCTCTCAGTTTCTGTCAGTCAGAGTAAAATCTCAGGTCCCTGAAAGCTTAAACAGCAACAGAAATATTATTAAAACACATTCAAACTCTTACTCAGCAATCCAATATTTAAGTGATACACCACACTTAGCATTTCTACTGATGGATATTATAACTGCTTTGTTCAGAATGATTTATAGATATTTAATCTATTAGGATCTCTTCTACTGAGTATTTTGTTCAAATTTTCTTGAAATATATAGTACCTATTAGTTACAGATTATACTTTTGGTTTTTTTCTGGCTTCCCAATGTTTCAGCTTGAGACAAAAAGAGTTCAGTTCCAGAAACCAGCAGAATTTTCAATCTATTAAAATGCCACATAAAATCTTACCAGCAGTTCACATTAAACATGGAAGAGATAAACTGAACTGTAGCTTCCATTTAAAAAAAACCACCAAATACAACAAACCACAAAACACATACCTGATGATCAAAAGCAAGAAACTGTAGTATGAATAAAATGGTGAGAATGTTTTATTGGAACTCTGATGGAGACTTAGCTACAAGGGCTCCTCCAGTTTGGAGTGTATATGACTAAATATTGATAGTACTGCTTTCCACGTAATGCTCCTACAGATAAAACAAGCTCCCTTCATAGCTTGTCTGCATGTTGGCAGATGTCTGTTGTTAACAAGGAAGTCTTGCATACTCTGTTCTCTCCTGGAGTTTTAATTTTGTTCTTTTATTTCTTTGTCAGTTCCTTTTATCTACAATAAAAGTCACACATCCTGCAAGCATAGTTCCTTGTGCATATGGAACACCTATCTCTAACGTAATCCTATATACATGCATATATATGTTTCCTAATTCCATTACAAGAAAAAGAAAAAAGGAACAGTCTTTGGGCACAATTTACTACCTTTGGAATTTGAAAACTGGATTTCAACAGTGACAGCTGCAAAATGGTACAAAACCACCTTTGGTCTACCAGTTTGACATGTCCCATCTTACACACATGACTTTATCATGAAGGACAGTGCTTAAGGTTTTATCAGGTCTCAGATCTCTGACCCATCAGCACAAGAGACAAAACTCACCCCTGGAATGCCACCACAGAGGCTGCTTTTTGTACATTATATAATCATTATTTAGGGCTCGAAATGGATGTGCCTGTCAGAGAAGTTTTAATTTCTCTTTTATAGGTACATTAGCAAAACTTCAGAGGTTACCTGGCTAATTGAATACCTTCTTGATTCCCCTACATCAAGCCTGTGGAATGAACTGCCATTCAAATATGGAACAGAGACTACAATATGGCAAATTTAATACAAAGCCTTTTAATAGCAATTGCCAGAGGAGCTCTTAAAATTAATCATTTTCAGACAGAGCAATGATGCTAATTCCTATTAAGTTTGAAATATTTAACACACTGATCTTTTCAGAGTGTAGTTCAAAGAGCATACTCCTCCTCTGCAGAGGGAACTAGGGACTAAGTTTCTGTAACAGGATTGCAAGAGCACCAGAGCAGCTCTGCAGTAGGTTATGAAGACGTTGGGTTAGACTGGTTACTGGGATACTTACTCCATCAGTTTAATTCAATAATATGTTTTAAAGAAAACCAAGCCAAAATAAGGGATCAACAACAGTCCCTTTTTCTGCAGATGAATATGGCTCACCAATGGCTGATGTCAGAACAAGCTGAGGCCCAGATCACACCACATCCAGCAGGATGGATGTAGCCACATATCCTTAAGTTAGAGCTGTTTGGTTTCCTAGCACGTGCTCATACATTTTTATGTCCAACAGATGCACGTGTAAACTGCTTATTGTCATGTCTTTCTTCCTTGTCTGCTTTGTTCCCCTTGCCAAACAAACATGCTCAGGTTGTATGTCTGATCACTGAATACCAGCTGCCACCACTTGCTGCAAGGAAGAAGAGGTGGGTGCCAAGATTCAGGTGAATTAACCAGCAATGTGCTCTCAGCACATCTTGTACTCCTGTAAGGCCTGGCCGAACATGGAGACGTTCCCTAAGGACAAGTAACAGCCTCATACACACACAGAAAGGGATGCATAAAGAAAGATGAAGAAGAAAACAGGTCAGTCACTAATCTTCTAACCTTGGCTGCTTTTACCAATATCCCTACAGTTGGCATTTGAGAAAACAGAAGCTTTAGTTAACAATTTTATTAACAGAGCTACCAATCCTTTTGGTTTTCAAGTCTCATGGTTCTGATTCTCTCTTTTACAAGAAAAACTTACAAAGCTTGGCCTGAGGCCCAAAGATTCCCATTTATTTCAACTGCCTTTAGGCTGAACCATGTATAGTTCTATATATTCTACATAAGATGCATGAAAATACATTAAAGGTAATCTAATTTAAATCTTAGCTTAATTACACACACTAGAGCTGAACTGTCAAGACACAGCTTGAGTTTCCACAACATTTTCAGCAGAAAGAAGACATATAAAGGGGTTTAAAACACTGTTTAAATTATAATGCTTATGCATTAAAAGAGCTACGCTAACATTTATCTAGAAGATATGACCTTGAAACTTTCACTTACTTTGGTTTCGTTTCAAAGACGCACAGAATTAAAATGACATTTAAAAGTCCAGGTGTGTCCCAGCTACACCAATCTCACTCATCTTCCTCATGTAGAAGAGGATTGGTGGGCTTTTAGTCTCCTAATAAATGCCTTGATTTTGTTGTGACAACATACACTGTGTATACTGTAACAAAGTATCCTGTGGTGTGTACTATGGCCCTAGTGCAGCACATCACACATGATCTGCACAAGCTATGGAAGGAAGAGATCTGGGAGACAGCTGTCTGCCATGGCAAGGGACTGAATCAGGAATGTATGCTTCCCAGTTGTTGTATTTCCTTCTATAATAATACCCTCAAATATTTGCACACAAACACACACAAGCACACATACCTTCCAAACACACTGGTGAATGATTTACTCACTGCTCAATATTGGATGCCTTCTAGAATACAAAATTCCAGCTGCATGTAATAGCTTAGGGAAAATATATATTGAAAAACAGCTTCAAAGACCACAAAAGTATGTGTGAGTTCAGTGAACTAAATTACCTAGATTCTAGTTGCTTTTCTGTAGGCCAGCTTTTATTATATGAATCCTCCAGGCTTTTGAGTGTAAGACAGTAATAGGCAGCTCTTGTGTCTTTTCCATGTATATTTGATGCCCACTTTGCTAGTAGGCACAGACTGAAACAGAATAGTGTATATTTATATACAGCAATTTTTAGTTTGCTAAGAAGATGATAAAGGTACATAGTAATTTCTTTCTTCAGTCATAGCATTGGCCTCTCAGAAGGAAATGTAAATAGGATTAATCCTCATCCTACACAAAGACCACTTTCTGGAACATTATCTCCACCTGCAGACATCCATAAGCTGCAGCCACGAGGCAACATGGGAACCACTGTTCCCCCTCCGAGCAAGTGACAAAGAAAACTGCTGGGAACTCCAGAAGTTGGTCTTCCAGTTTATTGACTGACCAAATGCAAGTAACTTTTTCTACGTTCTAGCCACTTCAATTGCAAAAACTGCCTTGAGGAAATCCACCTCTGAATGGCACCCAAAGCAAAACTGAATGACTACTTGCACACTACGTACCACTTCATGAAGAACACTCACTACTGCCTGCAAAAAATGAGTATCAAGGTTATTGCTGCATTCACTTCTCCTGCAAAGTCTCAGTAAAGCATTCATTCTTCAAAATACCTGGTGGCCAGCTTCACTGGGGACTTCTTAAACAGGGCTAGGTTATTGCCATCTTATTACTTTATATTACTGCTTGTATTATCAATCTTATTACATTATCCTACTGCTTTTATCATCACCTGCTAATCAACAGGAAAATACAGTTCCTGTTCTTGAGGCCATGGGCAATCCACTCCACTCCACTGTCATGAGATCCCACCTGGAGTTAAGTGTCCAGCTCTGGCACTCCCAGCACAAGATGGACACGGAGCTTTTGGTGTAAGTCCAGAGGAGGGCAACGAATTTGATCAGAGGGCTGGAGCCCATCTCCTATGAATAAAAGCTGAGACAGCTGGGGTTGTTCAGCCTGGAGAAGAGAAGGCTCAGAGGAGACCTTATAACAGCTTCCAATATCTGAAGGGAGCCCACAGGAAAGCTGGAGAGGGATTTTTCACAAGGGTGTGCAGTGCTAGAAAAAGGGGCAATGGTTTTAAACTGAAACACAGCAGACATAGATGAGGCATTACCAAGAAATTCTGTACTGTGAGGGAAGTTGTGGTCCACTGGGAGGTGCAGGGGGGTCAGAACTGGATGATCTTTAAGGTCCCTTCCAACCAAAACCATTCTATCATTCTATGATTCTTGAGCATGTTAACATACAAAAAGTACTGATTTTATAAAACTAATTATGTACTTCAAAAACTGCTTAGATACATGAAAATTAAATAGATCTAATGAAGTGGAATGGAGTGCTAAGTTTAATTAAACAAATTAAAAAATTTGCAGAAAAGATATTAAGTGTTCTTTTGAAATGGAAATGGTATACTTAGTTTTACACTTCATGTTAAGATTACAGCTGAGTGGGTAGAATACTCCCAAATGCACCCTGGTAAATACTCCAGGGCAAAAAAAGTACACATCTACACATAAAATTTCTTATAAATACTTGCTCAGATGAAAAAAACCTGTTTGTCTGCACATTGTCTTTTCTTTTAACAAACAATCTAAGGAAGATGCTTTCTCAACACGCTTTTTTTTTTTCTTTTTTTTTTTTCTTTTTTTTTTTTTCTACAAAAAAGGGATTTTCACTGGGTCTTAGAGAGAATAACCTTTAAAATAACCCTTCTCAGCATTTGTACACCTCCTGACAACCTGAGTACAAGTGCTGTGCTTGCCCAGAAACACAACTGAAAAGCACCTCGTAGAGGACCTGCCAGGTCTCTCCAGCATTGTCCCAGAGCTTTCACTCATGAGGTATTTCTCCTAAACCATCTGCAGGCAAGAAACTTTGCAGAAACTGCCTGGCAAATAATTCAGAACACACATACTCAAAAAAATCAAATGCTACAAAAGCTGGAATGAAGCTAGAAATGATCATTTTTAGGAAGGCATGAATTGTTTTACAGCATTTTTCCTTACCTTTCTAATGTTACCTCAGCAAACTTTGGGCTTCCACAGTCAGTCTCCCTGAAGGTTATCAGGCAGTCACCTACCCAGCTCCAGATGGGTACAAGTAAGTCAGTGTTGCTAAGTAGTCCTGTAAGTTTATGGCAACTTTTAGATTTTTAGGGGATTTCTTCCTAAACCTTCTTAAACCTCCAATAAGAAATCCCTGCTCCAATAAAAGAAAAAAGCTATCTTCCCGCCATTTTGCTGACAGCACAGGAGACGTGTGCTACACAGAGAAATCCCTTGACCAGAACCCCCGTGCTTCAGGAAGGATCACCTCTGACCCGCCTGCTTCACAGAGAAGGCTCCCTTTTCCTTTTCTCCTTTTCCTTCCCTTCCCTTCTCCTGAGTTCTTTGTCCTGTGCCAACAGTGACTGCAGAGCCAACGGGCAGCTCTGTGTCCCAGGCTGAGCACCCCGGCGGCCATCCCAAACGTCTCCCCCCTTCAGCCACAGGCTGCTCCTTCAGCAGGCTGGGAAGGTCTCTGCTTTCTGCTGCAGCAGCCACGTTTTGCTTCTCCTCAGGATGCAGTTGGGAGGTGTGAAACACACGAGGAACTTTCAGCCTGCCACAACACCTCATCCAAAGCACTGGGACCCAGTGGCTGCTCTGAGGCGAGAGCCGCCATTTCATGACTGCTGGCACAGAGAGGGTGCAGCCTGAGGTGATCACAAGCCCTGGGGAGGGCGGGAGGGTGAAGGAGCCCATTTTGGCACCCTGCCTCCCACTAGTGACTGAAAGCTGCTGCTTTGCTTCCAAGAACCTGTGTGGAAACACCCAGATGTTTGGAAAATACCAACAGACCCCAGGTAAGGTGACTTCAGCCCAAAATATGGAGCGTTCTGAGAAGCAGCCTGAGGTGAGGTGAGGTGAGGTGAGGTGAGGTGAGGTGAGGTGAGGTGAGGTGAGGTGAGGTGAGGTGAGGTGAGGTGAGGTGAGGTGAGGTGAGGTGAGGTGAGGTGAGGTGAGGTGAGGTGAGGTGAGGTGAGGTGAGGTGAGGTAAGGTGAGGTGAGGCGACGTGAGGTGAGGCGAGGTGACGTGAGGTGAGGTGACGTGAGGTGAGGTGAGGCGACGTGAGGTGAGGTGAGGCGACGTGAGGTGAGGTGAGGCGAGGTGACGTGAGGTGAGGCGAGGTGACGTGAGGTGAGGCGAGGTGACGTGAGGTGAGGCGAGGTGAGGGAGGTGAGGTGAGGTGAGGCGAGGTGACGTGAGGTGAGGTGAGGCGACGTGAGGTGAGGTGAGGCGACGTGAGGTGAGGTGAGGTGAGGGAGGTGAGGTGAGGCGAGGTGACGTGAGGTGAGGCGAGGCGACGTGAGGTGAAGCGAGGCGACGTGAGGTGATGTGAGGCGACGCGAGGTGACGTGAGGCGACGCGAGGTGACGTGAGGCGACGTGAGGTGACGTGAGGCGACGCGAGGTGATGTGAGGCGACGCGAGGTGATGTGAGGCGACGCGAGGTGACGTGAGGCGACGTGAGGTGATGTGAGGCGACGCGAGGTGACGTGAGGTGACGTGAGGCGACGCGAGGTGACGTGAGGTGATGTGAGGCGACGTGAGGTGACGTGAGGCGACGTGAGGTGAGGCGATGTGAGGTGACGTGAGGTTTGCTGCACCACACGCTCGGTCCTCACACAACTGCACGTGCACACACACACACATATTCACACACACAACACAAACACAGAGTTTTTCTTCCCACAGTGAGGTGAATTTTGAGCACAGGAAAAACGGCAGCTGTGAGCATGGACGTGCCACGGAATTGGGACATACTGTGCTGCCATTGGGCCAGTTTTAAGGTGAAGCAGTAACTGTTGTACTCTCTACTCCCAAAGCACTCAAATCCCAACACAGACTGACACATGCTAGAGTTAAAAAAACCAAACCAAACCAAACCAACACTCTCCTTCCTCAAAACTAGCAATAAACTCCAAAATAAGGCAAAGAAAACACTGTTCAAGATCTCAGATTACCATTATTTCTTCCCCACTACTCCCAACTGCAACAAATATAGAAATAGTGAGAAAAAAGGGCCTTGTAAAATCGAATACCTGAAAAGCTTTCAAAAAGACTTAGAATAAGCATTTGTCTTTCTTCATAATGAGTTGAGCTCAGAAGTCACAGAAAGGTCATATCACAAAGGGAGTGGCTCCTGAGGCAAAGGGAAGCCTTTATTACTTTAACTAACCTCCTTGAGGGCAATTTCACATCCATAATACAAACTATTCAAACAATGTGCAATCAAAGTAGGTAAATGATCACCTTGTATGTGCTTAGATTTTGATGAGCCATTTTTATTTTTCTCTGTTTAAAATCTAGCACAGCTAATTCTTTAATCCAATATTCTTAATGTGTTCAGTTATATCAGAAAGATTTTCTGGTTTTGGCTGTGCAGTTGAATGGTATGGGAATTAGTAATAATCCTAATTATCAGAGCTTGCAAAATAAATTATTACTGAATAAGCAGAATTAAAGTTCTGCATAGTCCTCTCGCTTCTAAAAGTCATGCTTGCATGTCTCTTTAAGTTGTTACATTTAATACATGAACTTTTACTGTAGCGCAGTTGTCTTTGAGATGCATTGCACAGAAGTAGGAATAGTTTATAGTATATGGTATGAAAAATTTACAGAAAAAGGCCTTATATTTCGTACCACTTTCCTCCTTTTAGCAGGATATTTTAGAGTTCTTGCATTTGATAAAATCATCTATAATGTGAATTTCATCCACTCATAGATCTACAGGGAAAAAAACCCTAACCAAAACAACAGGCTCTCTACTTTGTATCATCATCTACTTTGTATCAGTGTATCATCACATATTATGTATCATCTTTGTAACAGTGTTCTATACCTTTCTCACTTTTTTGGTTTAAAAGTGTACAAGTTATTAGCTGCTTCACATGCAAATTTATCCTTATAGTGACAGCATAGTCAAAATTGACATCAGTAATGGTGTTCAGTGTTTTTGACAGAGACCTTCCTGTCAAATGCAATGGAGAGGGATTCTGAGAACAAAAAAATCCCAACCACATACATCAAAAAACAAGCAATAAAAACAAACAAAAGCACCAAAAAACAAAACCCAGTAACAACAACAACACAACACCAGAGGGAGAGATGGGGAGGAAACAGCATAAATTAACCAGAGATTAGTATCATTAATCAAGAGGAAGATGCTTGAGCCAGAATCACTGTGTTAAAAGAGATTTATAGAAAATGGTGGAGAAAACCAATTGATTTTTGGTGAGTACTAATGAAAAAGAAACTATGGGACAAAATCTGGTAACACTGGCTTCCATCATATTCACAAATTCACACCTAGTGTAACACCAGGACAGAGGTATCTTTTATCTGCCATCCTTGGAAAGCTCCACTCAGTAAAACACAAATTGAGGAGAAAAGCAAATTCTGAGCCTCCTTTTCTCACCAGGCTCAAATTTTGATCCTTTCAACTTAGGGTTTTCTATTTCACTTAGAGCAACATCAACTACACATTTACTTCAGCAACACAAAATGAAAAAAAAAATAAATTCTCACAGGACCCCAAGAGGTAGGGTTTTAAGAACAACAACAAAAAAAATCCTAATACAGGAATATCACTAAGTTTGCAATAAAACTAAAAGACTTGACATCAGTGCTGTGCCACCCTTACTATTTTGAAAGGCTCTGAAAAAAGTGTCTTTTGGGGAAGATCAAATAGAAAATAGGGTCCAAGGACTTGGTCAGTATTTTTCAATGCCTTTGCCAAAGCCTCATTCCAGCTCTACTTTTGAAGTCACTAACCTGAGTGCTTGCAACACTCAAGTGCAGTGCAGATTTATAATATGTTTTTATTTAAAGAGAAGAAATAGCCTACAGTAACCAGGCATGAGATGATATATATCCTGTCTGTTCCGAATGAACGGCTGTAGCAGACATTAAAAAAGAAAGGTGAGTTTTAGGAATACAGCTTTAGAAAAAACACTTTACCACCTAAACCTATTTCCTCCCCACTTATATCTTATTTTTAAGAAGGGAAGACAGAATGAATTAAATTGAAAGCCGTGTATTAAGTCTTCAGAATTTTCACAGAAGTTTATTGAACAAAACTCCTAAGAAGCTGCTTGCTTTTTTATCCACAGAAACCTATTTATAGGAGCTGAATTCTAATAAACACAGATTGAAGTGCAAAGAAAAAAAGGTCAGCAGTGTATGCTCAAAGCTTTATTGATGTCTTGTCAATCAATCTTTTATTTTGTTGTTTAATATTTTTTTAAAAGAAAAAAAGGCATGTAAGCACTTTTTCTCCTAATAGTGGACTTATTGAGCATTTCAACAAATCAGATCATAGATACAATAAGCAGTAATGGCCAATTATCAACTTTGTGTTTTCAGGTCAGGTTGTAAATTGACCCTGTATTCACTTCTCTTCTTTCTAGGGAATAGCTAAAGCCCTTTTTTCAAATACAATAATTTCCAATAAATTTTTTTCCTTGCATTCAACATTCTAAAATGGTATGCTTAGTGTGAAAAAAAAGTAACTCTTCTGGACAAACACATATAGTCACATATATTGCCTCCTTGTAAACTAGTTAAATAATAAAGCTGACTCTTAAATCTAAGAGTGGTTAATCCATGAGACTTTAGAGAATGGCCTTTGGAACCATAGTGTTTTCCTCCTCACAATTGTTGTGAGTTCCATAGAGCCCAGTAATAGATGTCAGCTCTGATCCTGCATGTGAAAGGCAGAGCTGCCAACCCCTCATGACTCTGCTTAAGTAGTCACCTCTTCTTCCCAAGGCAAACCAGGCAACCTTTTCCATCTGGCTGCAGCCTTTCCTCAACATTTTTTTCACCAAAATTTTCCAACAACCCTTTCAATTTTGTAATTTTAAAAGCTGGTGATCTCCACACAGTATTTCAGACAGGACTGTCCATGGCATTACTCTGTTCTCACCTATTCCTCTTACAACTTTACCATTCTCTTTCATTTTTTTATCTGCAACTTCACATTGAGAAGAAGTTAATACTGAGGGGTCTAATATGTAATGTGATTAGTAGATGCCTTTGCCTGAGTTGACACAGTTAATTTAGCAGAGGGCAAACTACAGTACCAGACTATTTTCTTCCCTCCAGCACACCCCTTGCCTTCACCTACCCTCAAATTTTATATATGCTTCTGTACTTAGGTCTTCTGTTCTTGCAAGTCCTTTCTTCCTAATATATAAACAACAACAGGGAAACAGAAGAAAACATGGGCATTGCCAGAGCCCCTCAGACGCCCAGAGAAAATGGACAATATCTTTTATTCCATGACAAAACTCTGGTCCAAAAAAATCCTCCACAAATTACATAACACACCTACAACTCCATTGATCTCTCTCCCCAACATCTCCATCATTCAGGATACCTCTAAGTCTGAGAAGTAACCTTCATATTCTGGTTGCTAACTTTCTGCTGTATGGCAGCAGCCAAAGTTAAGCATGATACTGTATTTTGATAGTAAGAAACCCACTGCATTTTAAAGCATCATCATTCTTACTACTGCAAGTTTAGAATGCACTGGAGGCTACCCCAGGAGCACGCCTCAGACTGAATAACTGTGGCACTTCAATCAGAAGGAGTGAATGCAAATGAAGTCACAAATGCTCTTTGACTGTTGTCACAAAAATGATGAAGTTGCCTTCTAAAGGGAGAGAAATACCAACACACATAACAATGTCTATTGGTAGACCAACTAACACAGCATTTTGGAGCTACTGTCCTCTTTGATGCCACAAATATCTGTACATTGTGAGCATTTGTCTGTCCTTCCCACTGCCTTACAAGACAATGCTATTTTGTAAGGACAAACACCTGGTTCTGAATAAACCCCATGCTTGCTATTAACAAGTGACAAGGACAGGACATAGGAATGGGGCTTTTTTGCTCTATTTCATAAGAAATGCGACTAGGTAATGTAGGTTAATAGGAGCTAGCTACATAATACTTTTTGAGGGGTCAAAACTAAACTGATTACAAACTCTGACAAATATTTTGTAAGCAGCCTTTAATTTTTGTAAATGTGTTTGCAATTTATGGGTCTTATCTGACCAATTAATTTTAATTTAAAACCCTTGTTTTGTGTCCCCTTTTCACATTTTGCCATTAATGGCATTTGATTAACTACTGAATACTTTCAGCTCTCTGACTGGATACCATGTTATTATTACTCTTCACACAGAGGTGGAGTACAATACTAAAAAATGTAAATGCACTTCACATTCAAACTTTTATTAAACTTTCACAACATTTGGATGTATAGCAGTGGCCACATGAAACTTCACAACAGCAGATAATCAGAAGCTACAATAAATCAAGTTTGAGTCTCCTCCCACCCAAACCACTTCAGGAATCTGGTTTATATTATTCAGACAGCTCTGATTCTGTCTCTCATCACAGAACAAAAAGCTCTGTCCAGGAAGGAGTCCCTCTGGGACAGATCCTGATGTTATTCTTTTTTTAGGAAGTTCAGATGATCTGAACTTAGAAAAGATCTTAAAAGATCTTTTTAAAAATGGTAAATTTTTGCTGTAACAAGACATTTAGAAAGTTTTCAGAAGAAAATGTCTCTGGAATCATAAACTGGGATAAAGAGCTATTCCAGCACATCTCAGCATGGTTCATCTGCCAGATCCAGGTAAATGGCTTCCTCATAAGCAAATGCCAAGATAAAACACTTCCTGAAGAAACCATTGTCCCTCTTTGCTTTCTTTGTCTACATTTCTACTCTTTTGTGAATAATTATATTGCTGGAACACAAATATGTATTTACAATATTCCTTTAGGATTTAGAAAAGTAAGGTTTCCATTTTATGAAGGCACTTCATCAGCAAGGTATCTGCTACTTTGGAGTTCTGGGTTGTCACTACAGAAAATTTAAACTCAAACATAAACTTAACCCTTTGTTGTTCACGGGGTGGGATTACTTTTGTTGTTTTAAATTTATATAGAAGCCTTTATATAGACAATTTTCTCTTTCTTGCCTGATCCCTGTTACAGGATGGACATTTCTTTTTATTTTACAATGCATTAAAGAAAAATGTCATTATATGTTTCTGTAATGTACAGATTAAGTCTTCCCTTTTGAGAAGTAAACCAATGCTGACCCAGAAAGAAAACAGCACCTCTAAGTACAACAGTAGTTCTCCACTTCCAGTCATTTAGACAAAAATCCTAACTGCACAGAAGTCATCAGCAACAGTCCAAGTGATCCTGGGGTATAACATTCACCATTCATACCTTAATCCAGCTGCTGTGCACCAAGGTAGCAGAGAACTATTAAGAACAATCAAACCTCAGGTTTTTGTCCTGCTGCACTTAGTTTAAAAGTATATATGAAATATAGAGAGAATAAATTGCTAAAAAATTCTACAACAGGAAGATTTTCTTTTTTTTTTTTTTTTTGTTTTGTTTTGTTTTGTTTTTTTACTCATTTTCACACAAAAGATGCCTGTGAATGGATGAGGTGGAAAGGTACCTCTGGAGATCATCCAGAGGCAGGATGCCCAGGACCAGGTCTAGTTGAGCTTTTAGTATCTCCAGGGATGGAGACTCCACAAACCTCCTAAGCAACCTGCTTAGCACTCAGCCAGCCTTAAGTGAAAAAGTTTGGGTCTTTTGCTTTAGTTTAAGTACAATTTCTATTATTTAACTCTTTGTGCATTGCCTCTTGTCCTGTCACTAGACAGGACAGCTTCCATGTTCTTTACTACCCATTAGTTACTTGTACACATTAAGGTTTCCCTGAGCCCTCTCTTTGGCTGAACAACCTCAGCAACCCTTCCTCAGGCAGAAAACACCTCATCATGTGTCCCCTTGCTGAACTTACCCACAGATGCTCAGCTCAGACTTATACTGGGGAGCCCAGAAAAAGCTCTGAATAATAACTTTATATTCTATGCCATACAAACTGGGAAATGCAGATATGCAAATATCCATCCATGAACTGACCAAGCATTTCATTATTGTTTATAAAGGCTTTCTGATAGAAATTATACCCTGTAACAGAGAAATTGTATGAATGCTAAGAGATTCCTTGCCTATGATAAAATATTTACTTGCCTCTACCAACACAGTCATTACTATATTTAGCCTCCCAGCATCCCTTTGAGCTAAGGAATACTAATATGCACATTGTACACATGGAAAACAGAAGGACATGGTGACCTACCCAATATCACACAGGAAGTGTGTGGAAGACAAGGAATGTCTGAGCATGAGGCAAAATGTTTTACAGCAGATGTACGAGATATAAAGTGAAAAAAAATATTAATGGAGAAAACTTAGAGTGCTGCAGGATTCGTAAGGAAAGTATTTGCTATGGTGCATGTACTGGTTTCTCAGTATTTCATGTAGTTTCCATAAAAGCATACAGAACTTCCTCCCCCTATATATTCTCCCCTTTTTTCCCCTTATATTTTCATTAAGACCCTGGCTGGTCTCAGAGTGAAAAAAAACACCCCATATTTTAATTCTAAATTTATTCAAGGTCTATTGTTTTCTTCTATTGTCCATTAGTTTAGCTACCTTCCTGTGTGCCTTCAACCAGTATATCCTAGACAGAAACCATAAGCCCTCAGCTTTTATTTTGCCATGCTAGAACATGTAAAGTCCTTTAGTTTCTTCTCATAAAACAGGGTTTTCCATCGCTTTAATAATCCTCATGACCCTTCTCTACATCTGTTCCAGTTTTACAGAACATTCCTGTCCATGGGTGACCAACACTCCACAATATTTTTGAGGTTGCACCACAGACTCTATAACAGCACTAGCATTTCCTCTCAAAATACCACTCCTCATGCATCTTAAGGTTGCATTGCCTTTTTCACTGCTGCATCATTTCTTAAAATAATTATCTTTATAACTCATGAGGCAGGGCAATAGAAGTATGGAATCACTATAATTGAAATATGGTTGGTTTTTAAGGAATTTCTTTGAAGGAGAGAGCAGTGGACACATTTCATAGATTAACTGAAAAGTCTTTTTCAACTGAGAAGCATATGGAGATGTGAGAGAAAAGAAGAGATGGCAAGGGAGAATTTGTGGGTGTTACATACAAAAGGAGCAGGAAGATGAGAGCATAGGAGTAATGATTTCTTATGTGCAACAGCAGGAGGTTATAGGCTGCCCTTCCTGCTTGGATGTTCTCTGAACAGCTCTACATAGAGACTTGCCTGGCTCTCCTAATTTCTAAACAAAAGAGGCCAAAAAGCACTTTTTTTAGATAGCTTACTCTGAGAATATGGCTGACACTTAAAACTTGAAGTCTACTTTTTTGAATAATCATTATGCAGCAACAAGAGTGTGAACAAACCAGCTCCCTCATCCTTTTGGGTTAGCATTCAGGAAGCCCTATACAGCTTTAAAAAGCACTCACACTGTCATGAGAACTATGATGTTGTCAGGAAATAAACAGAAAAATCGCACCATTTTGTTACTTCTATGTATCACAAAAATAGAGGTCTTTTTTTTCTCTCTCTCTAAATAAACACAAGGAATTTCCTGTGACTAAAAAAAAAGATCAGCTTAATACCACTACACTTTCCTCTGCATGTGAAATCAATGTATTAATTTCCACAGTACAATATAAAGTATGCTTCATATTTTAGTATCTGTATTAAATACACCTCAGTAAATACAAACTTATGCATTCAACATTTGTGAAGTGAAATCAGAAAGCTGACAATTCATTTTGACTTTTTAATGTGAGGATTTCAGCAGCATTGGCAGGTTTCTACGAAACATCTTTCAGCTTAACTTTTTGGTTTTCAAGTAAAAAAGGTGTATTGAATTATTTTTTTTTAAGCTCTAATGAATGTCAACAGACTTCTTTATAGAAACCTAGAAATCCTTAGTCAGTTAAAATCCTCATTGATTGCATCCTCTGATGTTAAAAATTATTCAGGAGGAAAGGAAGATAATTTTTAAACATTAACAAATATGTACTAATACATAATGCATCTTTTTACACAGTATTTCTTTTTTTTACTCAGACTATTTTCTGAAGACACCACTGGATGAAGGAAACATCACATCTTGCTATATGAAGAAATTCAGTCATCTTGCTACATAGAACATCCAGGTCAACAGAAGGCCACATAAATGTAAGTGATTCTCAATGTGTTCTTTACTCATAGCTTTATTAAGCACAAATAACCATAAAATAACTCTCACTACTGATTATTAATTATGAACCCAGCATATGACTTACTTCCAAATCCTGAAGAACAAAAGTGGGGAAATAGAGCATCGTTAGCAATGGTAGTAATTATTACCAGAGCCATTGTCAAGTAATCAGCAAACATGCAGGACAACTGCATGTGACCCCAGAAGGTACTTGCTGCTGTCTGAAGCACAACAGGTTGGAGTCCACCCACACTGGCCCTCCCTTTCTGATCATAAAACTCCCACTGAATTTCCATGGAGCAACAGGAGTGTAATTCTTTACTGGCATCAGTAAATGATACTCTAGTAAACCTGAAGTCAGCAGATTAGAAATTGTTCATATGCTCAGGTAAGTGGTTGTCTGACTCGTCTAACTGGGGCTACTGCTGGCTGCTTCAGAAAGGTGAAAAAAAACCCCAAGCTAGGGAAAAACTTTCATACAAGGAAAATCTTTTCACACACATCACCAGTTATAGACTGCCTTGGCAAGACAACAGAATCTTACATGACTTCTAAAATTCTTGGTATTATTCAACAGCCTTATCCCTTTCTATACATGCTTATTTCTGGCTGAATGTATATTCCAAAATTTTCTGTGACCCGTCTGTTTAAAAATGCCTAAGCCTAAATCAATTATTAATCAAAAGACACCTTTTTTACCAAATGCACACCCACAACTGTAGTATATAATTTCTTCTGACAGGAACATGGCTACTATACATAAAAATTTACATACACTATTATTTCCACAGAACCTCTGTATGGCTACTATTATTAACTCTGTTCACTAACCTAATGTCTAACTTTGTCTCTAAGTTTCCTGCCTCCTGCAAAATCTTGTGACAATTAAGTTTTATAGGGTATGCAATTTCTGAACAATTCCTAAGAATAGGAATCAGTTTACTTCTCCTTCACTTCTGGTTTCACACTGAATTACCTGGACTTCCTCACATTTTTCAATTTTAAAATTCTCATAGTAGAATCAAAGAAATTTTATAGAAATAAGGCAAGTAATTAATATTCCTAATGTGATGTAATTTACATCTGTGATCTCTTTTTTGCAATACATGCACATTATACATGGTAATACCAAACCTTACTATGCATGCTTCTGCTTTTTTCCCCCCTCAAAATGCATACTAATTACTACAGCAAAGTTGAATTTGCCTGTGCAGAACTTCTTAAGGTTAACAATGCAATTAGCAAGGAATGAAGCACTGAGAATCGGCTGTGCAATCAAGAAGGAAATACAAAATCCTGTTCAGGATTTTGGGTGTAATTACTTTGTTTAAGAAATAACTTAGTAGATTTCTGCTTTAAGATTAAATAATTCTAAAAGACAGTAAGCTGCTTTCCATGTGCAGGGACTTGACTTCACTGAAAACCTCCTGAAACACCATAATCAATGGCAGTAAAGTATCTATTTTAAAGTGCTTTCTAGGATGACAAAGCATCTTTGACAGTGTTATTACTTGAAGACTTTGTGGCATGCAGCAGAAAATTATTGTATTCTTGTATGACAATTTTGTTAATGGATAAATTTTCTACATCACCACAAAAGACTTGGGAACAATTTACAGTGTACCATAAAAACTGATGATTGTGGCAGAAACACCATTTAGATGAGAAAAGCCATTAAATGAAAACAGTTTAAATAAAGAAACTCTTCAAATTGAAAAGTTAGTCTATCAATTTGACCAAATCATTCGTATATCCTCTCTTCAACATAACTAGTTTGGGGTTTAATTCTCATGGAAATCTACTGTAAAAAGGAAACAGCAGAGAATTTTCTTGTCAGTGCATGAACAGTTGATCAAAAGATAAAAAAAAAGTTACCATCCAAAAAAGACAGTTGCAGCTGGGGGGAAAAGCAAAAGAAATGAAAAGTCAGTGTAAATGCATGGGGGGCACTCTTAGTAAAATTGCTATCCAAGTAACTATGACTGTATCAGTATTTCCTTTATAAAACTCCATTTTAAAGAATTTATGTTACTGGTCTGTAAAAATATGTTTTTAGGTGGAAACAAGGGCACACTTGTGCGTGGGCAAATTTTTAAATTAAAAATGGCCTCCAAAATTGCTCCAGCAATTTTCTGTACACAATTGTTTCCAGGTGAAAAGAGACACATTTAGTCTTGAAAATGGCATACTTTAAAAAAAAAAAAAATTAAAAATTTACCAACTCAGCATTCAATCATAAGCAGTACTACAAGGTTCAGCTGCACATACACACACTAATACAAAAACCACTTACCAAGTAAGAACAGTGCCAGAAAATAGTTTTGCCCCTGCATTTGCATAAAAGTACACAGCAAGTTTGAAAATCCAGTTTGAGTAAAATTTAATTCAACCAAGGGATTATTTAATTGAATCTCAAACCAGAAAACCATTTTCTTTCCTAACATACAGTTGTGTCCTTTGGCAAATATGCAAAAAGAAGCAGCAAAATGATGTTTTTTAATATATTTTTCAAATATTCATTTTTATTCCCTAGGTGAGTAATGTAAACTAAATTGTATCAGGTGACTCACTCTAAATTCATTGTTTTCTTCTTACATTCCCAGATATTCTTCTTTTGTAACCATCTGGTTTATTTTTAAGATGGAATCAATGCTACAGACCATTGTGTGTGTATTAATAGAGACAATATAATTGCCAAAAAGTCACTTTTAAGCAAGACAAGCAGTTCTTTTAATCCCAAATGTCAAAGCGATTATCTCCATTTTGTTAAATCAAAATGTCTTTTAACAAACAGCCTGATGTTAGGAATCCATGTCAAGAATCATAGAATACAAAGAAATCACAAAGCAAAACAGAGTGCAGTTCCTAACCTGTTTCTAGTTTCAATGGAGAAAACACATGAATCAAGCAACAAGCACTTTTCATTCCCCCAAATCCTCTCTTTACAACACAGATGAATTGGAAGTGCCAGGTCAGTTGCTGATCTTACTCAGCAATAGGTCAGTAATAAGGACAGGAAAATAGTCTCTGGAATAAAATGGGAGAAATCTCAATATAGGAAATCACACATTCCTCCAGAAAGAGGTCCCTACAAATGCAACTGCTTAAACATATTTCTGTGTGTGCATAAGTGTATAAACACAACTAATTTTAAACCTACTCATTTATTAGCTGTTGGCTCCAGCTTGTGCATTCTCTTGAAATATTCACATGAAGGCAATTTCTGCAGCACCTTGCCCCAGACTTTGGTAGACAGAACACTTTTTTTTTTTTAACTTTGGACACCAGTTCTGCTGCATGCACATGGCTTCAGTGCAGCCTACAGATGCAGAACCTTTGAGCTCTCAATAAGGAATCAGTTTTAGTTTAGAGAGATGGAGGCCTCCTGTGTTATTACCCACCATGTGGTACATGAAACAACTCCCAGGCAGGCCTGGAGGCTGACAGCACCCAGGGCTGTAGGCACACAGATGAAAAGACACTGTTGGCCCAAGACTGATTACAATGCAAAGCTATTTGCTATTTGGAACTGAAATAGGGCTCATCATTACAAGCCTGGAAGCAATACTACTTCATTGTTGCCTGAGCCATTTATAAAGTTTGGGAAGTGTTTTCTCCCACTGCATTAAACTGTGTGTAACTAGCCCTCACCTCTCACAACAACTGAGCTGACTCTACCACTGAAGCTACCAACCCTTTCTATACACACATATTTACTAATATGACCAGATGTACTATATTCCTATTCACCACTGTCACACAGAGAATCAGATGCATGTTAAAAAACAAAAATTAGAAAAAAAAAAAATTTTGCCATTAAGGAGTGTGGGAAGAAAGCTTGGTCCTTCAGATTAAAAATCTAAACCCTCAGCTGCCACTCCACTTTCTCTCCCACTAATTGTTACTATGTGATCATTGTATGCCTGGTTTTGCCATTTAATTATATCCAAGTTCACAAACTTGAGAACAAGGCTACCTCCCAAGGGAAGCCCAAGACCTTCAAGTTCTAGTACTGAATCTTTAAAATACAAGATGAAACACAAAATATACAGCAACATTAGAGTTCTTTTGAACTGCATCACCAGACTTTTTTTTTTAAATGCAATTCTCTCCCCGGTGTTTCAGAACGAGGTAGGAACCAAAGTGGAAAGGAAAAATGCAGTCTCTTCACATTTCCAGTATAATCTCCCACATACTCTGTTAATGGGAAATACTTAATGATCTGCTATCCCATGTTAAAGAAACACAGCAAACATGAAGAGCAAGCAATGCCTCTTCATAACTCACTAGACCATTGAGCACTCAGATACAATTCAGAATTTTTCCATACCTGAAGTCCTGTAAGCCACTCAAAATGAGAAAGAAGCCTAAATTTAGCTGCAACTCCGTTTCTCCTAGGACAAGACCTTTTAGCTGGTTTAAAGGAGTAAAATTACTAATTGCTCTTTAAAACTATTACAAGAATAGAAAGGGATTGCAGCTGTGGAAGAGAAGATCACACATGCCAGGCATAACCTGAAGCCATAAGCTGTAGGAACTGATTTGAAAAGGAGTCTGCCAGTTTGTAAGCATACCATGTCTGATGCCACTCCCACAGGACCTCTTCTGCTCAGGTAGTTTAACTTAGAACCTACAAAGCAATCCTAGTAGCTACCTATCTATAATTGTACTGCTCATCTGCTAGAGTATGCAGACAGCCTAAGCACAAAGCTCATTCTGCATGGGAAGAACTGTGCATAATGTCTTCAGGTGTGTTAATCTCTGCCAGGTGAAGCACAGCAAGAGCAAATACAAGGTGAGGCCACTTCACCTGGCCTGCAAGATGGAAGTAGATGAAACTGGGGGTAGGCAGAGGCAAGCACAGCAGTCAGTGGAAAAACAGAGCTCATTTCATTCCTTGGCTCCAGGCTACCTGGGCTTCACCACAGCTTCTAGTGATCTCAAGACTTCCACGGGAGATCAGATGCTGCAAACTAAATGGACATCTCTGGTGCTCCCAACTTCATCTGCAGCTGAAACCTGGCAATTAGAGCCCTATTACTTCTCAGACACCCTGTTCTCCATAGTCACTCAGGCCTCCAGTGCTTGTGGTTTCAGCCTGATTCAAATAGATTCAGGAGTGGGTGTCCTTAAACCAATTCAAACTTTTAAATTATTTGCTGAAAGGAGGCTGGAGTTGCTTATGTAAGTCAGTGTCTCATTATCCACTTAATTTTAGTCCCTGCAATAACATCAGCTCACTGTAAGCAGACAATGCTTCTGCCCAAACAATACTCAGACAGAACAGCAAGGGTTAAACAGTTTTTAAAACTTATCTGCCTACAGCTTCCCTGTGAAGAATGCTTAGAAAAGGCTCCTTTCTAACAGAGCCATCTAGGGCTTAAGGCAACAGTTGGAGACTGGGCTGATTTCAGTTCTTTTCAGATGACAAAATGTTTAAGTATTTGGAACCATGTCTAAGTATTTGGAACTGCACTTTCTAAGCTGACAATGGACACATGTACAAGTCATTTAAGACTTATACAAAGAACAATATAATTTTATAGCCATAGATTAACAGGAGGCAGGCTTGACAGATCTTATAACATGTTCCCTACTTTATACATACTGCTAGTTCTCTTCCAGGAAATATCACAGCTGGGAAGAGAATTTTGGTTCACTGTCTTAAAATTAGTTTCCTTTTCTTCACTTGGATATGTCAATAAGATGAAAACATTTGGGGGGAGTCTCTTATTTGATAGATTGGCATACCTTTATTTCTACTGTGAGAGAACTATTTTTCAATGCTGTATTATACTTATTCCACACGATTTTTTCAATTAATTATAAATTAATTGCCTTTAGACAGCCAAATATTGATTCTTTGGCTATACCAAGCCAATTCTTTTCAACCCAGAGCCATAGTATTTTCCTAAAATAAAAGTGCCAAGTGGGCCAGAAACATAGGCCTTCTACCTCAAGGTACATACATACTCCCAGTATTCAGTGGGATTGTGTGTGTTTGCAGAACAAACAGTAGAATTTTTATGTAAGTACCAGATAGTAAGACCCTGCACATACATAAAGGCATGAGCTCAACATACAAAAAATACAGCTAATCCATGCACTGAGCCAGAGGAACACAAAGTGGGCAGTGTTTTCTGCAGATACAAGCAAAGCAAGACCCCTCTCTTATTCCCAAAATTCCATTTTTTAGATTGAAAGAAGCACCAAATTCTGTGCTTTCCATTAAAGCCACAGTTCTCTTAGTCTGTCCATCCAGAGCCCTGGGCTGGAGCACTGGAACTGGAGGTGTAGGAGGCCAGATTTTTCTTAACCCTGATTCATCACTGTCCCATCTGGCCCTCACCTCAATATTACAAAGTGCTGGAGTACTGAAGATGTTTTTGCTCTCTTGTAAATTTGGGGATGTCACATCTCTCCTGAAAATTCTCCCCTTTCTTAGTACAAATTCAGTCCCTAAGGCTGCCACACCTCTAGTAGGTCAGTGTGTGTATCTTTCCAATGAATAACAAAGCATAAGAGTTGGGATGAATTCTTCAAAATCATAGTGGCTTAATCATCCATGAATATCACATTATCTAAGCCACTTACAGTACTAAAATAGTTTTGTAAAATCCCTACTATTTCCAAATTTAAATCCGTGCATTAAATTACTGTGAACATTGAGACTTCCTCTGTAAGAAATACACATGGCACTCAGTATTTTCCAGACAATTATACACCCTATAGAAATCTTGCCTTAATTGCTGTTGGGTTTTTTTTTACATACCTTTTTCATCAACTATTTTTTCTTTCCAGTTCTATCTCTGTCTTTCCATTCACCCTGAATTATATTATTTATTTATCCAGTTAGATATTCATCTTATCTTTGAATTGTTTGGACATTTTTGGAAATTGCTCCACTGTAAAATTTAGCTCACTACTCTCAGGGTGTTTCAAAGCCAGGATGCTATTGTTACAAGGGTAGGTCACAATCATTTAGTATTTCTAAATCCAAGCAGCTTCACTCAATTGTCACTGGAACAGAGGTTTCTCCCAGCACACTGACTCACATCACCTCTTCCTTCATAGGTCAGACAGCAATCACTACTTCAGAAGAGGCACTGAGACTGAAACCACTGGCATCACTCTTGTATTGCAGTGTCTCTGCTAAGAGCCATAGATTTATTCATTGATCAAATCGAGTTCCCTGACCAAAGTTCCAGGAAGCACTTTTACCCTGTGCTTCATTTTCAGTCCGTAGCTTCATACATTCAAAATTTCTGTTTTTTTCTGAAGTCCCTGCCAGATGCAATGAAGTATGAAAGGCTTGCTTTAAACTGGCAGTCCCAGAAAGACTGCCCATTTTCCTATACATTTCAAGAGATCAGTATCAGCATACCATAAAGTAATAAAGCAATGAGTGCTGTGTTTTGCTCTTTTCTTGCAGCATCTAGCTGTAAGTCTGGATGATCAGGGCAGAACAAGTTTGTAACATTATGCAAACTCTCTTTTCCATCTAAAGTGACAAAGAGCTTTCCCCAAGGGCAAGGGCAGACAACAGCAAAATTCTGTACCTAAGTTAATAAGTAAAAGCAAAGCGACTAAAACCCTGGGATTTACCACTTTTTCCAATTCTGATTTTTCCAGAGTCCTGGTTCATCAGTATTTATTATTTACTTTATAGCTTCACAGTGTTTCCTCTTCATTTGGGATATGAGTTATTGCTTTGCAAATTGTATATTAATATTGCTTACCTAGGAATACTTTAGGTATGATCCCAAGGGCTGTGCTGCATGCATTTTAATGAGCATTTAAACTTTTAAAATTCAGCAGCATTTATTTTAACCAGAACTTTAAGACAAAATTTGAATTCCAAGTTTAATGATGAATTTACATCCACTTATACTTAAGAGACTGGAGAAGGGCTACATTCACTCCTATGCAGAAGTTAGAAGTTGGAAGGGACCTCTAGAGATGACCCAGTCCAACCCCCCTGCCAAAGCAGGATCCCCTAGGGCAGGACACAGGAAGATACCCAGGTGGGTTGTGAAAGTCTCCAGAGAAGGAGACACCCACAACCTCTCTGAGCAGCTGTCACTCTCACAGTGTAGAAGTGTCTCCTCATGGTGAGGTAGAACTTCCCATGCTCTAATTTATCCTCATTATTCCTGGTCCTGTTACTGGGCACCCCCAACATTAAGCTGTGTTTCATTTAAAACCTCCCAACAACAGACCTCATGTGCTTGAAAAAGCTTATTCTGGACACATGCCATGAAGAGAAAACATTACGTTTAGCTAGGGAGGAGAAAAACAAAATATATTTATGATACAAATGTCTTCTTAGAAAATCTGGGACTGAAACAACTTCTGAAGAAAGCTGGCAGACTAGTTTATAAACCAAGCAGTTGTTCCCTCTCTAAATATTAGTAAGACATCATGAGAGAATTAGAAAAGCTAAAGTATTGTCAGATGTTTGCAGTGATTACTCCCCAGTTGAGTGTTTGGAAAATCTAAATGTGCAAAATTTCCCATAAACAAAAGGATTTTTAAAATGCCAATTCTGGGATGTTCTTGGCTGACATTGCTGGAACAAATAGGAATAGGTTTATGAACATATATAGCTGATTGTCTTCAGGAATAGTTCAGCTAATAAGCTGAAGAAAAATGAAGAATAGCAAAAAAAAAAAAAAAAAAAAAAATTACAATGCACAAAGTGACAGAGCTGGGACATCTGGAGTTGGGATTGCTTGACCATTTGTGCTCATCCTGTTACAAACTCACTATGGTAAAATGTGTGGTATAAAACCTGACAGCAGACACTAATCCCAGAACCAAACCACAGTTTTAATGCTCCCAATCAATTTATATGAAAATGTGTGTGAACCTCCCACCTTCTTGCATAAAAAATCCTGGTGGATCTCACCCCAAGTTTTTTTTGCAGTAATAACTGAATACAAGGGTAACAGTGTAACAGTGCACCTTTTACAGAGTGAACTTTCTGGAGTTTCTGCTAGCCACAAAAGCTGGTTGGACCTTTTTCCTTTCACATAAAAAAAAAAAAATAAAAAAATTGGATGTGTATTAAAATTCCAGGAAAGTGCAATCTAGGGCATGCAAATTTTTGGAAATAAATGTGAGCAGAAGTGAGTAGAAAGGACAAAGCCAAAACTCTAGGAAAAAAGAAGAAATTGTTTCTTTTCCCTCCGTCACTATTTTATTAAGCAACAACAAGTTCAAGGTTTGATTCCCAGCTCTTGTCAGAAGCCTAGGAAAAGTAAACCAAAGAGTTAAGTGTTCAGTCAATGTTAATTTCATCTTTGCTAGGGAATGAAAAAGCTTAACTTACTGGAAGGACAGAGGAGAAAAAAGTCGAAAAAAAAAAAACCCATCCAGAAAACATCCAATGAACGGTTCCCTCCCTCCCACCCCTGAAAGTGTACTAATAATTATTCAAATCATTATTCATTCACAAATACAGTGAGGTTTTGGTTAGGGAACTGGTCCTTCTTTACCAAAACCTCTGCCCCTATGTCCTTTCATCTAGAAGGTTTCACATCCCCAAGCTTCAAGCATTGTATTTTATATTACATAAATTCAATTGCACCACAATAACCACAGTTAGGTACTAAACTACCAAGACTTTCCTGCTTCACTGCAAGCATATAATATCATCAAGTCTATAGACTTTTTTATTACAAAAAAAGAAAAATATCCCCACATAGGCAAAACAAAACACAAAGCAAAGGTGTTTTAGACCTCTCTTTCTACTACTGCCAAGAACATTCCTTTCCTTCTGACCATCTGCTCTCTGGAACGGGCTCCTCACAACTTTTGGGCCTCAGCTGTCACGTTTTTCTGCATTGAAGAAAGGATATGTGGTTGTGCCTGCACATGAGGTCTTTTACTTGGAAACTGTTGCAAAAATTCTGTTTATAAAAATGTGTTTTTCTAAAGCTGCTAACAGAAAACAGTTTTGAATCACTTGCAATCACATCTAAGGCTTCAGTAGGGAGTGCAAAGGAGCACAGGAAGCTCCTCAGCAAGGATTAATTACTGATCATCACCCTGCTTTAAAACAATCTCTTTGTGCCACTGTTTTAGGGGTTTTCCTTCTTACAGCAGTTTAATCTCTGGGTTCAGACATCAGAGCACTGATGAGTGCTAAAGAGCTGCCCTGAAATCCCTCTGAAAAAGAGTGCTCAGCAGGTGAACAGCTATGTACAAAACACACACAGGTCCTGTCTCCAGCTCAGTACCTTTTCTCTGCTTTCTCTCTCTGGATGACCCAAGGCTTAGGATCACTCCTGCCAGGAATGGCCTGAGTTCACAAGCAAACATGCCACAGGGCACTGTTGCAAGAGCTACATTTTCATTATGCTGCCTGACATGCCAGCACATGCAACAAGCTTCTTCAAAGCATCTAAGTCATATGTTTCAGTGAGCCAACAGCTTAACCACAGCAGCAATGAGTACCTACCCAGAAGAGTCAGGCACTGCATTGTGACAGAACCCCACACCAGCCCCAGAAACAGCTATAAAAACAGGCAGAACAGGAACCAGAGGTTGTGCTTCTCCTGCCAAGAAGTAACTTTGGTGGATCAACACGCCCCAAGGCCATTGAACTTTTATGGACAAACCAGCATGCCTTCATGAAACCTTGCTAGCTGAATGCTGCACACAAAGGAACCAAACACAGAATTACAGAATCTTAAAATAACTTCGGCCTCTTGTGTCATCTTGTCCAATCCATGCTCAAACCAGACTAACCTGGATCAGGTTAGGGCCACCTAGGGAGTTAAAGTCTTGAACACCAGGCACCACATGTATATATATCCCTGATATTGTTTTGGATCACATCAACTACAACACCAAAGTTGATAAACAAAGGAGGAAAAAAGAAGAAACTACAAAGAGAAATACCCTGCTCACAGCCAAATTCAGACCCATGCTTCCTTCTAGCCACAGCAGAAGTCCATAACAATGCATCCAATGCTGTTAAAAACCAAACACACCTAAAGAACTCATCAAAGTCTGTTTGTATTACACACTTTGGCTTTGATATCTTTTTAGTCCACCAGTTTAGATATTAAAGTAGAAGAGAAGGCATCTGTAAATGCTGCACTTTTAAAAACAGACAGAGGGAGTTTATTTACAGTGCTCAAAAACAGAGTATTTGCCATGTCACCCTCCAGGATGACACCAAAGCACCATATTTGGCAGAGTTTGTACCAGTAATTGGTGTTTTCCTTTACTTGGCTTTAGCTGAGACTTGAGAAACACCACTTGAAATGAAGGATCTCCTTTCATGAACTTTATATGTTGGCTGGAAAGGTAAAACAAAGCACAAACCTGTCCAGCCTCAGTTGGGAGATGGAGAGAGTGGGTAAGAAGGAAGGGAGAAGCAAAATTTCCTGCTTCCCACCAAAACCACAGCAAAATGAGCATTCTGCTCTGTTTAATGATTCCATAACACTGTTTTCCAATAGGTCAGGCAAAACCTTTTACCTACAGGTTTCTTTTCTTCTCTCTAAAAAAGCAATGCCACAAGCTTCACCAAAAAAGAACAAGACAAAGATGCTGAACATATGGATATTAAAGGAAATCATTTCTCTAGCAATGACCACATCAGAACTTTTAGAATTTCCTTCCATAGCTCGTGATTTTTAGTGGTTTGGATGACCTTGACAGGAAAAACAAATATTAAGAATCTGATTTGAATTTTCTATGACATATACAGTAAATGCCAGATAATCCCTTCCATTTACCATAGTGTCATCAGCACATTTCAGCGAGTACCCATTTATTTGGGCTACCTAATAGCTGCACATATAATACCTAGAAATGATACAAGAATTACTTTGACAAACATTTTTCTTCAATGAGTAAAAATATTGTCATCATCACAGTATAAAAACCCCATTATTTCGAATAAATATATCTGCCTTGGTCAGGTCAGATGACTCCTTTATCAAAATTCAGTAAGACTTAACAGTTTTGAAAGTACATTTGCCCCATGAGGTGAAGAAATCCATAATGCAGAGGGGGTGAGGGTCAGATGCAAACATTTTTGTGATGCCTCCTGTCAATAAGCCTGCACATTGATAGCTGATTTTAAGCTTTTTGCTAGGACAAAATAATAGCAAAGCTCTAAGAGCATACACACAGCTTGTGCTAAGGGTCTCTGAAGCTGGAAAGAGAGAAAACATAGAAATATATTCTATTTCTATATACATAGAAATATATTCTTCAGTTGGAAACAGACATATAAATATACTCAAGTGACACCCCATTTCAGGAAGGCTCACAGGCCCTAGATGACAACAGGTTAGCTATGTTCTACTAGATGTCAACAATTTTTGTTACCTTCAAACAGGTAAACCAAAAAACAGGCCATTGCTTCTTGCACTAGTTTGTATGAATAAGCATATCCCTATCCATGTAAAAAGAAATCTTCACCCTGTTTCAGCTGGGAATGTTTCCAGGGGTTGCCACACCTCTGGGTGAACCACTTTAGCAACTGATGACGACAGCTGAAAACTTGATCCCTCTCTCCTATGCATATTCCAGCCTTTGAGTCCTGTCCATGTTTCATCTGCCAGGACTATGATTACAAAGGGCTGAAGATTACAAAGTGTCTCCCTATACTGACACGTGTTCCCACATAAGAAAACTCAAGCACACTATGAGTATTTGATATCTTACCCTTCAAAGCTCTTCATGAAACCCACTCAACCCAGTTATCACTGTAAACCCCACCCTGCCTGAATACATTATGGCAGAGATATTAGTAAAAGTCCAAATATTCAAGCCAAAAGTTAAAAAAAAAAAATTAAATCCCTGTCCATATAAATACAGAAACTTTCATTGAGCTATACTAATAACTTCCACTTGTTTCTTTCTGTGTGTTTGCTTTTTTACAAAAACAGCCAACATCATGTGCTCCAGGGAAACCTGATTCTTTGTTGCCACTTAAATTTAATGTTGTTTTCCGTGACTTTTTTCCTTTCATCAGCTAATTAAATGTTTTTAATACCCAGGAACAAATTGTCATTCTTAAGAACAAAAGTATTTTCTGATGGAGATTCTCCTTTTACCTATATTTACTGCCCGTTGTGTGAACATTTTTTTCCCATGTTCTGGAGAGCCAGAAAATCATCTGTCAGGGGATGATGGATGATGAAGGCTGCTACTTGGGCCTCAGGGCCTGGCCCTGCTGCTGTACTTGACTTAGCCTTCAGTAGGCACTAAGTGCTCTGTCAGATTCCTGCCAAGGGAAAAGCATATGCCTGTAACTCCCCAAAGTGTGGGAACCAGAATAAACAGAGCCATTTTTAACATTACCACAGGTTTTAAATCTGCTGTGTCACTTTCCTGTAAGCATTGTCCCTTTTTTTTTGTAATGTACACAGTCATTGTGGCTTTGTGGCTCTGTCCATCACTGCTGCTCTTTGTTGTATGCTAACCAAGAGAAAAATTAAAAATAAAAGGAATGCACTAAATACATCACTCTGTTAGCAAAACAGAGATTCTTGGGGTTTTGTGCTCTCCCTTGCCCCCAGTGACACTTTTGTTGGTTTGTTGCAACAAGGCTTTTCTCACCTCATACAGCTTTATTAATTCAGGGGTTTTTTTTTTAGAGTCCCCTTGGGTGCTGTATCACCACACATGGATATGTTACCACAGGGCTATAGTTAAAAGCCATCTTCCACTCTTCTAAAAATTCCATCAATCATTGAATTATAGTGGTTGGCTTGGACAGACTGCAGCAGGACTCTCCAAATCATGAGCATTTCAGCATTTCCATTATGAGCCCCAGGTCCCACAGGTCCACAGTAAAATGATGGGCTAAAATTATGCCAATCAAAAGCATGGTTTTCTAATGCATATTTTTATTTCATATTGCCTAAAATACTGATTATAACCAGGCTTTAAAGAACTATTTTCTTAAAAGAAAATGTGTCAAATGCAGCCGTGATAGAATTTCCATTCTTCAGGAATTCCTCAGCAGAGAAAATTGCTGTGTCTCCTTCTCTTTCATCACTGCCTTCTTAAAATAAAATATTTATATCATGGCAGGGTTTTATTCCTTGTTTAGGAGAAGGCAAGAGAAAATGCCATAAAAATTAATAACAGTTCAAGTTACACAAAATAGTCTTGAGGGTTGGTTTTTATCCTCCTGGGGCAGGATATTCTTACCCATGGAGATCAGCATACAGGCTTCATGAAAAACTTCTCTAGATGAGATGTCCTTTCAGTTCAGCAGGGATATTCCCCAGCCCTGATTTACCACTGGATAATTTCTAAGGAAGTGGCTTACCAGCATTTTACTCCTCTTATATCTTCTCAGAACTAGAAAAAAATCCATTGAGGCCTAAAAGGCCCTAAAAACCAGCTGCCTTTAGATTTTTTGATCTGTCACATTAACCCTTGCAGGCATCAACAGGGTTCCTGCAGCACCAAAAAGCTTCACAGCAAGGCAATAACTGGAAGGCACTGAATAGAAGAGGTAATTTTAGGCTGGAGCCACTAGCACAACTCATGCAAATTCCCAATTTCTTTGGCATTAACATGAACATTTATGCCCATTCCTGAAAACTTTGCCTAGCTAAGTAAGGCTTGCCACTTGCAACCTGCAGACTGAAACCAGAACTCATTTTATGTTAATAGCTGCAGATCCACTCCTCTGCAGTATTACCAGGGATTTCTTTACTCCAATACACATTAATACACGAAATGCATCCAAAGATCCATTCATCTGCCTTTACAGATGGGTTTAGCTGACAGCTATGAACCTGACTTCTCTTCTGTATCAATGACTCCATCCCAGCACCACTCCAGGCATCCCTGCAAAATATGCCAGTCATTCAACAGCTGCAGAACAGTTCAAATGCTCTTATCTACTCAGTTGAAGCCCCAGGGCAAACTGTTCCTTGAGATGATCTTTGCCCTTCTCCTGAATCTAATGCACTGAGACCTAAAAAAAACCAAAACATTATGGCCAGAGACTGGTGTGACTACAGTAATAATTACCAGTTCAGCAAATAAGCTGCTTATTGCAAGCACTGCAAGGGCTATATACAAGCCAAGAAGAACCTAGAATCATTGTGTCAGCAATTCTCAAAGACTATTTTAAATGCTATCAAGTTTAATAAAACTTTTACAACAGAGTACAGACTGTACTTTGTGTTCCTTTGAAATTGATGGAACAAGCCAATTTTTCCAGGTTTGTAGGCATAACATGTATTAAATTATAATACGAAAATAGCTATTTAAAACCATGAAATGAAAGACTACAATATACATTTAAAGGTCAACAACTGCATGAGTTTTCTCATTATATATTTTCATCTGAAAAATACTGGGAGACAAAGGAGCTCAGGCACCCTACGTGTACAGCTGCACCCTGTCACTATTCCCTGCTCTGCCTCAGACAAGGAAATACATTCTGTTACAGGATGGCCCTGCCTCACCTGAAACTCTTACAGAAATGCCTTCACCTATTAAGATGGTGACTTACACCCTTTAAATAATTTCCATTCTATGTATTACATATAGAGGGAGCTTTTGCAGCTGCAATAGCAAGGGCACACTGATATACAGTGATTTTATTCCATCTCTGCACTATGCTTTCTTTAGAACTTTCATTTAATCAGTTTTGCCACTTCTGCCCCAATTCCTCGTCTGCAAATGTGTAAGGTTAATGTGTCCTTTAAAAGGGAGGAGAAGTTTTATTAACTGACAGTGCCAAACAGAAACAACAATCAACAAAAAAAGCCAACGAGAAAAGACCCAAATGAAGTGGAAACTTCACTGGGGGACTGGAAAGAAACGTGATCTAGGTTTTGGCTTTTAAAAAGATTTTAACATTTCAGCATTAAAATATTTTTCTTTCTAAATACGTAAATTTAAAATTAAACCTGAACTACAAGGGTAATAACAAATATTGCTGTTTGGTTGGGTTTCTTTGAAGTGCCATTTCAGTAGGCTTCATCTTACATTCTAGTCTCTTCACTTAAACTGAGTAGGCATTTAGAAGGATTTAACAGGACATTGTTTGGGGTTTTTTTTTAGCAAGATTAAGAGCAAGGTGTCTTCCTGAATCCCCACACAACCGAATGATCACATGGGGAAAAACCCAGCATAAATACCTTTTATTTGTTAGTAATTGCAGCCATTTTTCCAAATCCATAATGTTAAACCCTATAGTGTAGCACACTTCATGATGTACATCTGCCCATGTGTGTCATAGACCTAGAAATCTTCATTATGCTTCCTTCTTCTCTGTGGATGTACAGCTATACATTGTGCATGGAGCCTGATATAAATTTGTTGACATCTATTTAATGCTTCAATAAAAAGTCATTTGCATGAGCATGGGCAACCTTATACCTTTAGGCTACTAATTAGATTTTGAGTATTAAATTCAGCTGGCTTAAATGATATATAAAATTATGGAGAGGCACTCTTACAGTAGTCAAATATGTAAATGACAGCAGAGGAACACTATCAACACCACACAAATCCAGGTGTTTAATGACATACACTGGAAAACTGGCACAACTTGGAAAAGCACAGCTGTGATCAGGGTATAATTATCTTATGCAAGAAATCAATTTCAGAGCTATAATTCTTTGCTGCTAGTGACAGGAAAGAATTTTTATCATTTTTTACTCACCTTTATTCTGCAAAGTCTCTGAAGCAAGAAGAGTGATTTGGATTCTAGACTGGCTCAGAGTTCTTAACAATTTTTTTTTCCAAATGATTGAATAACAAGAATTCTTTGTTAAGAACCCAGCTTTAATTTTGGATCTCAGATTGATGGAACAGGACTGTCAGCAAACACACCTATAATTTATTACTGGCTACATACATTAAGAAAATAATAGGAAGAAACAGGCGCCACAGATATTTGTAAGTTAAACATCTGATCTGCATTGAGATTTTAGACCTCAAGCCTTTTGTCACATCAGAAAGACACCAGAGCATTGGAAAATAATTCTACTTGTGTAGGAAAGCACCAAAACCTGGATGCACAGGTTACCTCTGAACCAGCTTGCATATTATAATCTGCAGAGACATCCATAGGAACACAGATGCATGCCACATGTATACTTGGATTTTCAGATCACAGCCTCTTACCATTTGAATACAATTGCAAAATTGCTCAAGAGCCATATTGTCAAAATTGGCTGAAGGGAGGCAAAGATGTGGCCATGGATATATAAATATCCTTTCACCAGAACACTAGGAGGCAGCTTTTCTTTTGACACAGAGGGAGGGGGGGGAAGAAAAAAAAACCTAAAACAGAACAAACGACCATATCTCAGCTTTTTCCTGCATGAAGAATCTCTCCTGAGCAAAACACATTAAATACAACTAAAACCCCTAAAACTTTAGAAGATTTGTTATCATAGTGACTTAAAATATTTAAATAACAATCTTTCTAGGCTTTTTTTCTCCCTTCTAAATTTTGAATGCAAAAGGTGAAGTAAATATCAACTGAAAATATTTCAGGATTCAAAAATCACAACCTACATATATAGGCTGTATCATCTGCAAAGCCTTGAAATTAGTATTAGAATCTACTTCTGAGAAAATTAATTTCTATTTTAAGACCATTTTTTATAGTTAGAATGTTTAATTTAAAGAATGTAAGTCTGCAGACAAGATGAATTTCCTAGTATCTTAGTCATAAAATTATATCACCGTTACCTATTCACAAAATGGTTAAATAATATTCATAAATTAAAATAATGAGAGTCTAATAATTTATATTGTCCTAAAACAATAGTAAAGCTGAGTAAAAATAAAATACTCCATCTGGCCATTTAATTAAAATTGGCTACACTGTGATAAAGTATTTGGAATTAATATAGTCAAATATATCTGCCAAAAAAAATCTTTTCACTCCAAGACTGATTCTACTCTGCCGTGGGCTCTGGCCACAAGAGAGAAGCTGCACTGGATTACACAGCACTATTAAGATATCTTCTTTAAATAGGTATTTTAAAAAGTCATGATCCCCTTTTCCACTAGATGTTCTCTGTAAACATTTGGGAAATGAATCACTCAGCAGCCACAGACTATCAGAACAAAAAAGCACTCATAACTTGGAAAAAAAAATAGCTGTATTTCTTGAAAGAGACGAGCTGGCTTTCTGTAATATGAAAGCATAGCTTAAAAGATATGTTGGATCCATGGAGAGCTATTGCATAAGGATGAAATTCACCCTCTGTGTAAAGAATCAGCACAAGATTTACTCAGTGATTAGCCATGATTAAGTGGTATTTTACAGATTTAGGTAGGACATATCTGAATAATGGATATTATACTGGTCCTCTCCTATTAGCACTACTGTTCCATATGGAGCCAACTCAGAATCAACACCTCAGTTACACCTTCTGAATTGGCCAGAGTCAAAGTCAGCATAACTACACTATAAAATTACCCTTTCTAGACCCACTTTATCACCTTACTCCCTCATTAATGGTATTTACACTTCCCAAACGATATTTCACAATTCTTTTAATGAGCTGAAGTCTCTGTAACTGGTTTTTTAGGCACTTGTGTTATCTAGTATATAGAGAAAATGGATTGAAACACTCCAAGAGTACTGACACTGAGTTAGGGTACCTTGTCTCCACAAGTCACCCATGCTTTAGCCAGTAAATCACACCAGGACAACCTACAAACCTTCTTCCCTTTCCCACTTCTTTAACAAACCCTGGGTAGAAAGAAGTACTGGTGTGACAGAGTTGAGCATTTGCACGAACATTTCTGGGACAATACTTGGAAAGTAACTTGAATTACAACCCACAGAAACGAGTTCCAAATGAAGGGGACTGATGGAGTTTCAGGGGTAAAAGGGTTTGCAAGTGACTCAGAAACCCCTAGAAAGAAGTCCCAATTCTCCCAGCAATGTGGGGGTGCAAATGTGCTGGCATCATTCACAGAGCAGCATTCTACATGAACCAGAGCATTTCCTGGACTCTGCCCATTCCCCTAAACTCCTGTGGCAATCAGGAGATGAAACATGGAAGCACTACATGAATGAAAATTCGTATTTTCTAAACTCTAGAGCTGGAGTTCAGCTGAAGTAAGGATATTCCACATAGAAGTAAGCTGGACTGATTTATTAACTCAGGATTTTTCTGTTCTCAAAAGGGGACTGGGAATATCAAGCCAAATCTCCAGTCAAATTTTACTGTTTCTGTACCCTCCTCCCATCTCTAATTCTCCTATTGAGAAAACGTGCACTTTGTTTTCAACTGTACCTCATTCTATCTCCTTTTTTATTTCATCCTAGTGGGATAGGAAGGAGGAGGAAAAGAAATACAAATTAATGACGGTAAAAATTATTTCCATGAGATTTTTCAAGCTTCATTGAAACCCCCTCAACTCTCAATTTACAATCCAGCAACACTTGTTCTGAGACTTTGTCTCTTCCCCAAAACAGTGTGCCAGTAAACCAGGTTCAGACTCTGTATTAATCAAAATACCTCTGAGTTCAGCAATCGTTAGACCCAGCAACTAAATGTGGCATCTGCAATGTATACAAAAAATGATGTAATTTGTTTGACGTTCCTAGTGGTTCAGGGTATTAATTAGGAGCCTGACAAGTTTATGAGAAGTATTGTCTAAACATTAAGAAAGCTCACACCAGGAGAAATTTATCCAGACAATATGGTGCTCTCAGCCTGAAACAGGAACAAGGACTGTTGGAGGAATGAGTTAGACTCAGTAGCTAAAAAACTATCTGGGAATGTTTAAGTGAAGAACCACAATTTCTCTCTGCAGAAAGCAGGAGGGCTGGGAGTAGATTTCTACATTCAGTCTGTAAATTATAAAGGAAATTATTTCCTATGTGCAATGCTGTTCTAGCAGATACTAATCATGCCTTCAGGTCCTGGATGTGCAAACATGAAGGTCATTTTTGGTACATGCCTCCTCTCTTCCTTTCTCTGTTTTCCCCAACAACTCCTTTGTGGGTGGAGTCAAGTTAGAGCACATGTAAGAGTCTGAAACTAAAACTTCAAACCATCTTCAAATAAGGAAAAACAAATAAACAAATCAAAATGAGGGGAAAAACATGAATTAGGATGAACAATGAATTAACTGTGGCAAAATTTTCCCCATAGCAGGAGACTGGTAAATGTAGGGAAAACAAGTCCTTGTAATTACTGACACTTGTGCTGGAGCAAATCTAAGCCAAACCATTAAATTGCTCAACCACAAAGAGATGATTAAAATTGTTTTGAGAATCTGGCTGTGTTTTTCTTTTGGAAAGAAAGGTGAGGTGGAAAATTGAGTTTATGCCTGGATGTTCCATAAAAAACAACCTAACTTTTATTTTTAAGTGTTGGGTTAAGTGCTGGAGGAGGAAAGGGAAGATAAAAAAAGACCAATGCATTATTTCTAAACTGAATGCATTATTTTGCAATTAAAACATCTGAGGCATTTCTTTATTAACCTTATAATTAGAATGTTGAGAATATATTAAGGGGTAAAATTCTCAGAAACAGCAATTTCCAATAATATACTATCTACATAATCAGAGTGCAAAGTTAAAAGAGAAAAAGGCAGTATTGAACTTGCATTATCTTAAAAAAACCATCAACTTGTTTGCTAAAAGACACAAAGTAACACACATTACCTCCAAACAAAGAGCAGTTTTCTAGTCACTGAAAGTGAAATTAGTCCTTCTTAAGGAGAAAATAAATTAAAAATTTTTAAAACCCAAGGATTTCCCAGTATCACCCATCCTAATTGGGATAAAAACAGCTTAACTGTGCTGAGCTAATAATCTTCGTGCCATGTTCTGCCTTTATTACTACATCTTGTTCCAATTTTGGTTTCATCCATTCCTGTTTCCAACTGCCCATAGCTTTCACACAGGCTTGCCATACACCAGATCCCATCTGTCTGTGACCTTGAATAAACAAGAGGCCTTTGATGCTCTTCTGCACTTCAAACCACTTTGTCATTTCCAGTGATATATGAGCCACACTGCAGTGACATGCAGTCATTATTGGTTTGTGCAAGTGCCTTCCTGCTTCTTCTCTTGATGTAAATTTACCATAGAACAAATTTACTGTAATCTTTGTGTTAACTTGTGCTTCCCCACGGAGTGAAAAAAAAAGGTCAGCAAAACAGCAACGGGAGGTTGGAAATAAAAATCTTGCACATACAGCATCCCGACAGCCAAAACCAAGGGTCTGTCTCTAGAAGCAAGAAAACCAAATCAAGCAAACCCCATCCAACAAACCAACTGATGATCAAAAGAACAACTTCTTGAAAACAAATATTACAAGGAATTTGTTAACTGATGGACAGATTTACACACCCCAGACAGCAGCTTTGTTGTGGCCTTGTGTGTTCATCCTATTACATTTCAAGGCTGCCGTTCAAGGCTGTTGGGTTTTGGCACTGTCAAAATGAAACAGAGATGATGTGGTACCATATGTCAGGCAGCTGAAGCAAAGGATTCCTGGCCTAACACGTTTGCAGGGAAGGTGGGTGGTGCAGTACAGGGTGGGACAGGGTGGCTTTGCCCTTGTCCCAACACCTCAGCAATCCTGCCTGCATTTCTGAAGACTATTGCCTGGATTTTTCTGTCACTGCCAAGCGAAGGGAAGAGTTCATCTTTTCCTCCAAGACAAAAAGAGAAACACAAAACAAAACCCTTCAGCAATTATTTTTTAATGTAAATACATGTTTATTTCATGCCCTCAAGCCTTTTAGTCCTGGTTCGTTGTGACAAACATTCCACAATAGACTCTTTAAAGTCTGGCATATGGGCCAGTGCTAAAAAATGTACAGACAAAGACATAAGACAATTAAAATTAGGAATGACAACAACACACCACTAATGGTTTTAAATTATGACATTGTAGAATACTTACTGGTACATCAGGGAAGAGCTATCCCCACAGCTCCACACAAGCCTGTGCTCCCTCAATAAACTAATCTTTATCATGTAATACACTGGTTCTCTGTTACAGTGATGTTTGTGTTACACACTCCAGCATCCTGTAAGTACAGATAAAGGGATGGCACAGCTACACACCAGTTAGCTCAGATCTCTGTTTCAATACAGGATAGGTGTTCATGGGCCACAACCTCAGTCAAGATCTACTGAGGAGGCACCACTGATTGACTTCTGAAATTGCAACAAGATCACCTCTAAGCAGAGAGGTGCCCAGACTGCAGGGACTAGAAGTAACCAGTAGAACATATTTTTAGGAGCAATCTGACTGAAACAGCATCTAAGGTGTTCTGTGAATGAGCTTCACAGAGGCAAGTCCCAGGCCCTGGTGTGCAAGTTGACTTTTAATGCAGGCTGAGTTGTTTCACCACAGTATTTCAGTTTCCTGTGTAGTTCCAATTCAACCAAGTGTCCTGAATAGACTGCAGTATTTTGAAAACAAGAATTAGGCACCTTGATGCTATAGATACTTTTTGTAAAAAGTTACCTACCTTGGCACAAACAAATGCACAGGAATAATCAAAAATGTTTTCTAACTCAGCAAGAATAACAGTGGATCAAAATTTACTTGTTTCTACAGCATGAAACCAACAGGTTTCAATATCTGTTCTTTCTCCTGTTGAATTTGAGCTTTTTGCTTGTTTAGGGGCTTGTAGGTAAAAAATGGGAAAGGAAAAATAGGAACCTTCCCTAAAAACCTATTGCAAAAGAATTAACAGCTCTCCTGGGATGTAAGAAAGTCAGGTTCAAGTCATCTGTCTCCCTCATTTCAGACAAATGCCTGTGTCACCCATGTTACTGTCGGCTTCTAGGTAGCTCCCTGTCCTTCATACAAGTGGCAAAGCAAATGCTTTCAAATGATTTTCAGAAGTCAGGTTTCAGCAATGTGAGGCTCTAGCTCGATTTAACAGATATGGCCTCTTCTAACATTAATTTTTGAAAGATAAATGGAGAAATACATTATGTACTTTAAAAACAAGACTACCAAGAACTCCTTTTTCTGGTTCTTCTCTTACGGAATATCTGTGCTTTATAAATATTTCAGGAAGTGTTTTCAATGCAAGTTTAAAAAATCAAGACATCACATTCAAGGCCGAAGAAAACAAACAAAAAAATATTAATATTGTCCCTTTATGCAACTGTCACAGCTAGTAGTAGTAGTGTATATTTTCCCATCCAGCTCAATTTCCATTTCCATAACTATAACTAAGCATGTTAACTGTAACAACATACCAAAGAGCTGACAGAAGTTTTTTATAGAGTAAGAATTTTACAGCTACATGGAAAGATCGTCATGCAAAGAAAAAAATTTTAATATAGCTTCTATCCATCTTTCCTTTCCCCACCTCCCAGTCTTTAATATTTTTAAACCAAAATGAAAACATATACACATTTGTCTTCAGGTTAATGTCACAAAAGAAAGAAGGTCTAAATGCCATGGAAGAGACAAGACTCTATGAAGCTTAACTGCTCTAAATTATTGACGTATTAGAGAGACTGAATTTTTAAGCAGTCATAAAACACATTTGTAAGGAATATTAGCTCAGTTTTGACAGAGAAGAAATATTTCCTCCAACAGCTTCTTGGTAGCTGGGATGCCAGCAGGCAGGCTTGTCTAAGAGCACAGATTTCTGTGGACAGAAACCACACTGGGTTTCTGCATGAAGGAAGTGCCATGGTCACTGGCCCACTCTGCCTCTCCAGAGCTTCATAAGAAGTTGGAACTCATTCTCCTGCTGACAACTGATAAATTTTTACATGTCAAAGTCCAGCCTATGCAGGCTGAAACCCAGCTGGGACCTAAGCAACTACAGAACTTATTGCTGTGTTCTTGTAAAGCTGATGATGCACTGGAGCACTTGCTGCCTGCAGTTTCATGGACAGTGTCTCCTCTCCCTCTTAGGAGTCATCTTTAAGCCTATACACCAGATTAGAAAACGAATGGTATCGTCTAAATTCCTCTCCTGAACACAATGAGAAAGCTGATGAATTGCAGCCAACACTTTGTTCTCCACTAGCAGGAGCCAAGGGAAATATTTAGACCTCTCTCTGACAGTCCGGTGTGGAAGTAGAAGCCTGAAGGCAAAACAATGGAGACAGAATGGGTTCTGCTGGTTTAAATCCAAAACATGAGAAAGCATTTGTTCCTTCCCCTCCCTGCAGAGAGATGGATGTGCAAATACAAGTAAGTGAATCTGGAGGAAAGCTAAAAAAGCAGCACAGCATTTAGCAGTTTGTCAACACTGAAACATTTTGCTGAAGCAGCTTTCTTCCTAAAGCACCTCTCAACAGGGTCACTTGGGTTTCCATGAGTTCACCTGACTGACTCTGCCACTCCATGAGACACTGCAGGTCAGAAAACTAAAGATACCAGAGCTCACACTTGTGTGTCAGTGTAAGCCTCTCAGAAACAGCAGAGAATTTCAAAATTGGGAGATTATTCCCTGTTGAATCTCAGGATGGCTTCATCACAAAGCAGAATTCACTCTGCAACCAGAGGAAGGAAATACCATAGCACATAGAAGTCCCTTGACACAGAGAAGGAAGAATTAACTGGTATCACTGCTACCACTCTGATCCTTCAACATCCAAACTTTAATTTATAAGATCGTTTTACCTCTGCATTTTTCTTCCAATTCATGGATCACTGTTAATGGTATATAATGGAAAATCATGAAATTTTAATAATAATAACAAAATGCTGTCAATACTAATACCATTTTATATAAGTGAAACAGATTTCAGCATCACTATTTCAGATCTACACTCGACCAAATTTTTTATTATGTGAGAAGAAAAATTACTCAAGCCCTATTCTGACTGAAATAATATCTTAAGTCCCTGTAGCCTCAAACAAAAGTTTGGTAGTATAGAGGAAAAAGTGCTTTTCCTAATTCTACAGTAGGTGAGGGCAGATATTGCTAGGTTTATACGTTTTTTTAAAAAACATTTCCACCAAAGGAGCATTGGTAACCTGAAAACCACATTCTGAGTAAGCAAGCTACATCTACTCTAGTGAAAGCAGACACCTCAAATTAATAGCAAAGACAAGAAGAAAAATATTTCCTTAGCATATTCCTTTCCCATCAGTTTGTTTATCATCAGATCTGTTGTGCTCTCCTGGGACATCTCTATCTCTTTACTTCTGTCTTCCTAAAAAGAGATTTTTAAACACTTCAACATTCACATAGACAGCATTACCTACATCTTCACTGAGCACAGCACTATCATCCCCTTCCTTAGGGTTGGCCTTCAGTGTACTCTTAGCTTAACATTTGGCTTAGCTGAGATCCTATATTTTGTGACTGCTAAAATGAAAATTTAATGTGGAGTGTTCTTCTACTCAAGTCTTCCTGCACAGACTGGCAGAGGGAAGAAAAGGGAGTCACCAGAAAACTCAAAACTGTGTAAAGTACTTGGACCAGTGACTCTGAAAAGACTTTACTGTTTTGTAACACTCTAGTTGTAAGAACCTTCTTTTGGCTGCTTTACCAAGAAGCTCTACACTGGAGAGCTGTGCATTCATCTTTGGTTTCCAGTGACTTGAAATACCTTGCCTGGGGTTATCTGCCAGCCCAAGTTTAAAACAAACCTCTTGAATATCATCCTCCTGATCTGTACAGCAGATGTAAATAACCTGGATCCACTCTTCTTCTAGACAAGCACTGCTCCTACATACAGACTTTATAGAGTCTATTTTACAGAAGCTGTTTTTAGAATTATCAGCTCCCTTCCTGATGAATTAGCAATTCTTCACTGAATGAAAGCACAGCACACATTTTAAAAAACACTCCTCCCCTTTTATTTAGTGACTGTTAAAAAAAAAATAATCTGTGTTGTCCCTAATAATGCACGTTGATTTGTTCTCACTCATAGACTGTCACTGCTTCCTCTTTGCAGCCTTGAACTGATGGGCATCCATTCTATAATGCAATGATCTCCAAATATTCTTGGAATTGTGGTTCATTGGTAGAAAGTAAATTAAAGTTACGAAAGTAAAGGATGTAATTTAAGCTGAAGAGAGCTGGCTGAATTAATTATCAAAATAAATCTCACTATGTGTTCTCCAAACCATCTTAAGCAGATAAACTGAGAGGAGCAGGAGATTCTCTGACCCCAGAAAATTGGGATGCTACATAAAATCCAGACCTTTTAATACTTTTAAAAAGAAGATAGATTTAAAGTATTGCTGATGAAACATTCATATAACAAGCAAACACCACACTTCTGTAACATATGTTTCAGGCAGACCAGAAATCCAGTGCTCAGAAGAATAAACATTCATAAACTCTGCAATCTAATTTTATACAGCAACTAAAATGTACAATAAATTTCACAGTCCTATTGATCCTAATACCATTGGCATCTCCCCAGCAATTGATTTAGTCATTTGATCAGCTGGAGAAAGGGATAGGGAATATAATATTTTAGTGGACTTCATAAATTCAAAGCTTCATCTTTGAAGTCCACCCAATAATACAATAAAACACAGAGATCATAAATGGAACAACTAAAGTTTTGTAATTACAACACGGTTTATAATGTAATAATTTAGCAAGTGGCAGAAATGTCTGATTTATGCAAGATGCAGAATATCTGGCTGTTTCTCAGAGCTGCAGCTATATATTTTCTAGATAAATACTCAGAACTATCAAATTTTCCACCTGTGTCTCAAAATGGTGATTACCCAGCTGGCATCATTGTCCAAATTCAAGGGCTTGTTTTAAAGGGGAAAAATCTATTCCCATCTTTCTTCTACAGATTTTTGAAGGTCTGAGCATGTTTAGATATACGGAATGAAATGGAAGGGGTTTTTTTGATAGCAGGACCACCAAGTACTTATCATGGGCACACTATTTAGCATTGCTAGTCAATCTGAAAAGGGGTTGCTAGAAGTTTCAGTAGCATCATTCAGTGGTTGTCTTGACATCCTGCCCACTGGCATCTGTCTGCAGCAGTTAATAGGAGAACAACATTCTGCATTATGCCCATTTATCATCTACCTCCTGATAGGGTGTTTCTGGTCTGAGTGCTGGCCTCACTCCACACTTTTCAAAGATGGGGCACAAGGTGCTGGCCCTGCACAGCTTCTCAGCAGTGCTCTTCCTCAGTCCTGGCAGTGCTCAGCCCTGATGCTGTCCCATGCTGCTGCTCCCTTCAGGCCAGAGCTCAGGTCCTGTTTTTTCTGGAAGAGGAGGTGTGTGCTGAGCAAAATGTTCTACCTGGAAATAACCCTGGAGCAACTCAGCCCCTTAGAGCAGCCTGTGGCTTTATGGCACCACAGCAACTAATGCTCTGCAGTGGCATTTCAAGAGACTTGAAACATTTAACCCTCCACTTTAATTTTTAACATTTTGAATTTTTTTTTCCCAGAGATATCAGCAGGTTACCAAAAAGATACCTCAGAGCAGAAGGCAATGGATGCTTTTGCTCAGTTTTTGACCTACCCCTTCAGCTACACTCCCAGAAAGAGTCTGCTCAAATAAGCCCAAGCACCTGCCTACCTTGACCATTGGGACAGAGTGGTCAGAGCACTTTCCACTGTAGAGATAATTTTGTGGGTACAGAGGCTTCTTAAGGTTGCTTCCAGTATGTTAAAGGGTCAGACTTTTAAAACACCACACTGAGAAAAAACAAGTCTGCATGCCAGCCAGTAAGGTTGCAAAGCCAGCCAGGAAACACCATGGCTTTCAGGAGACCATTTCAAATCATTCAGGCTTCATACCATCATTCTTTGGCTCATGGGCCAAGGAAACACATTCAGCTTGCTGTGAATTTAGGATAAGAGAAAAGGGGCTATTATGGCTGGCCACTGATGTCTAGTTCACCTCAGAAAATGTATCTACTGAGAGAAAAGAAACATCTATTCTCTCAATAACAATACATCCATTTTCATAAGCTCATTTCATACTTAAGAAAAAACTCAACAGCAAGAAAAGAAAGCACCAGCCCAGTTTCACTGTGTTGAAACCTCCACAGCTGTCCCCAGGGACCCTGAGAGTCATTGGAAGCTCAGACTCCCTCAGTGCATCCCAAGATCTAAATCCATCTAAATTTCAATCCCAGGCAGAGTTGCTGTGCTGCTTAGGAAGCAAGTTTTACACAGCACAGAGCCTTGGACTGAGACAGAGCAAGGGAATTGCTCATGACACTGCTCTTGTCCAGAGACAGGTTTGCAGTAATTCTGCAATAATTCTGCATGAGTTGCCTCTTTCCTGTTAGATATATCTGTTGGGCTCCAAGAAAACTATTCCACTCTTTACTTTATGGAACATTCTTATATTTGGCAAGATGAAACTCCAGATTTTCAGAGGAGACTCAGTCAGTGGAGGAAGCATCCATCTAACCCTTTATGCTCCTTTACTCTGGATCCTCTGAAGCTAACACAGAAGTTGGTAACCTAATAAAGCAGAGGTACCACACTGTCCTGTGCCTCTACACAGACTGTGCCAGAGAGCAGTGAGCTGGGACAGCATTCAAGAAACATCCCAATCCCAAGGCTTCATAAGCCTCATAAAATTTGTTAGCTCCAAATTTATAGCAGCTCTTAAACAGAGTGTCATGTATTGCCCAATTCTTTGTGGAAAATCCACAGTAAAAATTCCCACGAGGAATCTAGCCAGTGCTATGACCTTCCTTAGCAGCATGGAAAATTTTGAGAGGGATTCTCACAATCTGGCCTACTGTCTATTCACAGCTCAGGATAGCATCATGTGAAATATTTGCCTGTAATGACAAGGTCTTGTCCCCCTGAATGAAAGCTACCAATTTCTGAAAAGTTCAGCCCAGTGATGGAGGTTCATGTCACTGCAGGCCTGCATGAAACAGCAGCCTGCCATACACCATCAAAAATTACTTATTTCCATTAGCTGGTACTTCTAAGAGGTGCTCCCCCTTTTTTAAAACTTATTTTCTAAGTATATCTAAAAAAGAAAGCTCCTCTTGAGTTTCATCAGAAATGATTTGGATGATCTTCTGTTAAAAGAATGACTTTTATCCTCATTCAAATACATATTGTATTGGCTTAGAAACATCAAAGAGGCAATGTCTTTACATATTCTATTTCTAAGAAAAGAAAAGGCGTTCTCTCTTTATTAACATTGGTAATGTTGAATCTTATAATGAAAAATGCACAAAAGCAATATTTTTGATGAATAGGTAATAGAACAGCACCGAGTAAGAGAGCATTAATACACTTTTTCCCAAAGACTCACTCAGATAATGCATCAGTTGGGTTTTGAAGCGAGACAAAGCCACGAGCAAAATGAGGTTGGTGGTCTTCTGCTCCCCCTCTCACAACCCAATATTTTTATTGACCTTGAAAAACCACTGCACAGTTCAAGCACAGCTATCAACATCTGATTGTCATAGCCCACAGCAAACACAGCAGGAGTGCTTTCTCTCAGGCCAGAAGTACTTTGCAGGAGACAGATAATACTGTCTGACCATACCAATATGCAAACACCACCTAAGGCAATTATTTGCATTACGAGTGGAACAAATGTGGTGGCATATTACAAGTAACATTTTCCTACTCAATGATATTTTAAAGAGTTTTATTGCACGAGCAAGTGAACTGCAGAAAAGTCTGCACCATTATCTGGCCCAGGGTGGGCACATGACCTTCCTGTCTCTGCTATGTGTAGCACAATAGACCCTTTGTGATACTCCCCAGAAAAACTATTTATGCACTTGGACTTTGAACATTCCTTTCTCTCTTTGTCATCTTTCACTATTGTCTTTGAACCACTCTGATAATAGAATTATAAAGGGCCATATAAACAGATAGATTGGAAAACAAAAAAGAAGAAAGAAAAAATTAAAATCAAATCGGGCATGACATTTGCCTCAATTTTTCATTAATTCATTATAGTCAATATTTAAATTTAAAACTCTAATATAATTTTGAGAGGAGTTGCCTCAGTTGAATTTTGAGATTTCTGTTGAGGTGTACAAAAGGGAATATACATAGTATATACAGCACCAGATTAATAGCCAAAGAAAATTTTCACATCCGGAAAATACATTAATTTGTACATACAAAATAAAATAATGTTACTTTATTCTTCAAAACATTTTCGTTAGGCTTTGGAATTTAAAAAATCCTAAGGAATCACATTTGGAAAAAGCAAGAAAATTTCTGCAATGATCTCTTGACACCATTTCTCTTGTTTATCTAGCTTTACAGAAATGAAAATTTTTATTTGAGAGTGATATAAGTTGCAGAAGTAAACCTGTTCCTTCCTACATCTTCCCCTTTTATTTATTTTACAATAAAAGAAATAAATGTTTTCTAGTACCAGTACCTTGGAAAAATGAAGATGTGCTGGGATAACAGGCTGTATGGGAGAATAAGTATGCAAAAGTGGCAGATGAAGGGTAAGGATGTATTAGAAAAAGAACAGCATGAAAGAAAAAGGAGAGCATTAGTATATCATTGAGGGGCACTGATGAGAGACTGTACCCTCACTGTATTCATCCCCATGAATCTCTTGCTCTCTCAAAGAAATGTATTTTCAGCAGAGGAGGATTTAATTTACATCTCTATTCAAGTCCCAGTTGTATGCTCATTTGTCAGCTTCTCCCTCCATCATTTCTGTGCCTGAAGTATTGCAAGCTACAACCACAGAATCAGCTCTGCAGTCACAGATGTGACCCCTATGAATGCACTGGACAGGTTCTCACTCCATTGATGTTTCAAGTCCCTTTTCAAAAGCAATGCTACCATGCTCATTACACTAACTCACACAAAAATTGCCTATTCTAGTCCTTCATTTCGTTTTCACCTTTATCTGTCTACTTGTCTATCTTCAGTACATACAACACTCACAGCAAGGACTTTTTCTTTCCAATTCTCAGAGCTTGGCTCATACAGGGACCTACCATAGATAAATAATAAGACAACAATTTAATCTGCACTCAATCACTGTGATCTATGGAATAGCAACATCTTGTTTGAAGTGTGGTATTACATTTGGAAACAGCAAACAAGAAGCTAATTATTTTTTGTGTTTGTATCTGTCACTCTTCCTCCTATGGACCGAGCCACTGTCTCAGCCTACTGACTTTGAGCCTCAGAGAAAAGAGACCAACAGGGTTGAACTGTATTAGGGGGGAAAAAAGTCAAACAAAGAGAAACAGTAAATCTAGATGTCTACAACATCTGATCTAGTGGCTCAGGACACAAATGTAATATTAAGTCACACAGGGAAGTGCTGGCCTTTTGGTGACTACGAAGTTCAAAAGATGTCCACAAGTCAATCAAACTGGAATCAACAAATGGAGTCCAAACTGCACAGGGTTATGTGAGATGAAAGAAGAGTGGTGGGATGAGGGGCTAACTCACATCTTCAGGAGGCTCACAGGGTTTGTAACAGCTGATATAATTCCTACATGAGAATAAGAACTTCAGAGATGGGAGTATGAAAGCAGGGGAAAGAACTAACAATGAAAAGAAAAGGATGCAGCTATCACTCCCTCTGCTTTTACATTATAAACCGTTAGCAGGAAAAAGTTTCTAAAGTTACTTTCAAAACCAAGAGTCATAATGGTTCCCTGTGCTGTCATTAACAACCAAAGACTTTACCTTAAAAAGGACTAGGAGAGAATTTTCTTACCAATTATTCAAAACTGTACTTTTAATGTACAATAGAGGATATGAAAACAGAATTTGCACGTGTGATTTGAGAGCTGTGAAAAATTAAACCATCTGGGCAATAGCCAAAAGAAGTGTTCCATATAGCTGTGTGTACATTTCTGTGTATGTTCCAAAACACAGCAGAGAAGCTTGCGTGCCACAGTGAAGGATTTATGAAAGTGAAGTCAAGCCTCTCCTGAAGCTGGAAAAAACTGTGTTTTGCACCCCTGTGTATCCCTTTCAGTGTCAGCAGCTTTGGGATTCCACACCAACATCACCTCATACCCCAAGATACACACTGACACCAAAATGTTCAGGCCCAGGAATAATCGGCGCGTCGCAGAACCACATCAAGGACAAAATTTGTCTCAGAGAGGAGAGAGAAAATAAATGAAGCATTGGCATATAGGAACTTGAAGTCACTCAGGGAAACAGCCTGGAGCCTGTGATCACCACCCTCTGTGCCTTGTGATCACTCCCCCACTTCACAGTTTCTCCTTCTCCCTGAACATGGGCATTTCTACAGTGCCCATGGGATTTGAGTAAACACAATCCTACTGCTCTCCTAAATCCCTACCCGTTTGTCTAGTATTTAAGAATTAAACTCCTGGAAATATAATTACATCCAGTATAGCTATTAGGCACCTATTGGCAGATGTCTTCTCCTCCTGCTTCATTTCTGTCACCAATGGGCACAAACCACAATTCCTGAGAGCATTTCCTTCACAGCCTTGCTTTTTGGGGACCTCACCACACACAGTGCAGAGGAGAAGCTGCAGAATTTGCTCCAAGTCCTGCAAGTGCTCTGCAGCAGAGCTGGGAAAGGGAGCCAGGTTTGTTGGCTGAGCAAGCCCAGAATAAACACCCTGTTTGCTGCTCCTCCAGTTCTGTACTGAGCCACAACAGCTGTCCTGGGCTGGGCTAGGACAAGACAAGGCACTGCAGAGTTTCATTAGAGACTTTTTTTAAAAAAAAAACATCTGTCACCAATTAATACATAATTCTGTTTCCTTTTAAAAGCATCAGAGAGAAGATGCACAAGCCATAAATCCTACCCAATTCAAAGATACAGCCCTGTTTAATTACAATACAACCACAAAGGAACAATTCCCAAAATCCTTTAACTAAAAAGAACACATTATAGCCACAAGGACAGCACCATAACACCAACTCTCAATTGACAATGCCAGCTGCATGGAAATAGAAACAACAAACAACTTACAGCAGAGAAAAATGAGGCAATCTGTGGATATAACCACATAGAGAAGTGCAAGGAAACAGAGAGGAAATGATTTACAAGAGCATTTACTAGAACATTCTAGATGACTCCAACAAATCCCATTTCCCATCTTCTGGCACTCTTTAGCCCACCATCACCTTTGCAGTGGTAGAGAGAGAGGAGGAGGGTGTGACAGGGTGGGTTGGACAAGGTCATCCCCAACACTGTTTTGAGCCCTGCAGGAACAGTCCTGTTAGACTCTCATCTTTTGCTGCAATGAGAAGCAAAATAGCAAGGATGACTCAGTAGCTTTAAAAATCGGTTCTCACACCACTGCCAGGAAGCACAGAGATGTGAATTACCCAGAGAGGAGAGAGAGTAGCAAGATCCACCAGGATTGAGGGTAGACCTTGGGGTGTCTAGAGGGAGAACACTGAGAGTTCAGAGTTCAGCTGTGGTCTGGGGGGGTGAGGCAGTAGGATACCAGTGTAGGCAGCAAGTAGCAATGCTCCCAAAGCATCACCAGCCTTACCACCAGCAATACAAATTTCAAAGATAAGCTCTTTGGTCTTCCTAACTTTCTCTGCAGCAACTACTTTTCATATTATTCTTATGAATAATGTTGTATGAACACAAAAGTTGGACAAAACAACGGCTTTTTGCTATGTACAGATATAGGTAAGGGGGATTTTCAATTTCTGTCTTCAAATGTTCAACACTTCCTCCCACTCAGAGCTCTTTCTCCTAAGATAGACAACTTTACAGCAGCAGTGCTATAAATTAGTGGTCCATTCTGACAAAAGAGGACAGAAATGTTCATGATTCTCACTCCACTTATATTTTATAGCCAAACATTTAACAGGAAGATGATGACTGCACTGAGTGAAGGCTGTAGTAAGTTCTACAGCTTGTCCAGACAGCTGCATATTGCACAGCACGAGTGCAGGAACTCTGTCAACTCAGTCACTCCTGATGGAAGTGCTGTGCTATAATTTTCCTGTATTTCAGCAGCATCTAGAAACATCAGATGTGGGTAAACTCCAGTGAGATTATGCAGAACACAGCCCTTTTGAAAAAGCCCAGTTGCCTCCACTCAGCTGCCCAGGTTTGGGTGAAAGTTGCTCTCAGCCTCAGAAACTCAAAAACCGTTTCTTGGTTTTGTTAGAACTTTTTGTTGTTGTTTTGTTCTGTAGTGGGTTTTTTTTTAATAGAATGAAAACCAAGCCATTGTTCATGATTTGGCAAGATTCAGCAGAAATAAACCTCTGATTTTCTGTGGCTGAGGCCACTGCTTAACCACACCATGTATCTCCTACCTTCCCTCAATTATGGCATGGGCTGCTCTTTGATCAGCAATTTGTGTTCCCTTGGCTGCAGTCCCCTGCTAGAAGGATCAAGCAACTGTTCTCCTCTTTCTGGGCAACCAATACCTGTGCTGAGTGGTTACTACACGTGTCACCTAGGGCACTGGTACCAGGCACACTCAGCCAAGCCCAGGGGGAGAGCTGGGCAGCCCCCAGCCAGTGCAGCAGCTCTCAGCCACGGGTGTTCCTGTGGGAGTCACTAGGGACTGCAGGGACAGGAAGGGATGACATGACTGTCCAGAGTTCAGAAAGCCAGAAAAAAAATCCCACCAGGTTTATATTGTTAACATTATCTTGCATTACCAGATCATTAAAAATTGCCAGAGTCCACCCACAGTGAGCTGGTGATAAAAATTCAGTTACATATATAGTAAGCAGTCAATTTGGTTCTCCAAATGCCACCATTAATCTACATGCTACACCCTCTCCTATCAAACTTCATAACAAGAGGACACCCTGTACAAAATCCCTTATTCTTGCTAATCCATCCAGTTACTGAAAAATTATACATTAGATCACATCAATATCAGAAACCAGAAGTGTGCCCTGCTAAGGAAGATTGCCCATGGTTCATTCAAAGCTTTTACATTAAACAATATGGAGATGGACTGATGTCTGTATGGGCTGGCTGATCTCTAGGTAAACAAAGCTGGGGCTTCCAAAACATTTCAGTGTAGCTCTGTCTAGCCTGAAAAGCTCAAAGTTGGATGCTGGCTGCCCCCCCCTTCCAGCTACCCAGATTCAAAGCAGACACAGATACACTGGATTTGGACAGATGCAGAGAACTATGCTGATCAAATCTGAAAAAAATCTCAGGACCCCAAACCTGCTTCTCAAATCTGCTGGGAAGTTTTTTCAGGACTTAAAATAATAGGTTTATCTTGCATCCAGCATTCTCCTATATCCCCAGAGGAAAGGATTTTTACAGCACACCTGATATGCAAGCACAGACAACTTGAGACAGCTGGAGAAAATGAAGGAGCTCACATCTGACAAAATCTCCTTTCCCTGAAATGGTTCTACCTCCTGAGCTCAGTGCTGAGCAGTGACTTCCCTGCACCCCACTCATTCCACCTTTTTGTTCCAATTTTGAACGTTGCCAGTCTGCTATTTAGCACTGCAATACTGGGAGGCAAGGAGTTAGGCTGGGGGCTGTTAACCAAAACACAACACTGCCATCAAAGTGCATTTAATAATAATAATTGGGGACTCCTTAACTGGTTTTAGAAGCGGTGAGGGCCAGAAATCTTACTATTAGTGAGTTAAATGAAAAATTTTACACTTTGACTGACCCCTAGAATTGGGACCCTAAGAAAATATCACCCCCGGAGGAATTCCATGACATCACCCCGATTTCTTCCCAAGAACTTTGCAGTCTCTGGGAGATTCAGAGCTTGTTTCTCTCCTATCTGAGGTTCTTTTCTCTCTGCTACAAAAGCACAACACAACATTTCTAAATTTCTGAGAGCACCAGCATTATTTGTATTTTGGTAATTTGTCATCTACAAGGTGAAAACTTGCTGTCACATTAAACTGGCACTTTCATAACTATTTGCCACAGACAGTAAAAGATTACTTGAAAGGAATTACTTCAGGACACCAAAAAAAAAGGCTTCCTTTTCCTTTGATAATTTTTCAGCTTGCCTTCTCTGGGAGGGGAGTAAGAGTACTGTCTTGTCTTGGTGTGCAAAACTGGAACCCAAACTCATCTGTTTATACACATCCCACTTCTCAGATGCACAGGGTGCAAACATGCATAATACATATGGGTCAGGTTTGATTGCTTAGGAAGGAGGCAATAATACTGGACTAATTATTTTCCTGACCTGATGGGTAATATTTTATTTAACTCCACACGAGGGAAGCTAAACTAGCTGGTGGGAAAGAGAGAAATGTATTCTCAAGGGGATAATGCAAGTTGATGCAGCACCTTTGATTTTGCATAGACCCGATGATTGAGATAATTTCAAAATATTATTTATTCATTATGTTTTTATTTGGGCTCAGAATGCGAAGGTTCCATTTTCCTATTCCCCTCCCCGTGCCTAATATTTGTTACAGTTGCATTTTTCAAACCATTTACTGTCTGGAGGGTAAGTAGAATGACACTGCTCATAATGTGCAAATAAATGTGAAATAAGCTCGTCAGCTGAAGTGGAATGAATTACTGTCACTGGTAAAATAAGGCAAGAGAGAACGGCTGCCTTGGGAACTAAAAAAGACTCTGGCAGGTACTGCTATTGAGCGACTGGAATAACACTTACTATGATTTATCAAAGACCACTTGAAAGCACTTCTGAGGCATTTAATAGGCATGAAAAGAGGCTTTAGTGGCAACAGGACTATGCCAGAACTGAGTGATTAGGAGACTCAAAAGCTTGACCCTAATGTGCAACCTAGGAACAAGGGATGCCAAAATCTTCAAAGACTTGGGGAAGAGAGTGCAGAGCACAGTAAATTCTGAAGAGATGACCACAGAGCTAATGGGTTATCAAGAGCTGATAGGGTAACTATGGAGAAAGGAAAAAAAAAAGCCAGTCCATGCTGACTGCCACAGCAACACAACACACCACCAGAGATCAGCTTTGTAATAACCTAAGTGAAAAAATACTTCAGGAAGTCACTGAAGTGAGGATTGTGACCAGGCAAAGCTCAGTGTGAGGTGGTGTGTGGCAGAGCTCCCACTTCCCTGCCTCATCTTCACAAGTCACCCATGGACTGCTGAGGGGAGAGGGAAGGCTCCTAATGGAGAACTGGGAAGTGGATGGGGAAGTGCAGTTTTCCTCTTTTTAGACTGCTGAATGAACTGCATTTCACCATCCAACTTTATGATTTTGTGCAAAAAAATAGATACCTCCCTACTTCTCGGCAAAGATTTAATAGCAGTGAGCAGTAAAGTGATCTCACATTACTAAGACTTCATAATTTTCACAAAATATACTACTGTCATTTACTTGCACATTATGAAGTATTATCATAAAACAAGTCTTAAAGTCATTAGCATGAATTAGTGAAGTTCTCCTGTCTGTCCAAAGACAATTGCTGCTATTCTGTGTCTTTTAAAGAACTAAACCCTCTCATTGTGCCTGAAACCAAACAATGCTTGAAAAATACATCAAACAAATGCTGAGACTGCGATGCACAAGGCCCATAGCATTTCCTCATATTCCAGGAAGTTCTCAAAAAGAGGCATCACTTATAATACTATAATACATGGTACTGAAAATTCATCACATTTTGATCTGTAAGTAGTCCTAAATAGCACAAAAGCAAAATAACAGTAAGGCCACCTCTCTCTCTACAGACAGTAAAAAATGATAAAACAAAAAAACAGCCCTCCTGCTATTTTACCAGGAGGGAGGAGACCAAGAAAGGTCAGGAGACTCCCTGTGATGTCCTCCTACCCAGGAACTGCTGTCTGAATGCAAACTGGTCAGCAGCCTAAGACATGAAATGTCCTGAAATTTCAGGTGTGCTGTCAGGTCCCATAGGCAGTGAAAGGGGCAAGAGGTGTGGGAGATTTGCACAGTCACAAGGAAGGAGATGCAGCAGAACTTGGCTTCTCTGCTCTGAAAAATGTGTTCTAAGGATCTATTTCCTGTCAGTGTACAGCTTAGAAATAACAGCCAGAAGGGTTGTAGTGAAGGCAAATTTTGCTTCCTCAGATGAGATGTGTCTGTACAATCTTGTAAAATTGTAAAACAACACACAGTAAAATCACAGAAAAATTACAAATTGGCCTATCCTTGAAAAGCAGCTGACCCTCAAAAATCCTTTATATAATTTCAGTATACCTCAGACAGTGCTATTAGTTTTTATTCTCTTTCTAACCAAAAGCATTAGCAGTACACCACTAAGTAAGCCACCTCAGAATGCAGCCCTTCTACAGTATTAGCAGGACTCCCAGAGCTCTGACAAAACCAGTTAGAGCCAAAATCACCATTACCATCAAATTGCCACATTTCCTGCCAATGTCTTAGAAGCCCAGTAGCTCTCCATGCTCCTGGAGGGTGCAGAGGGGTTTCTCTGAAGGACAATTACAGCAGAGCTGCCCAGTGGGATTGCTCTCTCCATCACTCAACAGAACAGCTTAAAAAAAGGAAAATTTTCCTTTAACACTTTTCTGGCATCTGTTACTGACCACAACACAGCTTCTTGGCCATGCCAGTGCTACTGGACACTGTAACTGCTTCAAACCACTGTGTGCTTGCCTGATAGAAATATCTCAGAATGCCATATTATTCTCTCAACAACCACCATGCTTTTCAAAAGGTAATTACATTGCTCCTTGAGAAGTGAACTAAAAGAGATAAATCAGTTGTATCTGCAGCTGATAGTGAGAGGTAGGAAGAGCTTCACAACATGCACAACTTTAGTTACAATATCTCTGGAAAAGTCCTCAGGGATTTAGAACAATGAAACAATTTAGCAATTCTGTCAACAAAGAGCCATAAGGAGATTTACAGAGACACTTCTGTAGGCTCAGCTCCCTATATATTTCATGAGAGAAGCACTCACTGCCTTCCCTCTCCTTCCATGGTCCCTCTTTCCTCCACACATCAACCCCAGGAACAAAACAATGCAAGTGCTAAGAGAGAGGGAAAAGAGACTTAATCTTCATGGCCTTGCTCACATCCTATGATAAATGTAATCCTCCATGCAATTATTTATTTTCAAAGAAAATTCTTGTTTTCAAAACCACCAAAACCACCACCAGGTTTTCAGCTTCTATAACTGAAGGTTCAGCTAACAAGACTAAATGAAAGGTACCAAGTTTTTAAAGTCAGCACTTTGGTTTCCTTGCTATGATTTCATAGCTAATTTATATAACAGGGCACTGTTTACATGCTGCTGCATTTTGTATATTATGGCAACCATTCCTCCCCTTCCCTCACCTTTCAAAAGGCAAAACTCCTAAGAATACACACAGATTTTGTAGGACTTGCTGGATAAGGATTAGTCAACAGACATGAATGTGAAAATCCTCACTCACAGACCCCTGCAGAGGTTTACTTATTATCTTAGTTGAGTAGCAATAGCAATTAGAACAGGTCTGAACTGGTGAGACAAACTTGAAATTATTGTCTGCAAAACCTGTAATTAGATCAGAAACAGCTGTTTAGCCCCACTGACCCTTAGCTGCAATAATAATGATTTCAACTGAAAAGGCTTCAGTCCCAGAAGAAATGTGACAAAGCATCCCATTATTTGACTGTCATACTGTCCTCTCTTGACAGGTGGTTGAATGATATAAAAATAAAATTTGGTGCTAACCATATAAAATTTTGGTTGGAGAAAAAGAAAATTAATACACTGTGCAATTGAAAGGGGGATTTTCCCAACCATACTGCCTGTTCTTAATCTTCAGGCTTGCCCTGCATCTCAAGCAGAGTCCACCACAGTTGGCAAAGTTAACAGGATACAAAATCCACAACTGAGAAACATAGTTCAAACTTCGGTAATTAATTTCCACCCCTCCTGAGAAATTACAACATTTAATGCAGCCTGGAAACAAACATGGTCTGGAACAAACTCTTGAATGAAACCTAAAAGGAAATGCAAACTCAAAAAGCTGATGGAAAAGGTGCTGTTGCTGAAGCCTCTTTCTAAGGCAGGATATGTGCATTGCAAAGCTTATTTTCAAGAGTGGTTAAACCAGACTCAACCTGAGCCAGCCCTCTAACAGTGTCTGGTAAAACTGGTGTTAGATCTGTTTAGACTGTAATCCTTGTAATAGTTTAATCTGAATTCCTGGATCCTGATGAAAAAGAAAAGCTGACAAATCCTGCTGACAAATCAGTGTTACAGGGAGAAAGCATGGAAGGAAGCCACCTCTGATTCAAAAATGCAGAATTGAGTTCAAATGTATAGTGTGGAAACAGAGCTAATATTTAGAGCTGAATTAACAGTGCAATATGATTGCATTGAAAATGACAGGAACAGAGAAAGCCACTGGACTCCAAGTGTAAGAGGGATTCATTTCCCTCCGCCCAGGATGCTGGAACAGGCTGCAGCTCAGACATTCCCCACCTGCACATCAGTGACCTGAAGCCAGCCCCCTCCTCAGGGCTGTTTGCTGGTGCCCACCAGTGCCAGGAGAGGTGGCTGTCAGAATACAAAGTCCTATGAAAATCAGAGTTTCTTCTCAGATCACAGAGCAAAAGTAGGCACAATTCTCCTCCAGCTAACTCTCTCATTATTTTATATGGCACTCCCCAATTTTTTAATTGTTTTTTCCCCTCCTTTTCCTGATGAAGTTTTCTGAGCTGCATTCAACCCAAATTCCTGAACAGTTTTGGAATTATTAAAATATTTTACATAGTAGGTTTACTTGATATTTTTGTCAGTTTCCCATTCATTAAACTTCCCTTACTCCACACATTTGGAGCAACATGTACTGCTTGAATTTCCTTACACAGGAAAAAGAAAAAATCTTTTCTTTAAGCTGATAAATCAGCTTGGCTCTAATATGTGAGGTGTATTTGGGCTGTGGCAGCCAATACTCTATCTCCTGAGAACTCTGAAACACCAAATACAACTTCTGCCGTCACAACTGGAAATAAAATCCCCTTTTTCTGTTTTTTGGGATAAATTTCTGATTGAAAAACTGAAATATTCCCCCTAGTCCCTTATGGAAACTTGAGTAATATTTGAGAATGAAAGAAAAAAAAACCCAAAAGGGGTCTGTGTAGAGAAGCCAATACACAGGAGTGCTGCTGGTCACAGCCTTAGCTCCAGAGCCCACATGTGCTGCTTTCTGCCTGAGCTCAGGGACTGCCAAACGACCCAGAGGCTCCTGCACACACGGCAAAGCCAACGTGGACCACGTCCCCTTTCTTGAGACTGCCCAGATGCAATGTGAGCATCAGGACGTCACCATTAGGAAGATTTCCACGGGCTTTGGAGCCATGTGATACTATTTATAATCAGCCCTCCTAGACAGTTGTTTGCATACTCCTCCCTGATGCAGCTTCCCTTGAAGAGAGTTGCTACACAATCATTACAAATTGATTGCAAAAGAGCTAACAATCATGATTAAATCATTAAATTCTTGTCTACGCTTCAGAGAGCGGAGAGAAAATTAACTTCCCACCAACCTAATTTTTTCCTGAACATGAAATAATGATTTTCTGCCCGTCTAATTACAAAGCCAACATCTGATCAAGCCGGCATCCAGAGGGGATTATCACATGCACAAGTATTAGACCTCATTACCAGCTTGAGTGCAAAATTATTACATCTTGTAATTGGATGGTGAGATTTATATACAGATCGGCCCGGTTTCTGTAAGATTGTAATTACAAGCTTCGTTGGTTAGCTACTTATCACTCAGCACAGAGGAGAGGAAAATAAGCAACAGAAAAAGCATTTCATTAACCCATAACCCTATCAAGGGAGAACCACTGTAACATCCATGTCTGCATTAGGGAGAACAGCTAAATTCACAGATGAAACAATTTATTACACTCTTTGCAAATGGGATTTCATTTTGTTTAACCCCTAATGAACTATTTTGGTAAACTGTATAAGCAAACCATCCATTTTATAGACAACTAGGTTCAATATAGTAATTATAAGGGGTAACTGACTGAAATAAATACTCATCTGCTTAGGGGCAAGGTTATTTGATATACAATTGCACATAGATCTGAGCATTCACAATAGGCAGAGTAAATAGGGAGCTCGCCTCGGCTTGTTACAGAGACTGGGAACCCCCTCACATACAATCAGAACTGGGAGAGCATAAGAAATCCTCCTGGCGAGAGCAAGACACACAAAAAAATTACCAAAAAGCTAAGATCATCTGGCTCTGCATGGAAGGAAACATTCAGAGTGTAGTTAAAAATACAGAAGCATCCTTTACTCCTGCCTTGGGGATGTCAAGGTGCAAATGTGTCCAAATACCTGAGTGGCAGAGACAGGAGGGACAGACACACAGCATCCATTCAAACAGTAATTTTCAAATTATTTTTCTACTCTCTTTAAGCAGGAAAAGCAAACTGAAAAGAGTAAAGACCAATATAACAGACCCATTCACCCACGTTCTGTATCACCTTCACTTTCCAATGCTGATGGCAGGATGTCAATGGATGTTGTATTATTGACTTCAGTTCCTACTTTGAATCAGCCCTGACCTCTTAAGGGTGTTTATTAAGGCAGCCTGACCTTAAATTGAGATGATTGCAGAACTCATCACACTCTTTTTAAATTTATTTTTCTTTAAAAAAAATAAATCAATATTCCTTACCTAACTGATAACAGTAAATCCAAACACTTGTCCTTTTACACAGCTGGAGCAGAAAAAATATTATGGTATCCTGCACAGAAGCCATAATGGCAAACTTTGGAGTTCTCCATTCTCTTCTTTTGTATCCAGTAAAAATTTTCAGTAAGGCAAAAAATCTTCCTATTCTTTTGAGTTATAAGCTATTTATTTGAAGTAAAAAAACAAAAACAAAACAAAAAAAAAACCAACAACCCAAAGCCAAAGCTACATTAAAACAACAACCCACAAGCAAACTAAGGAAAGAAGAAGAAGAAGAAAAAAAAGATGCTTAGATAGAAAGCTAACCTGTCTATGAAAAAAATGCTCTGCATGATACCCCACCCATTCTCCCCTCCATCAGACTCCAAAGCAGTTTTATTGTAAATTCATAGTGGTTTTGAATGACAATACAGAAATGCAGACTGCTTCAAAAGCCCACAGGTTTTTTAATGGTTAATGGAATAGTTCCTACCTCTGTTCCATTTTGGAAAGCAACCTTAATTTAAAAGATAGTTTTTAACACAAACCTAATTACAGTGGATTTTTTCTTTCACATCATTTGTTAAACTTTCATTTATTGCAATAGCAAAGGGTAAACCCAGAAGCAGCACCTGAAGATTATCTGCAGAGAGGGACAATTCTTTACTGCTATTTCTAGCTGTAGCACCCAAAGTTCCCAGCTGGGCTCCACACTGTTCTGGACATTCACTGCACACAGATAACAGGAAAAATCTACTCCAGAGGTCTTGCAGTCAGAGGGAACCAATACAGCAGAGAATGAGAGTGAACTGCTACCCTGAGGGGGTCTCAGCACTATAATTCTTCTTAACACAAGCTGTTTGCCTGACAGATCCTTTCTTTGTTATTAGCCTCAGCCTGTATATTAAATTTTTCTATGTCCTTCTAAAGTCTTCTTGCCTCTCTGTACCCTTGTTCTCACCCATCAACCCTAAAAGTCAAGACAGATACACAAACAAGAGGAGAATCCAAGAACACTTCCAACAGCAAATAAAAAAACAAAAAAATTGAGGTTATGCTTGTAGTTCAAGAAAAAAGGAATGTTTTACAGAAACAAAGATATTTACAAATAAATACATAATACAGTTACTGTATTATCCTGTAATACAGGATAATACAGTTACTGAGTGCTGTGGGAGAAAAATCACAAAACCACTGGCTAAAGAAAATACTGCAAAGTCAAAATACTGTGAAGCCTAAAAATGCAGCAAGTCAGATGGCATGACTGGAGATAGCAGCAGCTTGGGTCACAAGTACAGAAACCAACTTCCAAGGGAAGAAAGCTTCTCTGAATCATAACAAAGTAAATAATTCATTTTACAATAACCATTTGTGCTCAGAGTAGTCTGCAAATATTCTTCTGGGCCAAAAGAAGCAACACAACTGCCACCTTGCATGGGGAGCTCCTGCAAGAGGATGGCACACAGGCAAAATTTACCTGCTTTGGGTAGCAAAAAAACTTGCATTCCCTTGTCCAAAAGCCTGGGCTAGCCTGCTTATGGCATCAGGAGCAGTGTAAAAAGCCTGAACTATTCTCTATACTTTTGCTGCCTCTACCTGAGCAGTAGAGACCTCCTATGGATAAGAACCCATCCATAAGGGTGTACCACAAACAACTGGCAGCACCAACCCACAGAGATAAACTCATCAGAGCATGAGGGGAATTTCAAAATCTTCTTGGAGACAGAGCACAGAGCCAAAGCTTTGTGTTTACCAGTACTTCTGGACATGTGTGTACTTATGTCAGCACATAGAGACCATCATGAAGTATAGTAAAATAAACAAACCAGCTTCAGAAACAGGGAAAATAAAAATAATATTACTTTATACTATTTTACTTTAGGATAAAATGAAATAATTCTTTTTGTTTTCTCCTTTTGCATACTAGCATCTTTTTCCAGGTCTTTTCTATATACCATTTGCATACATTCGTACTTCACAGTAACAGAGAGCAATGAAAAAAATCCCAATTTGTAAAGTTTCCTCCCACTCTTCCTTACTCTGGTGGAAAGGCTGCTATTGGAATTCAGGTAGAGCTGCACATGTGTAAAAGAAGCACGAGCAAAACCAGCATCCAGTGTATTTAGTCTGCAGCCCAAATAAATACTTGCAATGTTATGTGGGTTTTTTTTTTCTTTTTGATTGGCAGACTTCATATGCATTATTTATTAAGTTGTACTAAGGTCATGTCCTAGCCTCAATGGGTTTTTTTCCCCCCACTTATTGTTATTTATTATTTGCACTGCAGTAGCACCCAATAGTTGTACCCCAAGCAGCTAGACCAAAATATAGGAAGGCACATTTTCTGGGTAGAAGGCAAAAATTCCTAACACTTTGCAAGCATCAAATCACTGAATTTCTTGCATGCTTTTGAGAAATCCATTTTTCCTATAGTAGGAATGTATGGAAGAGAATAAGAAACTGGGGTGGTGGTGAAATGAGTTTGAGAAATTACAAGTTTCAATAAGCAAGCAGAAAAGAACCTGGATGTTTGCATCATCCCAGTTTGTACAAAGCTCTGTTTGTAATGTGCATTGCCCCAGCAGCCCTGGGCATGTGAACAGCTGGAACCCTGAAAAGTGCATCTGTTTCCAGAGTAGGACAAGTGTCACAGCCACATCATAACACGGGACCCTGACTTTAAATAGAGCAGATTGATATTCCCCAGAACTCGGCTACTTTCTCTAAAGAAATTGAAACAGAAAAATAGAAATTCAAAAGTACTCTCTGTTGGGAAAGATGTTAAAGTCTAAAGAAAAGTGTCAGACAATTACGGAAGGGATCAAGAGGATTTCTCGTCATCCACAACAGCAGCCTGGATAGGGAAGCAGGAAGAGTTTGTCATAGCTTTGGGGCATCTTTGGTACCATTTGCTTGGAACTCTCTTAAATTTTAAGAATGGGAAGGAATGAAAGCTGCTTTTTTTTTCAGTCACAGGGGAACTAGAGCCAGGTTGAAATTTCTTGTCAATCTTATTTTCCAACTAGACTCCAAGTTAAAAGCTGCAGTAGAAACCTGTGTTCTGCCTGGCAGCACACACATGGCTTGCACACAGCAGAGACCAGAAACTCCCTGCACTTCCCTGAGTTTTCATAAAATCCTCAGCACACAGCTTCTGTCTTAGTGCAGCACTTTCCTTTCAGTTGTGAAGAGCAGAAAAGAGAAACACCAATGAGTTCCCTTCCCTCCTTCTCCTGATTTGATCTCCATTATCTCATATGCCATGCAGCCTGTTATAACCATGCTATAGATAGACCTGGCAAACTGGCAGTAGTGTCTTTACTGATCTCTGGTGTGGACAGTTACACAGACATAGAAAACAGGGAGTTATTTGGGTTTTTTTTCTTCCAGAGGTTCGTGGAACTGGACCTAGGAAGGTGCCATCTCCAGTGGCAATTGCTGCTGTACCTATGCAGACTGTGCCTGTGTGGCTGGATTAAGTTATATATTCAGTCCACAAAGTTTAGTTTTAAGGTAATGAAACTAATATGGCATTCAAAAATGAGTGCAAAAGCATTCTGGGCTAGTAGACATCATTCTTCTTTAATAGACTTGAGAATATAAATACACCTGTAAACTTTCTTATATTATTCTGATACACAAATTTTGAAAAAATTTAACATCATCTATGGGCAAAACTGTGGATTCAGATGTCATGCTGAACCTCACAGGTGCATTTCCTTCACTTTGATGGTTCTGGTGACATTCTGTGCTTTCTAGAGCAATGCTGTGGGCTGTGTACACTGCTTTGTTTTCTCAACCAGCACCAACTTTCCAACCTCTATTACTTTATCCAGATATTTCTCAAGCACCCAAGGGGGGTCCTTGCAAGTCAATACCAATGCATCCCCTCCATGCTGCACACCCAGATGCTGTGATTTGCAGTAACTCCTCCCTCACTCTCAGCTTTACATCCCCTGTTTTTCAATTTCTCTCGTTTCCATTACATTTTCTACTTTTGTTTAGGATTTTTCTGTAGTCAAGCACAGTTCTTCTGGAAAACAGAATCATCTGGCCTCATCCCTTACTGCTTGAGAAAAAATGAAATGCAATAAATCCCAGCAAATCTGGTGCCTTTATTCACATATTTGAATCCCTATTAAATGCCATCTACTAAATGCTGTGCCATGAAAAATTGAGGATGGGAAGGGAGGGAAGAGGAAATTAATGTGGCACTTCTGAAAAATCTTACCAACCCAGCTGATGGGAAAGCATGATGGAATGGAAAGACAGTGAAGACAAACTGCTGCTTCCTTTGAATTTATTGGAAAAATAACAGCTAAGTCAATGCCAGCAATGCTTCAGGGCACATGAGAGGAGTGGCAAGGACAAGTTGTCAAATTTACCAGTTTAAAGCAGGGAGGAATAAATATACTACCATAGTAAAACAAAATAAAACCAACCAAACAAAAAGCTAAATAACAAAACAACCCAAACACACCACAAACAGAAAAAAACCAACCCCCCAGACAAACCAGTATAACTTATTCACGTATCCAGCTGAAAATGGAACTGAAGATCCCTCCAGCAGGCTGCTCTCAACCTGCCAATATCCATCCTCATTTTGAGGCCAGAAGATGCCCGGCAGTTCCCCAAAATGTCACATGCCACCCCCCTTCCTCTCCCAGCTGGCCTGACGGTGACACTGGCACTCTCCATGCTCATAAAACACTTCTAGCTCTGAAACTGGAGCTGTATTTCTTTATGCCCAAAAGGAGGGTGTACCTAAAGCACAAGCTTTAAAGGCACACCATGAATTAAAGGAAACCAACCAACGTGCATCTGAGTGGGCCCTGCTGTTCATTCACAAAGCAACTGAAACCAAAATAAAAATGACTGCACTTAGCAGTGGCAGAAGTGCTGGGAGTGAGGCAACAGCAGCCAAGAGATCTCTTTATCCACCATGGCCCCTCATTGTGTATCACCGGGAGAAATCCTGCTGTTTTCTCTGTTTGCAAGGAAGCCCCAAGCCTTTTCTCAGCAGCTGTCACTTCATTCTCAAAAAAAAAAAAAAAAAAAAAAGGCCTCTCAGCACCATGGCGATTAAATACCATTATAACTTTCCTCCTTCTGCATACTACAGTAGGCAATCAATATGGGCTTACATATTATGAGACAAGGAGTTAACTTGTTCAATTATGGTGCAGACAGCTCTATTCTTTTGTAACAAGTAATCTGGGTAGGGAAATCGATACTGACAGGCCCGATGCACGCCAGCTAATTTCATATTATCCTCAGCCAATCGGGTACCTGCGAATAATAGAGTTGTTGTTCCAGTTCATTATGGGGAGGTGGGATCAATATAGGTACAATAAGAGGATTGGCAATGCATCTGCTGCATAAGTAACCCTGAAGGGAAAGAAGGTCCCTCCAGTGCAGCCGGCACGCTCACATTTACATAGCCGGGGAAAACAAAAGTGCTGGAGAGGTCCCTGCTCCCTGACCTACAATTAAAGATGAAAACACCCCAGAATCGGAGCAGGAGAAACAAAGCTCCCTCGTCTACTGCCAGGATAAAACAGAGAGGGGGCAAAGTTGATGAAAATGTTAATAGCAGATTAAAAGACGTGCATATGCCTCGTGAAATGAGATAACGCACGCAGGGCTAAATGAACCAGGAGCAATCTATTATTTTTTGAAGCATTACATTAATGTACAATGCATGCTTGACAAAATACAAGGCAGAAAGGGGAAAAAACATGCAGTTATAATCTGATGAAGATTATATATAATTTTATACATGTGATATTCCGTGAAGCATGTTTGCCTTGATGATGCAAAGTCCCACCTATGTTAACAGTTATTATGCAAAGTGAGCAAATGGGGCATGAGGAAAACAAGAGATTCTGGTATTCAAATTAGGGGCTAGAGAAAAAGAATTCTATGCTGTGTGCTTAAAATCACTTCAGAAGTAACAATCTACTTGTTATTTAGCTGATTTAAGAGATACAAGTAACGTGAGTTTGTTTTTAAAAATAGCACAAGTGCTTTCTCAAGAGCTGCATTTCTTTAGATAACAAAAAATTCATTTTTACCTGCCCTCACTCACAGATCAGGTACCAGAGGTACCCTGGAAGGGGACACTTACACCTAACACTTTCGTAAAGCTTTTTTTTTTTTCCTAGCAGATACCTAGTTTGAGACAAGATGGGTTTTGATTCCAGAGGCAGTGGAAATGTACAGTTTTGACTGAGAGTGGAACTGCAGCTGGTCAGCAAACCCTACCCTTAAATCAACAGCAAAACTTGGCTTAGCCTCTTGTTTGGGTTCCTGGGGACAGAAACCCATCAGAGCTGCCTAAAACTACACCCCAGTTCAGGAAAAGCCTTTGAAAACACAAGCTTTAGCAGGAAGAGAAACAGCACACACCAAGATGGGCAGGAACATACTTTAATTTCCAAAGCATGCTCTGAGGATTAAGACACAAAGGCTTAAGCATCAAAATTTCCACCCAATAAAAAGAGAGGGCATCTAGAATATGTGGTCTCTGGACAAAAAAAAATCCACAATTGTTCCAAGGACTTTCACCTCTGTACAAATTAAGCATTTGTTCTCAATCATCCACATTGCTCTTAATGATTCCCTCTTAAGCTTCCCAACTTGTCTAGAACCTGCACTTCTCTTATACCCAAGTTTTTCCCACTGTTTTCAAGAGAACTGTTCTCTCTGTAGGACCCAGTGTTGCCTCTCCAAGTTGAGTCTCTTTACAGTTCACTAGAAGCCACAGTAGCCTCAGATGAGGACTTAGAAACTCATTCTTCCATCTTAAAACCACCTGTTTTGTGTATTTTGATTCTCATAGGTCACTTCCATCTCAGGATATTCTATGATTTTCTTCTTAAAAGTTCTCTTCTCCCTATGTTCAAATAGCAGTGTGAGCATGGAAGACAAATTCACTTCAAATTTTGGAGACAGTGAAATCACAAGGTACCCAAATAGTTGAATGAACTCATCACATACCATACAAACATGAATTTTCATACATTGCCAACTTCAAAGTTGAAGAATGGTATTTCTGTTTTAAAACTACCCATTCTTGCATATCTTAAAGACATGACCTTGAAATTTTGCTGTGATGGCAAGACATAATGTTGACTTGGAATTTCAGATCTTTTCACATACTCCACCAATTTGTCTTCAGAGAAACTGATAGAAGGAAATGCAGTCTGACTTCCCTGTGGCATCTGCCTTTCTAGAGAAAATGAAAAGAGCTTCATATCCTAGACAAAAGTGACCCACACAACTTGGAAGTCTCAGTGCATCTTGGTTTGGTGCAGCTGTGTTTTCCTAAAGATTGAAGTGGAGCAATCTGAGTGGCCTCAGAAAGCCAAAGCTGAAGCCTGACTTCAGGTCTCAAATTTAAGTAAGTTTAGCAGTTATGACAGTTTCTACTGAACATTTAATCACATAAAAACCAAACCACTACATATTTTGGTTTGGTTCAACTTGACTCCATTTTGACTCTTGAAAGGCTCACAGGCAGAGATATCTGAATACCAGGATTAGGCTGTGTTAGCAAGGTTGGGCAGAGCAGCTCACCCAGCCCTCATTTAGTGCTCTAGTACCATACATCAGCTTCTGAAAATGGCAATATCTATCAGCTAAATCCCTCCCCTCTGCCTGTACTCCCTCCAAAATTCTGGATGGGATGCCAAAGTGTTATTAGTATTAATGGCCCTTTCAAACCAGCCTTAAAAGAATATGTTTTTTGTTAACTCTGCAGTTCTTTTTAACACATTATAGACTTTGGAATAGATTACTGGTAGTCTAAGTTCATTTAATATTTATCCTGGGCATTCTTGAAGTCTTTTAGTTATTTTTCTTCAAAATGCAAAATGCAGGCATAGCTGAACAAGGGGAGCAGGCACTTTTGGACATCCTGGATTCTCACTCAACTCATGCAATAAACAGAGACTACTGAAAAGATTTTATGCAGCCCTCACTAACACGTGTCAAATCCATCCAAAATGGCATTTGAAGAAGCCTCATTCCTAACAGAATTCATGTGACTGATGCTAGAGAAACCACTTGCCTTGGGTGTGTCACAGGCAGGAAACAGCTGCCACCAGACTTCAGGGCTGAAAAATAACGTGGCCTAAAAGATGCCTTAGAGGGAGACTCCATTGAAACTTAGGAGAGTCCTCAGCTGTGTAACAACTCCATCCCCTGCTGACATCAAGCAATCATCTGCCTCACACCACAGAAAACTGCACAGACAAAGTAGCATGCAAGTAACTACACCCAGTGTTTTCCAATTCCATCTCATTCACATGGAAAACAACGTGGGGAAAACAGCATAGAGGCTGAAAAAAACCAAAAAAACCAAACCAAACCAAAAAAAAAAAAAAAAAAAAAAAAAAAAAGGAAAGGAATTACCATACCCTTTACATGCTTGGCTATCTCAAAAGTAAAACAATGCACACATATAGCAGAGAACATGGAAGGCTGATCAGCAGCTTCTTATCTCTCCCTCGTACTCTAGAGTAAAAGTAAATCAATGGATATTAGCTGGGAGCCAGCAGCAGCAGTCAGACTCTCCAGGTGCACTCGTAGGCGTAAGTAAGAAATATGTGCATTTCTCAGTAAGGAATAAAGGGCTCTAACTTCTCCTCAGAGAGCCCTCCTATCTATCAGCATTACTATTCTCCTGATAGATGCTCATTTCTTACAGCAGAGTGCCATAAATACAGGCTAACTTTCATATCACAGCTCCCAAGTGACCATCCCTTTAAATTCTGAATTGTTATAGCTCTTCAAATCCTGGTTAAATTAATACAAGTGTGAAACAAGGTTTTGTTTCAAATTCTTCAAACCTGCGGGTCTGGAACACAACAAATGTGCTCCCCCACCCTGCCATACTCTCTGTGGCTGCAATGGCAAAATAAATTCAGGTGTTTTTTTAAAAAGGGCTGAATCTTCAAATAGAATTTATCTAGCAGAAAACAGGCAGCAAGCAGCCAGCCTGAGTCCAAACAGTTAATTTTTTTGAGACACCAAAGCAGGCCAGCATTGAAAAATGAGATTCAGAACACACTGCTAAGTCACCCAAACCCCTTCCTTCTGGAGTAGAAGGCAGGGGCTCAGCAGGCTGGTGTTTCCCCTCAGCTTATTTGGCAACCACAGTTCCAGACAAACCTTTGTGGATTCTACTTATCCCTTGGTAAAAATAAAGATAATTACCTTCCTTTCATTTGCTTCTCATAAAATTCAGCTTTACAATCATCCCCTACAAAGACACCTGCTGTGATTCTTGCAACCAAAGCAACAATTAATGCATTTGGATAATGATGTGCCATATCACTTATAGTGAAGTGGTAGCCTCATACATACAGCTATGGCTACTGTGCATAAATATTTTTAACAGGCAGCTATTCCATTTACCAGCTACTAAATCCTTGGATATATTTATTAAAAGACACTGAGGAATTCATGTTTAATTACTTCATAAAAGAACCAGCAGTAGTAGTAGAGGAAGAGTTAAATACTGAACTAAAAGGAAGAAGCTACAACTAATCACAATTAAGAGGAAGTCCCAGGCTATTTAAATGTTACAATCCAATTATATCAGGTAAAATGAATTACTCCTTTAATGCTGACTTTATATGAAGATACCTTCTTATTGCTCTCATTAATAATCATCAGACATCATTTTAGCCCATATTGGCTGCAATAACATTTCTATTAGCATCATGGTGTAGCAGGGCTGACAATTAAAATAAAAAATAAATCATACCCAGAACTGAATAAACGTAATTATAGTTCAGAAAAGAGCTTTTATGACTATTTGATTAGTCAACTGAACAGTACTTATCTTTTAAATCTTAAATTTCAGTTAAATGAAATTTTAGACTTATTGCAGTAGAGTCCCTGAAAAACTAAGATGCAGGCAGATGTTTTCAGGAGTTCTTTAGCTGCCTTAGAGCCAACAGGTAATACATAACCTGAGAAGTATCAACTAAAATGGACTTGATAGTCATGCATACCATCAGCTTACAGGAAATAACATGGGCATTAAAAAAAACGAACAAAAAAACAAAAAACAAAAAAAAACAACCAACCAAAAAAAACAAAACAAAAAAATCACCCAGAAAAAATACTCAAGCCATAAGCTATCAGGCTCCCTTGGTCATTCCCCCCTGTACTCCCTGCACCTTTTTATACCTGAAAACCTTACCATAGAAAAGCATCAGTCTCCATGTCCCACATAACAAGAGCACACATCAATATCAATATTGCAATACCCCAGCCCATAAACAACAACAGGAGCAGTGAACTTCTTTTGGCTCAGATTTCCATGGGATAGAAACAGAGGCTCCAGAACTGGACCCTGTTGTCCTGGCACACAAGGCCTGGTTGCTTTGCAGCAGATACCAACTCATTTTGTGCAGAAAACCATCACACTCACTGAGAGTCAGCATGAGCTCATCCAGAAAGGTGAGAATTTATTTATGGGCAGAGAGCAAGTACTTGTGGCAGCACATGGAACACTGCCAGCCCCAGCTAGCTCAAAGCAATGTGTGAATATTTGGAAACATATAAAACAAATATGTAATAAGCAAATGATCAAATAAGCATCACTATCAAATCTGCTCCGTGAATGTGCAGAATTTTTATTTCTAGACTCATATCTTTGATACACAGAATTTATAACTAACTCATTTACACAACAAAACATGCAGAATTATTCTTTTCCCTTTCTTTAAACAGGGGTGCGAGAAGGTATTTTGATAAGAATTCCTATGTATTCAGGTTTTTGATCCTACATTAAAAAACTGTATTTTAAATTTCTACATTTCAGGAGTTTAAACTAGGAACTGAGTTCCCATAGCTGCAGAAGATCATTTATAGCCTCATTTTCTCATCTTTTATACCAAGACACCTTCACTAACACCAAACTGGAAAGTAAAGCTCCACTTTCTCCTAGGGATAAAAACAACAACCCCAGTTGTATTCCACAACTTCAGTTGTAGAAATATTTATAGTTTGGTTTTTTTGTTTGGTTTTTTTCTGAAAAGTTACCAGACAACAAAAAAATTCAAGATCCAACCACAGAAGTTTTCCAACATTTTTAGGAAACTAACACGCAACTCAGTAGAAGTAGATGCTATAACTTAGTCATAAAAATTTACCAGCAATAAAAATTTCAGATAAATGGCTAACAGGCTGTCATGTTACCCAGCTCCTGCAGATCTTTTAATGAAATCTGGGTGTCATAACCCCCTCTTTCTACAGCTCTAGCAGCCCTCCTTCCATCACAAGACCCTGCAAAAAGAGGAATTTATTTGCCATACCAGTTATTCATCTCATTAAAACAAAGCAGTTTTATAAAGAAAACTCCAATAGAAGCATCTGTTCCTGCAAAAGGATGCCAGGTGTATCCTACCTGAAAATGCTGGATCCAGATCTGCCTCTGGATAGGTTTTTTTTTAAATTCAGATGTTCTCAGTTCAGAGCTTCAAAGCCACTCTTCTACCTTGCATGGCCCTCTGTAGTTGAGTGACAACTTGGACATCAACATTTCTGAACCTGGCATTTGGAACAATACCTACTGGATACAAGTGCACTAAAGCAGTCACAGCTTTGCCTCTGGTAGACCTGTTATTTTGGGGAGCTTCAAGACATGTATCCAGCTACTGAGTACCATCCAACAACCTCTTAGAGGTGCTGTGCTCCAGAATTCCACTGGATATGACCTACTGCAAAACTGTATATTGAAAATGTGTTTTAATACATGAGCCCTTTCTGTAATGGCCAATGAAGACTAAGAGGTTTAATGTAAGAGGAAAAAACAGTGACCACCACATCCTCTCTCCTTAGCCCCAGGACAGTGACAACACATGAAACTGCTCTGTAATCTCCCAGGGGAAGGGGCTGCTTTCTGCTCTTGTGTCTACACAAGCCTGAAGGTGTCTTTGGTTCAATGATTTCTTGGTTGTCTGACACGTAAATTAATACTGACATGAAACTATAGGGTTTAGTTCTAGGAAAGAGAGGAAGGCATGCAGAAATCCCTGGCCTCAACTGGATGGGTTGCTCCAAGTTTTTATCTGTCACTAAAGTAGTCAAAGAAAAGCCAGGAGGAGATTGGCCCAAGTCTTCCAAATCTAACCATTGTGTAGTCTACCCTTCCACAGAAAATCATTATGAATTTAGCGATATTCAGATTCCAAGTCTGGATTTTCCAGGCAAAACAGCTATTTTCAGATAGTAGAGAGATACTGTACTTTCTTTCATGAGTATCAATGATACTAAAGTAACTCATGCTGAGTTGACACTCTTTACCCCAAATGAACCAAGTCCTTCAAAAAAGAGCTCATCCAAAGCCATGAAATTCCATTACTTTTGGTGTTGCTGTGTGCACCCATGTATCCACATCCACAGGAGGAGAACCAGGGAGGCAGATGTGGTCCTCACCTTCCTTTCTCCTCTCCAGGACAAATTCAGCACTGAATGGGAATACCCAGGGAAGAAAAGTCTGCTGAAGAAGCTTAAGCCCCAGTAGATTCCTCTAAGCTTCACTTTGAATCTTATTTTGCTTTTACAATGCAAAACTATTTAAAGGCAGCAAGGCAGGCTCTTCACTAGTGACTCCTCACTAGGTCTAGAAGGAAGGACTTTGCTCTGAGCACATTCCAGTGGCTGGGCATGCCCAGGCTCAGTGGAGCTCAACTAAAGCAGCTCAGGTTTAGTGTAGACTCCATGTTCCAGGGCTGAGAGCCACAAACCAGGCATCCCAAGAGGGGGATTTACCAAACAGAGTGAATGGAGATCTGACAACTCATGCCTTACTGAGTTCAAAGCACCACAGGCAAGTTACCTCTCTTCAAAGAAATAAACTGTTATTCAGCACAACTCCAAGATGCTGGCATGGTGTAATTCTTGCCCAGCTTTAGTAGTTACAAAACAGGATAAACCTATTCCAGCTCAGAAAAGACTTTGAGCCAGTCCAACTGCATCAGAGAGAAAATGAGAACTATGCTGCAGGCACAGTGCAGTTTAAAGTCCAACAAAATTTATGTCCCAAAATTGCCAAAACATATGGAGCAGACACACAGAGCTCTGGAAGCTGCAAGAGAGTCTCTCTGCAAAGGCTGAGCTTCAAGATTCTTTCCAAGCTTTATCAGAAGATGACTTTGGACTTGATCCCAATTCAAACAACCTTTTCCTGCCTTTAGAATTCAAATGCTTAGCAGGCCCTGAATTACCAAAGTATTCTTTCAGCTGATGAGCTGCCACTGGGCATTTCAGCTGTTACCATGAAATGTAAGCAACTGAGGAAGAGACTGAAGAAGCCTGGACCATCCAGGTGGAGTTTTCACCTTCCTCTTCTACATCCAAACAACAGCCAAAGCTGCACAGCTGACTGGAGGGAGCTTTTTATCAAGTCCACAATGAACATAATAACTTGACTGTGTTTAAAAGCAAAATATCACTTCTAGAACAGCCCATCTCTAGCTCATTAGCACTGCACTTCTTAATTAGGAAAAAACCCAAACCAAACATGCACTTTATCACTCAGTTCAAAACTAATTCAAAACCCAGCTCAGCCATCCCCCAGATTACAGATCAGAAAACTCAGTAACTGCTCTGTCACAGCAGCTGCCTCTTCAGGACTGAGAACTGAACAACCTGTTGGGAGTTTCAGTTTACAGCAGTTCCAGATTTGCTGAGGAGGTCTCTGTGCTTACAGCAGCATGGCTGCTATGGAACCACAGTGCTGCCCTCCAGCTCCTTTAGGTCCCTTTGAAAAATCCCAGGGTGGGTCTATTTCTTTTGGTCTGTAACACAGTATTACATGGGAGTGCTCTTGTTTTCAAAGCCCCACTACCTTGGTTGCTAAGAAACTTTGCTATTTTTTATGGAAGTGTCCAAACTCCCATTAAAATCCCTCATCCCTCTGTAATAATGAATATGATTTAAAAATACCCAATATAGTGATTTCTGGACTACTCACACACATTGATTTGAAATCTCTACACAATTTGCTCTATATTCTACTGTTCTCCAGTGTCTTTCAGAGAGAAAACAGGCTTTAGTTTTAAAATATTCTTTAAACCCTTGCAGCTTTGACTGTTGATTATTTTATAAAGCCACAGAGAACGGTTTACAAGGAGCCAAATGGGTAATCATTATTCCCCATCAGCAATGAGCTGTGACTTGTGTAAGTTGCATAATAAATTAGGTATTTTGAGATAAATGAATTTACAATAAACAGTCATGGACTGAAAAGCTCTACTTCTTGTCTCCAAAGGCACGAGCTCTGGTTAAAATCAGCCACAGGTAGTTAAGTGATTATAAACTGTAAAAATAAATCAACCTGATATAATTGCTCCAAGGAAAAAATTACCAACATATTTAAAATTTCAGCAGTGCACCTTTTCCCATATCCATTTGGCATTATCTAATTACCTTCACATTTCATTTCCATCAATGATATGACCTGTATTTTCCTTTTATAACTGTCAAGGAGGGGTGGGGGGTGGAGTAGAGGACCAGAGCAATAAATCAACCTCACCATTAGGACCGAAATGGCTCATCGCTGCAGCTCTAAATCCAGGATTTATAAAGATGTCTAGGCCATATAGCACACTTGTGGACACCATAATAAATTCATGAGCACATTGCCAAGGCAAACTACTTCATTATGTGGCAGGCTGCTAGCCATTAATCTAGCAGAGAGAGATTCCTGGGAAACTGAGACTGCTTGGAAATTTATGCAGGCCTAAAGTTACCCATTTCATTATGGATTTAATCTGCTCTTTCTGCCAGAGTGCATGAAAGGTTTTTACAGTTTAGATCAAGTGCTTGTAACTCCCTATTTTATATTATTTCTTCAACAATAATGTCCTAATTTTCCTCTCAAAAACTATTCGAACTGAATGCCTTCACGCTTGCCTTCCTCTAATACTACACTAGATAAAATATTTATACAATCAATTGACAAAGAGCAATTTTTTTCCCCTTAAATGTTCTATTAACATGTAAATTTTCATATGATCTTTATCTCATAGGCAAAATGTGCTTCAAAATGCCCATCTTCTTCCAGGCAGTTAACCCTTTTGTCGCTGTAAAGAATACAGATCAAAACAAATCCAGTGGCCTCATTTCTAAAGCCTCTATAGAGGTCCTGTATTTAAATTACTATTCATTAAAAGCAGATGTAGCTCCTCAGGTAATTTACTTTCCATTTTTGGATGGCTCCTTCTCACACAGATGCACAGAGACAGACACATTTTAAGTGTAATTCCTATGAATAAGGTATTTCAAATTAAGATTTTTTACTTTATTATAAAGTTTAATAAAATGTCCCTAATAATGCAGAATACACCAGGAGATTCTGCGACTGGCATATGGAATTTAATTTATAAGGCCAACTATAAAAATAAAATTTATTAAGAACTGAGTAATTGCAGATATCCATCTCCTGTAAATATATTTTTTTTCATATTCCAGGTGGCCCTGGTAGTTTATGATCACTGTACTTATGTCATTAAATGAGAAACCTATGCCTAAATGTTTTCAGTTATTTCATTCTTATACCAACACATAATAAGAAGACCAAAACCAGAATAAATAAATATGTCCAAAAAAAATTCCCTAACAATTCCATTTTCTTTTATGTTCCTTGTTCTTTGCTGCTATCACAATAGAATTCTCAGCCTTGCTCTTGGGAAAATGCTTCAGTGCCCAGCTGGAAATGGGTCTAAATGTTACATTTGCATGTTAGGGTGGCTCTCATTAAGTGCCTGGAGCTAATTTTGATGGACAAGTGCTTCCTGTGGATGCCTTTGAAACTGTGATGGCAAACATCCTCTGTGTCATTCTCTTTACTAGTGCTGGTAACTTGCTATGTGAGCATTCACACAAGATGCACTGGTTAATGAATCTACCACCAGCCGAGGGCCCAACCTAGAGCCCTGATTTTAATAACATAACTTCATTTTTCACATCAGTCTTAATATTAAAAGATTATTATGGAGCAAGAAAGCACATGAGACCAAGTTGTGTGTGTAGGGTCTTCCTCTTATTAAAACTCTTCATTTTTCCCTTGTCTTAGATGAGGGAAGTGGCAGGTTGCCTTGCTCACTTCAGGAAAAGAGGGTTTTTTCTGTCAGCAGCATGCAGGTTATAGGACAACAGCATCTCCAATACTACTTCCACCCACACAAAAAGGTATCCCCAAGAAGATTTAGCTTCTTTGAGATAAAACTCACACTCTGAATAGAAGAGCTGCGAGCCATCTATTTGGAAAAAAAATCCAAAAGAAACCCAAGGTCTGCCCTTTCCCTTAGAAGACAAAGTCTACACTGTAGAAGACAGCCCAGATCCTTGGGTTTTTGTGTTCTGGTTTGTTTGGTTTTTTTTTTTTTACACCTAATAAAGTGAAACTATCTTTAATGTAATTCATTATATTACTACCAAAAAGAATACTGAACTCAGAAAGTGCATAATCTCCATATCACAGTGGGAAAAAGATTGATGAGCAAAGAGACAGAGGTTCAGATTCAATAGCTCTTTATGTCTCTCTGGCTTATAAAGACATCACAGTCCACCTGAGCTTTCTTCTCATGCTCATGTTTATCTGTATATTCCTTTTTCACCTTTCCCCAAAACCTTTCACCTTTCCTACATGCTTCTAACATTGAAGGAGACATCTTCAACACAGGGATCAATTCTGTTGATATGAAACTTCTATGTGGAATAACTGGGTGGAACTGTCATTTTATGTATTATTATATAACTGAGTAAAAATACTATAAATCAGCATTAGTCATTTAATTATTTACATAATAGGCATGTACTACATAGAAGGTTGATCTGAACACAAGGAACAGCCAGGAATGTACAAGGTACTAAACAGTTAATTTGAACAGGGTCAGTAAAATTCCATCAGAAAAAGGAGATTCTGCATCAACCACAGTTAAGCATAAATCTATTTTTAATATTTTTAGTTTGCTAAAAGTGAGGCCAGCCAGACATCTTTCCTACATTTAACATCCAGGTTCACACAATCAGAACCAAAGCCACTTTGGCAGAGGCTGCAGAGATCTCAGCTCTGGCCTGGTACATAAATACACTGCATTAGTGCTTCAGACCCTTGCAGTTTCCATTTGGACACTTTAGACCTTTGAGAATAATTGCACTGCCACCTCCAAATGTTACTGGAAGCACTCCCAGTAGTTGCCATGTTTCAGGGATGAGCAATAATGACATCTTCCTAAGGTAAGGTTCTAAAGCAAGACAGATCTTCATCCAACTCATCAATCCTGTACCTTGAGAAACAGCTCATAAAAGCAACTGGGATGCAGGAAACCTGAAGAAAATGACTCCCCAGAACTTCCCTGACAGCAAAAACAAAGCTACAATAAACACATCTTAGCCACAAGCAGGAGAATTCTCTCCTGGAGACAACCTTGAAAATAGGAAGTGGGGAAAAGTTAAATTAACTGCACCTAATGAAGTCTACATAACTGGTTCAAGCAGCTCTTCTCAGATAGATCCTAACATGGAAGACAAGAGTTCAGAATGTTCAAGAATGAAGGGAAGCAATTAACCTCTTCAAGAAACAAACAACTTAAAAAATCCAAATAATCCTCATTTAAACAAAGAAAAGAGGGGAAAAAAAGGAAAGGAAGAAAAAAAAAGAAAGAAAGAAAAAAACCCAAAGCAACTGACCCAAAAAAAAAAAAAAAAAAAGGATGCAATAAAGCAAAAAAGACCCAAACCAACAACTCCCAAAAAAATCCACGACTTTCACTTTTCTTTCAATTTTAGGTTGTTGGTTTTTTTTAAAAAAAAGATCTGTCTTATTCTTTTTACTTCTTTTTTTTTTTTTTTAAAAAAGCCAGCACTGAGACCCAGACTCACAGACATATTGAAGGCCTTAACCTGAGATCCACCCCAAATCCAGGAGTTCCCCAATTCATTTCAGAGAAGTTGGAATGTCTCTCCCAAACACAGAGCAGCTCCATCCCTGAGAATACTGACACACACCCAGCAAGCCCTCACACCTGCCTGCACCCTGCTGGGATTTGCAGTTCCAGGTGCCAGGATCCTACCAGGAAGCACTGATGTGTCCCCACAGCCACCAACCATAGAATTCACCCTGGTTCAGGACTTGTTACAAAAATGGCAAACACCTTAGAGGTTCTCAGGAACTCCAAGCCCAAGTTAAGTGGAAAGTCTTCCTTACAACACTTGTAATTCTACTCTGCAGTGCTTTTATGGCTTTAGGACTAAGCTTTTACAAAGCCCTGTAATGCTCTGTTCTTCCTGGGATACTCAAAGTGAACAAGCAACTGATTCTCCACACCCTGTTTTTCAGGACTTTGTATGTATCTGCCTATACAATAACAATAAATTTCCACCAGCAAGCTGAACTAAATCCAAGGTTTTAGCTAAACTCAATCCATTTATGCCAATGCAAATACAGGAAATATAATACAGCTTAGCAGTGTAAAAGCATATAAAACCTACAAAATGTTTCTGGAGGCAGAGATCCATGCCAACATGCCAAGAAAAATATGTCCAATAATACATATACTATTTTTTTATGTAGACAACACAACCCACAAGAGTCAGATTTGTGTATCTAAAGCAGTATTGCCAGCACTGCCTATTCCAGGGTAGAAAAATTAGGTCGATGCTGTAACATATGTATACATCAGCAGTGAATTACACTGGAGTACAGTGAAGTGTTTGGCAAAAAGGATACTCTTTAAGACAGCCAACTCAATAAAAATCCTGTGCCTGGATAGGCAGGGTCCTGGCTAATTTCTTCAGCTTTACAACCTGATGACCATAGCAGTCACAAGCAGACTGCTGCCTTTCCACAGAGATCCAGGGAGGGGAGGGCTAAGACCTCACGCACTCTTTCAAGGCCCCAGCAGCTCAGCAGGATTAAGTAAATGGGTGGCCCAATTATTTTAGCATTTTGGCTTGTGCCTTTGTTCCTTGCTTGCCCACTGGCTGCTACCATGCACCCAGACTTCTGGGCAGGAGGTGAGACCTGTGACAGGAGAGGAGCCTCAGGGGGCACAGCAGTGCCCAATGCTTGCCCACAATGTGCTGAGTGTGGGGTTCTCAATTCCTGTGTTATGTTCCAAAGGAAATGTAGAGATTCCAGTTGGATCCCACAAGGACAAAGTAAAGATAACAGAGTATTGGGTGCGACTGCACAATTCTACTGAGCACAGACAGCACCTACTTGTAGGCATGAACACTCCAGTTGTTAGCCTAATCCTAGAAAAAAAGACAGAAGAGAAGAGAGAAAGGGAGGAAAAATAATGCACCACTCAAAGGCAGAGGGAGAAAAAAAGAGAGAGAAAGGAGAAGAAAGCCACTGCCCAAGGATCCAGCAGCATCCTTTTTCCTGGGGTGGTGGTAGCCCAGTCCTACGCAGAGCTCCAGGCACCGTTTTTCCCCCCTCCCCCTGTTGTATGCCATTTGTTGGGGTGGGCTTCCAGTTTGCCAGTTGTCCTTTGAGGCAAGGCCTGCCTGGCACCTCACAGGTATTTTCTTTTAACCAATGTTTGATGGAGGAGGCTCAACCAGAGCCCCCAGCAGACCCAAAGGGGCAGAACCACAGGAGCCCAGCAGCCTGCAGAGCTACTGGACCTGGCTGGCTCCTCACAGAACTCTGTGCTCACACCCATGTCAAACCTTCCCCACAGAGCATGAGCTCTGTTGATGCTGACCAGTACCATCAGTTCCTTTCTTAAATGCTAAATTCCAGTAGAACTGCAGCCAAAATAACTACAAAAAACCCAGGGACTTTTAGAACAAATAAGTCAGCTCAAAGTAGTTTTCTGACAAGTAGCATCTTAACTGCAGTTCTCATCTAAACTGCTCCAGACTGCCAAAAAAAGCTGTGTACAGAGATTGGTTACACACACACACACAAAAGTAAAGTAATAAAGTTCCCTATTCCAGAAGCTCTGTCATCTGGCAAGGAGCATCTCTGAGCAGCTCCACGAAGCAGACACCTCAGGCAGTGCTAGCTTAGTCTGAACAAACTGGGGAAAACCAGAGCAGCTCATCAGACCTCTAAGGTGAAAGCTGCCAACACTTTCTTTCCAGGGGGTAGAAAGCCATGCGTGTTTATATACTTCATGTTCAATAAGAGCTGTGCCTTTAAACTGTTGGCACAACTGGTCCTTCAAGTTGCTGAAGTTAAACTACACTGGCACTGCCAGGAAGCAGCAGCAGTGCTTGCCAAGCAGCCAGCCCCACGCAGGCTGATGAAATCCAGCATGATCAGGCTGCAACACCAGCAGGAGCAAGGTACAGAAGGGAAGTGACACTACAAAAACAAGGAATGAGGCTGAAAAGAATTATTTAGTTTCTAATTTTAGGCAAATCCCAGGAGACACAACTGAATATATGAAATGTACATATGAAATATACATATGTAACGTGACTGAATGGCATTACTGAGCTACAAACTTGCATGCAGAAGGGATTTGAAATTTGCACCAGATTCTAGGCTAATGCAACCCAACGTGAGTCCACAACCACAAATACTACTGTGGATTTGGCTGCTTATGTTTAACTTTTCTTCTTGTTCATATAAATGTTAGAGATTTTTTTTCATTTAAAAATATATTTTGGAGAAAATATTTCGCATCTAGGGGCCAGAATTTAGCCTGAAATATCTTCAAGTGTCTCTCATCTAAGTCAATGCAAGCTGAGCAAGAGATGTACTAAATAGATTGCTGCTCAAACTTTACAGTCCATGTTATAGCAATTTTTGTCTATTACATTGGCACGTGGTTACCTTTACAAGGTTAAGTCCAGTCCTTTATCACTGATTTTTTTTTTTTTTTTTTTTTTTTTTTTTTTTTTTTTTTTTTTTTGTGAGGAGAAGGTGTTTAAGTCAACCTGATAACACTTTTTAGTTGCATCAGAGGCCCTGAAACAGACTTCCCTACATCATCCAGGGAAAACTGCCAGGAACTTACCAGCCCACAGCCATCTTTTTTTCCTCAGTGACTGTTTTCCATATCAAACAAATCAAAACATCATTACGGGCATGGTCTGGGGATTATCTTTATTGTTGCTAAATCCCACTCCCCCAAACTGGATAAAGCTCACCCCCACGGATCTTCCTCTCTTCCCCAGCCCTCTCCTGCTCTTCAGTCACCGTTTTTTCCGGTTAAGTTCTTCACCCAACACTTGAATGCCAAGGATGGTGCAATAGATGCATTTTCTTTTCCATGGCTGCAGTGCCAGGAACTAATGATATGTGAAATGTTCCATCCCTGCAGGTTTTCCTGCTCAAACATTTTCTAAATAAATAAATAATTAAACACCCAGGCACATGCCACATTCCAGCCCTGAATTCCCGGAGCAGCTCGGGTCCTTAAACTGAATAATTTGCCTCAGCTTGCGTATTGCAAAACCCATTCAGCAAAAGATTATGGGCCTTTAAGTGCCATCCAGGCCTGAAATATGACTCTAGGGCTTTAGGATGTCAGAATTGAAAATTGCCAGTGAATATTCTGTTCTAGCAGTACTAAAACTACCGTTATTTAGCAATATGGGAGCAGGCAAAGGGGGGCAGGGGAGAGAAACAATCCGACAGAAGGGAAAGGCTGCAACTTAGCAGGAGCAGAGGTGCAGTTTTCATATGTGGTCACATGAATTCTTTATGGAATAAAATGCATTTGTGAATCAAAAAGTGGATACAGATTCATATTCCCACTTAAATCTGCCAAAGGCAAGTAAATGAATACTGAGAGCTCATTTTAGTTCAGGAAACAGTTCATGAGGATATGTGGGTGGGTGCAGGTACTCTACGTGAACATTCTTAAAGGGAATTAGCAGCTGCTTCTCCTCCTTATAACAAAGAATAAATGGACCAAACTGAAAATTAGCAGCACCTCATTAAATGTAAAACCATCCACATATAAAGCAGCTAGGACTCAACCCTTAAAAAATTCAGAAGGTGCAGTGTAACATGAAAGCCAAAGGAGCTTTTGTCATTCCAGCACAAATTATTTAGGCTTAGATTGTGGCATCAAGCCAGAGCTCAGAGATGGAGCAGTTGTGAGCCACTTTCCCTGGTCAAAGTTTCCTTTAAGTCTTCCTCAGCACTTCATAACCTCACACACACACACAAACACACCCCCAACCAAGTCCCCATCTCCCTTCCTTGGTGGAAGTTCACATCTGTACTGAGAAGTTGTCCTTGAGGACTGTGTCCAGTCACTCCTTAGAGATTACTCATAATTCCAGTTATCTCCCAATGCTCCCAGGAAATTTGGGCAATGCCCTTGAGACTCTTCCTATAGCTGCTCCACACTGAAGCTCAGCTCAGGACCTTCAAATGCATCTATGTGCCCAACACAAACCAATTCTCACAGGTGTTGCACATGTAAAAGGAATTTTGGTACTAAGAAGTCTCTCACTGCAGCTTCCACTCTTTTCTCTCCACTTCATCTTCTCTACTACACATCAGTTGGGTGAGAATTACACACAAGCTGCCTGGACTCCCAAGAGTATTTGAAGCAATAGTGGTGGAGCAGCTCAAGTTAAGAGCCAAGCAGCAACAGCATTAGCACCTATGGTATGGGGTCAGGACTTCTGCTTCTTTAAGGTCCCTCACACTGCTTTTCAGGTGGATGTTAGACAAAGAAATCCAGACCAGAGGTACAGGGTGACCACCCATCCTTCAAGGGTTTACAGGCAAAGAGGATGCTGAGTTAAGTGTCCTACACAGCTTCCTTTTTACCTCTGAATTACACAGTTTACACTCAAGTGTCGGGGATTACTGGACTTCAATACATACCAGACATCCTGCACACATATCCATAGTGAACAATAAGTTCAATGGTTTTAGTTAATTATTGGAGTATTGATTATTCTACTAATGCTGTTATTGACCTCTAGAGGATACCTCTGATTTTTCAGGGTCATTAAACCTTCTTAAGGTTTATAAGAGGACTAACAAGTCTGAAAACATCAGGCCCACAAGATGATAGAGGAAGATTGTCTTGACTGCATGTGAAAATCCAAAAAGCATACTGGTTACTAAAACATTTCCCTATGCCCTTAGAAAGTTCAGCTATTTGAAAAAGGGACTTTAAAACAGACAGGTGCTCCTTAAGGGGCTTTTCAGAACAAAAAACATCTGCACTTCCTGTTGTAAATTCCAAATTTGAACAGTCCTTCCTACCTGAAAGTAGGTGTCTGATTTCATGTTCATTCTTCTTTCCTTTTTCTGTGACTTTCTAATAAGAATGTTTCCTTTATTTGATCTTTAAGCTCCTTTAGGCAATAGATGAAAGGTTCCAAAAAGGAGCAGGGCAATCTTCATTGCTCTCATCTTGCAGTCTCCAGCCTCATGGATATGACTTCCAATAATCATTAAGCACATACATCTACCACCAGGCCTTTTGGGGATGTCTGGGGCTTGTGAGCTAAAACTTTGATTACTGTCAGATTTCAAACTCCAGTCACCCTCAAGCCATTTCCACAGAATGACAGAATTATCAGAGTTGGAGGGGACCTCCAGAGATCATCCAGTCCAACTCTCCCACTAGAGCAGGATCACCCAGAGCACATTACACATCCAGGCAGGTTCTGGATCTCTCCAGAGAAGGAGACCCCACAACCTCCCTGTGCAGCTTGTGCCTTGTCACCTTCACAGTGGAAAAGTTTTATGTTTAAATGGAACTTCCTATGTTCCATCTTGTGCCCGATGCCCCTTGTCCTGTCACTGGGAACTGCTGAGAAGAGTCTGACTCCATCTTCCTTGACCCATCCTCTAGATGCTGGCAGACACTGATAAGGTCTCCCCTCAGCCTTCTCTTCTCCAGGCTAAAGAGTCCCAGCTCTCAGCCTTTCCTCATGAGATGCTCCAGTCATCTCCATCACCCTCAGAGTAGAAGGGGGAAATGATCTCCCTCAACCTATTGGCCACACTCTTCTTTATGCAACCCAGGATTTGTTTGGCTTTCTAGCAATAAGGGCATGGATAATTTAGGATCTACCAGGACTCCCAGATCGCTCTTCAGAACTGCTTTCCAGCAGGTCCATTCCTAACCTATACTGGTGCATGGTGTTCCTTCTCCCCAGATGCATCATCCCCTTGTTGAACCTCATTAGGTCCTCTCTGCCCAGCTCTCCAGCCTCTCCAAGTCACACAGGATGGCAGCAGAGTCTCTGGAGTGTCAGCTCCCAGATTTCTGTGTCCAAATGACAGTGGTTTCATCACATGGGAGATTAAGTACTAAATACCCAGTTAGAAGGTAATATGACAACAAAGATATATTTGTCTTACAAAACAAACAAACAAAAAAATCCACCACATTTCTTAAATCCTTGGCACAGCAGAAATTGTTCTTTTGTTTGCTGACACCAAGCTTTGATCTGTAGTTAGTGCCAGAGAAAGGGCAGTGCCAGGTAAGCCATCTTTGGTACCATACCAGTTTTCCTTGGAGAACCAACATCCAGCCATTCTGCTTAGCTTACAGGATTGAATGGGAATTGTGACAAAAAGGGACTCTTGATCCACTCACAATTATGAAACTGATTCAGGAAAAGACTGAAATATATAGAACCATAAAGAAAAGACAAGACAAAGAATACATCAGGGTTTACACCTGATATTAACCTAACCTTCACAATCAAGAGAACAAGCAACCAGAACTGGATATGCTTGTAAGAGGATTATTAAATGGGCTCAGTTCTAACTGCATATTGAATAGAAGCAGAGATCAGTTCATATACTCAACTTTTCTGTATTCCTGTTGTTTTGCACTTCCTCTCAGCCTCCTACAACAGGCTTTTAAGAAGATGAGTTTTTGACATTATTTCCTGACACTGATGCATCAAAGAAGTTAATAACTTAGATGTGGTACCAAGGGGAAGGTGCATCTGCATCTTAGACCCTCCTCGTCATTAGCAGCATCCTGAGGTGACAAAGAAAGCTAAGAGTGACAGATCTTTGTGGAGCAGATCCAAGAACAGTGACTGAAATGTCCTTACTGGTCTCATGGTTTTATTTGGATTGAAATAAAAGAGGATTGGATGTGGAAAATATGAGCTACTATCAAAACCACCTCTCCCTTTAGTAACTCATGCAGATGCAACGGTGTGAGGTGACCGAGCACAAGTGGCAGCTAACAGACCATAAAACAAAGATGAGAGCTGGTAATTCCCACTGTAGCAGAAGGAAGGTTTCTTCTATTCCAAAGACATCTTCATTACACAGATTCATGCTGCATTAACAGCATGCATCTAAACAGATATGAGCAGATTTAGGAGTAACTTGAAACCATCCCTTTCATAAAACATACATTAAAAAAATCTAGTTTTCTATTTTAGTAGTAAATATATCAGTTTAAGGAAATAACATGCTTAGGGTGTTTCCTAATATTTAGAGAACCTTTACTGAACCCTGTGGTTAATGTTATTGAAGTAACCTGCTGTATGCTGATCTACTCAGCTGCAGGAGTGTTAGCAGGATGAGACCCTTTACTCATTACATTCATAAATTTGAAAGCCAGTAGGGACTATTACAGACTGGGCTGACCTCCTGCATAAAACAGGCCATCAAATTTCAAATGTAATATAATTAGGGTTCTCGGGTTTAACTGATAACAGCAGCAAATACCCCACGGAGACTTTAAAAATGTGTCAGGCAAATTTACACATAGAGGATATGCTTTGATGTGTGTCACTGCAACATCACCAGAGCTAAGCTCAATCATGCCCAGAAGTTCCTGGATTTTTATGTTTTTAAAGCTATTCCTGCCAGTCTTCCTGCTTCAGGGAAAGCTGCAAGGAATGTTTATTGTTCTTGTCTTCTTTCTCAATGTTTAAGCCCTTCTCCAGGCAATGGCCTAAGATATTTTTTTTCTTTTTGTTATTTACCTGCCTGGAATGACTGTGAATGTGGTGCCTGAGGGTTCTGCAGGCTCTCTGAGGACAGAGACTGACACAGCATTTTTTACTCTTTAACCCTCACCAATACCTATGGCCTTAATTATGTTGGCTTTTCTCTCCTTTATTGCTTTCAGGTAAGTGGACTTGAGAAAACACCCTGCAATCAACCCTTGGTAAGCCATTTCAATTTTTATTAGTAGTATTTAAGAAAAGAGAATCACTTATGCCCTCACCCAAATTGGCTGTGCTACATTTTTCTCCCCAGTGATAAAAATTATTCCTTGATAATCATTACTGTTATCAAATTAGAAATTCCATGGAGAGCCAGGCCAGACAAATATGCCACTGAACACACTTGTAAAAGATGAATGGAAAGGTGTCCCAGACTTGCTTTATGTATTTTGGTATATTAACCAGCTTTGGGATTTTTGGTAATATTCTGTGGTTATTCTCAGGAAGGTTGAAACTTCTTTAAGGAGTCAGTGATGCTGCTGCAGTGCAGCCCTGAGTGACAAAAATCTCCAGCTATGTACGAGCAGGGTCAAACCACAGCCTGAGCTCAGCCTACTCTGCATCAGTGAAGAAATACCAAAAACCATTTTCAGGGTAATCACAAGTCTGTGTGATACTGAGCAGTTGGTGTGATATTGGGTAAGTTGTGTATGCAATAGCACCAGGAGAAACAGGATACATTATATATCCCCTGTGGAGGCACTGATGCTTCAGGCAAAAATTTGGGACCTGGTATAGAGTGATGAAGACACTAAAGTGATGCAAATTATATTAGTTGCCATCCATTAACATGGGCTGATAGCTGTGAATTTGGCTAAAACCAAGCTACCCTGACTTGCTTCAGATTTGTAGCAAACAATTCTTGCAGCTAAACATTTTCCTAGGTGTTACATCATTTATTTAAGGATGTGTTTTCAAAATGACCCAACTACTGGGAGTTCATGTATCAGATTGCAGCTTTAAAAAATTAGCACCTTCCTTTCCCCCCCTCCAAATTTCCCCAAGTGCTGAACTTGAGGAAGTGTGGTTTATGGTGGCACTGCTGAGACACAGCTTCCATTTGGCTACAGTGCTCCTGCCAGGTGCTGCAGCCACTTACCTGCAATGGAAGTGTTTGAAGACAGACAGCACTTTTTGTCAAGACCAAAATGATTTCCAGCCTCCAGTTCATGGTTTCAGAACCAGAAGTGCATAACTTACAAGCAGTAAGCATACAGTAAAAACATCATGTGTTGATTTACACATATATATTGACTAATACTATCAGTGGAGTATTTACCTTTGTCAGCATTAAAAGATGCCACTAATTAGGTGTTGACTTGTCTCAAACTGGTCAGTAAACATTTCACTCATGCTTATATATTCAATGCCAATGTCCTCTGACCCAGTGAATGAATATGGTAGAAAAATCTTCCTACCAAACATTATCTTATCTCCATTCAAGTCCACTTCTCTAATTATTTCAAGTATTTTATTACTCACATGTACAGTGACCTGAGCAAGTTTTACATAAAGAAGCATTCTTGGTAATTATCACTCTGGGATGGACCTGGATATTTAGAATTCATGGTGAAGAAACATAGGAGTTGCAACAGGTTGTAGCCAAGAAAAGTTCCTTTGCTAACCTCCAGTGAGTGGAAATTTCTTATACCCTAATTTATCCCATCTCCAACATCAGTGTGATAGGCTGCAACTCCAAAGTTCCAGTAACTCATTTCTGAAGTAGCTTCTCCTTTCCTTCATGACCAAGTCCCTGAAAATCACTATTTTATATCATTCTTATTTCTGCAATGCTGTTTGCCCTCCATTTTAACTGTCACCTGAGCCAGCATCCACACTTGGGAAGAGAAGGGACTGATTGATGTTTATTTCTGCTGTGCCACCTTGGCAGCAAAAGAAATTCTAAACCTGAACAGCACCTTGCACATTGTAACCTCAATGACTGCTGGGCTATCACAGGTATAAACAGACTACTTCACCCTCAGTAATTTACCAGACAAATTACACTTATTATTTACAAGCTTCAAGGTATGGTAAGTTTTAAAGTATCATATCAAATTGTGATATTTCTGTAGAGAAAGCTCTAGTTACTGCATGCATCTTCACATACTCAAACATAACAGCCTAAAGACAAAAAATATCAAACTCAAAGTCATTTTCCTGTTTTAATAGAATTCTTTGTATTGTTGCAGACTTGGCAAAGATCTATTTTTGTTTACCCTGATGAGCTGCACACACACAATCCCATGCCTTACAGATGTAGTTTTCAGGGCCAACATATAGTAACACACTTGGCCCAGCACTGGTAAATTAAAATCTTGTCAAGTCCACTACTTAAAAATGCCTGTGCTTTGCTTGGACACCTAGAGAAAACTGATTTTGCTTTTGTTCAAGCCCAGGTAAGTCAGACATGAACTGAGCAGGCTGCTTCCCTATGCTCTTATTATCAGTAGAAGAAACCACAAAGTTGTGTTCAGAGATGAATGTGTCTACCTCATGCCTAACTCTTAAACATACAGAATCCTGACATTCCCACTGAAGTTACCATGAAAAACTTGGCCTGCCCAACAACTCAACATTCCCAGATACTCTACAGACCATATTCCTCACAGTCTCAACAGCTTCAGGCACTGGTCAGGCTGGTGCTGGGGACTCTGCCCTTTCACAGGCTGACATTTGGTCCTCATCCTTGTGCCATCAGGGCTCTCCACGCCCTCAGGCTTCTCCCTGGAGTTTCATGACCTTGGCAACTGCTCCATTTTACAGGGGCTGAGAAAAATGAAGCCTCCTCTATCTTTTCTCCCCAACTTGGCCTGTATTGGTGATAATTTTTAATTAGATTTCAGGCTCTCAGCCTGACAGGAAGTGTCTTGCCAGGTGCTACCAGGGAAATTGCTCCATCAATATTCAATACAAATTTTTTTAAAAAGGAATATTTCCTGTTCCAGTGTTATACCTAAGATGCCATATTGAAATTATAGTGCTTCCTGGAGTTCTTGTAAGATGGGGAACCACTGCCTCTGAAATCAATGACTGAATAAAACCTGGGAGTTTTTTAACAAGATCCAGCAAGGAAACAGATTGAAACAAGACTATATGAATCTGTATGTATGTACCTTTTTTAAGGGTTAAACATGCATCAAAATTACAAGGTATCACATTTCTTATAAATCACACCATGCAGGAGCTCACTTTGAACAACAGGATTCGAACATACATTTTGTTTATGGAGAGGTTTGTTTGGTTTTGTTGTTGGTTTTTGGGGTTTTTTCCTTTTGTTTTGTTGCTGCTGTTACTGACTGGCAAGAAGCATCTTTCATACCTTTCCCTCCTCCTCCAACTTCTCCTGGTCCCACATTCTCTCCCAGAAGATGCATTTTCTATCACCTCAAAACTGGCCCTTTCCCTCAGCCCCTCAGCCCAATTCCAGCCCCTGGGGCATGGGCACAGTGTGCTCAGCACCAGCACTGCAGGGCCAAGAGCATGAAGCTCTCTCTAGAACCTGAGCTCTTGGAAGCAGTGAGGATGCTGACATGAGTAGTGGTTTGTGGAACTGCCCCCTTCAACTTCTCCTTAATCTGCTTTAACAAACCTCCTTTTTTTCCCCCCTTGATTTAAGGGACTGTTATGCACTGTAGCTCTCAGCTACATTAGCCTGCAAGTGAGGGTAGAGAGGGTTGATAAATCACAAAAATGGATTTTATGAGGGATAATTTACATGGGTGGGGGAGGCACGTCCCTTGTGTGTCCTGAGAACACAAAGGGAATGCTTTATAGATCTTCAAAAGGTTTGCTTATGAATTAGGTTCTAACTTCAACTGCTTTTACAACTGTAAAATGAAAAGTATTTATACATAATGGAATTAACTCTTGTAAAAGCAAGATTTGCTCATTTATAAATTAGAGTACCAGTCCACTTCACATTGCATTACTTACAAATAAAAACAATTTCCTGCTCAGCTACTGTGTAGCCTCAGTGCCTGAAAATACTGTATACTTATTATAGATGGGAGTTGGATGTATTTATAGTATATGTAGCAACACAAATAGTCCACCCAAATCTTATCAAGACCTTCAGTTTAGTTTTGGTAAAGAAAGCTATTTTTTCAGTTTTTAAATTAGTAACCTTCAGCTAGATCTCCTTGCTGGAGACTTGTCACTTGAGCATCTTTGGATCTTTCCTCACTTTTGAGCTAAGAGCAGAAAAATCATCCAGATTTAGTAAAGCACAAACCAAGAAAAACTAAATTGCAGTTTAATTGGGTGCCTCTGTTAGACTTGTTGATGCACTGCCAAGTATCTGAGGTCTGAATCTTCACCATCCATCCTCATCATGAAATCATTCTGCCAGGGCTATGGAGTGAAAAGTGGCCATGAAACACTCCCATATCACAAAGGTAATAGCTCACAGCACAGCAGAGACCAAATTCAGTATTAACTACTAATTGCACAGGGGAGAATGGCCTAAAAATATCTCTTCCAGAGAAACAGCAAGTTCCAAACCCCTTTCTGGAGCATGACTAAAGTCTGTTCACAATTACAGTTCAGAGAACAACCAGGAAGGAATGGGGTGAGGAACCAAGCTTACCCTGATTATAAACATTAACACCCAATAATAATTTCAAGAGCAAGGATATGGGAGGAAACCTCATGTGATCTTCCAGGTTTCTGGAAAGAGCATCTTCTCCCACTCAGCATAAAGGGAGACCTGTCCTGCACTGCAAGCACCTAAACTAGGTGGAAGGATGAATTTTCACAAAAAACACCTTTCCATAGGGATACTGTCTCCTGGGTTTGGAACCTGGCCTCCCACAACCTCAGGCACATGCTTGCCATTAGACATTGGAAAGAATCTTTTTTGACCTCAGTGAAGTTACACCATGTGTAAATCTTTGAGGCTGGGTTGTCATCTGCTTTCTGGCTTGCTCATTCTCATTCCTGGAGATGTGGGAGTGGGAACTCGAAGACTTGGAAAGGACAATTAAAATTCTCAGCAGTCAAAAGGCAGCCTCTGTTGTTTTCAGTTGCCATAATTACTGTGGAAACATCTTATCTCAGCAACAGTCAGATCCACAGCAAATGGCTTTCCTGTGCAATGAGGTTCCAAAGCCCTTGGCATGTTCTGGAGCACCACTGAGCCATGGGATGTGGTTGCAGCTGCACATACCCACCCCTACTTCTGCCCCAAGTCAAACTAAGGCAACGTTTGCCCCAGATATCAGGTAATGCCTTAAAGTAAAAGATGGATTTGTTCTCTAGACAGACTACTTCTTAATACAAAATAATATAGGTGCACCCCTTTATGACAGGTGTTTAATTCGTGACAGCTTTTCTGGCCAGTGGAAATTTTATAGCATTCTTTCTTCCTTGTCACCGTTATAATACTTTTAAATGTTGTTTTTCCTTCCCCCATTAAAAGAAAAAAAAATTCTCAGAATCAGTAGTGGGCTGCTAGGGCTATAAAACAAGTTTGCACAGAGAGGTAACACACTGAGCCACGAGACACGACAGAGCGTGTTTTATGGGGCAATTAATATTTGCCCTGGGAGCACTGAGGTATGAAGGATTGTCAAACACACCCTGGTAGATCCAAATGCAACTTGTAAAGCTGCATTTTGCTCCTTGAAAAATAATTATGGAATTAGCTTGCTTTCTTTTTAACTTGCACCACCTAAATAGCACCTTCCCACCAGGAGCCACGCTCTGTATGGAAAAAGAGCGAGATGGAGTATTAACAGAAGAAGACACCAATTTCTAGCCCAACTACTCATCTCCTCGTTCTGTGGTCATAATTTTGGGGTTAACATTGTTGCATTTGTTGGCACACCCCTGTTTCCCTAACCTCTCCTGGTAGAGATCTCACCCCACACACAGTTTGTTCCCAGCTGTTGCAGGTATTTCTCCAAGTGATCCCACACGCATCCCCTGGCATCATTGCTACAAGTGCAGGGCACAGGGATGTCACATAATCTGCAGCCAGCAGTTACAGCCCTGATATAATAAGCTGACCATGATGCAAAAAGAAAGACTGGTGAGGCACTGGAACAGGCACCATCCCTGGAGGTGTTCAAAAGACAGGTAGATGAAGAGCCACAGTGGATGGACAGATGGATCTCATCTTAGAGATCTTTTCCAACCTTGATGACTCAATGATTCTATCCATAAAAAAAAAACCAAAAAAACAACAACAAAAGAAGAATATTTTATAGTCTTTAATTGAACTTTGCCTTTAGCCTTTTCAGGGTTTGGCGTAGGCAGCTGCAGTTTGGCAAGGGCTAATCCTAAAGAGCCTTCCCCTCTCCCTGTGAAAGGGAGCTGAGCTCTCAGATTTACAAACCACAAGTCTCAGTATGCACAGGCACAACGGATTTTCCACAACTGCTTCAAGTTTCCAGCAGCTGACTCCTGCCCTGCTGCACAGCACCAGCTCTTCCCTCTCCTACAGGATTTAAGGAGAGCCCACGAGGGCAAGAGAGACCAGGAGCAACCACAGGAGCATCAGCACCCACCCCACCACTGCCCTGCCAGAGTCCTAAGCAAGCAGCATCTGGAATTACAGGGACAGGTTCACTACACTTAGAAATTGCACACAACACTGACATGTGGAAAACACACATAGCCAGAGCTTACACACACTTTAGGGTCATTTTCTGTCAGAAGAACTGACAAGATCCACACAGCTCCACGTAAAACTGCTGCCCCATAAAAACTCCCAAAGTTGCAGACATTGTCCTGAAGATGGTAACTTAGGGCAACTGGAATGAGGATCTCATGAAACACAGAGGATGAGAAAGGCTGCTATATGTAAATGCACACTGAAAGCACTCTGGTGCAGGGCAAAATCCAAATATGACATAAAAGCTCAGATACTGCAACAAAAAATAATCAGCACAATGCAAAAGCCACTAAAGCTGTAATGGAGACCTATCAGGTACAGCATGAATGATTTGTTCCTCATCTTGTCTATTATTATAATGACTGAGAAGAATGGAGTTAGAAACCTCTTAAGAGTCAGAAGGGATGCTGGGTCTCCACCAGCAGCCCAGAGCCAGATTCTCACCTGCTATAAATCAGGACTGCTCCATGAAGTTTGTACTTGGATCAGTACAGAGTCCCTGAGCTTTCATGCCTCCTCACATGCTGCTGCTTTGCAGTTAAAAGCTCTAGAGCTGTGAAAAATGCTGTTTTCTCTGGGAAATCATACAAAGTCATGTTAGACTTTTTTTTTTTGAGATCCAAAACTTTTTTTAGAAACACCACTTTTTCAATACAAGATTGTTTTAAAAGCATTAGAAGTAAATGTTAGAAGAAACACCATTTGATATGAGTAAAAAAGCTACAGTCTCCAACATTTCATTATCCACAATGAATTTTTTCAGCTGAAAAATCTCATGGGCAGGGAAGAGAATGCAAAAATACTAGAATTTCAATTACAGCCATGCCTCCTGGATTTTAAATTCACCAAGTCCTTCATGACTTATAGAGAACTTCTATTTGAAATCTCCAACATGGGTCAGGCACAACTTTTGAACTCTTGTGGCTCTAATTTCTGAACTGGGTCTAAGAATCTCTTACATCACTTATTAGTGTGAATGCTCTTAGGTTAGAAGAAACACAAGGAGAGGTCCAAAGGTAAAGGATCAGCATATAATAATGCACTGTTTTGTTTCTCTCTAAAAAATTTAGATTAATTTTAATACAATGTAGATATCAGTATATTTACATGCATATTTCAATTATTCTCCTAAGCAAGCAACATTTAAATGTAACATACTAAAATTATTTTCTTGCAATATGCTCCATTCCTGCAAAGCAGAAAACCCCACAATCCTATATTTGAAAGGGACATATATAAAAAAAGTTGCTAATAAAATTTCTTGCTGTTTTTTTTACTGAAAAGCAGCTTTAAAAAGAGGAACCACTGACGTACATTGCAGCTGAATTTACAATTCAATTTGTGAAGTACCTCACAGATGTTGGCTGTAGGTAGCACTAATTCTTTACTGGCAGGTACTTAGGAAAAGTTTCCAAAGAGCTACACACAAGTCAGCCCTGCCATGGTATGTGCAAGCAACTGTATGTCTGCTTAATGTACAGGAAAGCAAAGAAAAAGGGAAAACACTCTTTATATGACTGTTTCAATCCACAGGAGCAAGTTATTGTTCTGCTTTTCCAAAGAGCAGAAGGCCAGGGTTAGGAGACCTCAGGACCTTCCAGTTCCTCCTACAACACTAACAGCCAGACTTCTCAGTAAGCTCTCCCCCAGCTCCGGGCTATGATCTTAACACTTAATTGCCAGGGAAGCCTCCAGTCTCTGGCTCATACATTTGTCATGAGGGGTCAGAATTTCCTTGTTAGCACCCACAAAGCTGGTACAAGTTTTGGCATCTGCAGAAAAAACAGCTATTTCACTTTGGAGTTGCTGGGACAAAACCCTACTTAGCAACTCAGCAAGTGTGCACTACAGATGCTCATTTAATAGCAGCTCCTTACAGCTCTGAACAATCATCCCCACTCTGTCACCTGGGCCCACACCCTCACCCATAAATCCAGTGCAAGCTTTCTCTGAGGTAAGGAATTAGGTGCCAACCTGACAGTTCCACAGTGTTCACTCCTTTATGTAATGCCCACACGAACACCTCCACCCAGCTTCCACTCAGCTTGACTGGGAAATTCAGAGAAACACCAAACTCCTTACAGACCAGTGCACAACTTGAAAACCAGATAAATGTCTTGGATTTTTGGACTGTTATTATCCAAGAGCTGACCAGCCAGGCTTGGTAATTTCTACTGAACTGAATGTCTGAGGCATCTTTAGAAAATGCACAGCAGCACAGGCAGCACCTTGGCTGAGACAGGGCCTCTTGCACTGGGCTCTACCAGCATTCATTTTGTAAAGGGATGCAGAATATTTACATAATTCATCCAAAGTTACAGGAGCTTTTAGCACAGACTGGGGACTGAAATCAGGTCTGAAACACCAGTTACCTCCCTGAGTCTCAAATCCATCTTGAAATCAGGAGCTGATGGGCACTGCTCTGAGCTTTAAAAAGAAGGGAGACTGACCCACTCCAGTTATATTTCTGCTTTCAGGGCAATCCAAGCATTGGTAGCAGAGAAGCCAAGTGCCACACTTGCACAGCCTGAGACTGCTAGAGATGTTTGCTTTTAGTTTCAAGTTTATTTAACCCATCCAAATCTCTTCCTGGGGCTTTCAGAGAGACAGGAGCCCATAACACCAACCTCTACCAGTAACAGCAAGGTTAGGAAGATAGTGCAGCTTCCCAAGATGTAGGTATTTGTCTCCATTAATCTGCCACCATTGCTCACTAATCACAGTCACATTAAACAGATGTCAGGGAATATCAATTTCTTTGATTTCTGTAGTCCAATTAAAACATCAGTGGAGGCATAACAATTACAGTATTTTTTCATAACAAGTTAGCATCTGCATTCCTCCTGCATCCCATCAGACACTTCTACATGTATTAGAGATGACATACCATGTACTAAAGAGGTCAAAAACTTTAAAAATCTGTCCAAGAGTCCAAGAACACCCAAACCACTGGTGCCATTTGATGTAATTTATTGCACTAAAGAGCTGGGGAACAGGAAAAGGTTGATGTAGTAATAACATTAGCAGAAACTACAGTCCATGCAAGTGAGTGCTAAATAAAGTGCCAATCAATAGCTCTTTTATTAGGAGGTACAATCAATGTACAGCAGGCAGGCCTGGCCAATTAAGCTTATCGACTGACCAAAGAGTAGCAGGAAACATTCTTTCCTCAGTTTTGTTTTCCTTTCTCTAAGTGAGAAATGAGCTCCAGTTTTATCACTGGATTCCCACCAAGGCATCTCCAAGAGTTCCTGTAGAGTGGAAACACTGACAAAAAGCAGGCTTGAGCTATCTCACTATCCTTTAACCCAGGGTCAGCCACGAGAGCCAATATAGTCAAGGGTCACTTACAAAGTAAGTTTTTTCTCCTAGTGACTGTATAAAGTAAAAATGTTGTTCTTCTAGATGAAGGGGAGAGAATTGGTAAAGGAAGAAAGCACGATGCCTCAGCAAGGCTTAACTATTAACAGGCCTGTAAGAGTTTAGGAAATGAAGCCTATTTGTTTCTAATTCATGTATGAGCTGCACAAACTCGGTACAACTCCTGGTGTGAAATAGCTGTGATATTTTTCTTGCAGAAAAAAAGCCAAACCTACAACTCCAGTAAGAAATTACCAAGTGAAACAAATTGTTTGAGGCTGATGAAAATAATGGGCTTTAATATTCAACTGTGACTGTACAGATGTAACTAGGATCTTTATCCATGATCCCTCTCTCCCTCCCTGCTCTGATCCCCCCTTCCTCCGTTATCTCTTTCAAAAGGAAAAAGTTAGAAGCCCAGATAAGATGTGGGTTCTCAGCATGCTCAAATAAACACTTTATGGTTGTCACAAGGAAAGAAAACACATTGTAGGAATGAATGGTAAAGATTACACTTTACAAAGGTTCACATACAAACTTAACAGCCCAGATGCCTGTTTCCCACTGATGGAAGTTAGATGGGACTTCTGAGGCCCAACACCTCAGCAGGAAGAGTGCTGCATCCATCCCAACAGCCAGGCTGCTGCAATTTACTCCTCTCAGGGTTTGATCCCTCAGCTTGCTGAACACAGTTCACCAGGTTTATATTTCTTCATATCTGGCACACTCAGAGCTTTACATGTATTTGACATCCCAAAAAATTATAAGGAAGGAGAGGAAGGAGATTCTCAGTGTGTTTGACACAGCATACAAGCACAATGGGGTGGGATGGGCCAGTTCTCAGCTTCCTATCCCAGTTTTCCAGCTGTAGCCAATCTAGAAAATATTTCAGCAATCTGCAGAAGTCACCTTAAGTGTCAATCAGCCAATCCTTTGCTAAAGCTACAGGCAAGCATTTCGCTTCTTATACGTTGTTTGCAGCTTCCTTTTGCATATAATAATTTAAACTAGAGGACTAAAATAAACAAATCAAATAATTTTGCATCTTATCTAAACGTCACAAGGTTCAGTCTTCCCTACTGCAACTCAAAACAGCTCTGACTGCACAGACACCAGATGTTGCATGACCCTACTTCTAGCAGAAAAGGCTGCTGAAATTCAGCACAGGTCACACGTGCACAAGTTGCTTTAATTCACTAGAGAGAAATCAGCCTAACACAGTAACCCATTTACTCAGTTTTGCTTGCCTACATTCATGAGCCATTAAATACCTCAGCTCCTGGCCCACTATATTATGACAGCTTAAGCAGGGAGACAAAGCAGTGAATAAAGTGGGGGATAAACACATGTAGCAGACATTTCCATTTGGCTTTTTACATGACAGTTCACAGGAGTTTGCTGAAGACAAGACAGGAGCTTAGCTCAGACAGAACTGAAAACCTTAAGGAATAGTATAATGTAACCCATTTTTTTGGAAGTGTTCAGTCAGTCAGTCCCTCTGGTTCAGCTTTTCAGGAGCTCAGAGGCTGCACAGCTTCTAGAAAAGTCAGACACTCAACCAAATGCAATGGAAAATTGGCTTCATAGCTTGAGTAGCAACCTCAGCTACACTGTCCAAAAGAAAAATTTGCCCAGGTTTTTCCAATTTTGTCCAGAAGCTCTTTCTTGAATCAGGTCTCACTACCAGCCTCAAAGAGGTTTGGAACCTCTTTTGGATAAAGAGGATTTGCTTTCTCACATCCATACACAGGCTACAAACCAGACCCAAACATTCTTCCCTCCAAAAAGGAGAGTTAATATTCCAGCTCACTGCTTGACATCAAGCACCAGCAACTTCCAGGGGAAGCTATGCAATCCCTTTACAGCAAAGCTTAACTTCAACACTGGGCTATGTACACCTACATATCACAACAGGAATCTGCCCCAGGTATAGACTGTGTGGGTCGGTCCCAAGCTTTACTCACCTTTCAGAGTTGCTCAGAGCCTCTCTCTTCCTGCCCTGCCCCCAGGACACCTCTCTTGTGAAAAGCATGCAGTGAGGTCAGTTCATGGCTTCATCTGTCACTGCTGGTCACTCCTGTCACCAGAGGTGGGACCTGTTCCACTGCAGAGTATATCTGTAATGCAAAAGACAACATATTTAGCTTGACTCAAATGTCTAAATGGAGCTCAAGTCAAACCAAAACAGGTCAGAAGTCTTTATCAAGGAAAAGCTTCTCAGGAGATGCACAGGGGCTCCCCTTTTCAGATACTGGTTAAGGTTCCAGCCTGATGCTGGCATCTTGCTGTTATTTTGAAACTTTGAGCATAAGATGCTCAACTCAAAACACAAGGTGCACACTTCCAGCTCTCTGGCCAGCCAAGGCTAACACGTGCCTTAGCTGGTTTGGGGTTTTTTTAGGTTAAAAACTTTAGCCTAAATCTGACCTTGGTACAGGCTGGGTAAAGCCAGTTTCACTAACAAGCACAGGGCTCATACTACTGCTGGAAATGAAAACACACTTCTCATTTGAGGATGTTTTTTTCTAAATTGGGGAGAGGGCCCTCAAATATATTCCATTCTAGGACCACAAAACATCTTCAGGACTTCCATTTAGAAATATGCCTTTTTTTCAAGAAGCAACATGGTATGACTAAGCTGCAGGACTACATCTTCACACTCAACACATTCTCAACTGCAGTCTGTGCAGACAGAGCTGAATATGTGCTGCAAATCCCATTTGGCTCTTTAGCAAAATTACCTCTTTGTGAATTTTAGTGAAAAACAGCAAAACAAAAAAACAGCTTCAAGAAAGAACTTCACATGGGAGCACTTTTGTGAGCATGGAAGATGGATGCTGCTAAGGTGCTCACCACTCCTCCTACTGCTGCTTCCATGTTCTGTGCCTCTTCCACTGCTGCATTCCCTTCTGAAGGGGGTAACAGATGGGAGCAGTTGGATTGTAGGAGGTTTTTATTTTCTGATTTCAATTTTTCATGTGTTGTTTGAGTCTGGCACAATACCATTCTCTACTGAAGAGGAGACAAGCTAAGCTTAATTATCAAAGGCTGAAACCCAGCAAGCAATCAATCATTTAGTGACACGCTCATGCTTTCACTGATTTGCAAAAATATTTTTCTGTGGCTATTGAAAAAAAGAAACCACAACAACTGTCAGAGACAAAACCAGAATCACTCACTTTGCAGCATATCAAAATATCAAGACTGTAGGGAGATGAGTGAAGAATGTTCATTTGTTTTTTCTGAAACTAAACCCAACTCTTTTTGGCACATGAGCCCGGAAGCCACGTAAGATGTCTTTTAGTGTAAACATGATCTTTCTGCCGAGGTTTGCCTTATAATTAAGGCTGATCTGAACAGAAACTACAGAAGTAGTTGCTAAATGGTTTTCCTTAAGAGTCTGGGTTGTTTTGTTCTTTAATTTTCTTTAGTTCCCCCTCCCCCCTTTTTGGTTTTTTTTTTCCCAGCCAGAGAAGTGCTCGGGCAGCCGCATGCCTGGGGAACACTGACATCCAGTGGAGAGCTGGGGCCATCCCCCAGCCCACACCGTGGCCCCCAAGTCGACATCTGGGTGGAGAGAATCCCCCCAGACTTCCAGCAGCTGCAGGAGACGCCTGGAATGACAAACTTGGAGCCTCCCTGTGCAGACAGTGGCAAACTTCAGTCACAGCCAGAATGACCTTGAGCTATAGTAGTTATTTTGTCTTCTAAATTTGCATTAGGACGATGATCATATTTCTAGCCTTGTTATTTCTAGTGGTTTACTTGCGAGGCTTAGATGTGGGTAGGTTTTGGGTTTTTTTCATTTGAGGAAACGTTGAAAGAAAAACTGCTTGTATCCAGTGATCAGCAAAGACACCATGCTTGCTTCTGTTTTTTCAGTGATAGAGGATGACGTCCCATGTGTTTAGACAGTGCTGTATTTCAAATGATAATGTACAGTCAGCAAGCAACATGGGTTTTCTTTGGAGAAAGTGTCTCTGGAAGGTCACTCTGGTGTTATCACCTGGTCTACAGGCATCTGATGTCACCAGCTTGACTCCAACCATGCTGTAGATGCAGTTGTAAGCTTACTCAATAAACCTACCCAAATACAAACATCCAACCAAACTTGGTTCCAAAACAAGTTCATGAAATCTACAAAAAAAAAAAAAAAAAAAAAAAAAAGCATGACAGTGGTCTTGTTCCTTGGCAACAGCACCCTAAGACCTCTCCGGAGTTATTTTAACACACTACATTGCTTAGGAGAGTAACAGATACTGCAACAGCAGATGACAACAAGAATTAGTGTTGGTAATACCACCTCAAACCCAAGGTACATCAAAGATTGAAGAAAGAAAAAACTATTGTACTGCAAGCTACAAATAAGAACTCTGTTTCACAAAGAAATATTTGAGGTTTCTAAGCTGGTTTTCTCTCTGCATTGCATTCCAGTACAAAGCTTCCAAACATTTTATCCTTCCATCCACAAATGGGACATATTCACCCCGTTATGACCACAAAGCTAACCACAACCCTGAGTCGTGAGAGACTAGAATTTTCCAAATCCCACAGAGGGAATTTGAACCCTGTAGTCCCATATCCCAGGGGCATCCTTGTGGCTATTTTGCGTGAACAGCCCCATCTTACTCCCTCTGGGATCTCAGGCCTCAGACACTCCATTTTCCCTGAAACTTCGTTTCATCACATCAGCATTTCCAAGGAAATCTTTTATCATAAGTTCCTGATCAGCTCCAATCAACTTTATTTACCTTCTGGCCAAGAAACAAGCCACACTGCACTCAGCTTCACAATGTGTAACTCTAAACCAGCTCCAAAAGGCTGGCAGAAAAATCCTCCAGATTTACACCAGTAAAAATGAGATGAAGCTGTGGTGCAGTTTCCTAGCTTGCTAGAGGACAAAATAGCAGTGTGGGTTACAGCCTCTGCATCCCACTCAGAGCAAGCACATCCTCTGAGCTGCATCCCTCTGGATTTCCAATCCAGAGCACAGCCTAACCACCCCACATCTGCTTCAGGGGACTGGAACATGTACTTCAAAATAGCAGCAGGGAGAGAAGACACTTTGGGAGGATGTATCAAGAACAATGCTAAGCCAAGCATCTGCTCCAGTGCTTTCCACAGCTGGGACCAGAGAATTCACCAAATCATCAGCCTTTTTCTTCCAAGTGTTGTGGAGTGCCTGCTCCAAAGGTGAATAGGAGCCACCTGTTTGCAACTGAAGATGCAACAAGAAGATGATGAATCCCCCACAAAGCTTATACTATTTTAACCTGGTTTTCAACATAATACATTTTAATATTAGATTTTATTGCCATGACAAAAAGTTGCCTTAAAAAGCCAGAAAAGCAAGACATTACCTTATTGCCTGATTTTTGATACATAAGTAATAAATACTTTAAAAAGTTCTAGTGCCTTTTTCCAAAGCAAATACTAGGGGACAGCTCTTGTTTCTACAGCTAGCAAATGGTGTGGTTTCTTTTATGAGCTAAATGAAAGGAATATACAGAACGATCATTCTGGATTTGTATGAAATTACCAGGTATGGATGCAGTAAATCTCAAAAAAGCTTTAACTATAGCTTGTAAGATATAATAATCAGGTAAAACTGCAGACTCTCCTTTTGTAAGATGCAGCGGAAACCTAATATTTTATAGGAACCCTTGATTTATGTTTAATAGTTCTGCTACCTACTAAAAAAGATCTTGTATTAGCAAATGGGTACAGATCCAGTCCATTAGCTTAGGACAACTGAAAAACTCAAGGGTTTTGTGAGCTAATGCAATAAAATATCATTAAACACTGTAGCATGACAAGACAGACAGAAGGTTTGAGTTGAAAGTCAGGAGAAGTGTTTGAAATGAAGTAAAACGTACAATAGATATGTTTAGGTACATCTGGCTTACATTTGCAGTAGGTCGTCAGAGGACCTTGGTGTCTGTGATGTAAATGAATAACAGAGCCCTCAACAATTTAACTGTCATCAGTATAAATGCTTTAACTGGCACAGTAAAGCACAGCTCTGGGCCTCTTTCTAAATCTCCATAAGCTCCTGGTCTGAATTATAAACTGGGGCTGCATTACCTGAAGATGAAAGCAGCCAGGTCAATTCATTTAAAACCAAAGAATTACCACTGCGAGGCTGTGATGAGCAGCAAAGGAGCACGTGTGTGCTTGTATGGGCAGTTGTGGGTTTAATGTTCAGTTTTGTAGAGACAAGGGGAACATCTGATTGCCCAGTCATTCAAAATTCAGAGTCAAGTCATTCAATTCAGATTCTGATGGGCAGGAAACCCTTGGTTTTCCAAACAGTAAGGCTAAAGATAAACAACCAGAACTAAATCTCTGCTAAGAAGAGAACTGCAAGGGAAGAGTTGCTTCTCTCCAGCCTGCCCCCAGATCCCTGCTGGCAAACACCTCCTTGTAGGGCAGCAGCACCACCACACCCAGACCAGGATGAAGGGGTCTGGCTACCCAAGCTCTGCCACTGACTTAGATGACTTCAATCCAAGCCTCTCTCCTTATGCACATCTCATCCCTCATCTCTTGTCAGCCTTCAGACCATTAGTTTTGGGGCACAGGAATTATCCCCCTCCATGTGCTATAACATACATTGCCCAACAGCACTGCAGTCCCAGCAGGCAGGAGCAGCCAGGTGTAACTCCCCTCCACTCACCTCACTTATCTTTGTCACTCATTTCAAGGCCACTGATCCCACACAACTGTTCAGTACCCGAGAGGTTGAAAAAACTCATCCTAAGACTCCTCAAGTACACAAACCCCAAACATTTGGCTTTGAAATTCTGAGAGCTGAATTTATTGCAGAGTTTCATTGGGTAAGGAAAGGCAGCTACAGCTTAGAAAGATGTGAATGCAGATTGATCACAGTTACTGTGATGTGGCCAAGTTAGTAGATTGTCACCATAACCTTCTGGGCTCAAGATGATGATTGTTTCCCTCCCTTCCCCTTCGATAAATGCATAGGATGTTCACTTTTATAATAAATTCCAAACAAATTAATGGATTCCAACGTGCACCATCAAATTTATATTTCCTCCTCCACAGAGTCCTACCCCCGTAAGTAATCCTTAAAATTCCTCATGAAGCTTTCAAAACAATTTATGCAAACAAACATCAAGCAGAGCTATTTGTATTGGCAGCACATTTCACTTAACAGCCTACAACAAGGAACAGATGGTCTGAGCTCTGGAAACGGCTACAAAGAAAACAGTAGGAGCAAGTCCATCAGAAGCACTTTTTTCCCCCAATTTTGTGAAGATTACAGACTTGTTCTTGTTTATTTCTTTGATTAGGCTGTTATTTTATGTACTCGTGAATCCTTCCCTTGCATTTCATGGAACAAATCCACCAGAAGCATATTCCCCAACTGTGTATAGTTTACAGAAGCTCTGCTTTCTGAACTCAACTATCTGTTTCCTCACCAAGCCAGTGCTCTCCGGAGTGGCAGGAAAGGAAGCAAAACAACATGCAGATGTTGTACAAGGGGTTGACAAATTTAAGGCAAACCTCTTTAACAATTCTCTTTATCCCTTCGCCAGTTCCCTCGGTCTCCAATAAGAGGAGAAGAAAAGCAGATGATCCACAGGGACATCCCCTGCACCTCGCTGGGGGCTGGCACTGGACAGCAGATGTGATGTTGTGATGGTCTCCCCTCTTCCTCTTTCCTAAGGGGCCTTCATCTTGTGACACTGGATTTACAGGAGGCTCAGACTGAGCAGAATGCTCTGGCCCAAGCAGAGAAGCTGGTGGGTCAATACCTGCAGCATGGGAAGCAGGGGCTGTGCTAGCTGTAAGCCTGAGGAACTGGGGGTTTGCAGCCATGTCAGGGCCAGAGGAACTCTTCAAGCAAAGAGAAGGCCATGGCTGCTCAGTACAGTGCAGGAAGCAATCTAACAAGCAAACATCAGTAGGGATATTTTGAAGTAAATCAGAGAGGAATGGAAAATTAAGCAAAAACTATACTGATTACATTCTTTAATGGAAATATGCTTTCCCTGTACCAAAAAAAAAAAACAAAAAACAAAAACTATAGGCAAAGTTTTTATTAAAAAATGTTTAAATACTCAGAAATAAATTTTAAGAATATAAAGACCTTTTAAGAAATAAATCTACCCTTGGACACCAACAATCATACATTTCTTTTTATTGCCACCATCACTAAATTCTCTGTCAGATCCACTCTATCTGTGCTTTCTTCACAAGGATCCCTCTGCAAAGACTCCCCCCCAGCCCTGGATTTAATTTGAGTAACATCAGGGACAGCTAACATTAGCTGCACAGCTATCAGCCCACCAACCACAAACATACATCCCCTCTTTAGTATCAGAAGTTGGAGGCAAATTAGCCCCTTAATGCTACACATGGCATTTAAAAAAATAAATAAAACAGGAATGGAGAACTTCTGATCAGAGAGACAACCATGACATTTTGAAGTAACAAAAATCTTTCTGAAGGGCATTAACCTGGGTGGAGACCGAGGTCAGTTTGCAAAGGTTTGGCTTGGAGAACTGAAATTTTAGTGGAGCAAAATCAAGGACAAAGCAAACCAAACTGACAGCTTAATAGGACCTTTGAGCATCACAGTTGAATCAACTTTGTTCCACACAGCACTATGTAATTTCTGTTTTCATAATCTTGGTAGTGGAGCAGTTTCCTATCAGGATGACTAGAAAGCTGTTTTCACTGCTTGCATTGGTGAGCCACGACTGCCAGTTCTTACATACCAGACTCTTCTTCTGCTGGGCCACTTAACAGAGCAAGATGACTAAAATACAACTGAGGAACAAAGCTCAATAAATCAGAACCACTTTCTGCCTTAAACAGCTGCAAGTTGTTTTTTTCTGGGGTGAAATACAACCAGATGCAGCAGCAAAAGCCCAGGTAGCCAAGGTACATACTTCAGGTGCAGCTTCTCATTATTCATCCTGGTGCAGGAAGAGCAAAGCAAACTCAAGATGATAAAGCTTAACTAATGATGTGCTTGAGCAAAAGGTATCTCAGGGAAAACAGCTGGGAAAGAGTATCTGGGCAAGCTTTCCCACCTAGGCATTGCTTCTAGGTTTTCCTGGTAAATAAAAAGTAAAGAAAATGTAAAAGTTGTTTTTTCAGGACTTAGAACTGACTGCTGTTTGTTTAAACCAAATTGAGAGTAGGTACAACTCTGAGTTCATGATCTGACCCTGAAACACGATACCCAAACTGTGCAAACAGTTTGAAGTTCACTTCAGATTTCTTCATTTGGAGAACTACAATGAAGCCTTTCCTGAGATGTCATGCTTTAAACAGTTAATGGCATGTGACAACCAAGAGCTTGTACATTTTACATTCTAACGTTGCAAACATTTGGCCTCTCCCCCAAGAAAAAAAAACCCTTAGCAGCTCTGAGAGTTTGACATTTGAGGCCCCATCTGACTCTGACTTCAGCAGGCACTGGATGCAGCCAGAATTCTGCTCATTGCAAGTGGAAAAAACTCCTACAAAAGCCACTCAGCAAGGGGCTGCAGTGGGACCGGGGCACTGCAGGAGGCAGAGAGCTGCTGACTGCCAGCAGCATGGTTACACACTGAGCCTGGGTCACTCCAGCCTCCAGAAAAAAGCTATTTTATGCCTTTTCCCACTCGTATTTTTACATAGGTGCATGTGGAGTCATGTGGAAAAAAAACCCAAAAACCAACAAAAAAAAAAACCAAAAAAAAAACCAACAAAAAAAAAAAACAAAACAAAACAAAACAAAAAAAAAAAAAAAAAAAAAAAAAAAAACCAAAAAAAAAAAAAGCAAAGGCACAAGTGGAAGTAGATGTCAAATCCCTCTGGTGGTGACCTCAAGTGTATCTTAAGGCTTTTGAGTTGGAAAAAAAAATAAATGGCATCACCATGCAAAAAACCCTGCAGTTTCTCACAGTAGTTGCCCAGGTTTCTCTAAAACCTTCACAGGCTGGAGCTCAGCAAAGCCACTGTGTTTTTCAGAGGACAAGCCCTTATGGATCAGTCCTTTCTAGGGAAGGCTGCTACTTCTGTAGGCACTAAAAAGTGTCTGTGCATATTATGCATAGACACAGAAAAAACTAAAAATAAAACTTCATTGACAACCAGTAAAGCTTTTGGTTTAGTTTAATCTCTGAGTTTTCAAACTTGCCTGTGTGCTACTTTCTAAATCAGCAATGTAGTTTCTGAAGTGCTCTAACCCAAAGAGTACCCCTGAAGTTAGCAACATGGCAACACGTGGGAAGCACCAGGACTCAGATGCTGAGCACCGGCCCCAACCAATGCCCTGACACTGCTGCTGGGTTTTGCTCCACATATCAGAGCCAAAGTCATTCTCAAGCACAAGGAAAAAAAAACAAAACAAAAAACCCAGAATATCAGGATACTTGCTATTAAGCTTCAAATTTCCTTGTACTGGAGAAATGCTGTTTCAGCTGAATTTGGTGGAATTAGAGGAGTTGATTAGGTTAACCATGGACTTTGTTTCCTGAAGGGCGTCTGAGACTATGCCCAAACCCAAATTATTCAATCTTGATGCAGATTTGAACCATTTAATTTTAAGCTTTACATGTCTGGGAAACAGAGAAGCTAATCCAGACTTCAGAGCAGCTTTTAAATTTGCAGGGTAGCAAGTGGCAGGGCAGAAGCAGGACTGCTCTCAGCCATTCAGGGAGGCAAGAAAGAGCTTGGTTTCTCCTGCTCCAAGTGAATTAAAAAAAAAATAAAAAAAAAAATCACCAGAGCAGCTTCTGGAGGGAAGGGACAGGAGGTTGATGCCAGCTGGACACAAACTGGCTGTTTGGCAGAATGCTACATACCAGTCACTCCTTTTGCTTCAGGACCAGAGTGAAATTTCTGTCCAAAAGAGGAAAGAGGTGTGCATGAGCCCAGGTGGGTTCATCCTGGAGTGGGAATCACTCCCTGGGCACACGAGCCCTGGCTCATCCTAACCCAGGAAAAGGACTGGACTGAGGTCCCTGCCCTCTCCCACATTATTTGTAGTTTAAACATCCCCTCTCCAGCTTCAAACTGAAGTTCCAGCCTGGCCCTGAGATATTTCCCAATTAACAGACAATTACTTTTTCCCAATTACTTTTGTTTGGGATGTTATTTGTCAGACTGAAGTCAGCCACTGGGTCAATAATAATGAAGTTCTTGGCCTGGAAAAGATAAAATATTGATCAAGTTGCTCACACCTGTCAACAGTTTGCTAAGTAACAGCATCAGGAGATGCAAATACTTCAACCTGTGCATGAAAGGGGTTTTTAAATAGCACATGGCACATGCAAGAGTATTCCTAAACTGCACAGAGCAGCAGCTCATAAAACCACACCTTGTACCTTGTGGGGCATTCAGTGAGGTACCAGAAGCTGCACAGCTGTGCTAGCAGGGCACTCCAGATGGATAATTAGCCCAGAGACAAAGCAACATCTATTAATGCAGGTCAAATAGTCCTATAACTTGACTGGAACAACAGCCATTTCAGCTTTCAACTGCACATTGCTCCACGTACCTTAAAAACTGAGTCACTTCATCTATCTCAGGACTCAGCACAGAACAGTTTAGCCCAGATATGTCACTACCAACCACATGAGAAGAGTCCAGTTAAACAGTGAGGACAGCATCAGCTCACCAGCAACACAGAAAAAAGGCATTTTCAGTAGGGTGCTACAACTTTAGACTTGTCCTGTCCCCTGCTCTCAGCACAGGGGTGACCTCCCCAACCTTTGGCTGCAGGCAGTGACCAACAAGAGGGTCCCCTGGGCAGCACCCTCCCATCCCAGCCTCCCCTCCCTGGCAGGATGGGAGAGCACCCCAAAACTGAGAACATGTGCACAGCCCCCCTCCACTCCTGGGTGCTTACAACCTCCTTTTAATTACACCCAGGGCAATGCAGCATAAATAATCCCCAATACACTAACCCTATTTCAACAAGGGACAGTCCTTTTCACTCTTCCCCCCACAGCCCATAACCTCAGCTGAGCAATTCTGAGAAAGCCATGTCCTGGTGAAGCAGCCAAGCCCTCTCCCATACACTCCTGACCTGCAGATATGCTTAATATGTTAATTTTTGTTTTGGTTTCAGAACAAAACCTGCCTTTTATAGAAAATTTTAACAGATTCTAAACCAGAAACTCTGCACTCCCCCGAGGCACTAAAAAATGCAAACTGAAAACTTCCCATGTGTCAGGGTTATTACTTATTTCCTTTTAAAAACACAAGAAGTGTTGCAACAGTTGTAATGCTCCAGCTCACTAGCCCAGGATGATGTTTTCTTTCTGCACACTCATTAACCATAGTTTGGAACTCAATAACTGTTCTAATTTCCTACCTTAAATGTTTTTCTTCCCCCCAGTTTTCATTTTATGCTTTACATTTACATAGAGCTACACTCCACCACTTACCTTGAGAGTCTAGTTACTGTCAAACACAATAAAAGGTAAGGAAAAGTGTCTGGAATCACAGAAGCTTTAGTGTTGAAAATTGTAATTTAATTTCTAGTAATGAATTTAAGCACTCAAAGCTTTCTTTGTCAGCAACAGATGAGAAATTGATAGGCTTTGAAGGCAAGCAAATGTTTTTTTTAGTTGAATCTCTGAAGTAAATATTTATGCTAGATATAATAAGAGATGTTATTTTATACCACAAATTGAATACCAGCCAGTTATTAAATCTGGTGCAATGCTCTGAAACTCTCAGGTACACCATAGTCAGGCTGACTGAGCTCCAGGAAGGTTCCTGAGCATCAGTCACACTGCTGCCAAGGCCTGAGGAACCCTCAGCACCAAACCTGGCTCAAGGACACATTTGCTCTGGGACATAGGAAAATGAATTTTAAAAACCACACAACTGTGCCACACTCCTGCTGGTTTTGTAAAACACTTATTTTGTCAGAAGCAAAACACTGATTTTCCTCTGGTTTGCAAGGACACAGAGGCTGTGCAGGGAGGACAGGACCCAGGGAAGGGGGGGACAGGACCCTCCTCCATCTTCTGGGGGTCCAGCAGCCCCTCCAGCAGGGAGATGGATTCCATCCCCCCACTCCAGTGCTGTTACCTGCACAAGAAAGCCCCAAGCCTCTAAGTCTCAGTGATGCAAAAGTTGTCACATTGGATTTCTAAGAATACACCAATACTTAGATGCCTGAGACAAAAAGCAGAATGCAGCCCAGGAGCCAGAGCAGCAGTGCAGATCCAGCAGCACCAGGGGGCTGCTCAGCCAGTCCTGCTCCTCCTGCACCCCAGCACTCTGGGGGAGCTGCCACAGCAGAAGGAGATGGAAATGCTGCCTTCTTTTCAGCCAGGGAATGGGATGGTGACACTTCATGGGTGAGAAGGCCTTTAATTTCTTCTTTTCCTCTAATAACCACAGAGGATGGCCCATTACACTCCTGAGTTTCCCTGCCTTGCTGTGCCTTATTGCATATATTTAACAAGCTTACTGATGAGTACAGCACAGTGGATGTCTAATAAGGCAAGACCATTAATTTTCAAAGTCCTGCTTTCTCTCATTACTGCAATATTTCTGCTCTCTCCCTTAGCAAATATGAGGGCTGTAAACCAGCAGGGTTGGGCAGTGGGATTCCTTTACTTCACTTGGAGCTGCTTCACTGAGTCCAGTTACAATATTCTGGTTACTGCACGGTGCAAAGGCTGCTTTGTGTAGGGCAAATCATTCCAGTGTGTCAGAAAAGAAAGAGAAAGAAGGTTTGGCTGCAATAGCTGAAGGGGGAGAGAGAAAGGATGAAGGAAAACACTCTCATATCATCCACAACCCCAGCACAATGCAAATACCCAGGCTGGTGAAAGGACATAGGATACATCATATCCTAACCAGGGTGGTGGGACCCTGATGGGTGAGCCTGGAGACACAGAATTCCATGGGAATCAGTCAGCACATGGTAAGACACTGGCCCAGGCTTGTAGTTTGGTGCCCATGAGTGGCCCCACTGAACTCAAAGGCAGCATCCTGGGCTCAAAAATCAAGACAGCAGCTTTCAAACACACAATTTAACAAAGATGACTCCATCCATCCATCCCTTCCAAACAGGAGGACAAGAGGCAGCCTTGCTTGCTGTTCCTGCTGGAGAGGAGCACAGGATCCCCCCAGCAAGCAGCCCTGCAGCACGAGGTGCTCAAACAACCTCAGCTCCTGGAGTCCCATCAAGCTGGGGAAACTTTTTAGCATTATGATAAATCCCACAAGTACATTACAGAAGCACCAAGGTGCAAATTAAGGCACTTTCATAATGTTTTCCTCTCTTCATCAGCATAACAAAACAGAGGGTGAAGCTCTACAAACACAAAATTAAGCTGCAATTTTGGCAAAAAGGGGCTAGAAATAGTGCTGCATTTCAATATCTACCATTGAAGAATACAAGCACACATTTCTGAAAGAAAGAACGTATCCACACTATGCTAAACACAGTCAGTATTAATTAAACCATTATTAGCAATCAAAATATAATTTCTTTCAGTCACTTTCTGATATCTTAACTAAAGACATATTTGCAATACCATTACAACGAGTTACAATTGGAGCTGCTTGCAATAATTCAGAAACATGTACACTTTCATATGAATATATCATGCCTAGCTAATGAGATTGCTCATTTCATAACCTGAGTTCCATTTTTATTATTTCATAAAACTGGAAGTCCTTATCCATTTTATGAAAAACACCAAACCTTTGTGAAATTCATTAAATAAGCATAAAAAATTCATTAAACAAGTGAATTGCATTCATGGCTGCTTTGATGCAAATGCCCTTTAAGCAATGTAAAACTCCATATTGATTTAACCTTTCATGTTCTGATATTTCCATGTGGAAATATATATATATATATATATATACACACACACACACACACACATATATATAAAATCTTTATTCAAGGAATGAAATTAAGTGCTGATCCCTTGATCTCCAGCCAGGGTGAGGTAGATTGGTCAATTTAAATAGTCACTGCTGATCAGCAAACAACTGAGTTGGTATTAAAAAAGAGCACTAGTATTTCTGTACATCTTTGCTGGCAGAGAACTACACCTATAGTATCTTGGGCCAGATCAATATGATGCTTGAGGCTTCCTCTGTAGTAGGAAGTTAACTAAATAGTGACTAAGTCCTGGGGGACTGGTTATAGGGAGGCTGTGCTAGTCAAGCAGAAGGTAGAAGAGCTTCTCCTAAATACCTGGTGAGGTTTAGTTCCTTAGTCCTATTGCTCTCATTCCACTGAAATCTGCTGCAAAGCCCACAGCCAACAAGCCTGGGATTGTCTGAACCTACCAGCTGCCAAATTGAAGAATCAACTCCATTTCTGGGGGGTTGCTCTGCAACCCTTCAGTGGTTACAGGGTTCAGTTCCTACCTTGAAGCTCCAGAGCTCCTCTCCCAGTACTTCCAGCAGTGCAAAGTTCAAGAAATCATGAAGCCCTGGTACAACAGAGCCATTTTATTCTTTGCATTTCCAGAGCACTGTACTATAGAGGAGAAAATGTGAAAAAGATGAACCTGCAATAAATTGATGTGCCTGCTATGCAAGATATGTATCTGCTTACACCTGAACTGTCATGGAGCACAGGACTCATTCTCCTCAAACCATCTGAAAAAACTGTTGGTGAGAAGCAGGGATTTCCTCCAGGGCTTAGAACAGTCCAGCTGGGGTGACTTTTTAATTTCAGTAATGTAAGCACTAACACAAAAGCCATTTTTTAAGCACCAGTTTAGAGGGTGCTGAGCAAAGCCACACAGGGCTTTAACACAGTGCAGGAGAGCAGTGACTGCTATGAGGTTCTAAGACCCTCATTGTTGTGTCAGGCCTGGAGTGAAAGGGTGCAGGATGAGCAGACCTGTGCCTCACATCCAGTAGTTTTAATGAGAAAACCATAATCAAACAGCCTATACATGAAGCAGGGAGTGAAACACCAACCTCAGAGCTGCCCAGGGTCTCTGTTTCAATGATGACCACCTCCTCCTGAGCCCCTCTGTGCCTCATTTTCCTTCTCAGGTGCCTCTCCTGCACACTTCCTTCTCCTTCAGTTCATCTGGCTACAGCAAACTGAGCCAGAAACAACTCCATTTCCATTTCTAACCATTTAAATTATAAACAATCATTTCTATGCACCAAACAGGTCTTTAATCTTCATATTTCCCTCCAAAATACCCCCAGACATCCTTATTCTCAGCAAGTCCAGCCAAAGAAAACGAATCAAGTTTCTAGGCCACACTCTCCAGGAGTTAAAAATAAGCCCCAAAGTATTATAATAAATGTCAGGAAGAAAAATCACAGCCAACCTATTTCAAGTATCATAATTTTAAAAAACTCTCCCCAATTTTTACTCAATGTCCCAGAAGATGCTGCTTCAAAAGGAAAGATACTATGACCTTTTTTTTTACAGAAAAGGAGAGGAAGGAATCACACTGAAAATAAGCTTTATAGTACAGGAGTTTCAGCCTTAAGCACAGAACTGTGTAAGCCAACACAGCAGAAGGTTGTTCCCTTTTCTGACATCACAACATGAGCAAAAAGACAACAATATTGCTTCTCAACCTTCATCTTTGCCAAACCCCCACACTCACTGGTCCTCAGCTGGCTGAAAAGTATCCCCCAGGAAGGGCACTGGTGATGGAACAAACCCAAAATAATACTCAAAGCCATTTAATCATTATTAGGTTTTGGTTTAGACTTCCCTCAACACCATTCACCAACAATAAGGCTCCCAGGTAGGCTCCCTGCAGATCCTTAAGCACTGACAGTCTTTGGAGGGTACATCTGCACCTAGAGCAAGATTTAAAACTGGCTTTGTAATAATTAAAAAAAGGGGTAAGGTAATCTTGGAATGTTTTTCAGGATGATTACTTTAAGAGAGAAACTATGATAGTTTCTAAAACTAGAAGCTATTGCTTGCTGCAGCCTTTTCCTTGAATTTAAATCAGTATCTCTCAAGGAAAAAAAAAAATATTTGTTTTAGCTAGGCTAATTAGTCAGGGATGTGTTTGGCTGGAAACCTGGTATGTTTTGCTACTTTATCATGTTGCTATTTCCATGTTCAAAGGCTAAGTAAATTATTTACACTGCACTTCATATACTGTGTACAACACCTGCCTTGACACAAACAGCAGCAATTCAAGTCAGTTTGCTTGAGCCCATGCTTCAGAATTAAGAGTGCTGCTTGAGAATGCCCAAACTCAGCTCTCATCCCTCCCAAAAAGCTAAGAGCTACCTGGACATGAATTGGCTTCAAATAGCCATTTTGGTTTCATTTTGAAGGATACCACAAAACACAAAGAACTAGAGGAATAAGCTGAGCATTAAATCAGTGCAAGGGCCTAGCAACATCTAAAATTCACTGTGAATGGTAAACTGCTTTCAGCCAACAACACAACTCTATTTTAAAATGTATATTGTAAAGCGTGTGCTTCAAGAGGCTCTGTGAATATTTTATTATACCATCCCCAACCATTTACACTGTGTGATATGATTCTCATTGTAATTGCACTCCCCTTTAAGGTCCAGTTTGGTTTCCTCCCCGTCTTTTCATTTAAAGTCTGCTGAATTACCATTTCTTTGCTGATCAGCAACCAAATTGTGAGCAAGAGTTAAGAAGTCCTGAAAACTCTGGAAGTGCTTCTGTGGCCAGAAAATCAAACCTTCCCCAGGGTCTCAGCAGCCACACTACAGTGACCAGCACTCACCAGAGGATCCCACACCCCTCCCATCTCCCTCCTCTGCACCACCACCCAGCACCATTTAAAGAAAACACAATTACTATGTGAGAGGGCAGTGCTGCAGCAGGACACCTTTCCTACAGCTCTGCAAAAGCCAGCACCTTGTATTTCTAAGATCCACTGTGTTCTACCTGGTACAGAGCAAACCCTTCCTGCTGCTGTTCCCTTGTTAAACAGCACCAACTCCCCCTGCAAACTGGAGAGTGGCTTTTTCAGGGCCACCTCATTTTTCCCCTGCATTCCAGCTGGCTCTGGCATCTCCCCACTGAGGTGAGGGCCACCTACAGCAGCACAGGCAACAAACTCAGCACAAACTCCCAGACAAAATTCCAAGGGCTGGGTACACACAGCAGCTGCCGTGGTGCCTCCCTGGGAAGCCAGCAGGGTGCTGTACACTGCAATGCAACACAACTCAGTTGTTGCCTGAGGAGTTCCCAGCTTCATTTTCCTTCTCTGGATTTTAGTATATTGAAAACACAAATTTGTACAGAAAGCAGCATGGGGGTCAAAGGCTGGGGAAGGAGATGATAAAATGTTTTGGTATAAAAAATGACTACACTTCCCACATTGATCAGCAAGCCCAGGTGCTACTAGATGCCTTACTATATATTATTATTATTATTATTAAAATTCAGTTAAGAGTTATTTTAATGAAGCAGGTCAGGGCTGAGTGTTCCCCCCAGTTCAAGCCTTGCTGTTGCACAGATCTTGTGAATTGACTCAGATATCAAGGAACATTACAAGTCAAATCAATATTTTATAACTTCCGCACAGATCGCAGTCTGAAACCATCAGCAGGGTGCTCTGAACAGAAGGATTTGCAAGAGCTCAAATAATTTGCACTAATAAGGCACTGGCCCAAGCAGTCCTTAATGATCATTTAGCTTTGGCAATACTTTTGTACTGCTATTGAGCTGCTTGGAGTCGTGTTTTCTTCCAGCAGAAACTCCTCCATCAGATTAAGGACATAAGCAGGGATCTAACCACAAGGCTGCATTTTGTTCTGTGTAAATTCACTCCAGTTACACAAGCTGCCAAATTAAGAAATGAGGTATTTAAAACAAGGAGGTTAAAACAGAGCCACAAATACACAGACATCACAGAATTTCTAAACTCCATTTCTTGCTTTGCTTGCTTACTGAAGTGCCATGAAAGTACCAGAAGATCATAATTATGAAGTTTGTTGCATTTTAAAGAAGCCACTTACATTTAAATATAAACTCTGGTAATTGAAATTGTCACATGCTGCTCTGCTCTTGACTCCAGAAAAATATTTATCTACCAACAGCTTGACAGGCTTTCAACAGCAGCCTGGGTACATGAGAGGGACTGTTACTTGTGCTGTTATTTTTCCATTCTGATTTGCAAATCTAAACAGGGGCTCCTGAAGTGCCCAGACTGTGATGTAGCAAGGGAGATACTGGGATGCAAACAGGACAACTCCTCAGCTGGTGTTCAGTAATTCTTTAACCTGTCAGTAAGGGAAGCCCTGCAACAGCTTTAGGAGATAAAGTTTTAAATTGACCTGATGTAAAACCCAACTTAAGATACTCACATGAGCTAACAACTCTTAATGTTAAGTCCAGCAGCAAGCAAACCTGAGTCAGACTGATTTTGAGTAGACACAGGGAGGGTTTAAAATTAAAACTGCATTGAACCAGGATGTCTTTAAGGAGAAACAAAGGCACGTGGAGGTAGCCCCAGCAAAGAAAGGCACTGGAGTCCTGGGCAGAGTCTCTGTGCCAAACTTGCTTACAAGTAAGCCTTGAAGCTTGACTCTCCTTACAACACTACCCATGTCAGCAGAAAGTCTCTCAGAGTTTCAGTTCCCCAAAGTAAACCTGAAAAGATGAGCAAAAGGCCAAACCAGAGGCAAGCAGCTGGCTGGGAGCAGCTCATTGCTCAGAGCCAGAGGGAGCAAGGAGCTGCTGGCTTCAGGAAGGCAAAGCCACCCCCCCTGCATGCTCACTGCTTAATGATTGATCAGCACCTATCCTGGGAAAAGCTCTCTAGAAAAATCTTTAAACCAGTAAAGCTTGAGCCTGAGCCCTTCCCAAGGATGGTTAAAGTCTCATTGCAGGGAGCTACAAGCCCTGCTCCCCCTCAGGCACGCCCCAGTTCCAACCCATGTGGCCATCACAGAAGGCAGAGAGAAACTTGCAAGACTGAGATAATAAAAAAAAGACCAAGATTTTTTTTTTCTAGGTCTAGAAATCATAATCTGACTTGTGTATACCCAAAATGCACAAAGATTTGCAAGTGATTTTTTTCAATCAAGAATTTTTGCTATATATTGCTAATTCTCATCATGCATGGACTGGTTTGGACCCTTCCTTCTTTTGGTCTTCAAGAAGGCCATTCCACTGCAACACAGGAAAACCAGGGAGATTTTTGCAGCTCTGTTTAGTAGCCATAGACTCCTCTCCAAGTTAATGGTAAAGCATTCAATTAACAGATGCAGCTTCAAGCTAATGCTAAACCAGTGAATCTCAGTCACCTGCTCTGCTTCCCTCTACCTCTCCCAAAACACTCCTGGTTTCTGGTTTAATAATTAAACGTTGCAAGGCCCTTTTTGAAGACTCTGAAGTGAAACTAGGCTGATGGGAGCTCAGTAAGAAAGGTAACACTTGCACAGGAATACTCCTGAGAAGAGAAAGAAAAATGTTTTGGGGCAGTCACAATTTGGAGTGGACATTAACGTAACTCTTCAAAGTCATCCCATTAAAGAGCAGCAGAGATGGGTCTCTGCTGGGTCGTGTCCCTTGGTTTGTAGTGGCAGGAGCAGCAGATACCCAAGAGGGAGAGCAGCATCTCCAAAGCAATGGGTCAGTAAACAGCATAATGAAACCTGACAGTAACTTCATTTGCAAAATAGATGCTAAAGCTATCAGGGCAAAAGTACTAATAGCAAGGGCAACATTTGCATAATTACATTGACTTTAAGGCTCTGCTTTGAAATTGACCTAACAAGGTCTCCCATCGATGCAAACCCCACTCAGCTGTGCTGTCACCAGACCCTGCCCTGGCCCTTGGCTCCCCCCACACTGGGTCACACATTCTGCAGTTGCCACAGAGCAAAGACCTTTCCAGCACTGGGGCTTCAGGAACACCCAGCTGTAACACCACTGCATTAATGACTACACCTGCTTGATGAAGGCCACTGGGGTTTTAATATTTTCTGCATCTCTTTGGTATCAAAACTCTTCCAGATAACCCTGCTACCCCTCATTCTCAAAGCTTTAACACCACAGCTCTGCTTTCTCCCTGTGCCACACAATTAGGGTTGAAAGAACAAATATAGAACAAATTAATAGTACAAAAGGTGTTCAAGAACAGACTAAATCAATGCTGTCTTAAAGGCAAAAAAAATAAAACCCACCATTCTTTGGTCAGAGGGACATTTTTACCACACCAGTTTGAAGCTGAGCCCTGTGGGGATCACTTGCTACACCTACACACTTTATGGATTTTTTACAAGTTTTTACAATTAATACTAGAGAGGCTGGCCGTGCACAGTCTGTACATGAATTCAGAAAGAATATTTATTAAATAAAACAGTACTCATATCCTAGTACACGTTCAGCTATACCAGGGGTTATTTGGGACACACAACCAAGCCACATGAACAGAGAAGACAGGAGACCACTGGGCATGGGGGTACCCACCCTGAACTGGAGAGCTCCCAAACTGGTGACCCCCCTCCCAAGGAGGCTACAACCCCCCCCAGAGCCCTGCACCTGAGTGGTTTGTGAGCAGGAGCCACCTGGGCAGGGCTGGGGGACAGACTGCAGCTGATGTCCCCCTGCACCCCCAGTCACACTGCTCAGGGCCCCTCTGGGGGTGCCAGCACAGCAGCAAAGGGAGGCCAGCAGGTATTTCTGCAATGAAACCCCGTTAGCCATCAGGCCACAAGCCATGGAAGGAGGTTGAATAAATATTTAGGCTCAACAAATGAGTATGGGTAAAACAATCTATGGAGCAATATTTTTATTGAATAATTTTAGAGTCAAACTCCACAGAAAGGGCTGAGGAGCACATGCAGCAGGGTGAGAACCTCCCAGCAAGGCTATTCCAGTGCTGCTGCCTGCCTGCTGCATATTTACTCAGGCTTTTTCTTGCTCTGCATAATCAAAGAGGCACTGGGAGCTGATGCACAAGTAAAAAATAAATCAAGCAAAGGAAGAAGCCTTTGTCCATCATTTAGGGCTCAGCCTTGGGGGAGCTGGTGCTGTTCCATGCAATCATAACTTCAGAGAACCAGCACCTTCCAGGGTCACACCACCCCCCTCAGTAAGGCACCCAGGCAGACCCACCACTCCCTGCCATAACTCTCAGCACAACCAACTCCTCTTTTGCTCTCAACAAGAGCCCGTGGGATATCCACACACATTTCCTCCATCGCTACCACCAGTACAGATCTCTGGTGCTAAACCCACCACCCAAAAACCAGTGTGTATTTTACAAATGTGAGAAGACAAGAAAACACAAAATAGCCATGGTAGTAGCTGCAACACTTCCCAGTAGGTATTTAAATATTAGAGAACCTCTCCACATTAAACTCTTCTTTGAAAATATAAAGCATTGCAGATGCCCATTGCAGCTTTGTTACAGGTATCCTTTGCTCTATTACTCAATTGCAAATCATGAATAAGCCCTACACAAATAACAGACTGAAAATAATATGCACGTGTGTGTAGATATGTATATATATATATATATATACACATACACACAACATTAGAACCCAGCACAAGCTTAGAAGAGGATGTATTCTTAATAAAAAATTAAATTGATACTTTTAATTGTTTAAAATCCTTCTCAGTGGCTCTGAGGAGCAGCCATCATCCTGTTCCACAATAAAGCATGTTATTTCATTGTTCATAAAATCTCCCCACAATACATAAATGAACAGTTTTCTCCCCATCGTCTCCAGAGAATTTACAAGTTAAATTTAGCTCCTGTATCTCCTCCCAGATGATATTCTACTCCAGTTAAACACTGCTGTGTGCCTTTATCAGGAAAAGAGGTGGCTACTGCCTCTGCTACCGAGCTTTTCTACAACTTTGAGAAACCACCTCCCCTCTTTGCAGCCCTTTTACCCCCCCATCTTCCAACCCCCCAGGCAGATCCTCAGCAAGCTCTGCCTCTCCCAGACTCACCCCAAGTACAGCTGGAAGACCCCAGCATGCTGGGGACACCCCATCACTGTTCACCCACCTCAGGCTGTCCCCATCCTGCAGCCACAGAGCTCCCCTTCCTCCTTCCAGACACATTTTATCCCAAACTACAGCCCAGCCCCTCACCTTCCTCCTGCCCCAGGTGTAAGAAGTTCACTTAACTGAGCAAGTGTAACAAGTTCACTTTACAGGAGCAGCTCTTGGCCCCCTCCCTCAGCTGGAGCTGCAATTGCTCTCAGCAGTGGGCAATCTGCAATTAAAGTGATGGGGAGCAGGGCCAGCTCCAAAGCCACCTGTGGCTGCAGTCACCCACACCATAGCTGCATTTAAGTATTATTTATAAAATCCACATTACATATACATACTACATATAAAATCATCACACATAAAATGTGATGAATCCTCCAAAGAGTATGCCTGAGGTTTTCACTTGACCCCTCTTGGGAGATGAGTAACTGACCTTCCTCCTTAGGTCCTCTCCTTTTTCTCTACCAACACATTTGAAGGGATGATCTCCATGTGAGAAATTTGTACAACCAAGGAATGCAAAACACATTTTCAAAACTAAAGTAGGCCTCTGGCATGCAAGTGCAATGGACTTCCAGCAAATCTCATGCCCTTAAATAACCCATGGAATAAAGCCACCTTCGTGACACGCTTGGTGAAAAACATTTTCCACAGGGTTGTTGGGCTTTCTAAAAAGTTCATTGCTGATTATTACTTAGTAGAAATAATGGGGCCTTCTCATTTTGAAAATCCATCAATGAAAACATACACCCTTTGGTGAGGTAAACTGGTTGGAATAAATTTTAAAAAATTACTCAACTCCTCTGAAGTTTCTTTCATAGGACTGAAGTTTCCTCCTGTATTAAATTATCTGGATTTCTCATGGATTATGTATTTCTCAAAGACTCACTGTTTGCAGATTAAAGAAAGTTAGAAAGGACACAATAGAAAAAAGATCAGTAAAGAAAAATATTTTAAATATTAATGACCAAGGGGGAAATGGAAACACATTAAAGGCAAATGTGAGAGCTTTTAAATATGTTATTAAAATTGATTTATAAATGAGACTTTTCTTTAACCAAGTGCTTTAGCCTTCACTACTTATTTCCTTCTGCTGTCTCTCCAAGCATTGGTGTCACCATCCAAAGCCTATGGCATTAAGGAAAGATCCAGAAAATAATTAGGCTGGCAACGACTGGGGGCTGTTCCAACAGGAACACATCATTGTATTAAGAATCTCAGAGAATGAGATGAGAACTCAGCTATTTTCAAGGCTGTAAAACCCCAGGCACTTGCAGGACAGCCATCCCAGGCTGAGCTGGAGGCTGGAGCTCATGGGCTGGGATGCAGCCAGGGATGCAGGAAGCAACAGCAGCTCTCTGTGGCCCAGAGCCACCCCATGGAGCCTCCTGGGACTCATGGCTCTGGGAGCAGGGAAACCACAGCAGCATTTCCCCCTGATGCTGAGGGACTGGAGAAGCCCCCACTGTGCAGCCAGGACATGAAGCTGCAGGCAACACGCAGCTATCCCCTTCCTTCCTTCTGCACCCCAGCTCAAGTTCAAATAAACGACCCTCCCAGCCTGCATTTTCAGGATCTTCTAGAACTTTTCAACTTGGAGAACGTTTCCAACATGCACTGCACAACCAGCAGCCCAGCCATTGATGCTGCTGGCCCAGCAGAGCAGAAGTCCCAGCAGCTTCCCAGCAGCACCTGGCAGGGGGTGTACCACACACCTGTGCCTCCTAGGTCATGTTTTATTAAAGGATACAGCAGCAGATGCCCACTGCAAAAACTGCCCAGTTTACATACCCAAAACTGGGGAAATTGTCTCTGAAAGGGATTAATTTTGTGGATGAATTTGGACAAATGGACAAAAAGTGCTAGTGTACATTTAACAAATTAGTATCTAATTTATTTTAGTTTAGACATGCAAAATATTTTATACTAAAGCTGCTATCCATCATAAACCACAATAACACTATAGGTGAAAAATCCAAACAGAACTATAATACATCACAGAGAACTATAGATCTTGTACATTGGATTTTCTGGTGAGAATGGTCCACAAAACTCATTCTGTATGTCCTCATAAGATCCTTTTTATAGCAGGTTATGAATCATCACATGATACCTTTAAATGGATGATCAATACTATATTTTCCCATAAAACGTTTGGTTTGAAATCCGATTTTAAGTGCATTAGAGTTTTTGTGCACTGAATGAGTGAGTGTCATAATAAATTGTCATCAAATATGAAAGAAATATTGGTTAGATTAATCGCCATATTTATTTATGAGTCCATAAAATACATTGTGAAAGTCCTGGCACATTTTTGGGATACTAGCTTGAACTTTCAAGAAAGTTAAAAGCATTAAACGAGACTGAAAGCAGATTTATTATTGGAATGTTTTTAATTGCAGTTTCAACCAGACGCAGGTATTAGAATGGCTGTGCCCCTGATGGCCATGTCTCATGTGTTTTTTCTTTAAAAATTATATACTTTCCATATTTTTATTGATTTTATAAGATTTATTGTAGATTAGTGCTGCTTGTGTGTGAAATCACAAGTGGTCCCAGTTTCCCCAGAGTAGTGGGCTCTGGCTGGCCCATCACCATCGTGGCTCTTCCCCAGTGCCCCCCAGCACTCAGTACTGCCTGAAACACCACAGGAAGGGAAGAGTGGAGAAAAAACTGAATTACTTGAAGGAGACCAGAACAAGGGTCCTTGGTACACTACCCAGCAGGTCCTGCTCTGCAGTCATTTCTAGAAATGTAAACCAGATTTAATTTAAAGAGCATTTGGAGGGGGAGTTGAGCTGAGCCCCTTCTTTACTCAGATGTTAACCCATGAAGATGCTCAAGGCCAAATGGTCTGATGGAGCTGGGAGCAGCCCTTGGGTTAAGCTGCTTCTGGGTCTGGAATAAGCTAGAAGCTCCCTGTGTTTCCAGTGTTCCCAGTTACAACTGGGTTTTTGTAAATCACAAAAGGAAAGCATACAAGGAAGCAGTTCTGATACCCATGTTTAATAGTGCACAGAAGTTGATGACAACTCTTGGAAAAAAAGGCACTGCTGCATGTAACCTGCTCACTAACTAAAAAACAGATTTTGGAAATTATAGCAAGCAGAGCAGGCAATGGAACAGAACTGTCATTCACTGCCACAGAACAAAGCAGACAAACTATACCTAAGGTGATAATAAATTACAAACCTTCATCTGCTGATCCAAAGGCCAGGAAAGCACTGACACAGCCTGGGGGTTAATGGTACCTGGTGAGCCCAATGCCCACAATGTAGCAGTGTCAAAACAGCAATCGTTTCATCCAAAAAAAAAGAAAAAGAAAAAAAATTCTAAATGATTTCCATTGCTTTTACCGGAAACTGAAGCCACAGAGGGGTCAGCCTGAATGAGAGCTGTGACACTGCTCTGACCCTGCCCTGTAACTTAGGCTGTATCTCAGCAGAGCACAAACAAATCCTCAGAGGTGAGGTCTCCTGAGTTCTGTGTAGACGTTGTCTTCACCAGAGCAACTCATGCTTTAGAGAATAATCTACACATAACCCTAAGAAACCTGGTACAGAAATGTTGAGCTACCCTGAGGCAGGGTGCTCTTATAAAAAAAGTATTTTCTCACTGGCCAGGTACAGTTTCATAGCAAGGTTTAGTGATGGCCCCATGTCCAAGGGGCACGGGGAAGAGCCACATCCAGCTTCCACCTGCTTGCCCACTTCCAGGCACAGAATGGTCCAGATTAAAACCGTGGCTCCAACCATCCTCCACCTTCAGGAACAGTCAAGCCCAACTCCTTTTTTTTTTTTCAGCTATATCCTAAAAACTAATCACAGCAAATAAGGTGATGATCTGTGATTCAGCAACCCCATAAGTCATCAAAAAAGTGATGATGCAAGGCAAATAGAGCTTCCAGTCCTTGGAGAAGAGGCAGGAGAACAAGGTGGCAGGGTCAGGCCACCATAGAGGACTGGTAGGAAGAAGCAGCTCCCTGTCATGTGAAGGAGTCCAGACAGAAGTGCTCAGGGATGTCTGTGAATATCATTATTATTACCCACATTTGAGTCTTAATTAATTTCCAGGTAAAATTTGAAACAGCTCTTCCTTAGGCATCCAACTGAACGAGGGTCTGGATGACCACAGTAAAGGTTCATCCATGTATTTCTTTCACTTTGCACCTACCAAAACCAGACCAAACTGTGCAGCTTCTTGGATTAACTACCCTACACACATAACTCTCCAGAAATACTCTAACATCTTTTTGGATGTTCCCTTTTTCTAAGACAAGTGTCCAAAGGCAATCAAAGTTATTCCTTTCCTATTTCAAAAGCAACCTAAAACAAACAAAAAAAAAACCCAAACAAAAAACCAACAAAACTAAATCTACCTTCAGGTTTAGCCTTCAGCTGACAAGGTACCACATGTTCTCTCAGCAATTATTCCTCAACTTCTAAATCAGGATTTGTCCCATGCTTCACTGTGCCAATTTTCCCCTCTGTCCTGAAGACAGGTCTTTCTCTTTTCTGCTTGTATGTTAAGCAATTAAAATGCTTTATCTTCAACAAGATATTAATCTTAATATTGTCCTAATTAGTTTTGTCTTTTTCTGCTTCTCATGCAGAAATCAGTGCTGACAATAGCCACTGAGATAAGGACAGTAACCAGCAAGCTTCACAATAAACCATCATATACACTATTTTAGTTTGTCAAAACAATTAGTGTTCATTTTGGCTTTATTCAGTTAAATCTGCAGTGACTGATCTGTATAAATTATGTATTAGGCTGCCCAGCTGTACTTGTTTATTCATGCATGGACTTGGAGAATTTTCATTTTCTCAGTACAAAAAAGCAACAGACAAAATATCTTCCCCATATTCTAGAATATAAAGACACTTCCTTCTCAGCCACATTTCTGCTGCAGACTTTTGAATCTGCTTTATTCGTACTCCTTTTTGAACATTGTTCCTCCTTTCCAGAAATTATAATTCAACCCTTATTAATTTCCACTAACCTATCATTTCATCTGCAGTTATTGGTGGCTGCATTTGCTTTGGTGGGAAGCAGAGGCTGTTACTTTCACCCCTTGCAATTACCTCCCAAGAAAAGCAGTATCAGAGCTAAACCAAGTGACGTTGATTTTAAAAGCATCAAAAAATCACATTGTAAGCTGCATTTGAACTCCTGCCTCACTTCAAGAAGAAGTGCTTGCAGAAATGTACAGCTAAGCCTCACGTTCTTCCTTTTCACAAGCAAAACTTTGTGAATCAAGAAAGCATTTTCTGGTTTTCCTCATGTTCACAGTCTCACAGTCCTCACTGGGATGCCTGGGTGAAGGCTGGGTCTGCCCTGGGGTGGGATGAGATGCTCGTGTGTGGGGAGAGAGGTGACACAGATTGAGATTAAAGAAAGAAACCTCTGCAGTGACCACGTACACCATGGGTTGTGCTTCTCCCAGACACTGTGTATGCACAGAATGGAAAACTGGCTGTGGAAGCAGTTTCCCTGAGATGAAAAGAATGGCAATTTGCACACTCCTTCCCTAGAGCTGCCCTCCACCAATTCTAGTTCAAGAACCTGTTAACATAAGGTTTGTGATAATATTTACAAGATGTTTCGGCAGCTTTGACACAGTGAGTCCAATTGCTCAGTGACAAACTGACAGGACAGGGTAAGTGGTGGCAGTGCTCAGAAAAACACAGAGCCAGAGTTTGTGTTCTTCTGAAGAGCTAGAGAGCAACTTAGTACTTGCATTAATTAATGGGGATACCATTTAATATCCCGGAAAGTAAGGGCAACTAGAAGGGTCACCTGGATAGCTCTCGGTCATCTATAAAACAAAGTATTCTACAGAAACATCTCCATAGGTCAGAGTGCTGCAAGTGGAGAGAGAACCGGGTTGCAGAAGGCCATCTCTCAAAGCTGGATTCAGCTACAACGTACCTGACAGGTAATAGATGTGCTTTCACCTTGATTGTGCACAATAAGGATTAGCAAACGCAATGTTCGCATTGATCTGCGTTATGTCTGTTATCAAAGGGCTTTTGTGCAGCGAATTCTGCCCCGGTTTTGGCAGCTGCTGTGCTTGTCACATCAGCAAGGGCAGCGAGAACCCCACAAGCAACCTCCCTGCACGCACAGTGCCAGCGACAGCTCCCCGGGGCTCGCAGCGCTGGCAGGAAGAGCGTTCAGCTACTCTTGTTGTGTCTTTCAGCAAATAACATCAGAAACGTTCTGGTGAAAAGACTAAATTTTGCTGAACTAAGTGCTTTAAAACAAGTGATTTTATTACTTTATAATTAGCATAATTTCCCCCATAGGGATACTTGCAATTAAATAATTAGCAGTAATGCCGCCCAAAGGTGTTCTTTAATGAATTTTCTTAAGTTATTGCCCCCGTTAACGACAAATGAAACGGCTCAGTTTTACACCGCCTGAGCGCTCCTTCCCGCCGGGCTGCGGGCGGTGCTGGCGGATTCTCAGCAGCCCCTGAGCTCCGGGCCGGTCCGTTCACTCCGGCTCCGCCACCGCGCAACCCTCTCGCCCCAGCCCCTCGGGCCGGGGCCTGGCGCTCTGATGCCCCGACGGCGCGGACAGCCCGCTTCGCTCCGCTCCCTGTTCTGCCGGAGGGACCGGGGAGAAGCGCCCTGCCCTGCCAAGGGCCGCTACACCCTTGAGCCGCCCGGGCTGAGCCGGGGCCGACCGCCCCAGCGGCGGCTGCTCCCGCTGGCTGCCGCCGGACCTCCGCCCGCCCGAGAAGGGCAGGGGTAGGCCGGGCCGGGCAGCACCGGGCTGGGCAGCACCGGACCGGGCCAGGCCGTGCACCACTCGCGGCTCGGCAGCGCCACCCGTCGGGGAGCGGGAGGCGGCGGCGGCTCCGACGGGGACGGGCACGGGCACCGGGCTGCCCGTCTCTCCTCTCCGCGGGCCACGGCACCGGTCTGCCCGGGACAAGTGCCGCCGGGGTGTGTCGTGACGAGGCAAATTAAGGGTTCTTCCTTTTGTGGTGGGAGTTTTGGGTTGGGTTTTTTCCCCTTTCTAAATTGCCAGCGGCAGGACATCGCGCCCGGACGGACCCGGGAGCGCTGCGGCAGCCCCCGCCGCAGAAGGGGGAAATCCCCATTTGCCTCCCGGGCACCTCGCCTCAAAGGAGAACTCACAACATGTAAGTCGCTGGTTAAACAGCGATATTTCCATTTGTTAATTGATGCAATTACGCTGTAGCGGTAATGGGCAGGCCAGGCTGCAGGCATCCATCCATCACCTCCCCACTGACCTGCCACGGCCCCGCCTCGCATCCCCCCCCCCCCTCCCTCACCGCCTTCTCCTGCTGGGACCATTTCAGATCCAAGAGAAAAGAATGGATGGCCCGCTTAGCACTCATTAAGGAAGGAGGTTTCGGGCTGCCGGGTAGGCGGGCTGCCCTCCGGCCGGCTCCTTGCCCCGTCCCCAGCCGTGCCCCTGCCCGCGCAGGCAGAACACGTCGTGCGGGGCGAGGTGTGACCCCACTCCTGCGGCTCTGGGCCGCCGCGAAGGGCAGAGGAGCCAGGGAGGGGAAGGGGGAGCACAACTAACGGTCTCGATTGCAAAAGCGGTGCCAGGATGTGCAGCAGAGCCCGGCCCTGAGGGTGCTAGCCTGGCTAGCAGCGGGAAGGGCCAGGGGCTGCGCCGGCGGGGCCAACCCGGAGCGCTCGGGGCTCGGGTTCGCCCCGTGCCGCCGCTCTTCCCTTCCCTCTGCTCTTCCTCCTGCACCTGCAGGGTCACGCTGCCCGGGGGCGGGGGGCGCACACTGGTGGATACCGTGATTTTCCCCATTTATATCCCCACCCTGGTCAAACTGAGCTGGTTTAAAAAAGAGAGAGGGATGAGAAGAGAGACCAACCGCACCGCACCGCATCTCCCGACCCTGCCTTTGACGTGCATCACAGCACAACATTAAAACAACATGAAACAAGTGCTGCGAGCGGGCGCGCCGCGCTGCCTGCTCCTGCCCGCCGCTGCCTGCTCCTGCCGGCAGGGCCGTGACGTCACCCCGCTCCTCGCCCACCGATGAACGCTAAAGACCTATAGAGCAGAAAATAATACAACAAGCAAGCTCTGTATCTTGCAAGCCCTACGTGATTTTCCCCCCCTCTTTGAAAAGCCCCTTTGCACTTAAACTCTCTATACATGTGGGGTGGCTTTTTAAACTCTCTTGATACAAACGTATTTATTAAGAGAGATGGGAAGTGGGGGGTAGCCTCTTTCTTTAATCCAGGCACTAACCCCCCCCCCGCCTCAGATGTCTGGCGGGTTTTCCTAAGTGCAATCATCTATAATTGAGGAAAAAAAAAAAAAAGGGGGAAAAAAAAAAAGAGAGGAAAAAAAGAAAAAAAAAAAGCCATACGTGGAAATGTGTGTGTGAGTAGGTGCATCTTGAAGCAGGGTTTAGTTACAATCGATCTTGGGGGGAAAATATTGCCTATGGTCCAAAAATAAGGAGCAACTATGTCCTTCTCTCAGTTCGGATACCCCTACAGCACCACTTCACAGGTAAGGCGAGTGAGCAGCACTCACTTTTGTTCAGATTCTGCTGCTGCTGTCCAGATGTCTTGTTCCCCCTCCCTTTTTTTCTTCCCTTTCCCTTACTTAGAGTCTTTTTTTTAAAGGGCACATCTGGAGCCTTTTTTAAAAAAATGTGCGTGTGTGTTTATGTCTCGTTTGTGTTGTGTTAGGCTTAAACAAATAACTCTCAGCGTGCACAGCAAAGGCGTTTAGGAAACCGGTAATTCCCCCTCCCCCTTTCCACCGTTCAGTTTGAAGCGCAACAAACAAATAAATACATAAATCCCGGCTGCGACCGATATCCAAGCCCGCGGAGCGGCCGCGCAGCACCGGGCGCTGCCCCCGCCGAACCGCTGCCGCCCGGGCACCCGCGGATGGTGTGCGGGCAGGGGCATCGGGTTTCAGCGGAATGGGGATCTCACTAGCGTTCCAGCGGAACCGGGGTCTGCCGTTTTCTCCACCCTTCCTCCCCGGGTCGGTCCCTTTCCTGTATTTTATTAGGATCTGTCGGGAGGGTTTTTTTTTTCCCCTTACAATTTCCGAAGGACACCCCCACCCACACCAAAGCACCCTGTATTAACTAAGTCGTCGCTATACCATATCTCGAGTCACTATTTATTTGGGTAGAACTATTTATACACTTTAATCACTGCAAGATGTGCCCTCCTCGCTTGGGAAGTTAGCTGTCCCCTTGAACTTACTGAAATCAAATGCCTTCAATTGCGCTGACATATTTACTGTTTTGTCTATTGCCAAATTAACTATAATCGCAACTTCTTGCCTTTAAATCAATGCACACGGACCAAGCAGGGGCGGGAAGGAAGGAACAGTACGGATCTTTTGGCATTTTCGAGAGCAATTATTTCCTTAAAAGTTTTGTCTGCTTGATTAATCGTGCCCCCTTCCCAAGGGTTCCCGCTTCCCATTCCGTTTATTTCCAGGTTTCTATAATTAGTTACTTCAGCCCGGGCTCGCTATCCCCCTCCTCACCCCCCTACCCCCCTAACACTTTCTCCCCCCCCCTCCCTTCCTGCACAACCACAGACGCGCATACGCTTCTAAATTCCCCCCGATGGGGCTGCCTCGACAGTCACTGGGCGCCGTCCCGCTCTCTCCTCTCTTCTCCGCAGTTTTTCGTGCCCGCCAGCCCCAGCACGACCTGCTGTGAGGCTGCCCCCCGCTCCGTGCCGGATGCCTCCTCGGCGCCGGCCGCCGCCTCCCTCTGCTGCTCCCCGTACGAGAGCCGGCTCCTGGCGCCTGGCCGCGCCGAGCTCAATGCGGCGCTGGGCATGTACGGAGCCCCGTACGCCGCCGGCCAGGGCTACGGCAATTACCTGCCCTACAGCGCCGAGCCCGCCGCGCTCTACACCGCGCTGGTGAGTGCCCGGTCGCTCAGGCAGCGCACCGGAGGGACAGGGGGGGGGAAAGGAGGGATGAGGGGAAGGGGGTGCAACAGGCAGCAAACTTGGTGGTTAGCAATCGGAGTAGGGGCCAAGGGCCTCTAAAGAACGCGGAACCGGCGCCGTCCCGTCGGGGCGGGGGAGGGGGGAGCGAAGGAACTTGGCTACCCCGGGAACCCAGGGCGGCGGGGGACCGCGGGATTTCCATCCCGTTCGACTCCAAAATCTGCCTTTTTCCCTGCAGAATCCCCAGTATGAAATCAAGGAAGGCGCCGGCACATTGCACTCGGGAATCTCGCAGCCCGCTGCCTACTACTCCTACGATCATTCCTTGGGGCAGTACCAGTACGACAGGTAAAACCCCTTTGATCAGCGCCCGGCAGCATTAGCATCCCCCTGCGAGGCGGCGGTCGACATCAAACGGCGGGGGGCGGGGGGCTCCGACCTGGCAAACGTTGTACAGGAGAAACGAGGCGCCCCGGGAGCACCAGTCAGCTAAAATTAACTTCGGCAGCGATAGCAGGCGGGAAGGGGCAGGAAGGCAGATGGGCAGGGCCACACCGGCCTGCGGTGGGGCCGAGCCGGGCGGGGGGTTTCCCGCTGTCTGCCCTCCCTCCTAACCATCTCTCAGCAGGTACGGGACGGTGGATTTCAGTGGTACGGCCAGACGCAAAAATGCAACGAGAGAGACGACGAGCACTCTCAAGACCTGGTTGTACGAACACCGCAAAAATCCCTACCCCACCAAAGGAGAGAAAATCATGCTGGCCATCATCACCAAAATGACCCTGACACAAGTGTCCACTTGGTTTGCTAACGCCAGACGGAGGCTCAAGAAAGAAAACAAAATGACCTGGTCCCCCAAGAACAAAGCGGGAGATGACAGGAAAGATGAAAACCCGCGGGAAGAGGAGGAATACTGCACGGAGAGCAGAGGTAGGCGGGAGAGGCAGGACGGGTGCCACAAAGTACCTCGAAGTGACAGCCCGTTTAGAGGGCCCCCAACTTCCCCGCACCCGCTCTAACGCCCTGCCGCCTCTCCGCCCTCCCGTATGTCCAAGCAGACCAGAAGATCTGCAAGGAGGACAAGGAGCTGCAGTTCAGCGACTTGGACGACCTAGAGGAGGAGGATGAGGAAGAGGAGGCGGGGAAGCCGGAGAAGGGCCGCGCCAGCTCCCTGCAGGAAGCCCCCAGCCTCGGCGCGGCGCTGCCCGAGACTCCGCGGAGCGACTGCAGCCTGCCCGGCCCCTTCCGCGCCTTTGCCTGCGCCAAGGCGTCCGCCGTAGACTTCAGCCCCGCCGCCCTGCCCGGCCCGCCGTCGCTCTACGCGCCCGCGGAGAAGCCGCGAATCTGGTCGCTGGCGCGCACCGCCGGGGCCAGCACGACGCGCCGGGGCAGCCCCGAGGGCCGCGGCGCGGAGGGGGGCAGCTGCGCGGCGGCAGAGCTGCCCCTGTCCGCCAAGGCCTTCCGGAGCTCTGCTTTCAACTTGCAGCCGCTCTCGCGGAGCTGCGCGTCCCACCGCGGGCTGGGCGAGCCGTGCCAGTACGCGGCTGCGGCGGGCGAAGGTACCCGCGGCGGCGGGGCCGCGGAGACGGGGGGGACCACGGGCCGGGCCGGGACACAGGGCGCGGCGTGAGCTCGCCTTCGCGCTAACTCTCTCCCCGCCGGGCCCAGAGCGGCCGCGGGGTTAAGCCGTGCCCAGGTGTACTGCGGGTTGCGGCCGAGGGTTCCCCGCTCGAAGCGAGCGGGCAGGGGAGGGCAGCGGGGCCGGGCCGGGCCCACCCCGAGCCGCTTGTGTCTGTGCAGGCACCGGACGGGGCGCCAAGGGCGGCCCGGGAGGCGCCGAGCTGGGTGGCACCTGCCTGGACAGACTGCGAACGGCGTTCCGGCCGGTGCTGCGGAGGTGAGGTAGGTACCAGGCCAGCGGCTGGGACTCATCTCCCATGAAGCGCAAGCCCGGCCCCGGTCACCGCAGTGGCCTCGGCCTGGGAGCGCAGCGCCGAGACCACGGCCCTGCTCCGCTGCCAGAGTCTCCGCCCGGGCGGGGCAGCACCCCCGGGCACAGCCCCGTGGAAGGCCGGCGGGGTCCAGCAGGCACCGGAGCCCGCCTATAAAACCCTCATTATCGGTTCTCCCTCCCGCAGGGCCGCCCACCCCTTCCTAAGAGCTGGAGACGGAAGCTCCCGCTGCCGCGAGGCTCTCAGCTTGAAACATCGAAAGAAGCTTCTCCCCTGGACGGCGGGGACCTCGCTGCAAGGCATTGCTCCATGGCTCGCCCTTCCCTGCCCTCGCCAGGGAAATGTCCCGCTGTGGCACAACGTGCCGCACACATGGGAGCTGAAGCGGGCGGAGCGGCCGCGCCCGCGGGACTGGCCTATCTGACACCGGCCGCTTGCCATTTGTTCAACACTCATTAACTGCTTTGTCCAAACAAACCCCAGAACATTCTCTTTCCCCCCTACCCCCACATGGTGGTTTGGTTTTCCTTTTCCTCCCAAACCTGCTTCCTCAACTCAGCCCTACTCCACGAAGGTGCGTTCTACGCTGTCCTAAGGAGGCGGGAGGTGAAGGAGCGACGCAGGATAAGCAGGGCTGGTTATTTTGAGTCTTTGTACACAGATACTACTGGAAGTATTTTTTCAGAGTCTTAATTAATACGGATGAGCTGGACGCCGCAAAACCATCCTGTGACCCCCCGGCAGCTCTTCAGCCAGGAGCCTGCGCAGAGCGGTCCTCGGTCCGCCCCGGGCACTCGCTGCCAGCCCCGGGGCACCGCCGGGGCACCCCCGGGCATCGGGTGGCGACCAGGCGGCGAAATAGGACGTTGTTAGTGGGTCACCACCATCAGTCAGTGAAAAGAGCAGTGCTGCACTTTACAGGGCAGACGAGAAAGGGAAACCGTATCTCTGCATTATTTCTGTTTAATTAAAAGTGTCATCAAACACTTCGTGTTCGGACTAATAAACCAAGCAGGGATGAGGAAAGAATGTTTCTTTGTTCCTGTCTCTAGAAGGAGTGGCAATAATTTAAATTAGTAACTGTGGTAATTAAGAGGTCATCTATAGATCAACCCGATACCTGCTATTTCCAAGTTCACCCGGGTCAACATTTACATTAAGTCATTTGTGGTCAATAGAGTCCAATGTATTCTGCCTTAATAAATCAGGGAAATAAATCTTGAATATCGAGTAGACTTCTATATGTTTACCAAAGACTACCAAGACAAGTGGGGCTGCAGAGATGGGAGTCCTCTGGGTTTGCGACCAGAGAAGCAGCTCGTAGGGGAAAGGAGAAGCTGCAGGTCAACCCAGGGGACGGGGGCGATGGCTGCCTTCAGCTTTGACCCCGCTCACAGCGTCAGCCTCTCCCGGGCCAGGGAGCGGAGGAGCTCTGGGCTGCGGGGTACCCGGCAAAGACGGCAAAACTTGTCGAGCTTTGCAAAGGCCAGGGCGGTAAAGGGCGGGAGGAGCTAAGGGTACGCGAGGGCCAACAGATAAGGAAGCGTCCGGGAGCGGAGCTAGGTCCGACCGGGAGTGGGCCTGGGCTCGCTGGGAGCCCCTCCGGAGACACCCGGCCACGGGGTTTTTCGGCGCTCCGAGGCAGTCCTGCGGCGCAGAAGCCGCAGTCTGTTGCAGTGACCCGCAGCTCAGAGTGGGGGATATTAAGCTGCGAAAAGATAAACATTATTTCAAGTCGGATTTGAAGGATTAGGGCTTGTAATAACGAGTATTAGGCCTTTTCGATAGGTTCTTGCAAGGCGACATTTCCGCCCCTCCTCCTTCTCCACTGGAAGGGACAGGTATTATCTGCCCTGGGAACAAAGCGCAGGTCCCCCACGCGTGTCTGCAGGGGCCGGGTCCCGCTCCCTGCCGTGTCCGCCCAGCTCGATGTGAACAGACCCGGCTCCATCCGGCGCGGCTTTGGCAGAGTCCCCGGTGAGGCAGCCCTGCAGTGTCCTCTGGGAATGCCCACGGGGGACGAAAATGGCACGGGCCTCCAGCCCGGAGTTCCGCCGAACTTCTGGCGCTCCCCCGCTGCCCCTGTCCTCGCCAGTCTCCCCAGGAGCACTTGAAGGAGCCGCGAAGCTCCTGGGCGTGGGTAATTAGTCGGGTGCAAGCTTTAGGGTCTTTTTAATGCGGGAACGAAGGTAACCTCCGGGGAGTCTTAAGACTGTTTTTCTGTTTTAATTATTATTATTTATTACTTTTACTCCCCTTTTATTAAAGGTCAAGTGAGCGAGATGCAGATTATCCCTCCCGCCTAGGACTCCCCTGCAATCTGTCACGCCAGTATCGCAAATCTCTCAAAATATAATCTCCAGGAATCATATTCCGAATACTGTTTTGATTAAAAACCAGAGCGGGGATTGATTGAGAACTAATACTGGGAGCGGAGCCCGTGAGCGCCCAGACACAGAACTGCAATAACGGGCTCGCCCGGGTGCTACGGGAACAAATGAAGAAGGCTCCAACGCTATAATAAACATATTTAAACCGTTTTCTGGCTAGGCTTTGCTATGAGGTGGGCTTTTTAATTCCTCTGAGCCCTGCAAGTCAACCCGGGTTGTGCACCAGCACGGGAGCAACCCACCCGTCTCTGCAGGGCACATTCTGAAGGGAAGCTCAAAGACTCTGCTCCCCTGGGGCCATTCGGGGAAACAGGACGGAGGCAGCGCCGCCAGGTCCGGTCGGTGCGAGGCCCTCGCAACCCGGCCCACTGCAAACCCCAGTATGCCTGACCCTCAGCCCGTCCGGGCGAGGGACAGGGCAGGGAGCGCAAGGTGCAGACCCTGGCTCCCCCTTGGAGCGTTGAAGCCGAGATGCCGACGGAGAGCAGCCCCTCTCTTCCCCCCCACCCCAGCCATCCCCATTTCGTTATTAAGGATCGGGTCTCCCCCTTTTCCGCAGCCGCTGGGACGCGCCTGGCACCGGCTGCGCAAGCCCCGCAGTCTCGTATCGCCCCCCAATTAGCACTCGTGGGGACAGGCCGGGGGCTGTGGGGGGGAAGGGCAGGCGGGAGCAGGTGATTGACGCGTCCCCCGCTGGGGTGGGAAGTTTCTAAAACAAAGTTGCCGGGCTAATGGCCCCGAGCGGCAGCGGCGGGGCCGCGCACACTCCACTGCGCCCGCTCAAAGGCAGCGCGACCGCGGGGCCGCCGCCGCATCCGCCGCGATCGCTAATGAAGTTTTGTCAAAGACAATTACGGGCTCGGCGGGGGCAGGAGGCCGCGATGAAAAGGCGGCTTTGTGCGGCCGAGACGGCGCGGCTCCCCCGGCCACCCCCGGCCCTTCCTGCGCCCCCGCGGTGACCCCCGCGCCCGGCCCCGCTCCCCGCAGGGGCAGCGGCCCCGGTGCCCGGCCCCCAGGTGAACGCGGAGACGGGCTGGTGCCAGCAATCAGCCTCCCGGGGCTAGCGTTTGTCAGCCTGATTTACCGACCAGAGAAGCAGCCGGGGAACGCGGAGGGAACAGATACCGGGCAGTCCCCGCCCGACTCCCGACACCCGCACATTTCCCATGAGGGGCTTCTGCCCCCTGCTCCCTCCCCAGACGGGTTGCAGCAACGGATCCCTGCTTTAACCTTGTTGCATCCAGCAAATGGGAATTCCGATTTTGAAAACTGGCCACGAAAATGGCAAAACATGTTTAAATATACGCCAGAGAGACATGAGGGCTCAGACTGTGACTATCTTCAGCTGCAGCTGAAGTGAGAGAGAGGAGGTGTGGAAGAGTTGGACCATCTTCCACTACTTTTCCCATGCTCCCAGCACTAGTCCATGCTCACCTGCTTCCAGCACTTCACCTCCCTCCCATCCCACCTCCCCTCCAATACGGGCAGCACAAAACACACAGGTTCTGCTAGACAGCATAGGGAATCCTTCGGGAGTCATGAGAAGGTCTGGACAACACAAGCAACCACCCAGACTGGCCCTTCCAAGCCTTTTGAAGCACAAATGCCCCTTCAGCAACATAGGAGAAAGGAAAACTTCCCTTGCTCCCCCACTAGCATGTGAGGAGAGTGACTGTGACACTGAATTGGCCGGGACCTCTCACCCCAGCTGGGTGCTGACTGTGCCCTCAAGCAAGTGCCCTGTCCCCTGTGGGTTTCCCATCCCACATTAAAGGGGTGAATTTTACTGGCCTTGCAGCAGCAAAAGCCTTGGGGATCCCTTGTCAAAGGTGGCTACAGCAGAAGGTTCAGCATAATGTGGCTGTTGAGGTTATGAAGCAATGGAAGCAAATTGGTTCAAAAATATCTCAAAAGCTGCACAAGGCCAGGTGTCATTTCAAGTTCAAAGCATCTGTTAAGGGAAAATAATTCTTTTCCTTGTATTGCCTTTTGTTCATTTTTTTTTTTTAAACCTGCTGTTCATCTGAAAATAAATTACAGGCCAGAACAGGTGGATAACATTCTAGAATGAATGATTTAATGATTTGTTTAATCTGGATTCCCTTTCAATCTACTTAGCAGGATGAATACTTTTTTTCTTTTCTTTTTTTTTTTTTTTTTTCCCTAGCCTGAATCCAAAAGCTGGGCTTTTCATCTGAAGAAAAAATATCCTAAATACACCACTCTGCTGCCATCAAGGTGTACTCCTGACTGCCATTAGTAATGCAGCAGTGGTGTTTGTCCTGCTGACAGGCTTCAGGGGAAACCTCAAGAAAACCAAGCAAGTTGTAATTTTCTTTTCTTTTTGCCACCTTGCCTGGGGTGGCAGAAAAGGGACTTTTCAGTTCTCGTGGTACAGGGCAGGTACTCTTGGCTACACTGACCATTCCAAAAAACAGGAAAACAGGTCCATACAAACTGGCCTTCAGACATGTGAAAACTAACTCCAGTTTTTAACAAAAAATGTAACAGCACAGGGTCCTCCACCCCACTAGGATGATTCTTCAAGAGGATCCACTTCTGAATTGTAAATACACACATGATCAATGTACAACATCTAAAAGATGCCTTCTAGAGCGATCTGCTTAATAGAACACCTTAAACTTATTGAACAGCTAAGAAAAAAGTTTATCCTGGGGAGGTCTGATGGTTTGGTCACCATGCTCAGCCAGTACAAGTGCTCCACATACAGCAGGAGGCCAACCCTCTGACAGCAGCACTCAGAATTTCTTGCCAATGCTCTCTTGCAGTGTTTGCAGTAACAGACCTTCCCTGGAGCTCAGGAATGCTTGTGGAGCATGAGTCTCCCTAACAGTGCAGCCGCAGAGCAGCCCCTCAGAGTGAAAAGTGGGTTTTACACCCATAGGACAATGTGAAAAACAAAGCTTTTTTTGAGAAGTGTCACAGGCAGCAGAGGTACAACCAGGGATGGTTCTGCTGCAGTCTTGTACCAGCAGCAAAACAGTTTGCTGGTGCACAGTCCAAATCCAGCAGTGACGAGGGCAGAACAGCTGATTTTGTCTTGAATAATAAGTCCCCAGTAAGACCAGAAGCAGAAAAAAGCCATTCCTGTGAAACATCTGCTATCAGCCCTGGCCAGGTGCCACAGCCTGACTGTCAGGTAACCAGCCCAGGGATGCTGCTGTGCTCAAGACAATGCCTTTGCATGCGTAGGAAGATAATTTCAAAGTGGCTCTAAAGCCACTCAGGGAGTGAGATCAATGCAAAAGTCTGTGAATAATTACAGCATGAAGAAAAGACCTAAAACACAAGCAGCCCATACTGCTAAGACACACAGGTTCAAAATTTTCCCAGGGCAGCAGCAGTTTTGCTGTCCAGCCACCTCCATTTAGCAGTTATTTTCTTTCCCAAAGAAAGGCCAAAACCACTGTGGAGTAACCCCTCTGTCACAGGGGAAGGTGGTACCCCTAACTCATGTATTTTCAGCTCTTTTACACTGCCATTGTTACTTTGACTCCAGCAATTTCAGTACCAGCAAAGTGTTTCTGTGATGTTACCATTCAGAAGAAGAGAAAGGATGAAGCAACCACATTGTGCAGGTCACATCATCAGGCTCCTATCAGGCAGATGTTTTTGCACCAACCCCCTACACACCATAACCTCCATGACAACCCGATGTGAAACAGTGGCACAACACAGAGCACAGGTCACCAGGAGCATGTAAAACCAACAGTGTGAAAATCTCTCCACTAATTCACCTATAAAAACAAGAACCAGCAAAAGTGAAAGCAGAAGGTCTCTTATCTGCAGGGTCAATCCCTTCTGCTCCCTTAAGTGGTGCCACTTCCTCTGAGGCTGCAGTCACCACCAACCCCCCTACTCACCCAGAGCCCCCCCCAGAAGTGTGGGGGAACCTCAGAGCAGAGACATCTTTGCAGACAGAGCTGCTGCCTCTTCCAGCTACCTGAGCTCATTCTCCCAAGGGCTACAAAACCAGGGGCATCTCAGACCTCTCCCCAAAGGTCTGTCAGCTCAAGAGCTCAGCAGCTTTTACCAGTGCTGACTAAAAACTGCAGGTTTTTAATCTTTGACTGATACTGCAGATACAGAAAACTAAAGACTTACAAAATCATTGCACAATTGGGGAATGATAGAAAACCATGGCAGGTAAGAGTTAACACAGACCAGGATGAGGAATTTTCTATAAAGAGAAATAATTTCTTAAAACAAATCTCAAATGACTGATTTTTTAAATAAGAAATTCATATACTAAATATTTTTGTAAACCTTCAGTAGCCAGAGTAATGTAACTAATGCAGTACCAGTTGCCTTAGCTGAGGGAAAGGTAGTTTCTATAGGCAGGATTTCCAATTTCTCCCCAGGTATCAGAGTAGAGCTGATAAACCTCCTGCTTCCATTTCACAGCACCCTTAGTGAGCACATCTCAGAAGAGACACTATATTCAGGGGCACATCTGCCTATCTAAGATTACAATTTACCTGTAGAAAAATCAATTGCCAGTAAAACTCTTCAAGTATCCTCCAGAATTCAGAATTGTAACATATATTATTCTATTCCCTGAACTTTCCCATAAAATATTGGCTTACTCAGTATTTTCTAGCAGGAAATTAATAAAACTTGTCCCAGTTCCTCTCAATTACAGCAATAATATAACCTCATTTTCTCTTCATACACATTTAAAACTCAGGCTACAAATATAATACATGGTATTTCATAAATGAAGCAGACATAATTACAGTGTGGGAGCGTAGTCTCAGGGACAGTTGTACTTTGAGCACAACTCCAAAAAAATAGGAACAAGGGTCACTTTTCACCCCAAATCCTGTGTATAATAGAGGGCTGCACCACCTCCAGCTCCACTCAGGATGGCATTAAGATGGATTTAACTTGCAAAGGCTCACAAATGGCACTGTAAGGGCTGAGGAGAACCAGGACCCAGCAAGGACTCGGTATCCCCACTTCTTTGTGGAACACCACTCTCAGTACAGAGATGCCCCAGTCTCAGTCTGAAGGCTCTCTGGAGTGGGATGCAGGGCTTGCTGCTCACTGTCCCTTTCACTGCTCCCTCTCAGGTCAGGCTGATACAGCTGATAACTCAAATCTGTAACTGTGATTACAAAATTAGCACCACTTGAATTACTACTTCTGGAATTTGGTGCACTACAGGTTTATGGGCTATTGTTTTCTAAGCCTCACTGATACTCAGTGCTTTTCCCTCCAGGGAGAACTGTGACATAGTCTAGTGGGTTTTCTCTTAACTGCTGTAAGGATGTCACCAGAGCTTCACTGCACAGACCTGAATTTCAGAGCTGTGTTTTTGCTTATGGCAGCCCAAACAGCCCAGTCATGAGTGCAGCAGTCTGTGAAGGGACCCTGAACATCATCTGTCGCATGGTTAGTTCCCTCAGACTCTCCCCAGAGAAAACTCTGTGCACACTATTTGTTTTCAGAGCATGCTGGATTTGGTTCTCCAGAATAAAACTTTGGGCCTGATTTCTTACGGAATAAAAGTTGGATTCGTTGTGGGAGAGCACAGACATCTGCCCACTGCTGTACAATTTCTTAACTTGACTGGGACATCTCAGCCAATCCCTAGCATGAAGATTTGGGCTGAGATATCCCAGAATAAAACTTTTTCTAAAAGAAAAGTCCTCCATCTCAAATGGAGAGCAAAGTTTCTCCCACTGACACCCATAAAGCTACAGAGCTGCTTTCCTCTCTAGAGGAACCTGGATCAGCTGTGCTCCCGAGTCAGGCAATTTACTGAAATGCCTGAAGTCCAGAGGGATTAGTCCCAGCCTCAGGGTTGTACTCATCCCCTGTGATCACCCAAACTGGTTAGGAATGGGGTGTTTGTTCCTTTTTTCCCTCCATGCAATTGCTATGACTGATCTTGCCAATCACAGCACTGATGAGCACAACTGAAAACATAACCCAAAAGATTTTTTTATACAAACTTGTGATGTGCAGTACTGGGGGAGGGAAGTTAGGCTTTAAAGGACTAAAATGTTTTTTCAGCAACAATTATTTGAGAGAGAAAGTAGGGGAAAGACAGAGGGGAGTGAGAAATTAAACTCCCCTAAACCAGAAGGTATAATGAAAACTCCACTTGAGCTCCCTCATTTTCTTCCATCCTTCCAGCCAGGTCCACTGACATGTCTATAATGCTCTGTTAGTGATGGCTATTCTTCCAAAGCCTGGATCATAATTTTACCCTACATAAAGTGAAGAGAAAATCTATATATTTTCCTCCATATATTGTCAGGAGAAGTGAGCAGGACCTGCCAAATTCCCACTGCAGCTCACAGCAAGTTCCACTGCACACTGTCAGCTCTGTGGCCAGTTCCAATGTCTAAAGAAAGAAGCACTACCCCTCTGTAGTGCTTAATACATTGCAAAGGATACGGGTTGTTTGCTCTGAGGTAAGGTTTCAAGAGTGCTGTGTGTTTTTAGGAGTGATATACCTGTTTATTACATTGATAAACGGCACATTTTTCCTACTTGACTTGTCAGGGCCTGAGTGATCTGGCAGTAAAAGTGACCTGATACTGCCACTTACCTCTTATTGATGTCTTTTCAGGTTCACCTTTTATTTGCATAAATGAGAAACAGAAAGAAACCCCTATTCTTTAACAGAATCCCACAGGATTGCCTTAGGAAGGCTGATGGATGTTGCAGACACACATCTCCCCAGGTACCACACCAGTAACAACTTTTGTCCCTGCACTCTTTACAGACGCCCGGTGGGTGACCCCTGGCCCCGGGTTCAGCCGAGGCAGAGCTGACAGCTCAGGGTGTTTGCTCAGGCCCAGGACTGACACCTTTGCACTTTGTTGGGAGAACTTTAATTTCTGTAACTAACCTTGCAAAAAATACGGGACCTGTAGGTGCATGACAATAAACATAAATACACCTCTGCCTTTAAATAGGCATTTTTCTCAATTTAAAGAACTTTAAGCTTTCTTACAGTGGCAGGGACAAGAATAATTGTTTCTAAAAGAAAAACCAGAAAGGCTGCAGGCACTTACGTATCACAGGCTTGCAGCTTGGGGTTTTGTCTCAGTGTTGCAAAGGTTAACAGCAGTATTCCACAGCTGTTTTTCGCTTTACCAGATCTTAAAATAAAAGACCAGTTAAAAACAAAACTGAGAACCATTTTTTTGTTGCTTAATTTCACAAGGAAAAACCCCAGTGAATATATTAATGTGAGACTTCCTCAGGGAGAGGACTTTGCCAGGGTCAAACCAAAACCTTCAGAGACTCTTTTCTCAGAAACCTGATCACCACCATAAAGTTCTGGCAGTTGACCCCTCCAAAATTTAAGACATTTCATATTAATTTCCATAGTACTCCCTCACACCTTTGCAGAAAAATCTTGTGGAATTAAATGGAGGATGAAGCTAACAGATTAATTTCTATTGATCTTCAAAATCCATATTTCCCTGTTCTGTGCACTCCATGGCAGTGTTTTATATATACACTTCTGTTTCATTATATCAGACAGTTCCAAAGTCTTAAAAGAAATTATAAGTGTTTTTATAATTCATAGGATTTTTTTCCCCATAAGGCGTTTCTCTTCCTTTTGTTGATAGTTTGGGAGGAAACATCAGCAGTACAAAGAAATGGTGCTGAAAAAAAAAAAAAAAAAACCAACCCAAAAAACAACCTACCCCAAAAGAGATGCTGCAAAACAACAAAAGAAATGAATACAACCAGGAGGAGAAAGCTCTGCAAGGGGGTCCCTGGTGGAAAGAAGTGAATGGAGTTTTACACACACAGACAGTTACAGTTTTTGATAACCAGAAATCCACTCTTTTACTCTTTCTTTCAATTTGAGTCCTCTCATCTAGGAATCCTCTTTTTGTTGTACACCAACATTTGGGGCAAGCTCAATGTTTTTCTTTACTGACTGCTCGAGTGGGACTCGGGGACCTGGGGAAGGTGGGCTCTGCAGTCCTGCACTCCTTGTGTTCAGAAACTCACCTGGTTTACAAATCATGCCAGAATTTGAAAATAAAACAGAACAAAACAAACGAAGAAATCAAACTCCAAACTTTGTGCATTTCTTGACATGACATTAACTTTCTCCTGACCCATTTATCTGTGTCTGTACGTCTCGTACTTATGGACAAATGAGTAATGAGCACTGTGACCCAAAAACCCAGCAAAAGACAGAAGAGAAACCCCCTGCATTTACTTTCAGGCTTATAAAAATTAATATTTATGGATAAACCAAAATGGGAGTGATTGGGTCAGTACAGAAGTTTTGGCTGTTTACAACTCCTATCCTTGGGAAGTCTGCAATGAGCTGGAAAAGGTTCAGATTCTGTGAGCATCCTCCCCCTGCCAGCTCACTATAGACAACCAGAAGTTGATTCACAGACTGGTTCCGGTTGCAGAAGGACCAGATTTGTTACTGTAACATTTTCTACTACTTTGCTCAGTTCTTTTTTGATGACACCTAACCATGTCACTGATGCCCCAAGGGCAATGAAACCAATGGACCCTTGCACACCCTTAAAAAAACCCCCGAAATGTCACAAACCACTGCCTGACTTGGAACATTTCCCCCTCGTTATGATCAGTCTGACAGGTACCTGAACATTCACTAATTGTGAGGTATCACTGCCACTGAGACTTTGTCCCCCACCACCCCCAGACCCCAGTCTCCTCCACGGCAGCAGATTGCCCTGGTGACTAAATAACTGCTGGCCCACTGGCTCTCAGTCTCTCCACCCTAAAATCCCTACTAATAAACATCCAAGTGAAAAAGAGCAGCCACCAAACAGCAGAACAGACCAAGTAGGACACCAGCAGAATCCCAGGCTCTTATTTTCTAAGAAATCTTGAAAGATTAAAGAGCACAAAAGCCCACTCTCACTTAAGAGCCAAAGAAAAAAATGAGCTGGAGGATATGGCTGGCTTCAGGCTGCACTGCACGGGGGAGGCTTGGTAACACCAAGAGAGATGTCAACAGCTGCAGAAGCATTCAGCATTAACTGCATAAACCCTCCCACCACGTGGCTAACCTCCTCCTGTAGTTGTCCTTTTGCTGTCTCCATCGCTTTTGTTACTAAGTGGATTAAAGCCAAAGCAGATGCATCGCAGGGCACTGAGCATCAGGCTGACAGCTCCTTGAAGTGCTGGAGCAGTTTTGTGCAACCCAAAAAGGAGACAGAGGTGGCACAGGGCATCACAGCCAGGTAGGTGCCAGAGAAAATCCTTATAGGCTGGAGGTAAAGCAGGAATATATGAACAATAAGGAACACACTGGAACAAAGGAGGAATTAAGCACTAGATCAGACGATGAAAGGAGATGGTAAATTCTCCATTTCTTGACACCTCCACATCAAGACCAGGTGTCTTTCTTGAGGATGTACTCCAGTGGTTCCATTCAGCTGCCAGAGCATGGTCTGGCCCATGGCATGGGCCAGAAGATGGGAAAGAACCTGACTATCCTTCCTTGCCCTGAAATATCCATAAAGCAGCATTATCAGCCTTCTTTGGGAAAAAAAACTTTCCTTAATTCTAAGATGATTTTGGTTTTTGGTTGTTAGGGGTTTTTTACCTCTCATTCAGGGACCTGCATGCATATTACAAAAGAGCAGCACTCCACTCTCATATGAGTTCAGTAAAGACTAATCTGGAGGGCAAATATTGCAAAATATTTTCTACCTTAACCTGTGTGTGCAGTTTGATGGACATTTTTGCAAGTATTGTAGCAAAAGCAAATAAATGGTAGGAATATCTGCAGAAACAGTGGTGCCCAAGCAAATAATGAAAAACCTGAAGGAAAGCAAGTTTTGACTACGTACTTTTGCCTATTAGCCCTGGAGTCATATTTAGCCATGCAAAGAAAAAAAGAAAAAATCTAACCTTCTTGTTTACTGCCCAGACAACAGCCCATTAAAATCACCCTCCCTGCTACAGCAGTAGTACATATTTACAGGGATTGGGGCTGATTTTGATCAGCCATACCAAACCATGCCTCAACCCATTTCATACTGATTAGAGTCTGGTCATATTTTAAGTGTCTATGAAATTATGCAAATGGAATCTGTACCAGAAAATCAGATTGCCAGATAATTGACCATTAATCTTTGATAAAAGTTTAAAAAAATTAAAGCAATCAGAAGTCAGCTTAGCGTACAGTCTCTTGGGCCTTATTTTGGTCGACTAAGTCTGTACACTAAGCTGATTTCTGATTGCTTTAAGTTGTAAAAATTGCTTTTTAACCCATGGATATCAATGAGATTGCACCTAGCCTAAGTTGGGGCTGAATTTGATCTGCTGTGTGCCTTAATCACAGTATATTTTTGTTAAAACCCAGTATTTGTGTGGATCTGTGGATCCTGATTCGTTCAAGCGCACGGTAATCTCCCCCTAAGCCTGTCAGAATACAGCAGGTTCATAATGCTGGGAGCAGAATCCAATTTATTCATAAAACACCAGAATGCTTTAACCAAACTGTTCTTTTGTGGTAAGCCCCCTCCCACCTGGCTGCAGCAGACAAAGGCTCCCACGACAGCCAGTGGGAAAGGGAGAGGATAACAATGGCATGGGGACTGTCACGCTGTCCATCTGTCTGTCCGTCCATCGGGCAACTGACCCAATCCACTTGTCTGTTCCACACAACCAAAGGCACCGTCGTGCCCCATCCTGCAGTCTGTGGTGCTTACTTTGGGAACTAGCTATGGCTCCATGATTCCCAGGAAAGTGTAATCCTGTGACAACATTCCAGGCCATTAACATTCTCCCAATTAGCATGTATAGCACCTGCTGGGTGTTTAGTGGCACTCAAGGAGCACAGGCTCTAAAACTTCCTTTCCTCTGAGACCCCCAATGAAACAGAAATCCCACATGCTTGACTGGGATGTTGGATTTGCTTTGCACCGACTTAAGAAAAGCAAAGCATCTTCTGTTGAAAGACTCCCTGTGCAAGCCTGGGCAGCTCATGTTCTTTGGGACCCCTCCCTCCCCCCACCTATTTGTGATCCCCTCTCTGTCAGCACCAGGAGCCCTTGCAAGGAATCACAGCCAAACCACATTTGGTGTCACCTCAGCACAGGACAGAGATGATCTTAGAGGCAAGGGCTCTACAGTCTGACTCACAAAAGGAAGCCAAAATGTCAGACAGCCAAAACCACACTGGCCAACACAACAGAACCACCCAAACCAGCACAGAGGGATTGATGTCAAAGGGACACTCAGATTAACTCTGAGTAAACCAGAGAGGGTGATTTATCATGGAACTTTGATTTTTCCATTAAGATGGATTCTAGGATATCAACAAAATTCGGGTGTACAGTCCTGTGCTGCTCCTTCATATGCAGAGCCAGAGAGCTGGTCACAAGCCAGGGGCACACCCCACTCTCGTACCCCCACTCTCCTCCCTTTTCTTAGGAGGGCTGGTGGCAGCTGGAAACCATCACACAACACAGAAGGTGGTTGCCCACTTTTTCAGGCCATTTACTTTGGCCAAGCCCCAGAACAAGACCTCTTTCTGGAGGTCCTGTCTGCAATCCTGCTCATAAACAGGATTTGGGAGCTGGCAGGTACCCCAGCTGTCTGTGTCTCCCCAGCCTCAAAGGGCAGGCACCCAATCTGCATGAGTTGTCCCTGCAAAACCACGGGCAGATTGCTGCATATGGTCCTTCTGTGGCTTCCAGGGAGGGGAAAACCAACCAACCTGCATCACAGGTTTCAGATTCATCAAGAATTAAAAGCTTTTGATACAATTACTCGTTAAGATAATTAATACATAGAACAGACTGCTGGGAAGGGGTCCATCATTCACTGTGCTCTAGGATTCCTAGATAATAAACCACCCAGAATTCTTTAATTCAACTGAGAACTCATGGGTGAAAACATAAAGCTAAAATCCATGCCCTGCATTACACACGTGGCCAGTCTACATGCTCATAACATTTTCTCCCAGGATAACAAAGTCATTTTGCTGATGTGATGGAATTTTTTCAAAATACAGAAGCCAAATCACCTTCAACTCCCAGGGATGCTGCAGTAATGAAGTTTGCCACAAGTTGGTAGAGATCCAAATGTTAGAATACTGTTGCTACAGCTGTCCCCAACACCACCATCACACCTAATCAGCATGGGTAAATGCAGAAGCCAGAGAGCAACAAAAAATCATCAACTTATATTTGAAAGAAGAAATCCAAAATTTCTCTAAGATACCCTTGTGTAAACCATGTGAGCTACACCAACATCACCTCTGCTGGGTTTCCCCTTTCACCTTCCTTCATAAAATTGTGTGTTTGATTTTATAACTTTTGGTCTAGTGCATAGTAGGAGGTGACTGTATTACTGATAATTGCTGATAATTTGGGGGCAGAAGTAGTCCATGGTACCTTGTTTTATTTTTGCAGAAAAGCTTCTTTGTTTTATAAAAATTAGAAGAACTAACCACCTTCATTCTTTGGCATGTAGCAAGGATCTAATTAGATCGTTTCTGATGGCCATTTGAAAACTTTTGAGAATATTTGAAAAAGAGAACGTATGAGCCCCCATGCACACAGCATAAAAATCCATCTCCCAGTGCTCAGAAATAGCAAAAAATAACTCTTTCAGTGTGGATGGAAACACTACCACAACCACAGAGTCACAGCCATTGCTTCTAAAGCATCTCTCATCCAGTTGCAGGGCTGGGCTGCAGCCAGGTGGATGCTGTGCCATGCACATGCTGCTCTCTGTGAACTGCAATTCGTTGTTCTGTTCTTCCAGACATCTCAACAGGACAAAAAAGCCTCATCTAAAACTACTCCCTACTGATAAAGAACTACAGGACCACCATAGTGAAACTAAAGACACTTCAAAATGTGCTTCAGGATGCTCAGGGAAGCATTCCTGGGTTAGCAGTGCAGTTTTACCTGATTGTTTCAAACTTTCAAAATTTTCACAAGAAAGTTAGTTCTTGCTTGGTTGTGTGCATGAATATTCTTGCCCATCCCTTCCTTTCACCAGTGACCCAGAGGCATATGGGACTGGAATTTCTCCCCACCTGCTACACCCTGACCATGGAAGTAGCAGAGCTATTGGCAGAAGGCTTTGCCAGAGGAGGGGGAAAACAGAAGACTCTAAAGTGAAGTTTTACAGTCACAGGAAAAGGTTCCCTGGATTTACCTAAACCTCCTTGGCAGTGAATATGTTAACAGTTGACTGTAACTGGAGAGAAACAAACTGCTTGGATGCTGGCAGCAAAAATGCTGCTTTGTCCAATTCCTACCGTGCCAAGCTCCTCCACCCTCTCTCAGAGCAGCATTTAGACAAATGCCAACATTTTAAAATTTAGTGGCCCCATCATTATTAATTCATTTGGTATTCATTGTAACAACATTAATCACAGTACACTGCAGCAGCTTTAGTACACATGTAATGTGTGCTTTCCCAGAATTTCCCTGCAAAATCTCTGACGTTGCTAACAATGTAAAGACAAGGAGACATCACAACCGAGCAAAACAATAATAAACAGGCAACTTAATAAATCATTATTCTGCCCGCAAGTATGTTAAAATATAAACTCATTTGGAAGCTAGAGGAAAAAACAAATGCAATAAGTGAGATCAGTAAGTTTGAGGCTTTTCAGTTGTAACAAAGAAACAAAACAGCATGCTAATATGACATTTACAAATAATACCTAACCACAGCCTAATTAACTTATTGTGTGCTTACTAAACTAGCATACATATTATATTAGAAGAAAAACACTTATTTGTTCTGTTGCTAAGAAACTTCAGACATTTGCATATTTAACAAATTGTTAGTGTTTTTAACCAGAACCCATCACTATTTATAAAAAGACAAATTTAAACCATGAGATCAAAGACACAACATTAATTTTTCTTTTGTCAACTGTCTTTGTTCAATGGCTCAAAGAAGCTGTTTTATAGCTGCCTGATACATAATGAAACATCTGGTATTATTCTGAATTACAGCAGAACCCACTAATAGTCAAGGGCTTTTCTTTATTTCTCATACACCAGGCAGCACACCACAGGGACCAGTGCAGCAGCACTTGCAGAACTTGCCTTTGAAATGGCTGCAAGGTTTTTCTGAGGAGTTTAGGATCCATCTCTAGACCAGGAATACCTCTAACTTTGTTTCTTTTCAAGGCTCCAGATGGCAGCTGATTTTAGCTGGTCTGATAAGCTCCAAGAAAGGAAAGCACAGTGAGCGAGGCAGTGAAGGAAGCCCAAGGGTTATCTGCTAGCTGGCAGATGATGGTGGAAGCTGCACTGCTGCTCACTGTGCCCATGGGTCCCTCCTGGGGGACAGCCACCCAGGGCAGTGCTGGGTCACTATTTTACACGTGGTCAGCAATGTCATTTTCCAGCTTACCAGGGACCAGCATGATGATTCCATCTCTTTCTCCCATCCCACTGGACACTCAGTGACACAGTGAGGGGCCAGCAGAGTCTGGTGTGGGCTATCTCAGGCACATCCCCAGCCTGCTGAGCACCTTGTGCCATCATGACCAGATCCAAAAGTGGTCTTGCTATGCCACCTCTAACACAGACATTTTCTAGGAGGAGGAAGATGAAAAAGGAAAACAAAGAGACACTGGAAGGAAACCTGAAAACTCAAAGAGCTGGAACAAACCCAATGTAATCTTAATTTCTCTGTCTTTGGGCTACTTAAGGTGGAAAGGATGTCACAGGGAGTCAGAGGTCTCTTCAGGAATCTGCCACAGGGATTGTCAACCTTGAGCTGCTCTTCCCACCCAGCAAACATGGGCAGTAGTCAGGTGTCTCCTTCTGCCCTTTTCCTCCCTGTTATGTTTCTCCTGATAAAAATCCAGGACCAAGGAATTCCGTGGCCTGACAATATCCTACTACATTCTTGGGAGCAAGTTTATAAAATTCGTACTTCTTTCTCACTCAGCTAAATAATTGAAATGAAGGACTCCCAAAGAAAACTTCCTGTGACAGTCAAAACCTTTACTTATAACAGTAAAAACTGGAAAAAAAATACTTCTGCCAAACTGTATCACTAACCAAAAAAAGGTAATGGTTTACCTAGTCAGCACCGAGAGAGGTTTCTGGACGATTTTAAAGATTTACAAAACAAAATCTCCTTGCAAGGGAAAACAGTTTGTAATAGCTTTAGTAACAATCATGGACAAACTAAAAGAGCCCAGGCAGCAGTTCAAGGTGTGCAAGGCTGAGGATGACTCTGCAGTCAAGAAGAGCCACGTAAGATCACAGCACCAACCCCAGGTTTGGATGCAACCCACTTCAGCTCTTCCCTGTGCCCAAAGAGCTCTCACCCATGGCACACAGAAGGGAGGGGATTTTTGGCAAGGCTGGGCAGGTCCTGCCAGCTCTGCCCCTCAGGGAGGAGCAGCACTAAGTCCCTCACAGCAGGAATGCTGTTTCCAGGGGTCTGCCCCACAGGAATAGATCACTTCACACTAAGGGGTAAGGCTGGAAGAACACGTACAAGAAGAATGTGCTCATTTTTAAAGCCTTTGTGAGTTCAAAACCTCCACACAAGGCTTTGGCCCACAGTGACTTTTGTCTGTTAAAATTTCAGGCAGAAGGCTGTGTATGACATGAATTCAGCTGTGACTCTGTTGCCTTGTTAAAGGCTCAGGGTGTTCCATGAGAGCATTCTCTGCTTTTCTAGCCTGTGTTACTTAAGACAAAATCAACTTTTTCACAAAAAGTTTACCGTGCTAGAAGGTGCCCCCATGGGACACTGTAGCTGTAGAGTGATGGAACACGCACAAAAAAACCTTTCCTCAGTTCTGCCTGGTTGCAGGTACAGAGCTGCCCACCTCTCCAGGTCTCAATTGCCCTTCCTGGAAGTGCAGCCCAAGAGGTGCCCAAGGAGTTTCAGGCAACAACCAAATTCCAGGCATGTGCTGGATATGCAGCCAAGTTGTACCAACCAACCTCACTGGGAACGCTACCCCTGTCAGAATGCCTTAATACAAGTTTTATGTTACCATCATGCAGTACCTCCTCACTGGAGCACTACAGCATTTCTAATCCAGCTGCTTTCTTCAGAAGAATAAAGTCAGTCAAAGGTATGTTTTGGCCTTGATGGACAGCTGTAGTTGGTGGTGGCACACCCAGAAGGGAACACAGCACCAAAAGATTAAATTCATAAAGTTACAAGCATTTAATTTTGCATTTTCAGTACACACCATTCAAAACTCAAACATTTTGAAAAAATAAAACACAGCAGATCTATTTCAAGCATGTAGATAATACACGAGTGACCATCTCCCAGCCATTTGGTAGGGAAAGTAGGTTTTCACTTTTCAAAGAGCTCCAATTCCTAGTAGCTTCTGAGTGTTGTGATCTCAGGCACAGTTCTCCACCCATCAGTACCTTACACGAGAGGATAAATTTGCCTTTTTAAAAACTTACTGGACCCCTATTAGTACAAGAAAAACAAGTAACTACTGACTTGGAAGCAATATATAGCTTTACTGGTCAATAATCTAATTCATCAGACCTTGAATACGAAATATACATTTCCCAGAGCTCAAAAATTTACATTCTCTAAAACAACCCTAAAGTAACACAGTGTCCGGTGGAGAAAATCTCACAGAGAAACCAAATTCAGATGATACTGAGATGGACTCTCATCTGAGTGACATCAAATGTCAATTTAGTGCTTAAGCAAGAAGTGGGCTGGATTTGTGTGCAGGTCAGACATGAGCTCTTGTCTGTTCCTTCACTGACCTTCACAGGAAGGGGTGCAGAGAAGTCTTGCCACAACAGAAACTCCTCACTGCACCCACTGATGGCTAAAGAAGGAAAGTCCACTAGAAAGCAAGCTGAGAAATCCTCCTGCAGGATCTAATTTGGATGAGCAGGACAAAGACTCCACCAAAGAGCAAGAGGGAAAAATTATTAGTGACTGTGTGCACTAGGACATTACATAGCTCTCAGCACGTGTACTCCCCAGCATACCCTCAGCAAAAGCCCAGCTGGATTCAGCACTCAGACACATAACCTAAAGCTGTCTGGGTGGTTTTAATTTATCCTCTCGGTGCCAGAGCAAAATGTGTTTTTAATGGGGGGCAGTGCTGCAGGGGCAGGGGGAAGTGGTGTCACTAGGTTTTTCCTAGAACTCTCCCCCTCTTTCCTAGAACTCTGCCAGCTCTGGGGTAGCAGCACTAAAGGCTGCACAGGGTATTACCAGAAAAATCACAAAATGCTGTTTGAACTTTCACATTTTGACGCCACACCAAAGTGGGTCACTGGTGTCCTTCTTGCATTCAGAGGGCAACATTTACAGTGACAGAGAGAGAGGCTTAAGGAGATGAGGGCACCTTTATACTCTGCATGTATGTGCAAATTGAAGTAAAAAAAAAAAAATCCCTCAGGAGAGTGTGGAGAGAAGGCAAGGTGAGAAACAGTTAACATGAAATCGAGTTGGTAATTGCAGGAAAATCACTGGGCAATTTCAGGGAGGTTCCCTTTCCCTGCATTTGTAACTGTGTCAGCACACATGACACCCAGCACAGAGCTTGCTCCATCTGCATCCCTGTCAGGCAGTAGCTCACCTTTCAGACTGCACGTGTTTCCACAGTCCCGTGTTTCCCTCATGTAAACTTTAACCTATTCCACACATGAGCAATGCCACAGGCAGTCCAGATTTTCTGGCAGAACATTGTGGCAGGGACAATTAAGTTAATTCTCCTTGAATACTTGCATTTAAATTATCCCACCAATCAGTTATCAAGTCACCCCATCATTATCCATCTCTGTTTTCATTTATACAGTTTACTATGTCTTTCCAAATTTTGGAAGCTTTGCAGTAAAACCAGAGCAAATATATTAAATCAATATTTATACTGACTTTATATTAAATCAATAAATTCATCAGTTATTTGATAATTTCCTGTGGCAAAATCACAGATATTGGATCTAGGAGCTACAAGCAAGAGGATGGCTTCTTGTTTGGAAGTGAAGAGCCATGTTGTTGCACATTAAAAAAAGAAAATTGTAATGAAACCTTCATCATAGGGACATATATCTCACCATCCATCATCTCCAAACATGCAGGCTTGGAAATGAAAACCTGCCTGCTTTTAATTTGATGGGCTGAGCGTACAGCACTCCCATCCTGCTGGGGGGAGGGGAATGGGGATTTATTTATTCACATGCCTGCAAATAGACAGGTACATTTTGGAGCATCATCTTGCCACTAAACCCTCAACCACTTATTTGAAAGCCACCCTGAATCCCGTGCCCTTGTCTCCTGTCACACCGAGGGCTCCATTGTTTGCTCTCATCAGGGCAGGGGGGGCTCTGCTCTGCACTCCTCTCCCAGGCTGCACAGCATCTGCTACATAGGGGGTGGGGTATTTCCTTATTTATTTATTTATTTCCCCAATTTTGTTTCTAATCTCTGCTTCTTTGTGGTTTCCTGGAGTCGTCCTGACAAAGCCACATATTCTGTTCCTGTTCTCTATAGCACTGGAGGGCACTGCAGAACACATGAAATTTGTTTCTAATTTTACATCTGCCAAAAAGCATTCCAGGGTTACAAATATATGCCAGCAAAATTGGTAGGGTCTATCCCACTAATGCCACAAAACAAACAAAGCCAAAAGGAAATAAAAAAGACTAAAATACAGCACAAATATTTTTGCACTTCTTTTAGATTATGAAGCCTTTCCTTTTCCCCCTCCTTCTCCCACATTATACCCAAGTTAAGCTTTCTGGTATTACATATTTATCTGTTTATATTTAGAAAAAAGAACTGCAAGAAAATGAGAAGCAACGACTCGATTTTCCCTCTTCTGCAAGTCTCATACATGAGGAGATGCCTAGAAACACCTTCAGCCAGAAGCAAATGGAGGGTGAGTCCCTCCCTGATACATCACTGAAACACTGAAGGTTTCAAGCAACCGGCCAAAATCCTGATGCTCCAAAATCAATTGAAACTCCAAGACTGATCTCAGCTACGTTGCTCCCATTTCCATATGCATTGTGCTTTATAGCAACTATTTCTTCCCATCATCGCAGCTTTCTAAGTTAACAGAAGAGCTAAATTATCCTCAACGTTGTAACCACGGCAGGGCAAGTCCTGAGGTGGCCTTTGAGGCAGTGAGAGCAGCATCCCAGCAGGGACAAAGCCACCGGGGCTCAATAGCAGGGCCAGCTGGGGACAGGCAGCACTGCAGCCACCGTCTCACTGATTTCTGCCCCAGGTTTGAAGCTGGGGTTGTGCTCTGGTGTCTGACTGACTCTTACCTACTCATAAGCAGCAGCTCCCAGCCTGGCTCAGACTGCACAACTGTAAATGTCAACAGACCAAGGAACACAACTTCGGGTTTATTTTCATTAGTAGTAGCATGGTGTCATGGCATGGCAATGCTCTGCAAGTGCTAATTAAAGACTTTGTCATGAGGAACTTAAAGGAACATTTCAGAGCTGGATATATCTCTGCAGTTTGGGTGTATGAGATAAAATGTAATACAATAGATATTCCATCACTTTCTACAAACCATGAAAGGGACTTCTGTGTTTTCACACTCGCAGAACTTTGCACTAAATAAAAATATACAGCTCCTAATGGAGACCATCAGATCTTGCCTGGCCTGGCCTGAAGGTGTCCATCAGCTGGGCAGTGTGGCTGTGAGTGAGCCAGGGCTGCAACTAGAGGAACATTGTCAGCCAGCACAGGTTGGGTGGTTACAGACAGGAGACAGAGCAGTTGGCTCCATCTGATTCCCAAAAGCCCACACCACAAAGTTAAGACACAGTTCACTCCACTAAAACACGCTGGGAAAATTTAGCCTGAGCTACTCAAAAGTCATCAATTTATGTATGATTCTCAATTCAATACTTCAACCATTTCCACAAAATTTCCCCCTGTGATCCAATATCTCCATTCAGAACCTGATCCAAAGAGCAAGCTGCTTTTCAGATTGCATTACAGAAATTTTACAGGGCTGAACTGGAAAAACATTTTTCTCAGTTGTGTTTGGCCCTTCATCCCCTTGACTTCCCCAGTGATCATTCTCTGTGAGAAATCTCAACTATTCAGCCTTGTTAGAGACTAATCTGCCAGCATCCACACGTGCACAGCGTATCTTGTACTGTACAAAATGTCTTTTACAATAAGGATTATGGGCTAATAAGCTATATGGTGCTGCAAATCTTTCCGGCCTTTACTTTTTAGCTGTTGTATAAGAGTCATATTTCCTAAAAGGAGAAACATATGGATTGTATCTACCCAGCCCTGGATGATCACAGAGTCTGCTGTTGAAACGTATTTAGAGAAAAATAAAGTTCTCTATAGGTGAACTGTGAGTAGAATAGATTTCTGGGGGAAGTCCCTCCTGTCTGGAGTGAAAAATATTAAAGGGAAAAAATTAAAAAGGGGTTCTCTTGGAGTAAGCTGAACCTACACACTTACTGTTTGTGGGCTTATATGCTTTGAAAATATTTTTATTGAACTTGTAGGATTCTAAAGTGAAAATGTTATTTCAAAATTCCTTGTTTGGACCAGGCTTTTGGGAAAAGGAGCTCCTTGCTTGAAACAGTTCAATACATTCCACCCAAAGCATTTCTCTCCTTCTCTCCAGGCACCACTGCTTCTCCAGTTATTTTATACACTCTACTGAAAATACTAGGGAAAATAAAACCATGAGCAAGCCACAAGCAGGTCTAGTTCTAGCCCCCAAAAGACAGACTTAAAAAGATGTGAAGACTTCATTTATATCAGTAACTACTTATTATATGCAAAGCTTCACTGTTTTCAACTTTTCCTCCTAACTTTGACATAAATACATGGCCTTCTGCTAACTGTTCATCTCAGTTTTCTTATCCATAACACAGGGATAATAATACTGGCTCTCCGTGCCTCAGTGGAGGGGATTAGTTGGTATCTACATGGATCCTGCTTGTATAAAGCACAATAATTATTGCCTGAATTCTGGTATCTCCTCCAGTAGCCTTGAAATGTATCATATGCCTTCTGATCTCAAAATTTAAAAATAACTTCAGTATTTAAAACATTTTAGGTTTGCTACATCAGAAAAAAAAAAATCTACAGTCACCAACAGGGAAGTTTGCAGAACAGTGCAGAAGCACACCACATCCTCAGGACATGATAACAGAATATGAATCCAGATACAAAATTTGCTTCCTTTCCTAAGTGATCAGTGCCAGACCACTGGCACACGAAGCAGTACATCTGCCATATTTCAGTGATATCACAATCTCCAGTCCTGTCCGTTCAGGAAAGAAGGAGTGAAAAATAAAACAATCCACACATAAAAAATAAATTAAAAAAATAAAGCCTCCCCACATTTCCCTCCATACTTGCCTATCTCTTCTATAATAATTTGTTTAAAGATCATTCTTTTTAATAGTTTGCAAGTCATCCCAATCTGTATTTTTACATCTGCAGCTTGAGTTCCAGCTTTAATTCTGGATGCCTATCTTTTTGTCAGTTTATTGCAGAAACAAGATATGAACTATATATATATTTTTATTGAGAAAGATAAACATGATTTGTAAAATGAGTCAAATTAAAAATCGATTACACACTAATGGGCTTTAATCAATACATGAATTTAACTAAAAGATGGGGGGGGGAATAGAGGAGGAAAGATGGAATAGTACTTTAAAATAACAGGACTGTTCTGCTGGTATATAAAAAAGAAAACAGCATATAAAATAAAACCGATCAGCCCTTTGTGGAAGAATGCAATATCCTCTTTCTCATTCTCTCACCTTGTTTCTCTGTATGATGTGGCGTGTGTTTATTAAAGAATAAAAGAGCAATTATTACATTTCCAGCAGATTGCAGGGCTGAGCAGTGTAGAGCAGTGTCAGCCTGCTCTCTAGTGTTGCTGGAGGTGTGTGGCACTCGGCAGCCGCCGCGCTCCCCGCCTGCGCTGCCAGCTGCACCCGCTTAAAACACAGCCCCAGCCCCAAAGAATTCCCTGCTATCCTCTGGGTGGTAAGGAAATCTCAATTATGCACACAAGGGATGTGGTTAGGGGAAAAAAAAAAAGGAGAAAGAATGTTTAAATTGTATACGTAAACTGTTTTGTTTTACAAGCTGGAGTAAATCAGCACATTTGTAGGCCATATTTATCTGATCCACTCAATAATAATCTCTCTCAATGAACACCATTGATGTGGCATTTATACCATTGCAAAACATAACCAATTCCTTAAATTCAATTAAAGCATTAGTGAAAAAATAAGAATATTTGCTTCTGGGCAAGTCACTAGTGCAGAATGGCACAAATCTCTGCCACATTGCTGTCAAGGATCGAGATGAGAGAATATGCTGGGAATGCAGAATCCCCCCTGCTCTCTCTGCCTTCCAAATTCAGTCCTCACTCACAGCCCCATGGTATTAATAGAGGTGCCATGGCCTAAAAATAAACCACCTCCCCTCACCAAGGCATCAAGAAAGGAAGCCAGTCCTTTTAGCACCTATTTCCTAATGGGAGGCACAATCTGGCAGACTGATGCTGACAGAGCTTCACATGGGCCCTGGTGAGAATTTGGGTATAAAGAAGGGGGCACAAGCAGACGAGCAGCTCCATCCATCAGTCAGGGGTTTTTTAGATGACATATTTCAAGGCTTGTATGTTCAGCTCATCTTAGCTCAGGTAACACAGGGCCTTTGTGCTCTTAAGCCTTGCTGCATATACAGAGTGTAAAAAGGGAGATCGTCCTGATTCATGCCAAGTAATGCCAAGAAAATTCAAATGGAAGCAATGAAGCTGTTATGACAGCACACAAATTTGCCACCACCTCACAAAAGCCTAGAGAGAAAAGGCAGCAAGTGCCTGTTACAAACCATGCTTTGGCAGAGAGAACACTTCCAAGGCACATCCAGTCTTTGAAAAAGAGCTTAGTGACATTTATGTAAATCAGGAGAAATGCAAGTGGAGCTCCTTCAGTTTGCTAACACTAAAACTTCATGTCCAAGACTTCAGCACAATCATAATAATACAGCATATTTTTTGCAAGAGATCAGGAAATGAGATGGGGTCAGAAAATGTCCCTTTAAAAAATGAGTCCTTTTAAAAATTATTTCAGTGGTACATTGAAACATCCTCTAAATGTAATAAACAGCAGCTTTAAAAAAAATAAAACAATATCTCTAAAAAAAAGCATCTCAGGAAAAGATTTGAGTGTGGGTTTCAGTGGAGGCCAACAAAGCCCAGTGACTGAGCCAGAGCAAGGAATTCATCCTACCCAGCAGTCTGAGCTACAGGCACCTATGGCAGATGATCAACACCAACAAGAATTAAAGTTCCTGGGCTGAAGGTGCGGCACAGCAAGGTTATGGTACAGTAAAAGAAGTGGTGCTGCTGAATTTCTCAGACCTTCCTCAAACACAAAGTTTCTTGTCAGTCATATTCTGCAGCAGAGATGCCCTAACACCAATCTCTTGGAGAGCAGAGCTACCAAGTAAGTACCAGCTACCTGGTATTACAGCTGAAACAGCTACAACTGCCTGGGTTTCATTAGATGTAATCAAATATTCAGTTAATATTCAATGTATACCTCAAATCAGCTCAGTCTTAGGAAGCTTTCCCTGATATATGCACAGCTGCTCGAAATGGATGACTTCTTTCATTAATATTTGCTTCAGAGAGGAACTAATTCACTTTGGCTGTGTTTATGTGCTTTCTACAACTACAAAAATAAATCAGTGTGCTGGGAAGACCGTTTCACAGAAAAGACCAATCTGAGGTACTTATTAAGCAGCACTCGTTGAGAATGAACTCTGAACCCGTGAAATGAAGATGTGAGGAATATATGAAAAAACCCTACTAATATAGATTGTGAGAAAAATAAGTTAGAACTATGGATATTGGAGGTGTTAGTTTTGATTAAATGCAGCCACAAACTGCTCACAACAAAATATTCTGAGCCAGTTTGCTTACAACAACCTAAACTAATTTTGCTCTGTAGTAGCAACCGTCCTGATGTACAAATTTACCATTCTTATTAATTACTTCAATTGCTGACAGCAGGTGACCACATCCACAAACTGAACTTAGCAACTGGTGGTTAAGTTGAAATTAACATCTCTTATTAGTAAGTTTAAATTATTATAAAGGGCACTGAAACCCACACAGACCCACAGCCATTGGGGCAAAACAATCTCTGCTGACATCATGCTCAGAGGAGCTGAGCCTCTGGCAGTGCTGGGGAGAGCTCTGCCAGGCTCCAGATCTGCTCACTGGGCACCTTTTAACTGAGTCAAAAACTCCTAAAACTATAACTAAAAATGTGAGGGGTTTGTAAGCAGGAAGCAGAAGCCTTGTTTTGTTTGGTTTACTGCTAGACCTCTGGGGTATTATTTTGTTTTTTCTGACACTGGATAAACTTTATTGATGTCAGGGAACTCTGAACCTGTAGGTATGAGTATTTTCAGAGTCATCACTCTGTATGGAAAGTGAAACCAGTTAGGATCAAGCAGAACACTACAGCATTAACCTAATGTATCTATTAAAAATATGGCCAATTAGCAGGAGAAAATATTTACAACCTGCTTTTTCAAAATAACTTAACTGGTGTAAGTTTAAGGAGAATTAACTCTTTCTTTAATACTATTTTATTTACTTATGTACATTTACACTTTTACTAAATTAAATAGGCTTTTTGAGTTTGCCTGAAGGAGAGGTTTTGCAACAGCTTAGCCCTAGAGCAAGTCGATCAAACTCCAGCAGCAGCCACGGTTTTAAGAAACCCCTTCACACAGTGCCTGAAACCCCCCAGGTTTATTTTCAGGTAGGGAAGGCCAAGAATAGCCCTGTGTGTGTAGATGTGTACATCTATACACTACTTTTATGGCAGCACTGGAAAGTGAGATAACCAAATGAAATCCCTCCCTTCACACCTTAGCTGGGTACCTGGGATACACGATTTCCCCCACATCAATTGGTGTTCTGAAACACCACTTTAAGGCACTTTTCTGTTATCATTATTTCCTACCAGAATTCAGCTAAAGCAAAGCAGCTGCATTATTCTGCAGCTCCCTCTACTTGCTGCATCCCATCATGGCAGCGTGACAATCTCCAACCTCCCGATCACTCTTTCATAGGTCAGATCATAAGATCAATATAAACAAGAAAAAAAGAGACATGTACTCTTGTAAGAAAAGCCAGCAAGTTCAAAGATGTAGCTGACAGTCTGGATTTAACTCTGACTGATCTGGGAAACAAAAGGAGAGTGGTTACATGAATGAAGGATGAAGTATCAGACTGTAAAGCACTCGGTTTTATCAAGCTAAGTCAAGACCTTAAAATGATTAAACCTGAATTTCTCATATGACACGGGGGGGACACAACAACAAACAAAAAAAAATAAAAGGAAAGAAATAATGATTTCATAAATATTTACAAATGAGAAAGCCCTACAGCTCTCACATGAATATATTGGTAATTTAGCCATTTAGAACCATGAGAGCAGTGCATTCAGTACATGGGAGGTATTTTCCCTGAGTGTGATGATACCCAAAAGCAGCATTGATTACAGTGACAGAGCAGCCCTTCCCTGCCACTTCTGCACCAGGTCCCTGCAGGTAGAGCAGACAGAACATTTCACAAGTATGAACAGAACACCAAGTAACAGCGAGTCATAAAGAGAAAAGCAAAATTCACCTTGCACAACAACCATAGCAGGGAAGGGCAATAGCTCTTCAAACACTGAAATTAACATCAGTGACAAATGGTCTCACAGCACACAAATGCTTTCCCTGATCCCTGCCACCAAGCCCAAGGAGCCTGCCAGCAGAAAACACTTCCTTTACTGTTGCTCTAAGGAAGGGGCAGATGATCAGATGTTGAGAATTTAATTACTGCCCTAGGATCTGGGTTTCACTGAGTTAAGAATCACATCCCTCATTAGCTGCCTGCACCAGTGCTCTGTCCATGCAAACAGGTCTCAGGCTGCCCAGAAGCCCCAGCTCTGGCACACTCTGCTCTCCACAGCTGGACCAGCCAAGGGCAGGGATCTCACTGGGCTTTTCTATTTCCAACTCAATGCATTCAGGTGGTGCATCCAGAGACCATTCTCAGACTTCCTGAAAAAGCAGCCACAGATTCTTGCAGCTGAATTTGTTATTGGTTTTCCAGAGGTAGCTTCTGGGCATTTCACAAATGTTTGGATCATTACATAGCAATGTATTCATTACATAGCAAATAAACTCCTTTGTACAGATGGGAAGAGATCAAAAATCATACAAGTTTTAATCACAGCTGCCTCGATTTCACATGGTTAAAGGAATCTCCTGAAAGTGCCCGTTGAGTTTAATGCCTCAATATTTATATTGTTTTAAAGAAAAAGGAAACTTGAAAGCCTTGCTTTGCAAGATTAAGCAGCAAATGTCTTATATTTCAGATGAACTGCTAAAACTTAATCCTGCAATTCTTTTTTAATCCAAACAGTCCTAAGAACTACCATGAGCTCATGGACTCCTGACAGAAGTATGCTTGCAGGGTCGGGGATTTCATCTGTGTAGTATGCATGCAGCCAGACACCAGGTGAATTCCTTTCGCCCAATTCCTAATCCACTTGAGTATAGTTAATTTGAAAGTTCAGATAAAAAAAAAAAAAAAAAAAAAAAAAGCTTTAGAAAAGGAGGGATGCAATGGTGAGGCACGAGCTGCTTTGCCTTACACTTAGATTTTCCTTCTAGGCATCAGGGTGCAAGATGAGAGCAAAGCTTTGTTTCTACAACAAAGAGCAATCACACACATCCTGTCCAGAGCCTACACCCAAGAGCTCTCCAAGAAGGACAAAACCACCTCAGAAGAAACTGGAAAGACATTCATTTACATGTTGCTGGACCTCTAGGGAAACAGACACAAGGCCACTCCTGGCACCTGCCACGGATGTCCCGCAGTCAGCAGCTTCACAAAAGGCTCTGCCACATCACCCCATCTAAAGGGGCTGCCCCCTGTTTACCCCCACTCATTCAGTGGTCTCAGAGAAGGGCTCTGTCCCTGTGATGCTGTTGGAAGCACAGGGTAACACAAGTGTCCCTGAGAAGTGACTCTTGCAGAAATAAAGATTTGTAATGGGGCTGCAAAGCCTTACCTGGGGAGGGGGGGCACACGAGGGGATGTCTGATGGGGACTGCACCCTGCAGCTTTAGGAATCACTCCTGCTCCAGGTGTGGAAGTTTACTGCAACTTAGACTTCTTTTTTTTTCTTTTCCTACTTCCTATGTTGTCCCAGCTACAATATTTTGTTTTAAACTCAAAATTTGTATATTCCTATCAGTTCATCTACTTGTTCTTAACCAAACCAAAAAGTATTTTGTAGTCAAAAGTAATATGGAGGTTCTTACAGGCTTTGGTCATTGTTAGAAAACTTACTTGATTATTTGAAAGGCTAGGTCTGAATTTAAATCTTAAACTCTTATGAAATCAACAGAGCTGTGATGATTTATGAGGTGTCTCTGTTTGGTCTGTTGAAATGTAAGAAGAATTCATAGGCTGCTTAGTCTGAACACAGCACCTGAGTTTGTGAGTACTGCCCCACCATCTGCAGGCTTAGCCTGAACACACAGTTGTGACTGTAGCTGAGTTGTGGGGTAAATTCATTAATTAGAGTAACCAATAAATTGTTATTGATATTTTTCAGTTATTTTTCACCACCCAGAATGGTCAATAATGTCACCACCAGAAAACAGAACATGGCAAAAGCCAAATTAAGCTCACATCAGCTAGCTAAGGAAAAAGCACAGATGAAGACAGTGGCAACCTGAAGTAAATGAGGGGGAGTAAAGAGATGGTCAGAGGATTTCTGTGTCCTGAACCACTGTACTCAGCTAATAGCTCAAATGGCACTTTACAGAGTCCCACTCAGCAGTGGCAGGAGGAAGCAATCTTTGGCTTTCTCCTTAGCTGCCTGCTTGAGAAGTCAGAATTTACAGTGAGCTGAAGAAGGGGGCCTTCTCTGCAATACCTGGGGAGGCCAGGCTCATTTTGTCATGAGCTGGATGAAAAACCCAGTGGAGCTGAAAGCCATTTTTGTATGTGATTTTGCAGATGTGGCTGGGGGGAACTGCTCCTTTGGAACATCAAATCCGTTCATGAATCTGTTGTGTTGGTAAAGATATTTCTGTAGTCTAAAAAGTTTAAAGCAAGCATTTTGGGGAGGTTTCATTTTTCTTTTCTTTATAAGTGTTTTGTTGAAAATAAGAATCCAGATCTCGACCCTTAAATGGACTGTTGGTTTTGATGATATATATATTCATAGGTCAGAAATTATTTCCCCTCATAATCCACTTAGCCCTTCTTAAGCCCACGAGCTTTTTTGCTTTGAACAAGAGCTGTGCAGAATTCACTAGACTGCTGCTCAGCAAGACAAACCCATTTCAGCCAGCAGCAGCAACGAGTCACAATTTGAGCTGTGTTGCCCTTCTTAAAAATTAAGTGGGTCACCAAATATCTGCTTTTATTTAATACCTGTACCACCTTGCTCCAGAGCCACTTGAGGTGGGGTTCTTGTATTGAGGTTGTGCCAAGCAATTCTTGTTGCAAAGAAAAGCCTGTCAGCTCCTCACTGCTTCCACCAGCCTGCCCTGAATGTGTGGTCAAGAGGCTCAACACTTCTGGACTGTCCAGGTCTGAGCCCCTAAGGGTTTGTTCCTCACTGCAGTTCTCTCCTCCTGTACAGTTAAAAGTAATGAGAAGCAGGGAGGGGAACTGCTCCTGGGGCAGCAGAGCTGCAAAGAAAGCCAGGGCCCAAGTGGGGATGGTGCTGTAGGACTTTCAAATTGTGCAGAAACAGACAATATCAATACCTAATTTTATGCAACTGAAAATGACACCAACCAACATTAGCATCAAAAATCTGATTTACACATTTTAAGTTTTCCAAGAAGAGGGTTTGTTTTTCCTCCCTTCAGTTGCATTCCTTACAGCTCCCAGAAGGAAATGATCTTTTATAGGCAGAACTGGAACAGCCTGTCATAATCACTCAAAACTAATGATGGATATTTATTGCTGTCACCAGAGGCTTAAGGTCTAACAATCCCATCAAATAAAAGTAAAAAAAAAAAAAAAAAAAAAAAAAGAATGTAATGACTTCACTGATCCATTGCTGTTAAATCTGAAAGATGTGGGGAATTTGGATTAATTCACACATTCTAACTGATAAAATATGTTGGACTGACCTCAGTGGCTTCAGCATGGAATATTTGGAATGCTGGATGTATACATAAGCATGCACTTGATCATAATTTCTCTAACATGCTGCCAGCTTGCTTTGGTTTGTTTCCACTAAGCTAATGCAAGGTTCATAACCATGCTAAATGGGAAGATTATTAGGCCAAACATCATGCATTTGAAAATCCTGCCCATGCTCTTAATCTTCAGCCAAAATTTTGGGAGTTACTTCAGGCTGAGAGATTGTGGGGCTTATTTTGTAAACATCCAATGGAAACCATTTCCTAGGAGCCCTCCTGGCTCTACCTGCTTTGGCAGGGCAGCAGCAGGAAGCCCCCTCTGAGCACATTAAGCCCTTCCCAAGCACATCCAAACTACTGCAGCTTCCCCACTTGAACAGCAGGCACTGGATTCTTCCTACTGAAACACATGGAAGTATTTGTATGGGCCAGGGTGACTTGGATGAAGATGTTCTTTCTAAATGGCAGAAACAGAAATAACCTTTCAGCTCTCATTCCTACATTTTAGATACTACACGTGAAAAAATCTGTACTTATTGATCTATCTATATGCTTGGATATCTGGAACAGCTTGGGCTATTGAGTGACAAGTAGCCAGTGCATTTGGAAATAAGGGGCTGAAAAAAATGAAACAAGAAGAGAAGCGGAAAGCACATATGTAAATAATGAGGAAGAAAGATAAACCATATTATGGATAAGAGGGGACAGTTCTGCTTCAAGTTATTGTTTTCTTAATGGTGACAACAACCCTCCTAAGGCACCCATTTCATCTGCTTCTGGTTTTGTTGTTTTGTTTGTTTGTTTCTTTCTTTACCTTTTCCTTCCCTAGCAATGTTTTACTGATACTTCATTTTAGATGATAGTTTACTTTTCCTGGGGACAACCAATGGGATGCCTACACCCATTTTAAAAGATTTAACTCAGTTATGCACATGGACATGTACATAAAGCTGAAGATTTTTCTATCCAGTGCAATTTCAGGATGCACTAGAAGACTTTCTAAGCTTGGCTTATTCCCTGATTTAGGGAGTTTTGGTTCATGGAAGTCAAAGGAGTTTGGATCAGGACAATAATTCACTTCCCAACTCGATGACTTTGGTGGACTTGCACTCAGTTCTCCACTGGTCCAGTAATGTTGGGTCCTGAACTAGTGACACAACTCTCAGCTCCCTGCCATCTCTTTAGGAGCAGAGCGATGTGTAAACTCTTTTCATCCTCTTACCATACACGTCATTCCCTCTTATCTCTAGGAAAACAGTTTCTTGTTATTTTTAGCTCAAATCACAGCTTCATTTTTCAAAAAAAATCCAGAGTCTACAACATTTCTTCATAGTCCCCCAAACTTAATTTCCTGGGCTTCAAAAGAAAGCTAAAAAAGGTGAAAACACCATTGATTTTTGATCTGTTTTAGTTAAGAGCATGCCAGGCTTCTCTGATCCAGCTCATAGTCCTCTTTTAAGTACGTTAAGGTAAAGGATGCAAGTCACAGCTATGTCAGAATGTGCTTTGCTCACCTCTTCTCCCCCCCTCAAGCCATTTCTGACCCTGCTTTGGGGGACAATATTGAAAACAGTGAAAATATAACCCTGCTAAAAACATGAATCAAAAAGTCACTGCTCGTGGACATGTTTTTAAAATTGCTTAGTTGCATGGAAGTCCCTTTAGTGCTTGAAGGACTTTAATAAAATTGATTTTCTGAGTATAGCCTTTTAGCAGCTACTGTATAAGCTTGAAATATGAACCCTTCATTGTTGAAAGTGTTTCATTTTTGCCCTGTAACTAATGATCAAGGGAAAGAATGTGTTCAGAATTCTCCATGGTTGCCATTTTCATAATTAAATCGTGCTAATAATAAAGCTTTGCAGACTTTAAACAAACTGGCACTGGAGTGGAATGTGGTTTGTGGTGTTTCATTTAGAGACCTCTGCAATTAGCCCTTAATGAATCAGCATACCACAGTGATAAGTAAGACATCTCTGTGAACTGGTTATTTACCAAAGCACAAAACTGTGACATTTTCATTCCAATGACTGAAAATTATTCTCCAGATTTCTTCTGAAAGCTCTTAAGTAATTTGGGAAGTTAAAGCCCATTAATTGTCTTTAATGCCTGATGTGCAATGCTGGCAATACTGGAATTACATTACCATTGCTTATCCTAAGTACAATGGCTCAAAAAAAAGCAGTCAAGTCAGAAAGGCACATGCAGCTGAATACAAGTTGCAGACATTACTGCTAGGGTACATCTACTATTTTTTGGGAAGCTGTACAGAACTTTACAATACTAGAATCACCTTCACAGCAACACAGCTGCAGGTTATGGTCTTCCCTCCCTTATTCACTTAAACTAAGACTGACATTAAAAGATTCTTTCTTATATTTGCTCATTAATAGAATATCCTTCTTTAAAACAACCCAAGCCATGCACGTATCAGGACACTTTATGAGAACATAAAGCTGGGAACAAAGCTGGTATCTATCAGCAAGGAATCCAGCCCTTGCTGGCTGAACACACAGAATTAGGAGATTCAGGTAAGTTCATTGACTGTGCCTTTCCTACAAATGTAACACATTGCCTACAGGAGGAAGTCATTTTCTGGCAAAACTCATTTCAGCACCTAATGAACCAGATGTAGTGGACTCTCAAACCCATGCCTTGGTTCTTATAGCACAGTAGGGTATAGGATGCTGGGATTTTTAGTATGGACTTACTTCTGTGGGTATTGGATCTGGCCTTAGAAACATTGTGATTGCTGAGAAGAGGGAGTATCAGGAAGAACAGACAATCAGCAGACCAGTCTCTCATACAGCTATCAGAAGGCAATAGTGGATCTCCAAAACAAACTTCTCCAGCCTAGTTTATTAAACCCAAGTTTTTCTAAGTTGAGTTTTCCTGATGGGTCCACAGCCATTACTGATAATCCAAGCATGTTTCTTGTCTCTCAAATCTTTGGTACATCACTTTGCACTATCACATTTCAGTTCTACTTGAGAACTACTTTTTTTTTCTCGGTTGCAGTTACCTTTCTTTTTTTTTTGTAAGAAGAAAACAAAAGAATAGCAGAAAAAAAGTTGGTGTAGATAAAAACCTTAGAGCCTCTGATACATTTTAGGCTCTCCTCCATAGCAACCTGACACAAATATTTTCCAAATACATATACATGTATTTGTATCATACATGAAATGCATGATAAAGACACAGAGGAATATGAAATATGGAAAAGATTTAGACATGGAATCTCCAGAACCACAAAAAACTGACAGCAGTTTTGTGCAGTTTGCAGTAATTCCTGTGGCAATGCCTGGTACAGAAACACTGCCAATGCTAACCTGGACCTGCACAGAAGTCTGCACATTCCAGTTCCTCCCTGCAGGAGTGCTCAGCCCAAGTTTGTCAGCCCGCACAGGTACTGCAGCATATACTGACAAACACAGACATGGAATTACCTGCCCAGATACTTACTACTCCAAAAATATAAGACCAGAAAGTCCCTGGAGCCACTGCTGCCTTTACAAAACACTTTAAGGACCTTCTTTCAAAATCTGACCACACCCTATTGTAGATACAAGCAAGGGACACTAGGATGCATCATGCCATGGAGAAAAAATGGAAAAACAAACATTAGGGGACAGAGAGGAACAGAGACATCCCAGTGCCTCAGTGTAAATGAGCTCAGGTCCAGCAGGGCTTAATTAGGTCCAGCTCACCACCAGCAGCACACCAGTTAAGTTCATGTCATGAAAGTCCAGCCCAGTTGGACATGGCCTGGCTCTTTAGAGAGCCAGCTCATTTGCATCAGTGTCTGTAGTACTGTTAATGTGAAACTCAGCTAACCCATGGAATACCAAATCTGGGCTGCAGTTGGACTTTTTATTTCAACCATTCCTCTTGAAGCTGCTGAACTTCATTTCTCAGATGGGCAGAAATTGCCTGTTTACATCCACACCTGGCCATTTAATACCTATTTATTATCCTGCTGGAGTTGCCCCTTAAATAGTCTTCCCCCTTTTCCCTGGTGTTTTTATTCCCCAATAGATTTAAATACAGAAAACTTAAACTATGTTTGTTAAATGCAGACCCATGCTCTGAAGCACACATTCATGTTATCTGCTGCATTTAAAAAAAAAATTCCATCCCATTAAAACTCTGGTTATTTTCACTATTTATTACATTGCTGACTTCCTCTCAATGTCAGAGCAACAAGCTCCACATTCGTCTTTTGGGAAATCATGAAAAAATATTTGTTGTTCTCTGTTTTGTTATTAAAAATCTCAGCTTGGAAAACTTAAAGCGTTAGATTCTCTGTCAGGGAAACACATGGAAATTCTGTGCTACAGCTCACACACCAAGCAATGGGTTATCTTTGAAACCCTGGCAACATTGAAATGGATGGACTTAATATAGGGCTGTCACACCCAGTGATGGCAGACACAACATTCCAGCTCTCTAGACCTCATTTCCCAGGCATGATAAGTTTGTACATGGCATTGATGACACAGGTTATCATGCCAGAGGGAAGACCCTTATCAAAATGACACCCAAAATCTCTGCTGTGGCCCAGCAGCAGAAGGATCAGAAGAGCTCTTTCACGGGCATCTTAATCTCAGCATCGTGCTGGTTCAACAGCTCCTGGCTGCCAGCAGGCTTGGGATGGACACTGTATTGGGAATGGTATTTTAGTCATGGTACAGCTATTGCCAGAAGATTGATTCAGTCATTATGTCTCAAGGTGTCTTTTTAAAATTTTGTGCAGTAAGGAATACATTTTGGAAGGTAACGAAAACTGAGAACTTTAAAGTAACATCATCATCATCATCATCAAACTAGCCACAGCTTGGACAAAGTTTTACACACACCTCTTCCAGGCTTCTCAAACCCAGCCCCTATAGCCAGACAGCAACTCAAAGAGTCCACATGGGATGGGCTGCCCAGGCTGCACTGATGGGAATTTTTAAAGGGTTTCCTGGGTAAAACTGATATTGAATTCCAAAAACAAGTAAGGTGATGATGTTTTATTTATATCAAGGTTGCACCTTGATACCAGGATAGCTGCTCTACTGATTTTTACTCACAGAGGAGTCTCAGGAATGCCTACAAGTATTTCTGCAAATAGCAGTTCTGTGACTGGTCATGCAAAGCAGCAAGAGGCAGCAGCCCCTGAAGTAACTTCTTCATCCCTGTTATAAAGTACAGACTCTTTTTTGTTCAAACTTTATACATCAGACCAAAATACTTAGTACATGGAAACAGGACATGCAGAAGTACTTTTCTTAAGTGGAAGCCTCACAGAGTTATTCATAAAGCAAATCAATTGAGGCAGGCAAAGAGAATACATCTTAGCTGGACCCTAATGAGAAAAGGAAGAGTAATACATTGTGTTCATTAAAGTAATATCAAAATTAAATTTAATACAAAGTACCTAAGACAAAAAACCAAAACTGTTAACCCCAAAGCCACTAACTATTCATTATCCAACTCAATTTTGCATCCCATTATGATTCACAATGTGTAAATTCCCATTGAAATTGATTTAGTAAACCAGCTCTTTGATGGGCCTGAAATTAAAAGGATAGAAGAAAAGATACAACTAATTGAAGAACATAATTTGATGCTTGTAGAGGGTGTGAAATTTACTGAGAGCAGATTGGAGCTTTAATTAAAGACAACGGGCCAAACTCACACCTGGGATAATGATTGAGGAATTTTGCTGAGGTCAGAAGAACTGCAGCCTAAATGCAGCTCATGACAGTAGTGCCAGCAGTCTGGTTTAAAATGGAGTGAGGGAAAGCAGCCATAAAAAGTGGGGGGGAAAATAGTGAGATGTATTTCCCTGTCTGAAAGTTATCCTGACTGGGTTCTACCTTGAGCAGCACTGGGAGTTTCTTCATGCTCACAACACTCATCCCAACACTCAGTCTGGGATTATCTAGAGACATGATCTAAGCCCTCCACTGCATACATTTACTAGGCAGGAATACTATGAGCTTATTTGGATTCTTTTGCCCATGTTATTTGAGCACAGACAACAGAGTTTCCAACAGGCCTTAACCAGGTGGTTGACAAACAGTCATCTTCAACTGTACAAATATGCTCTTTAACTGCTTTGTACACCTGTAAAACACACACCGAGGTCTACAGGAACAGGACCTCTGCAGTTTGAGGATTTGGAGCAGAACTCACTGGCCCACAGTCTTTGTTGTGTAAATCTGTGCTGACATGGATGAGTTTCTACCTTTATCTACTGGTGAGGACTCTCATCTCCTCAGTGAATGAAAGCATTCTTATCCAGAAAGTATCACCAGAGTTAGGAAGGGGCTGAAAGGCAGTCAAATTCAGTACTAAGCAGTATCTGTTTGAGTTTCATCAACAACACCCAAATAAAAGCTGTTGTGCAGGAGCAAATTAGGGAAGTTGAATTCTTTGCCTGGTGTAATTCACTTCATTTATTGACTTTTTTTCCCTTTCATTTGTCAGTAATTCTGAGATGCCTGGCATTCAGGATGATTTGTAATGTAAATTATATAATTGTACTTTCACATATTTTAACATCAAATGGAATGATTGACTACAGAATTTGAGCTGTCTACAGGTGGGGGTCAATTATCATCTGAATAATCACACTGCCACACAAGAATAGCATGGCCATGGAGTGTGACATATTTTTATCTCTATGCATTTCAATGAAGTCAGGCTGGTACATAAAAGGTTATCACCTAGGAAACATATTTTCCTAAGCACAAGTTAAACATGCAAGCAAGATCAGCATAGATATTCAATTTAGCCAGTCAACCCTAACCTATTAATATTTTAACAAAATCCAGTGAGGATAATTTTTTTTCTTTGATCCCATTTCATTTGAGCAGCCTGGAAAGGGAAGAAAAATTAAAAACAAAATAGTCAAGCATACAGAATGAGGTTATGTATTAAGTGGGCTATTTAATGTTTTTGGCATATTATAGCCCTAGGGAAAGTGTGGATGGATTTAACAATCAAGATCTGTGTTCCCTGGGCCCACAAAGTTCGAGAAACATAAAATAATCTATACTTCCGAGCTGACAAATCTTACCTGACACTCTGCTTCATCTCACTGGGACTCTCTAGCTCAGCATTAATCATATGTTACAGGGAGTAAAAAGAAAAGTAAATCACACTAAGCTGGAAAGTGAGATGGAAGGTCTTTGGGCAAAGCTTTTAATCAATAATATGTGGAATAATAACCAGGAGCTATTGTTTGACTCTTCAGATATGAAAAGTAGCAATGAAAAACACAAAGCAACTACAAACTGCTGCCACTTCAAAGGCACCTAATGCAAACAAAAGCAGCTTGGCTTCTCCTAAACACCACCTTCCCCCCTGCCCAGTCCATTAGCAAAATCCTGTACTCACAGTTCACCATTTTGATCTAACTCCAAAGCTGCAATTAAAAGTGTCTATCTGATCCTAGAGATAGATCCAGAGGACGCAGTGGTATCATGTGCATTAATTTTGGGGTCTCTAATCTGAGATCTTTTACTACCTATTGAGATTCAAAGAATGTTCCAAATGAGGTCTTATTTCTCATGTCAGATGATTCCCCTATTTCCCTACTAGCTGCTCTTCATACAATTACCACTAAGACACAGAACAGGGAATATTTTGCTGTGAATTCTACCTGATTTCCAAGCACTACACCTACCCTCACCTCTGCAGCTTCCCTTCCCTCCACTCCTCCCCATACATCAATTAAAAGAACACAGTTATGTTACTTAACTACTGAACATTGAAGAATTCTTTAGTTTATGCATTTCTCAGCTGTTTATTTTTTGGTTTGCATTAGGATACATGACCAGCTGTAGAAGGCAGTACAACTGAACCACTATGGGCTGAGGGCTCAGCCATGAAGTAGTACATGGCTGTGACTGATCTGACTTCCAGCTATTCACACAGCTCAGTTCACGACCTCCAACTTTCCTCACCCCTTCAATAATGAATATCATAATATTTGGCTTGCTCAGTTCTGAACAGGAGGTGGAGATACTAGTTCTGTCTCATACTTTTGTAATTAATATTATTATTATAGGGGGTGGAGAGAGAGACTTACAACTCAGAGTGAAACCTAACCCAAATCCAGTTCAGGCTGTCCATTAATGCAAAACAGTTTTGAAACTGTGAATGAAGCTCTAGTAAATCCTCCACTGTTGCTCAGCAGGAGCTCAGCAACACACAGCTTGAATGACTGTGGTTTAAAAAAAAATAAAAAAGGTCTCATAACCATGAAAACATTCAGGGACCATTCTCACAAGCAACCCTATCAGGGAGGCAATATTTTTTTACCTCTGAGTGTGTGGTCACGTTCTCTCCCTTTTACTTTTTCTCTTTCAGAATATAAATACTTTATTCTCACTTTACTTTTTTTGCATGAGGCAAATGAAAGGTACCTAATAATGGTCCTGCTCTGCAACAACAAGGTATTTTTCTGCTTAAGACATAGCAGCATCTGTGGAGTTTATTTTTTAATCGGCTCTTTTGTTGAAGTCAGAAAAATCTTTCACTGTTATCTTTTCAACACATTTGAAACTTCAACATTCTAAGAGTTTCTCACTCAAAATTAATAAAATAACCAGAATTTTTAAAAGTTTAAATTAACCAAACTATTTTTGAATGTTAAAGACAAACTACTGGAAAAAAACTATCACCACAGAGAGGTCTGGTTGGCTCATCAGCAACATTTTCTTTGTTTCAAAGCTCCCCCACCAGTTTCCTCTCATTAAACACAGTGAAAACAAAGACAGTTCCAGTAAATTCATATGTTCTTAAAATGAAACCAGTTTAATGGCCTAATTAACCCACAGCCTTTTATTAGTAGTTAAAAATAATTGTAACAAATTGTTTCCCTTTTGGGTATAGACTTTGCCTGTGCTCATGGTCAATTTATAATGAAAACTAACCCGCCCCTGCTACAGCATGATTTAACAGGTATTTTTGACTGTTCTATCATACTAGCACCTGCTGTTCTCTCCAAATCCTCCTTTGGAGTGTTTGTTACTCCCAGTGGGCATTTCCTTGACAAACTGTGTTGGTGACAGTCAAACACTCTCTGCATCACCCTGGGGCCAGAGCAGACCCTGCTCATCATACCTTGCTTCTTAGGGCTACGAAATGAGTCCTTTCTCCAGCTTCTAGGAATTCCCAATGTGCTGCCAGTTCTGCTTTTTGCCCAGGAAGTCGGACCACTGCTATACATTCTCAAAAACAGACACCCACCTTCCTGCAGTTTGACTTTCCAGGTTAACACCAATAAAAGAAAAAAGCAGTGATCCTGTACAAGGATCTGGGCTCAGGGTTTCTCCTCATGGCCTCACAACCATGGGAGCAGACTTTAGTGTCCTTTCAGTTCCTGCAGCACAAGACAGATTTCCCTTGCACACAGCTGGCACAGCTCTTCCTGAGCACCAAGGTCAGGAAGGATTTGGATCCTATGCATTTAATTGTTGTCCCATAAAATAAAGTTAACCATCTCCTTCAAATGTTTTTCCACTGATGGTAAACAATGAGAATTTGTATGCAACCTGAAATTACCAAGTGAAACGTGAATTTTATTAATTTTGGCAAACTACAATGAGACACAAAGATTTCAAAGATGGGGCAATTCAGAAGTGCCTATTTTTCAGCAGAACTTGCAGAGAATCACCCACAGTGATTGCTCATGTGTCTGCTCTTATCCCAAACACAGAGCTGCCTGTTTCATTTCCTGGGGCTTTAACTGCAGAACAAGTGACAGGCAGGAGATGATTCACTAATTCCAGCAGCAATTTATCAATACCTGCAGCCATTGATCTGCCCACATTGCTTTATGGGATGAGATGGGGGGGGGTGACAAGAACCCTCCTGCACAGGGCCTTTCCAGGACACCTGCAGCCCCCCTCTGGGAGCACTGCCAAACTGTTGGTAATAGGGTTTTTTCTAAAGAGTGCACAAAAAGGATACAGTTTTGAAAACAAACAGCCAGCTTTTGGCTACTTCTCCCTCTCTTGTATCTGTACATGTTCTACAGTGGTTCCTATTATAGAGTCAGCATTTGTTAACATCCACTTAGAGAAATCTCCTTTAAAAAAAAGGAGCCAGCATTCTCTGATGCTGCATTATAGTCAGAGCTGGCATTTTCATGACAACTACACATTCAAAGCCCCCATTTCTTAATTTGCTAATAGATACCATTCCTCTGCAGCCTTGGTCTCATTTGTAAGCCCTCCAGTCTGCAATGAACCAGTCAGGAAAGTACACACAGGCAGTGGATGCAGTCAGAAAACTCATCAGGTTTTTCTGGCAGTTTTTATTCTACATAAAGGAATATCTAAGCCCACTAATGTCTCTGAAACCAGAATGAACTGCTTACAATGAACAGATATGAAGAAAGTGATTTTTCTCATAATAGAAAAGGCTTTTTTATATCCTTTGAGGAAAGTAATAGTGCTGTGTGAAATTAGGCTCACGGAAATGCTGAAATGGTTAAATTTACTGGTGCTTCCTGTTCTAATCTCTACAGAACTGGACTTAGTAAAAAATAATGACCAACCCTTTGAACCTCCAAGTCTCCTAAGGTTTAATTTGTTATTTCTGAGGAGAGAAAAAAAAAGCATGAATAAATAATGAGAATAAGGGACACAAGGACCAGAGACAATTCAGCAGTGTCATTTACATATACAGAGTTCCCAATTCCTAGAATTACTCATTGCTGCAACACTACAGAAAAAACATAACCTAAGTCCAGGATTACAGCTAAAATCAAGAGCTACTGTATTCTAAAGTTACCTTGAAAGATTCTCAATATTCTCTGATGCTAATTAAACCCAAACATTTGGAACACAGAGAGTTAACACAGACTAGAAAACCAACACAAGTACTTCAGATTGCAGTGTGTTACCAGTCAAAATTCACTTGGTTAAAAGAAAGGAAAAGAAACAGCTGAACAAAATAACTTGTAATATTTTTCAGAAAACATTGATTCAGAGGAAATAAACCTTTTACAAGAATGTGCCAGTTCTGACAATTCTTTCCACGGGACTATTTTGTTAGGTATGCAACTAAATTTCTTTTTTCAAACCTAGAAAGCACAGTGCTGATGTAGCAGTTAGAACAATTATTCAAAGTGTAACAAATCTGGATTTAAGTCCTTAATTCAGCCCAGGTATCTTTCCCATCTTACACAAAAAGCCGTTAGGTTTTTGCTTATTCTGGGCTGGATCTGTGCATCTCTTTTGGTTTTTATTAGACATCTTTGTTTTATCCTTGTGAGAAAATGTTGCTGTGGTAAAACTGAAGATGGAAAAAGCATTTTACAGGAAGAGGGAGCACTGAAGTAAATGCAGTGCTTGAGCTTATTTTGCTTTTATTTAAAAGCTTTGTGAAGCAGTGAAAAACCAGAAAATTGCAATGGTGTTGTAGGAAAAAGGCTTTGCTCACAAAGCAAATTTTCTTCCCGAGGAGCAGTTTATTGCAATGTAGAAAGCTGACTAATTGGATTTACAACAGGCAAGCAGTGATGTTAAAAAGGAATAACGTGAAGAGGGAAAAATAAATGCATTTTACATCTTACAGACACCTCCACGTTTCCTGTGCTTTCCTAAAGAAATACCAGGTACACGTTGTTTCCAGATTTCTGTTGATTTTTAATTTGTTCAGGGGAAAAAAAAAAAACAAAGCAAAACAAAAAAAGAATGTGGTTATGTGTGAAGTAAATAACCACACAGAACAGTCTACAATCAGCAGAGAGGTAACTAAGCTAACAGGGAGCTCTCCGTGTTAAGCTCTAGAATACAGAGGCAGTGGAGAAAAGAAATGCAGTGTGCTGGGTGTCAGACTGACTCTTCTGGAGCTCAGGCATCTGCTGAACTGCATCACTGACCCAGGTGAAATGAAGGATGTAAGAAACCCCTAATTTAAATACTTGAGCAATTTTAACAAGGCTCTGTGCAGCCAGTACTCTGCAAATCTTGTATTTGCCTTGTGTTCCAAGCTGTCTATGTATTTTCTCTCCCTTACACGCTTTAGCAGAACTGCATCACCTTCTGAGATTTAGCTTTTCATTTTGAAGGTTACTGTATTTTTACTGTTCCAAGCAGGGCTGAATGAACAGCAGTCAGGGTAGTTGTGTATAATCTTGAGTTGCTGTGTAACCTATCTAATCTTGGCAGGCATAAATCTTTTAAAACATAGCTGAAATTCTGCAGAGTGCTACTGAAAGAGTGTGACTGCAACAGTCACCTCCAAATCCTGTGCTTATTTCTCACTTTCATTCGGTGTCATAAAAGCCCTCGGCATCAATCATTAACAAGCTATTAACACTTGCAGCTGATAAAAGCGTTCAAAGTCTGAGCAATAACAATGAGGGAAATTCCTGGTTTACAGCTGGTTTAATCTAAAGCTACGAAGCCCAGCCCGGTTCTTTTCTTGGCTACGAAGTTGCTTTCCCGGTTCTTTTGCTTTCATCTCTGCTCGTGGAACAGACACAGAGGCTGCGTTTTCTCATCTCTGCCCTGCACAACTCACCCTCTCCCTCTGCAGCTTTTCTCCCTCATTCTTAAAACAAGTCTGCAAGTGATGGAGGCAGGAACCCATTTTAGCCAAATGCCATATGATTTTAATCTATTACCTTGTCGTGGAGGTGCTATCAAAGGAAGTAGAAATCTCAGCTCAATTAGCAATTTGTAAACACGATGAAGTAGTGCTTATTAACAATAATGAATCAACAGGCAGTAATTTAGACAGCATCGTTCTGAGGTTCTCTAAATCCTTCCAGTTCCCTAAATTGTACCAAAACTCAGCCACAGTTCTGGAAGGAATAAAGCCAGAAACAGCTTTGGCTACCTGAACAAATATATATTTAACATTTTGTAACTCACTGTTTTTGATCATTTTGATAAATAAAATCTCCCATGTCATAAAACCTGCTCAACTGTCTCATTGCTGTGTGTTACAAATGTCACTCCAGCTTGTGTGTGTTACTGATGATTTTGTCATTGTCCCCTGCTGCCAGTAACACTTGTCAATAATTGTATTTACTTGGCAGTAGTTTTTTGCCTCTATGCAAAGCAATTTATGTATACAATATATAGAAAAATTACATCAAAAACGAAACACAGGCTCAGAAAAAAAAAAGATGAAAACACCTAGCCTCCATCTGCTCAAGTGTGATACACTTCAGAGCTCCCATTTCACATGTAAAACAGATTGTGATTTATAATTTATAAGTAGTTGGTGCAATCCTTCCTGAACAACAACAAAAAAATGATGAAACACTGGCTTTATGTTATCATAAAGCTATTGAGTAAATCACAAAACATTTGGCAATTTACCTCTACTACAGCATCTTTGAAGTTTGGATATTTACATTTTATGCATTTTTCAAATATACTGTACTGCTGACTACAAATACAAAGAAGCCAAAGTGTGAGTCAGCACTGAAATGTAATTACAGCATTAGCAGCAGTAAACTACTGCAGATATTTACAGACCTCTAGGTAACAGTTAAGGCCCATTTTTAATAAGATTTTAAATATTTTGAGTAGTGTGGAATTTATACATTTTCCTTGATTGATTTAAAATCTGTAACAGATTAAAAAAAAAAATCAAACAACAAAGGCAGAAGCAAAGCAGCTCCTAGATTCTGCAGAACCACCGTTCTTGCCTACAGCTGTGGTACATTTTTATTTAAAAAAATCACAGGTTCTTGAGACCATACCTGAGAGAGATTCTCCATCCCTCATACCTGTGAATCACCTCGATAATTACCAGTGATTATGTGTAACAGGGTGAAATTCACTTCTGAATAAGATAAACATGAAAAGATTTAAAATTAGACTTCTGCTGGGTTGTAGGCTGAGACTGCACCAAAATTAATTGCTCATGTGAAAAGCCATTTCAAATTTCCAGGAATGTTTATTAACACAGAACACATAAGATCAAGGAGCGAATGAGCACGTGGGGTGTTTTAATCTGCAAAGATCAACCTCTTGATCATACAGGAAAGCCAAAGATCCTTTACTTAAATTCTGTAATTTCTGAAGCACCTGTCCTGTGATGTCTCAGTTACAATCCTGGCTGCTGTGCTTCAAGAGGCAGGGAAGTCAGGGCTGTTTGTCTTTGCTCTGACAGCTTCATCAACATATTACAACTCAGAGAAATACTGAACTCCTACTTTATTTACTAAAGAAATGCACCACTGGTGTGATACATTTCGTGCCACTGGCTAATTTTTCAGGTTGTGCTGAGTGGTAAGCAGAACTTTAAGAAAGGACCAGATTGGGGTGATCTGCCTTTTGCTTGGGACTATCTATTTGAAAAATGTCAAAACAACATGCATTGATTAGGTTGATTTAAGGTGTTCTTTTCATACAAATATTTTTTATACTTTTGAAAAACATCAATTAAATTTCCTTTAGTGAGCTGGCAGATTTGTGAGGATACTGAGACTTCACCTTTTAAATACACTCAGAGAATGCAGACATTTTAATTTGCTCCCTTTCCTAGCTGCCCAAAACAAATTACATATTTCCAGTGAAGAAAACCAATACAAAATAAAAAAGGTCAAACACAAATTTGAAAAGCTTTTGAAATCTGACTCTACAGGAACATTTTAAAACTTTTTTAAAAAAAAAAACAACAAAACCTCTACAGACAGGGGGGGAAGAAACATTCAAAAAGTGAATCTCATACAACTTAACTCAACTGGGCAGAGGTGCACTCCCCTCTTTGTGTATAAAGGCACAATTCAGTCCAAAGGAGAGGTGAGGACAACACAGGGTCCATGCTCATTTCCTTCTGGGCCTGGCTGCAGGCTCTGCTCCCCAAGGTGTGTTGTTACCTCTGAGGCTGCTGAGAGGCTCTGGGCTGGCAGCCACCAGCACAACTGAGCTGAAAATTACTGCATTCCATGGAAATTGGAGCTTATTCATATTTTACAAAAGCCAAGAAATTCCTGTTACATCTGTCTGGCCTTTGATTTTAGCGTATGAGTCTCTGGTATGGGATGAGATTTCCACCACTGATGTTTGTGGCTTCTGTGAGACAGGGAACAAGAAGCAATCAAATTAGGCTGACATAGGAATTTTTGACCCTTCGTTTGGAAGCTGTCACCTGCTTAGCTGGGAGACTGCTTTAAAAGTTCTCCTGCTCCATTGCTACACGAAGTAAAACAGATTGACAAGTAAAACAGATTGACAAGTGCTTTCACCATGCTTTGAAAGCTCATCTATAGTGCAAACTACTACAGTCCCTGCAAAATAATTGAAACTCCTCAGAGTTGTAATAACCTAGCAGTATTAAGTGTTATAAGACCAGCCAGCCTGGTAAATGAGACTGTGAATGACTCTCATAAGTGTGGATTTTATAGAAAACCTTCACAAATGTTTCAGCTTTTGCTTTGTGAGTCAGCACACTCACTCACATAAAGACTGAAGACAACACGAGCCTTGCTCTCCAGATCAGACATTTTTGCAGCAAGGTACAGGAGCAATCTGTTGCCCTGTGAAATTGTGATGTTCAAAAATAAACAAAAGCAATGCCAAGTTTCTTAATTTGATGGGAAGCATCACAACAACAACAAGAAAAAAAATGCATATGAGAATTCTGCAGCTTCTCCTTTTTTAAGTTTTTAAAATACTAAGCCCACCATTCACACACTTGCAACTGTTCCAAAACCAAGTATTTCAGGCAGCTTCTGGACCACACCAGGGATGGCCACAGCCACAGCACCCGTACCTGGGCAGGCCAGCAGCTCCTGTGAGGCAGACATCTGCAGGGCCATGACAGTCCTGGAGGCTGATGTCTTCATGGGAGATCAAAGGAATTCTTGAGGGGTCAGCAAAGGATGACAGGAGGGTCAGACAGCTGTACTGCCTGGGAGCCTGTCAGGCAGGTGATCCACTTACACTGTCATTTTGGGTCTATGTCAAGCAAGCATTTTTTCTTTATAAAGTGGCTCTGGCTCAAAAAATGCCTTCACATTGCACTGGCAGCATTTAGCTGAGTGCTTGGCAGCTGAATTTTTTGTAAACAGGACCTGTGAGAAGTATGAAAGGAACCAATGTGCTCCCATTGGCAGGCAATGGCTTCAGCAGCCTTGCAAGGGGGTGCATTTGTTTACAGGTGATTATTCCTCTATAAAGCAAGATTGTATTGATTGATTTAAAGGACCTAAGGACTAAAGGACTTGTTTGAAATTACTCAAGAAGAAAGTGCAAGGATTTTTTTCTGAATCTCCATGAATTTCATACTGATAATTCTTCAAGGCCTTTTTGCTTACCCCTCTATATAAAGGGTTGGTCTTGGTTGAGTGTGACAGCTCCACCAAAAGATGTTGACAATTCACTACTTTCTAATTCAGGTAAAACTCAGCCAAATCAAGTTAAAAGCAAGGAGTCAATTCCTTTTGAATTTACCTATCTGATCTACCTGCAGTCACACTTGAGACCCAGATTTTTCAGAAAGTTTTTAAAAAACACAACCAAACCCATCATCAACATTACAACACTGAGAGAATATTAACTACTAATATAACTTTTGGAGAACACATGGTCATTATTTACAGATGGTTTGTGTTTGCATTTCATGGAGAAGGTGGCCTTCAAAATTATAAAATTGTGCAGTGGGAAGCATAAGTGGGCTTTAAAGCCACTGTCCTCATCAAAGCTTTCACAGTTTGAACTTCCTGAGAACTTGGCATTGCTATTCAGAGATGGGCAAAACTTTAATATGGAAACTCTAAAACCAAGAAATGCTCATTTAGTTCAATATAGATGCAATTTTAATTGAATCTGGACTGATCTCTGCTTTCAAGTAGAAGTCATAAAGATCTCATTGGCTTCAACACAATTTCTTTTTGAAAATTACCATTTCCATCTTTCATCTCTCTTCCTGCTCTGCTTAGCTTGTGTGGTCTTCTGAGACCTTAAAACAGAACCAAAGTCATGGGGAAATGAAAACAGCAGTTACTTTAGTTGAGGTTGCCAGCCCTGCTCTGAGACCCTACCATGAATTTAAAGAAAGCTATGTAGCCCACTGTGCATCAGGAAGAGAGAGCTTAGAGTTGTGTACCTGAACACTTTGAAGTTAAAAGAGATTTTATTCAGGTGAAGAAGAGAGCTGTATTTCTGCCATTTACTTAATTTCTAATTAAATCCACTATCCAGGGTAAAACTGTAATTTTTCTTATACTGCAAGAGCAAAGCAACATCTGAAAAATATTACTAGCCAAAGGCCAGATTCTTTAAATATTTTCTGAGAGCTAATACTATTATGGTTACTTATGTGAGTATTCTTGTCACCAGGGTGACAACTTTAACTCCCCCAGATGCATTCCAGGGGAACCCTCTGCTAACAGTCACACAAGACAAAAGCTAAAGCACAAAACCTGGTCCCTCACATCTCCAGCTTTCATTGATTTTAAATAAGTGCATGTGTCACAGGAAACAGGATTTGCCCCTAGCTGAGGACAACTCTAATGTATACACTGAGATGCTTAAATAATTTAGACCTTGAGTGTAAGCAGCCTCCACTGTCCCCAGATCCATGCTGCTCTATCATCTCGTTGCTGCTCATTTCAGGATTGTAATTTCAAAGAACATGAATTCTCCTTTGTACTCGTTTTGTACTTTGTCTCTAATTTTTTACATTCCCTTCTTTGCTTTCATTTTATCCTCTGCCTGCACTCTACCTGGCAAATTCTGTGACACAAACACCCAGCTAAAGTTGATTTCATATGGTCAGGCAGGGAAACTAAATATCACCAAACCCCAGCCCCCCCCCCCAAAAAAGAAAAAAAAAAAAAAGAGAGAAACATAGGGTGTGCATAAGCAAAGAGAACTGATCTAAGTCAGTCCTTCTGATGCTAATCTTACTGCAAATAATATGTGGGGTACATGAGAAAATGTCAAATCCACACCACCTCACAATTGCTGGCTTTCACTCCAACTTGAAACCATTCCAAGGAAAAAATACAAGAGAAAGGCTGAAAGTTCAATCGTTATTTAGAAAGTTTAAAGGGAATAAAAATGTAGCTCCCCTGAAACTACGCTTGCCGAATAATCTCACAGACTCCCAAAATAATACCAATGTCTACAGCTGTTAAAGTTTATAGGTGCACAAAGAATGCAATTAAAACCACTTATATTGAAATCAAATAATTCATTCTAATTAAAATGTAGAGAAATGCCTTACACAAAATGAAATATTCCATATAATTATTCTTCAAAATACTATTTTGTGATTAATAAAATAAAGCTTGATTTTCACTGAAACATTTCTGAAATGCATCAGCCTTGCATCCAAACATCTCATCAGAGCAAGGTATCAGTGTTTTTAAAGCAATCTTATTCCACTGAAGTTACAGAAAGGTGAGCATCTCCAGGGAAAAAAAAGTCATAGCACATAAAACGCTTTCAGTTTTAGCATCAAAGATGTGTTTACTGCAAACACAGAAATGTAAGGGAAATGAAATGGTGAAAAGGGTTGCAACAGTTTTAAGGATTTATTTTTAGAACTTTTAGATTGGAGACTTACTAACCATAAAGTTTACTTTTCATACACAGCACACAGCAGCGTTTCATCTCTTTTGCCAACTGGATGTAGTTGCCTGTTTCCAATCCGTAGGAAGTTTTATAAAGGCAAAATGAACTTTACATGACTGCTCTCCTCTGCTTTCCTGCTTGGGTCCCATCCTGACAAATTCCCTAAGCCCACCAACAGTTACCAACAGTGGGGAATGGGGTGCTGTGTGCTCTTGCCCCAGCATCCAGCCTGAGGGAGCTCTCAGCTCCTGGTGCTGTTTGCAGGGCTGCAAGCCTGGCTCACTAACACATGCAGGATGAGGCCCTTAATCACTAACAGTTCCTCTGGAAACTCTAGCAGAGATAAAAAGTACAAAGGCACTGTTGGTTCCAGTCCCCTTATTGAATTTTCATTGCTCCTTTTATTGTAACTATGAATTCAGTCCATAATGTCACGTGTTCTTTGTTCTCCAGCCTGACATACATTTTAATACCCAGCACAATATCTATGCAAGGACTAAGTGTGTTCACGTGTAGGAGAGTTAACACTTCACTACTAACATGGTTATAGTTACAGATTAAAAGCAACACTTTCAATGATTCTACAGCTTAATACTTCCAACTCCCATCTTTTTCTGAAGGTCCTCCACCCCACCTCTCCCCCCCTACAAAAATCTCTGCACAAGAAGTGCTGAGCATACAAATTATGTCACTGACATCTGGAAAGAGACATGACTACCCAAGTAAAAAATAAACCCAACGGAGGTCATGGCTTTAACAGACTGTCGCTCTATATTTAAACTGATTGATTCATACAAAGACATAATTATAGAGAACATTGGAATCAGCAGCTCCCAGCACTCAGGAATTGCAGGCACAATTGTGTTTACAGGAAATATATTTTAAAGGCTACGTCTGGCATAAGCTAATTGATACACTCAATATTACGATACATAATCATTTGAACTTAAATTGTGAATAATGCCTACTTATTTTCCTGCCTAGATAATAACAACTTTCTTTCAACTACACATGATCATGCATCATTTTTCAGGATATTCTTTGCATAAAATCTATTGGTTATGCAAATAAAAGGCTTTGGAGAATAATGTACAGTAACTAATTTGTATAATCAGT